>NC_086153.1:52865812-53490812 GCF_035149785.1 Candoia aspera | reverse complement strand
CATAGCTCCATCTTTTGTGTCAGTTGTTCCCACTCCTGGATCAAGAGGCCTTGTTCATAGTCACTCATCCCTTGCATTTGGATTACTGCTATGTACTCTACGTGGAGCTGTCTTTGGTGACCACTTGGAAGTTTCAGCTGGTCCAGAATGAGGCAGTGCAGATCAGTATGAATATACCTCAGTATCCTTTGCATAACAGCTGTATTCCATGAGCTGCACTGGTTATCACTGCACTTCTGGGTGCAATTCAAGGTACTTTCTTACTTATAAAGCCCTTCATGATGCAGGGTCAAGTTAGTGGAACTATCTGCCTGTCAAGTAAAATCTGACGTGGTCAACATGCTTCAGGTCCCATCACTTAGGCATTGTCATCTGGCAGGACCCAGGAAGTGTACAGGTAGTCCTTGCTTGCCAACCACTTGTTCAGTGACCATTCAAAGTTGTGATGGTGCTGTACAATTGATACAACCGGTCCTCAAAGTTCTGGCCATTGCAGCATCCTGTGGTCACATGATCATCATTTGCAACCTTCCCTGCCAGCTTCCAGCAAGCATAGACAAAGGGGAAGCTGGCAGGAAAGGTTGCAAGTTGCTCTGTCAAGTCTCCCCCCCCCCTCAGCATCCCTGCGCTTGCACTAACTTGCGCCCTCCTTCCCTTGGCTTCTCTGTGCTTGCGCCGACTCGTGCTCTCTTTCCCTTGGTCTGCCTGTGCTTGTGCTGCACCACACCACCCCTCCCCCAACTTGCATACGGCCTGCCCTGGGCCTCCCAGAGCTACCCCCACCCCTCTGCAGCACCCTAGCACTCCTTACCTGGGACTCCCACCACTTCCTGGTTAACAACTCATCTGTCTTGGGTTACGACAGCAACTGGGACTGCTTGGATTGCCATAGCTAAGTGATGCGGTCACGTGAGGTTGTGCTTTACAACCACATTGCTTAGTGATGGCAATCCTGGTCCCAAATGCTGTTGTAACCTGAGGACTACCTGTACCTTCTCTGTACTACTCCTGCCCTTTGGAACAGCATCCTTTCCCCTGCGATTCAGTTAACCCCTATCTTTCAGAAGGCATGAAGCACCTGTTCCCTCCTCCCCCACAAAAAAACCTTTGAGTCCAGGAGTGGTATAATCAGTTTTTTCCTGGCATTTATGTGTTTGTGTGTTTATGTTTTTAATATTTTCTTTTATTATATGGTTTTTATTGATTTGTTGTTATTGATGTACATCACCATGAGTCATGTGCTGAATAGGGTGGCTGAATGAATGAATGAATGAATGAATGAATGAATGAATGAATGAATGAATGAATGAATGAATGAATGAATGGAATCACTATACTTGATTCCAGTCAGTTGATTTTTCTGGTTACATTTTGAAAGCATATCCTGTAGTGCAGCTTCTTTTGTAGAACATAGTTGTAATTTCAGATATTGATACAAATATACATGGCAAAAATGGAAAGTTTGTTGATACTGTATAAACTCTCTTAACAGCAATTTACTTGTGCCTAATCCTCTGGTACTAACTGTAGTCTGCATTGTAAATATCGTTTGAATGCTGGTTTTGTTGCTTCATTAGCTCCCTTTTTCTCTCTTTCTCTCTCCTCTTTTATCCTGCCTTTGCTGTTGCTACCCATCTTCTGTCCAGCTCCATCTTTTGACAACTCCCTGTATAATACTTCACTTCCTGAATATGCCAGTTGCCAGCCTCCTTCAGCACCACCTCCTTCATATGCTAAAGCAATGTCAGACTCTACTCCGGACTATGCTATAGTGACTTCTGCACAGTCGATTTCCTCCCCCCCTACACCACCACTAAGGCACTCTGCATCACGTTTTGCTACATCTTTGGGCTCTGCCTTCCATCCTGTTCTTCCCCATTACGCTACAGTTCCTCGTCCAGTAAATAAAAATTCTCAACCACCTTCACCTGTAAACCCCCCTGCCTCTTTGCCCCCAACTACCAAGTCAACTACTTGGTCAGCTTCTAGTTTTGCACCCCTTCCTCCTTCACCCCCTGTAATGATTAGCAGCCCCCCAGGCAAAGCCACTGGCCCAAAACCTGTTCTTCCAATTCCTGTTTCCGTTCAGTTATCCCAGATGTCCCCCACTGCACCTAATGGTCTTCCGGAATTGGTGAATTATTCAGTTCCTTCACCACCTACCTCAGGTCCAGCACCACTACCACCATCTTCCTTTCAACCTCTCTCAGTCTCTGGACTTCAAGCTTCCTCTCCAAGCTCCCCTAATGCCTCAGCTCCCTCATCCAAGCCTAGTGTTCTCCCTTCTCCCTCTGCAGCTCCCCCTGCCTTTGTTGAGAACTCTCTAAACTCTGTGCTGGGAGAGTCTTCTGCTTCTGAGCCAGTCTTGCAGACAGCCTCTCAGCCGGCTGAACCTACGTCCCAGCAGGGTAAGGTTTCTGATGTTGATACTAATTAACTAATAAAAAATGCACTCAAACTAATTTGCATCCCAAACTTGATTTATCCTGAAGGGCTAACACTTTGAACGCTGTCATAATCTCAATATACCCAACAAAACTTAGCAAGATGTTAAATTTAACAGGGTGTTACTTTGGAAAAACAGTTTAGAAGAATGGTTTGCCTATTTTGCTGAAATAGTTTCTAAACTATTATTTGTGGGGTAGGGATTTATTGAAAGTAAATATAAGGCTCAATTATTAAATGAAAAATTCTTACAGTGAATTGAGATTTTCTTATTTTAATATTATTCCTTAAAATATTTAGATTTCTTTTTTCTTTTGAGGTCTTTCCATTGGGATTCTGTTGGGAGTAGGGTGGATTAGAAATGGAGATAAATAAATGTTTGTTTTAATTCAGGTCATCTGTGTATATGGATCACTTTAAGCTCCTGTTATTTAATACGTTTAGCTGAAAATTCTTAGGAACCTAACTGATGTGTTTATAAATCAGTTTTGTAAAAAATTCATTGCCCTTCTATCATATTTACCCGAAAGGAAAATGAGGGTTTTTTTTTTCTCCAAATGGGATTGAAATGAGAGAGTTACCTTACAATAAATATTGTAATAGAGGCAGAGGGAACTCTTCAAGAAGGAACAGATATGAGGATGCTAGTCACTGTACACATGAGTGTCTGTAGTGGAAAGTCTATCATGAAGGTTTTTCCAGACTTCGCATCCCAATTTCTAAAAAAACAGAATTCTCAAATAATGAAGAGAACTTCCACGTACAGACAGGCTCTCCATTACAGGCATTTATCGTCAAAAGCAAAGAGAGGAAAGAGGTTACGTAAGTTCTGAATAGGACTAGAAGTCTTAAGCACCTGTCTCTGGGAGTAAGATCTGTTAAATTCAGTGAGACTTACAGAATAAGCATGAATAAGTTTTCTTTGCTTTGTAGTCCAACACACTTGCTTCTCTTTATCTGTTTCAGTTTTGCACACAGTAGAAAAAAAATCAAGCCTTTTCTTAACACACAAAGGAACTCTTCCCATTTCCCACTACTGCTACACAAAATAAACTAGGTGAAACAGATCTGTTTTCAGCATAGTAGCAGTTCATGAATGCTTACTTATGAGTAAGAGCTATTGAACTTTGTGGGATATACCACAGAGTAAACATACAGAGGCTTATGCTTATAAATCATAGCTTTCTACAGATAGTTTCTTTTTTTCTGTATGAGTGTTTGTGGACTTGTGTGGGAGAGAAAATGTATGTATATATGCAAATGGGTAATCAGTTAATTTAACAAATAGGGAGATTTTATTTACAGACAATTAAATTTAATTAGTAATCATTTAATATCAATTCATTTTTTCATTCTGGTCCTTCATTTTTGGGGGGGAGTGCAGCCTATGGCCAGTGCCTACATGCATATACATATGTATAGTCACATGTCACATGGAGATATTTGTTGTGGAAAATAAATCTTCAGGATTTCTTTACTTTGGGGTTGGCAACTCTAGTTGATAAAGTAAGGAAACTGAGCAGACCCCAAAATTTTTACATGTGTTTATAATCTTTTTTTCCCGTTTAATGATTTTTTTCTGGAGAAATTTCTGAAATTCAAGGTCATATTCCTATCGGGTAAATACCATTATGTTTTTGAGATAAACATTTAAGGAACCTCTTTTTCCAAGTAGGTCATAATTCAAGAGAAGGCAAACCTTACAGAGTTGTGACAGTCTATATTCCTAGGCAAAAATATATCCCAATTATAGAATATTTTTATTTTCACTGATGTTGTTGGGGAAAATAATCATTCCATCAGCATGTTAAAATCTTCTAACACACTAATGTATGCTTTATTAATACTTCTGAGGAAAAACGAAAGGCATGAAATGTGAATAGAAATAAAAATATTATTTTCTAGGTATTTTGTTCTTAAACATGCTTAAGTGATAGAATTGGAGGAATTGAGAATATAGATGCACTTATTTTAGGCATACAAAGAAGGCACAGATTATATTATGCTATGATGATATTGCTGTATTTCAGTTGAAAGATATACCTATACCTTCAACTCTAAAATCTTTTCCTTTGTCATGCTTGACATAAATCTTATTTTCATCATTATTTCCTTTTAAGAAATTTTGAGTGCTACTTTTCCAAACTGAATTGTTCATGTTAATTGAAGCATATGAATTAATATGGCTGAATGTTTTTTTCTGAAATGACATTGTCCAATTTCTTAATGAAAGCCTTGTTAGGATATGTAGGGTTTTTTATTTGAAGTAAAACAGAATTCGTTCCTTTGAATTTGACTTGCTATCTCAATTTCTGTATTTGGTTTATGTATGTATCTATGTATTTTTCATTAGGTGTTACACAAGGACCGCCTGCACCCCCTCCCCCTCCCCCCCTTCCCTCTGGCCCTGTTCAGTCCCCATCAGCAGTCCCAGCTCCCCCTGGACCACCTCCTCCTCCACCTCTTCCACTACTAGGGCCACTTCCACCACCTCCTCCTCCCCTTCCTCCTCAGGTTCCTCCTCCACCTCCTGCTCCTCCTCTCCCCACTACTGGCTTTTCCATGGGATTGATGTTTGAAGATCACCGACCTTTAACAGGACTGGCTGCTGCTCTTGCTGGAGCCAAACTCAGAAAAGTATCACGGGTAAGTGCAGTTCAAGTTTTTAAATTCAATTTAAAAGTCTTAATTTCAGGTTTTCATAATAATGGAAATAAGTGTCTATAAAACCCTGTACAGTAACTTCAGTATGTAATGTTCAGATATAGTCCAGGAGCAGCTGTGTTTTTTCATTTTTCAGCCAAATTCAGATTAATTATTCAAAAATTTGTTCCTAGGCTATTCTGATATGTGATGTGTTACTATATAGATACAGATACAGATACAGATACAGATACATATATATATATATAATGGTAGCGTGACAGTATCTTTCCCACATAGTTCAGTGCCACTATAAATTCTTAATAATAACGCTACCATCATCACTGCTTTCTGCATGATCACTTATAGAATGAAGACTCTCCTATTCCAAGTGGAGGAGCAAATTCTGCTTCACCCAAAACAGATACTAGTCGTGGAAATGGGCCATTGCCACTTGGTGGAAGTGGATTAATGGAAGAAATGAGTGCTCTACTTGCAAGAAGGTAAGAATTTAACCAGATTTTTTTTTTTAAATTATGTGCACTTTTAAGTGAGTCTTGATTCTTGGTGACTACCTGGAGAAGTCAGTGCAATTTTCTTGGCAAGATTTTTGGAAGTAGTTTGTCAGTGTGTTCTTCCTAGGGCTAAGAGTGACTGGCCCTAAGTCACCCAGCTGGCTTGCATAAGGCAGAACTAGAACCCACAGCCTGGTAGTTCCTAGCCTAGTGCCTTTAACCACTACACAAAACTGGGTCTCAACTAGATTTTCACAGAACTAAAAGTGATATTACAAAGATGCAGGGCAATTACCTGTTCTCTTATCACTTTTTATCAGTATTTATGTTAGAAAAGATGAATAAGAGAGTCAGATATTGGCAGATGGTAACCAAATATCCTGTTGTCCTTATTTGAAGGAGAAGAATAGCTGAGAAGGGATCATCAGAAACAGAAACAAAAGAAGAAAAAAATGTAAGTTGACAAATACTCTGGCAAATTATGTGACATTCTGCAATCAAATTGTTACAATCAAAGAAATTAATTTGTGTAAATGAAAAACATGGCTTCCATATTTCTAATTTAATAGAGGAGTTTGAAATTTAGAATTATGGTTTTCAAGTTGATTCTGGAATTGTGAGCCTTTTTCCTTGAGCCATAAATTTAAGCGGATTTGTAAAATATTATCTTTTTGTCTCATTTAAACAGGAAGAACCAGAGCCTTTCACTCCCAAGCCTCCTTCAACAAGCACACCTGGTAAGCTGTGTAAATTGTGTAGTGTGGGTTTTCATAGCTGACAACTTTCTCTGTATACAATATTCTACTATATGACATAAAGTTATGGTAAATAATTTTGAACTTGGATTTTTTCTTTTGCTTATTTTTAATATGGTTCATCTAAAAAGAATATAGCTCTGTATTCAGAATTCATTTATGGTTTAAGCAAAATCGTAATCTGTATTCTTTCTAATTCAGTGCATTTACATATTTAGAGTGTTTATTAGAAAGTTCCTAATAGGGATGTACCAAACATTCAGTGTATGAATCATTTAATCTATAGAACAACTGGGCTTGGTGGCCTGTTTCCAAAATGATGAAACATGCCTGCTTCTAAGATTTTGGTCCATATAAATAAAATGTTCTGGTTTGATTGTTGCACAAAACAAGGTTCTTTTGATCTGAGCAGAAATGTTTGTGGGGAGCAGAAAAAAAGCCAAAGGGAGGAGGAATGGCATAAAAGGGGATGTTTTCATCTGAATAGAAGTGGTTGGAAGGGAATGGGGGAAAGCAAGGGACATTCCACTGACTCCCAGAATGCTTCAAAGTGCAATTCAAGGCACTGGTTGTCACCCGTAAAGCCCCCAGTGGCATGGGTCCAGGTTATTTGCAGGACCGCCTCTCTCCAATTGTTTGTACCCATCCCATTAGGTCTGGCAGCAGATACATGCTGCGGGTCCCTTCATTAAAGAACATCATCCGCAGAACCCAGAAAGCAGGACTTTTCTGTCCCTGTGCTTGGCCCTGTGGACACCTGTTCTGCCAAGTGTCCAATCAGTGATCAGGTGCCCAGAGAATTGGTTCTTTTAGATCCAGAGACAATAAGCACACCAGTGGATAAAGAAACTTTAAGCTTTATTATAAACTTAAGCAAAGTTAAATAGAAACACAATTTAAGCAGATTAAACAAATGCATAAAAAGCATAGCATAAGGAAAGAAATCATAACATACCTAAGCAAGGTGACACCTTTATTGCCTTTTGCTGCCAGTAGCCTCCTGACCAAGGCAGCGGGAATACCCCAAAAGGATGGCTTTTAGTTCCACAGCACCCAGCGCGCAGGGCCTGTGCAGAAGCTCCCAAAACTCAAAAGACAATCTCAAGGGTTTTATCAAAGTCTGGCCCTAAAACATCCTGACTCTGTTTCCATGGTACTGAGGCTGCATGGCCCGACCTTGACTGGGATACTTCCCAGGGTCTAGATCAGTTTCCAAGAGCCTAGGAGGCTATACAGATAAGCTAGTGCTTAACAAAAACAATCTGTGGGTTTTCTCTGATCTCCCCTTCCATTCCAAACAGAAATAAAATCAAGCCAGTTAAACATCAGTATAACTCAAAATAAACTCTAATCTTTGTGTAAGGGAGAAAATCAACATATGTCACTTAACTCCTTGAAATAACAATGGTCTTCCACACTGCTACTACAACACCCACTGCTGCCCCAAGATTAGACTGGCTCCAGCCCTGCTGGCTTTCTGAAAAGCCTTAAAGACCTGGATGTGTTCCCAGGCATCGGGGTCAAGAGTTAGTTGAGAGTTGTGGGGTGCTTTTAACTGACTACCTTGGTGGTCATTATAGGTTTTATATATTAGTTAGTTTTGTTGTTATTTTGTATGGTGTTCTTAACTGTTGTTAGCTGTTGTTAGCTGCCCAGAATCACTACAGTGACATGGGCAGTCGTATGCATTGAGATAGATAAAGGGTGGGTAGGTGGGAGGGAGGGAGGAATCTGGTGGATAAAGGGATGGTACAGGGAAATTATGGACAGAAGGCAGATAGATAGGATATGTGGTCTGGGACATTGGCAGCAGCAATCGAAGGGAGAGTAAGAAGGGTAGTTACTGGGAAAATGAGGGCCGGTAGGCCATTGGGATATGCCATACTGGGAGCAGCTGATAGAAGAAATGGGGAGACACATATAATATTGCCCTTCTTGTTCATCTGGATTTTGTTTTGTCTAAGTTTTTTTGGTTTAGCCTACGTTTCAGTTCTGCCAAGCAGTGGCTGATTCAAAGCAATTCAGTGGAAAACACTATTCTCTCTTTAAGCATGGTAATTTCTTTCAGAATTATCCAGTGCATGTAAACCTAAAAGTCAGAGATTTTATTTCCTGCAGAATTAACAAGAAAACCTTGGGAAAGAACAAATACAATGAATGGAAGCAAATCACCTATTATCTCAAGGTATTTATCACTTGTTTTAAAAGATATTTACGTTCCCCACAAATGACTGAAATAGAAGTATTTTAAGTTAGATTTAATTAGTAGCTTTTATATTTAGAAAGAAACATAAAGGCAAGGGAAGAAATAAAGCAATATTAGTGCTTAATATTCTTTTACAGTTTTTTTTAACCATGGAAAGTATCACCTGAGATGTGCCAAAGTGTGGAAAGTTGGGGGGGGGGAGGCTCTTGGCTTTCTTGGAAACAAGCTATTGAAACCTTGGAAATTTTGCAGTGAAGCCCTTCATGAAGTTTGATTCAAATGCTGTATATTTTTTCAGATGTATTTATTGATTTCTATTTTTATGACATAACTAGTTCTACATAGCTTATCTTAGTTGCAATGGGGAAAGGTAACTTCTAGCCCTCCAGCTGTTTTGTACCTCAGTCCCTATAATCCCTGGTCATCACATTTTCAAGTATGCATTAAGAAACTGTTTAATTGTTTGGAAAAATTGCAGTGTGGGGATGTCATAATTTGTTGAGTGCAGTTCATTTGAACACTGTTTTTGTTTATAGACCAAAATCTGCATCTTCTGGGCAACCAAATACTAATGGAGTACAGTCTGAAGTACTAGACTATGACAGATTGAAACAGGTAGATATTTTCTGCTAGAATATAACTCCTTAGCCTACTATGGCTTATTGTATACTTTTAAGTATTTAAGTGCACTAAAACACGTTAAGTATTTTATTTCTGTACTGTGTTTATGATTTTAAAGAACTATGAAAATGTGTTACAATTATCAGTGTACAACCAAGAATTTGAATTATGTAGTCCTAAAACATTTTATCGTAAGATCTACAGAAACAGTGCCCCCCAACACCAAAGACTTATAAAAATGTTTTAACCAGACTTCAACATTTGTACAATTTGAGCATGTGAACATACAAGTTTGTAGGCCCATAAATCTTGTGTAAAAGTAAGGAAAACGTTTCACCTAGACTGTTGAAACCTTTAATTTGGTTACATCAAAGAACAGACGCTATTTTTGTTCAGCTTTGGCAGTTCTGAATACCTTTGGAAAAAAATTTAACTTAACCCTGTTCTAATACCATAGGATATTTTAGAAGAAATGAGAAAGGAATTAACAAAACTAAAAGAAGAATTAATTGATGGTAAGTATATACATTTGTGATTGGGGGGGAGGTTCTGTGCAATTCTAGGAATGGGTTAGAAGTTTGAAAGTTCCGTTTGTCTCATTCTCCCTTCCTAGTCTTTCACTATCATAATTCCAGTTTTTATAATTTGAATGGATCAAGCAGTGGTTTTCAGTTCCTTAGGGAATTATCCAACCTTCATATCAATCATTTTTATTTAATTTAATGACTTCATTTCTTAGCTAGTTTTTGCAACCATCTCTTCCCAAGGTGTAGCTTACAACAAGAAAACAATATAACAAAAACATATTAATATAATATTTTATTTATTTTGTCAAATTTATATGGCCTCCCATGTCTCATGAAGTGACTCATATTAAATAAAAACAATTTTAATTCCAGTTTTTACTACAGAATCAGTATCATAATATACTACAAAATATCCTTTGGCAATAAATATCATAGAAATTAAATGAATTAAATGAAGATTCAGGGAGAAACAAGCCATTAATTTTTCCCCCAACTGTAGAAAGATAGACAAGAGATGCAGTACAGTAACGCCTCAATTTTTGAGCCCTCATTCAGTGGGCTTTGGATGCAGTGGACAAAATCTACGTTTGGACTTCATCCCAAAATAATAGAAGAATGCCACTGTTTAGCAAATCTGTCTAGACAATGTATGTACTGTAATTTATGTGAAATGTATATAGATTACCCAAAAGATGTGTAGTGTGTACATTTTCATCAATTACATAACTTGGATTTAACAGACATCCCTTCCCCTCAAATGATCCATTTAATTGAAGCTTTACTATATTGCAGCCACACTGAGGCCAGCAGAAGCAACAGCAGTAATCAGTTGGATTTCTTCATTGATGCTCATGAACAATAGCAGTAAATACATACATACATACACAAACATACATATACACACTCACGCACACACACTCTGTTCAATTTTGTCTGATTCTCAGAGACTACCTGGACAAATCCCTGCAGTTTTCTTGGCAAGGTTTTTTGGAAGTGGTTTGCCATTGCCTCCTTCCTATATAGTCGTAATTATTCTTACTTTTTTAGATTTTATGCAGGCAATGTAAGCTTAAATATGCATTCAGATTTACCTCTCACATTTTCATGCTGCTTCTTCTGCTTGGTTCACTTTACTATGCAGTGTGAATAGTTGTGTTTACCTTTTTGTCTCTTGATTTTCATCAAATTTCATTTTGATCATGTCCCCTAAAACAAACAGTGCTATTTGTCCAAATACAATGTTCTATGACCTAGCCACTTCATTTCCTATTTACTCAATAAATCAAACTAGTAAGTATTGTGAATCACACACTATAATACAATAATATTGAGGTGCTATCTAAGTTATACTAATAGACAAGTTTTTCCAAAGTATCAGTTCACATCTCTTTCTTCTTCAGTTAACAGACTGTTTTTTTCCCCATTGTCCAAATCAGCAATTCGGCAAGAACTGAGCAAGTCGAATACAGTGTAGAAAGATTAGGACTGTTTGGAGCACTGGTCTTGGCACAAAATCAGCTACATTTTGTGAGCTGCTGGAAGAAAATGGAAAAATATTCTTGGAAGAAGATGAAAAGATTCTGAACTTTCAGACAATATGGTGATACACTATTTCCTTTTGCTGCTGTTTTCTGACTTTCAACACAATGGAAAATAGTCTTAAATTGTGGTAATGATTTATGCTGAAAATCATAAACCTGTTAGGCAGGTGCATTGAAATGTTTCATATCAATATTGAAGCTGCATATTTACAGTGCATTAAGTTTTTAAAAAGGAGAAAAACTTAAGGCTTTTCAGAGAGGTTTTCTTAATGGAGAATTTAGCAAGTGATTCTCATGTACAATTGTATCTCAGGTAGTCTTCCTATCACATTAGGTATTTCCTTGATTAAAGACAAAACATGACTTCAGTGCACAGCATAGATACTGTGAAACACGATATTGATGAATGAGAGATCCAGGGTATGATAGTATATTGAATATTGGATTCTTAGGATAAGCAAGCCTCTCTGGTTAGCCTTCATGAAGTTTTTTAAAGAAAAATGCAAATGCTGCCCAGATTATAAAGATATAGATGCCTTCCTAAAATGATATGCTTTACCAAATCTGAGACTTCTCCAGAATACAAATCAATATGATCAAATGTAAATTGTTAGATTGTTATAGACTTACCATAGGTTTTTGAGCTTTTAAGATTTATGCATGCAGACATTTTTGTAATATAAATAATCACAGAGTTGACTTTTAATTTAAACCATTCTTGCATGCCACAAATATTAAATAGCCTTTTTACAGTAAGGCCTAGTTAATGCCCAGGCAAAACTTGGGGAGGTGTTGGGTTGGGAATTGGGGTGACTTTTTTATTTAAACAATTTGTATTAATTGCTGCACTATTTTTCCTTATATTGCATGCATGTGTAATAATAAGGAAAATGTGATTTATCAGTAAACATGTTAAATAGAACCAGGTACTTAAAACTTTTTGTATCATTTCATTTGTATTTCAAACTTAGTAATGTTTCAGTAGCAGTTCTTGAAACCCTGCTTTTTGCTTCTTTTCTCAGCTTGATATAAAGTTAAGCATTAAGCATCAGGATAATACTTAGAAGTAATTTTTAAAACAGGCAAAGAAAAGTAATAGCATATTATTTTCACATTGGCTACTTGCATTTGTTTATTGAATGAAGTTTTGGTATGATTCTAAAATAAATCATGTGTTATTTTTCCATTCTTCTCCATCACTGACCTTAATGAAGTTTTTTTAACCTGAATTTGTAATTGTCAGTGTCAGTAAGGTGAGAAGAAAAGGGATTGGGGGAAGAGTATTACCCTACTGGTAATTTTACGGGTTGCTCCTGTTTTTGTCATCATGCATTGGATTTAGTTATTTAATAATTAAATATTGACATGTGGAAAGAAAAAAATGGAAAAAGTCTTAAGAATTGATGTAGCATGAATCTTGTTTTAGGAAAAAAGAATTCACATACCCATTTTATCTCCTTCCCCATTTATATACTTGCATTAAACTATTTTTAAACTTTTATGTGTAAACTTGGAATTAAATTTTGTGATTTGGAGAACAAAATATATACTCCCCATTACATCTTAAATTCTCCATGCTGCAGTAGTGGCATATGATTTTATAACCTATGCTGATTTCAAAATAACTTTTGAGTTTAATTACTTGCTTTCTTAGTTTACCCAGTTAACATCCAGTTTAGTTCACAAGAAAGCTTTAACTAGCATATCCTCCCTGAGTATTGGACACCAAAGCAAATTAACAGCCTTTTTGGCTATTTTCACACAAACAGTCCTACTTTCCCTCTTTGTATAAGACAGAAATATGGCTTATAAAATGTAATCAATGGCCATATCTTTAAATAATTTTTTCTACATCCTTTAATTGAAGGCATTTAAATCTCAAAGCAAATAATGTTGCTTGAAATTAAGAGGAGGCATTTTCATCTTTCGAAAGTAATGTATGTTTAAGCAGTGTAAGCTAAAATGCTTATTCTTGTCAGAAATCATGTTTGATTTTGTTTGTAAAGAAAATTCAAGGATGGGCTCGCAGAATATTAAACATGTAAGTGGTCCAAAGGTAAGAACATTAAGTTACTAGATTGTGAATGAAACTGGTTAATGCACTAAACGTTTTGTGCCTTGGTCTAAAGTTAACATGACTTCTGTGTAAAGGGAGAAAGAAAACTGAAACTGAGACCTTGTCTTTCAACATACATAGTTAACCTGATCCTGAACTGGACCATTTCAGGAATTTCAGTTTAGTTAAACTGATAAATCACTCTGTAGTACTGACAGTTATGCCATTGCCAGATATTCCTGTAAGTAAAGTTAGCTACAGGTTATTAGATTCTTTTAATAAGTCTTCTTTGAAAATGTAATGATGGTTCCTGTGCTTTTGTAAGTGGATGCCTTAAGCTGAATATGGTTTAGGGGATCACTTTTAATTCCAGGAAGGCAATGCTTTCCTCAACACTGTGATCTGATCTGTGATAAACCTGTCCTACCATACACAAATGGCTAATAAGTCAATTGAATACAAACTGAATGTACAAATCTTAGTGCTGGTGCTGAAATCTCTTCAGAGTTGTCATGAAACAAAGTTCATTGTTCAAAAGGTTTGCAAGCATCAAGTGTCAATCAAAACTGAAGAAGAAACACTAATGAATGTTACAGTTTCATGCATTTAGTTTTACTTTTTTTTAGTTTCTCAGTTAATTCTCTGCTATTTTTACCATATTGTGTCATTTTAAAATTTCTTAAATGCTAACGCTGTTTTGTTTGAGCAGAAGAAATAAAATTGCAATATATACGTGCTCTTACTATTGTTTGTGAAACTTCATGTTGTTGGGAGGGACTTACACCTCTTTTCTTTACATTACCTTTATTGCCCTTCTGAGTCCATAGCATATTAAAAGTACTACCTCAACAGTGTAACATAAAAGTTTGTAATTCAACACTGATACTGAATGTTCATGTTGATGTTGCTTCTTCACATTGATTTCTCTTCACATTGTGTCTTTATCCTCTAAAATGTATATATAACTCCACAAAACCACTCACAAAGTTTTGCCCAAAACTTTTACCTTTGTTCAGATCTTCACAGTGAATTTCCTGGTTGTAATCCCTCCTTTTTTCTCTCCACTGGCATTTTGCTTTGTCAAGTTATTGTACAGTTAAAATTGCTCTGGAAACAGGTTTCTAATAAAATTGTTTAGATGATTCCATGTATGTGATTTGACAAGATAGGTCCTTATAAAAAGTTGCTGTTACTATAAAAAGCTCTGTGCTTTTAAAACACATTTAAAAAAAGAATTTAAAAGACAAGGACCACATTAATTAGTATAACAGAATTTTAAATGTCATTAATGAAATTTGATTACCATAGTGGCAAATAGAGGGCATGACCAAATTTCAATAGGATAATGTGATGAAATGGGTAGGTTCTAAAAAGCCACATTGAAGGAAGGAAAGTTAGAGATAATTTGTAGATTATTGACTTGGAATGGATAGTACTATGACAGATAATCGTTGAAATACTAAGGGTATACTGTATTTACAAAAGAAGACCTTCAGTTTGAGATTTATTTTAATGGGAATTGGTATAAAAACATTTTAAAAAAATATTTTCGCCAAATATCTACTTGTGAATTGGAGCTGGGAGGGGAGGGAGTAGCTACCATGGAGGGAGGAAAATGGGGAAATTACTGCAGTATCATCTTATCCTTCTTGGACCACTGGTCTTGGCACAAATCAGCTATGTTTTGTGAGCTATTAAGGTGAGTGTTGACAGTAGATAACCTCCTCTAAAGTCTGAGGCTGTTCATATAAATGGGGACTCTAGAAAATCAGGATCTGCAATTGTTGAGCCTATGCACAGAGAGGATTTTAAGGCAAATAGGTGCTCTCTTTCTGTGAAGAAAAATGAGAAGAAAATAGGGCTAAAACTGAACCATTCTTATAAGAGATGTAGACTAGAACGTTTTTTCCCTGCAATTAAAACTTTCCACTTCAGACAGATTTGGCAGTTACAATGTTGTATGATGTTTGCATTTCAGGTGATTATTTTAAAAAATTAAGATGTTAAAAGTACATTGCAATTAGATGCTATTTTATTGCCTATTACCTAATAATGTTTCCAGCATTCCAATAAAAATACTTTTTTCTCTGCATATTGAAGCTTTTAATTTCTCTGAATGCAATGTTCAAACCTCATAATTTTTTAAAATTCTAATTTTAAAATTTATTTAACTTGTTATAACCACAAATATCAAAGTCTTTCAGCAGTTTACAATTTTAAAAAAATCAAGAGATTAAAAATCAGGTGGCCCTGGTACCACAGGGTCAGCTTTGAAGTGGTTCCGAGAGGGCACTTAGTACAATTTTGTCAACTGCCTTACCAAGCTTCCTACTCCAGGTACCAACAAATATCTAGTGGATTCAGTCCCAAATGCTTCCAAGTTCTCATGGAATCTAATTGGATCCAAAAACCTTTTCTGGCAGGCCATCCTAATTAGACCAGTCTCCCCTACAAAGGTGAGATCAACCAGATGGTGATCCAATCATAACAGCAGGGGAAACTGAGAGGTCCCCACCTATGGAATACTTCTGATCAGAACAAAGTTATTGATAGGATAATCTGCATCTTGTGTTGGCCCTGTTACCAAGTGGAACAGGTACATTGTTGTCATAGCTCAAACAAACCAGTCCCAATGTGGACATTGACATCCCTAAACATCATAACCATAGAGATCTCCAGCACCAGCTCAAAGGCCAGGAGGACTGTCAGCTCAGACAGGCATTCCATTACACAAGTGTAGAGCTGATACACAAACAAAACCCCAGATCTATCTACAATCCCAAGATTCAGCTGCACAACCTCAATACGAACCAGTTCTCTCATAAGTACCCTAATAAGAGAGGCTGTTCTTACGGATCACAGTCACATCACTTCCTACAGAGTATTCAGCCAGGAGAAGGTGGGTCCGTATTAGCTGTCTACCTTCCCGACCATATCTGTTAGAAAAGTCAATTTTCTCATCCACAACCAAATCATCTTTCCAGCAAACAAAAACAATTCATTTCAACCAAAATCAACCTAAGTTTCTGTGTTAACATACGTGATGTTATTCATTATTCAAATGGGCTAAAGTGATTCATCCCCAGCATAGTGTACCTCCCTTGGAACAGAGTGTGAGAGAATGGTTGCCGTTCTCAGTGTCATGCAAGTGGAGAAACAATTTTACAAATGTGATGTGATGCTTTATATTGTAGGCAATTAATTTATAATCCATAGTGACAAATACATTTTTTATGTCCTTCCCTTTTTAGGTGTATGGTTTCTGGTGTGTGTGTGTACAGGTAGTCCTTGTTTAGTGACCGTAATTGGCTCCGGCAACAGGGTTGTTAAGCAAAGCGGTTAAGTGAAAATTGTGTCACTGCAACTGTGCTTATTTTATTTCAGCTTTCCTTTGCTTTACAGCGCCAGAAGGCTACGACCCCGTACTGCTGGGTGGGCCCAAATGGCAGGGAAGGTTTTCAGAACTTGATTCACGAGGAAGCTGGATAAAAGGGCAAATCTTATAGCCCTTTTTCCCCACTCCCCCACCTTTTGGAATGCTCACTGGGATAATTAGTAAGAAGAGAATTAATGTTTGTATTTACACTCATTGGAGAGGAAGGGATACAAGAGAGTAAGCAGGCACACAATGGTGAATACACATCGAAAGGAATGTGCTAGCAACAACTGTTTGCCTAGCATGCTCTTGGCTGTGAGCTGTGAGCCTCTTAGGCAAAAACCTTTACTGTGAAACTGATTAGGTTCTTGTCAGTGTCGGGCAACTGTGTGAGCTGGCTGAGGGTTCTCATCAACTAATTAAGGTCACAAGGCCCAGAGGAGAAAAGTAGCTCAGGAAGAGATAGCTTATTTAGGCAATCACTGCATGGGGGGGGGGGGGGGGGAATGAGTCAGACAAACGCGTGCTAGCTGTAACGGTGAACACACGTGACTCAGAGATGCTGTGAAGGTTGTAAATGTGGGCATTTTTCCTCACCATTGTAACTGTGAATGGCCACTGTCCAAGGCAATCGCTAAACAAAGACTATCTGTATACGCACATGCACACACCCATATACAAGTGGTTTATGTGTAGATCCTTGTTAGGGAAAATATCCAGATTTGTTTTCAGTAGTTTTGACAATTTTAGTTGACAAGATAAAAAAGCCAGGCCATTTATCAGATTTTTGTCTGTGTTTATGCCTTTTTCTGTCCAGTCTTTGTTTTTTTCAGGGTGAGGTTCATCTTATATCCAAGATTGTTTTCTTTTCATTTAAATAAAGTTATTTCATTTCAATAGGTCTCTTGGTTGACCTCCCCAGAAAGCAGTATTTTGATGGCTTAATATGCATGTATCTGCTGACTATTGTGGGCATTTCTTTTTTTGCATTGTATCTGGCACTTTAAAATACTTACCCACTTAAAGAACTGATTATATCAATGTAAGGGTCACTTTATATTTATCTGCTGAGATTTAAAGTTTGCCAAACAATCATATGTCTTCCATGAGAGAGATTTTTGTCAAAGGAATAAAGTTAAAATTTGTCTCAGAAATTAGACAGTATATAAATTAAAAACCCTTTCTCTCTGTAATTTTGTTTGTTCAAGGGGAAGAAAGAGTACTATGTGTTGAGGTGACAAAATTATTAAGAATCAAAACATCTTTGATATATGCAAATTCACCAAGAAACCTAGCCCTTGGATGGCTGCCTTTTCTTTAGCTGTTCTGCATAATGCTGCACAGCTGGTTCACTTGGCAAGAATCTTTCCACAATTTCACATTTTCCCTGCCATATTTCTCTCCCACAACTGACCTGCTCCTTGGGGCTTTTCCTACTTGCACCTAAGAACATAACTTGCCAATATCTTGACGGTGTGATCCCATGACATTGTTTCCATCTTCTCCCCAGCCCATGAGAGATGAGTTTAAGTGAACCTTAACTGAACTGGTAGAAGTGTCTCCTTATTCTGACACTGACCAAGGCCAACCCAAAGTGTGTAAACCCTGTTAGGTTTTGTCACCCATTATTTTGGAAGGAAGACCATTGACTGCAGTGCCTGGAAGCAGAGGCAGTAGAGGTAGAATAGGAATGGGGGACAGCAAATTCCATGCCAGTGTAGGTTTCTGCCAATTCAAGATGGATTGCTAAGTGCTACAAGATGGATTGCTGAGTGCTACAACTCAGCAGATAGCTGTACCACTTACAGCTGTTACACCTTTCTCTGGAACATTACACCAACTGGTGCAATAATGTAAGTGATGACCTTAGCTGTTGCTTTAAAAACAATGCTGATTTGACATAGGCATGTGGCTATTGTATGCCTAGTAACATTTAAAATGTTTGCTGATAGCATCTTAAGTGATAGCCTGGCTGTTGAATTGATTGGGAACAGTGCCATCAGAGTTTTATCCCAAGCATTTAATGCTCTTCCAGAAATATATTTGTTACGTGATCATTTTTCTCCTCCATAAAATAGACTGTGTTCATCACAGTGGGGTGTCTTGCTATGATATCCTGTAGAAGAACTCTTCATTAAACTGGTAGATGAGGCTTCAAAATATTGTGAATAAGTTGAGACAATTACCTATTTTATGTTACTCTCATATTAAAAATTAAATAGATAATATGAACTTTAAAATATAGCAGGCAGAGGACTGCAATCAAAGAAGTTGGTGGCAGGAGACATGTACTCCCTCCAGTTTACCAGAAGACATTAAGGGATTGGTCTTTCTGGAGACCCTTATAAGCACTGTACTAACAGACCTAAACTCTAACATTAACCAGAACACATTGAAAATTCCATTTTTGGAGAATTTTGTTACCTCTAACTTTCTAGATTGCAGTGTAGTTTCCAAACTTAGCTTGATAAAAATGGAATGATGGCATATAAAGCAGAATGTGAAATGAAAAACAGGTGTAAGAAGACAGAAGTATATTAGAAATTTGGTAAGCAGATGTTATATCCAGAATGTAAGACCCTCAGAAAGTGTGCCTTTCTGAAGACCTTGATTAAAAATTTTAATTGCAAATTTAACCCTAACATTATGTACCACATTTTTGTAAGTTTTTAAAAACTGAATTGTTTTGGAAAGTCTATAAAGGATAATACCATTGGTTTGTTATTTTCGCTTTCACTGCACAATTTGTAATTTTATATTACGGATGTTTTATTCTATTTTTACTGTACCATTGATTGCCATATAGCTATTGTTAACCGCTGAGAGTATAAATAACGATACAAATTTAAAGGCAAACTCTCATTTTTAAAATGCACCAGTTTAATACTTCATTTAAAAAAAAAGGATGGGTAATGAAGAATGTTGTTCTTTGGACAAAAATACTGGAACAAAGATCTAAGAAATACTTTCATGGCCTAGTGTTATGCTAGAAAAATACTTCACTTATAGAGAAAGAACTGTCCATTTCAATCACTAGTGACTTTCTCAGCAGAAACTGAGTTTCATCTTCAAAGGCAGAACTGAAAGGAAATGCTATCTTTGAATTTTTAATAAAATCTTGGCATCTGGGAAAGAGAAACGTGCCCACAATCTGGGATTTAGTACTTTTATTTATTTATTTTTGCTTAAGGTCTACAAAAATTATTTAAAAGCAGCCCTCTAGTTCAGTGAGCTCTTATCATTACTTAGATGTAATATGTCATTAGGAATATAGTGCCCTACATGAATTGTTTAATCAATGTTGCCTATTGTAAATAAAGTTTAGTAGATAGCCTTTCCCTGCCAGTTCCTGGTCAGATGAAGTGGGCACCCTCCAGGTCCCTTCCCTTAAGTGTCATCATCTGGTGGGTCCTAGGGAGCACACCTTTTCCACAGCAGCTTCCAACAAGCCCCCCCCCCCCATCTTCTGGAAGGCAGTTAGGAGCTGGCCCTTCCCCTCACATGCTGGGATAGAGGGAGGTTGGAGCCTGGGGATGGTTTGTTGGATGGCTAAGGCACCAGGTTGGTTGTTTCTGGATTTTCTTGGTTTTGTTGCCTTTGGTTTTTATTGCTGTTGCGAACTGCCCAGAGTTCTGTTTCTTAAGATGGGTGGTCATATATATCTTTTAAATGAAAAAATAAATAAATGGTGTGCTGGGAGAAATTTATTACTAGAATTCATAGCTTCCTTGTGTAGCACAACAGACTAGCTTAGTGCTGTGAAATTCTCTACAAGGATTGGATCTGGCTCTATCGCTATTATTTAATATTCCTGTATGAACTAGTCAGTCCAGGTTTCATGTTTACACATATGTTGATTTAACAGCAATAAATTATTGTGAGATTTAGAACAGTGGTCTTGGACTTGTTGCTATCTTTGCATATGTAATAAAAACAAATCTAAACTGTAATTATAATAATATACTGGCTCATTACCTTTTCTTATATTGCTTAATCACAATATAAACTCTAAACCTGCATGTATTTTTTTCTTGGGAGCAACTACAGTCCATCAGACTGTCTTAAATAAAACAGGATGATAACATTAGCAATGGGAAAATGTTTAATAAATTCTTCAGTGGTTTTTATATTAATAAATATATCAAATGTTTGATAAAACACTAGCTTGATTTTGTAAAAAACAGTTGTAGCTCTTGAGATCTATGTGTGTACTTTGTGTAATGAAATGATTGTAAAATATCCATGAATTGCTTGAGTTCTGTTTGAATATAAATTAAATTCCAGTTATTTCATTAACTGAGATAAGGATTATTTGCCAAAGTTAGAATGATAAAAATTACAATCACAAAATTGAAAGAGGAGGAGGAAGTGCAAGTGTAAACTATATTCTTTATAAAACAGAAGTGCCTTAGCTTCATTAACAACCTGTGTGAAACGCATGCTGACTTTCTGTATTTTCTAAACTTAATGTGCATGGCATAAAAAAATGCAAGTCAGCATAAACAGTTATCACTGAAATCTAACTGGCTTTTTCAAGTCTTTGTTTCTTCCATCATGTTCATGCTTTTTTGCTTTGCTGATTTTCTATTATGCCTCTTGATACCAGGTTTCCTAATGAAATAAAATTTCATCTTATATAACAAGTAAAGTTGTATTATTTCCCCCTGTAATAAGCCACACACTATGGCACACTGCAAAAAGGGATTGAACACAAGGACAATGGGCTGCTTTAACTAGTGGTACTAGTGGTTCAAGTACTGGCTAATGAAACGATTTTAGTTCCATGTTAATCCACAGTAAACTTTGGTAGAAAAAGACTGGATGGATTAATGTTAATTAGGTCTGTAAAAGTTGTGACTTGCCAACAGGGCCATAACTAGGGTCTGTGTCACCCGAGGCAAGCATGGATTCCGCACCCATTTTGGCGCGCCCCCAGTACTCATTTTGGCACTCCACCAGCATGGCACCTGGGGCACATGCCCCAGTTGCCCCCCCCCCCAGTTGCGGCCCTGCTTGCCAAGCCAAGTACATGGATTTAGTAATTATGGATGACATTCAACCAGTTGTTTTCTACATGAGAAAAAGAAGCTGACAGATTGCAGTCTCAGAAACAAAACATAATGGTCTCAAACTATGTTGGACTAAATGACCAACCATCATTAAAGGCAAGTTCTTGTTAGTGTAGTGAATTAAATGTACACATAGTAACTGCAATAGCTATATAGCTAGTTAGAATTGGTTCTTGAAACTGACCATGAATAGTGAGCTTTTGAGCTTATGCAACCCCTACGCAGTAATGCCCATTTGCAGCCCTGGAATGCCATAATCAGACTTCCAAATGAGTTTTTCTTCATTTTTTGGCATTAAACAGTTTAAGAGTCCCCACACTGTATTTAAAAAAAAAAAAAAGCTAAGCCCCACCCACTGTAAAATGTACTTCAGCTAGGAAATAGCTCAAAATCTGCTGTAGATAAATTATTTAAAATGTATGTCTTATCTCTGTCACACTGCTTTTGGCATACACCAAAAACAAACTTAAGTTTTAAAAACTCTTTAAGGATTATTTAAGGATCTGAATAAACTCTCTGAAGAGAATTGAAGCACTTCCTGGAATTTATTTCAACATCATTTCAGTTTCCATATATGGAAAAAAACACAATGTATAGTGTCAATGTATAGTGAATCTTTTATTGTAACTTTTGCTAACACATTAAAAGAATTGGAGTAGGGAATCTTAACCAGTTCTCTATCCCTGACACTGCTAAGCATGGGATTGAAATACCTCTGTCTCCTTTCCCATGATCCCTGGAGTGAGGAAGCCTTCAAGATCAACTATAGCAAGCTGACTGGCAGAGAAGAAAAATTCCACCTCCCTTCAGGCACAGCTTGATTCAATTCAGGCACGAATCACACAATCCCTTAAAGGTATAACTATCAGCCTGCTAGTCTTCCCTAATAGGATCAGAGAAGGTAATGAGATACACAGTTATATATCTAAATAATTACAAAACTGAGGAGGATCTGAGGAACAACTGAGCAACCAGTCTTCCATTAGTACTGGAAGATTCCAAAGCAGACCATAAGATTAATCTGTCAACACCTTGAAAACAATGCAGTAATTACCAGACCTCAACATGCATTTTTCAAACACACATCATGCTAAATGATACACAACTTGGTATCATTTTTAATCTGGTAACTTCTTTAATAGATTGTGGGAAAGATGTACATACAATATACCTGGATTTCAACAAAAATTCATAAATATTCCCATAATATTGTGATTACAATATGATAGAATGTGGACTGGATGATGTGAGAAAGGTGGGTATAATTTGCTGGCTCAAAACCCATAAAAGAATGCTTACCAATACTTTCTCATCAAACTAGAGACTGATATTAATGGGTCGCCACAAAGTTACGTTCTGTGCCCTCCATTCTTCAATATTTTATTAATGAGGTGGGGGGAGTTCTTACCAGATTTGCAGGTGACACAAAAGTTGGTGGGATCGCTAATGTCCTAGAAAAGAGAGAATATTCAGAACAATTTTGATGGGCTAGAGAGGGGCTGAAAATAACAATAAAATTTAGTAGGGGCAAATTCAAAGTACTTACCCTTTAATGAAAATCAAGTGCACAGAATGGGAACACCTGGCTTAGTAATAATACTTATGAAAAAAAATGTTAGTAGTTGATTGCAACCTGGATATAAGTCGGCAGTGTGATGTGGCTGCAAGAAAAGGAAAGTGCAATTTTAAGATGTATCAACAGAAGCTGCACCAATAGTTTCCAAATCATGGGAAGGAACAAATCCACTTTATTTTAGTTTGGTCAGACCCCATCTTGGGTACTGTGCCCGGTTTGGGGCACAATACTACAAGAAGCAATCAGACAAACTGGAACAGGTTTAGAGACGGGCAACGGACGATCAGAGAACTAGCACCTAGGTTGTATGAAAGAAGATGGAAGGAGCTGGCTATGTTTAGCCTTGATAAAAGAAAACAGGTTATTACAGCACTCTTCATCCCAGGAAAAGATGAAGACTTGTTCTCTATTGTTCCAGAGTACAAGATATAGAATAATTGGTTTAGCTTACAAAGTTTCAATCAAATGTTAGGGGAAAAAAATCCTACCACTGGATCCAATTACTAAGACAGATGATGGGCTTCCTACATTGGATGTGTTCTAGCAGAGACTAGATAGTCATTTATCTGGAGTGCTTTAATCTGAATTCTAGTACTGAGCAGGGGGTTGGACTCATTGGCCTAAATGGGCCATTTCACATTATGTGCCCAAAACGTTTAAGCTTTAGCTTCATTATTAGTGCTTTCAGTGAGCAGTCTGGTTTTACTGCTGAAATCAAGTATTGCATTTCTTGTGGTCCAAGGTATTCTTAACAATTTTTAACAATTTTCTCCAGCAACATAATTCAACGTAATCAGTTTTGCTTCAGATGGTACAGCTTCCAAAGTTATATGTTACAATTGGAAGAACCTGCCTTTGCCTTTGTTGTCAGTAATGTGATGTCTGTGCGCATTAATATTTTGGCAAGATCTAATTCTTAATCAGAAGTCATTCATTCAATTAATACTGGATCTTCTTTGTTTTCTGATTCTGCTCTTGTCCTTTTTGTTTGTTATGGTGTCTGATTAGTAAGTTTGTGTGTGTATGTGTGTGTATCAACAAATGTATACATGTGGGGCAAGTGTACATGTTTCCTGGGAGGGGAATATTCAGATTGTTTTCAGTGGGTGTTGACATTCCTATTTGACAAGGAAGACAATTTGGAAAGTATACAGGAAAGGGAGGGCAACGATGGTTTACTTCAAAGCAGAACTGTATACTTGGAACACCCCAGAAAAACTTGAAATTTTGTCTAAGGGATTAGCAACCTTGTAGAATCTCTACATGGTCATAAAGCCAGTGAAGTGGAAAAATTATCCTTATTGTAAGTATCATTTTACTGCAGACTCTGTCTCCATTCACATACAACAATATAAGGCGTTGCTTACTGATGGACTGGGGCTTTCATATAAATTCTTGTGGGGTTTTGGGTCCTCTGACACCGGGGACTCTCTGCCTTTGAACCTGGATGGGGTTACATTGCCCCAGACAGAACTGGTGCACAAATTGGAGGTCCTCTTGAACTCTTGCTCCTGCCAAAACAGCAGGGGCAGCTGTAGCCAGGAGGACCTTTGTATAAATCCATCGTTTGACCAAATGCACCTCTTCCTGGATTAGGAGGCCCTACTTGTGGTCACTCATGCTCTAGCCATCTTCTGTCTGGACTATTACAATGCACTATACATGGGGCTGCCTTGAAAACCACCCAGAAGCTGGCCCAGAATGCGGTGAGGCAAGTAGCAATGGAGGCACCTTGGTATGCCATATTAGGCTACTGTTTTGTGAGCTGCACTGGCTCTCTAATAAGTTTCCAGGTTAAGTTGAAGCTGCTGGTTATTACCTATAAAGCCCTTCATGACTCAAGGGCAGGCTATTTATTTGGTAAATTTATATAACTGCCCATCTCACATATGTGACTCTGAGTGGCGTACAAATTTAAAAACACAAAAACAATACAACACATAATAAAAAAAACAACAAAAATCATGAAAAAACATTAAAAACAAAAATAATTAAACATCATTTTTTAATAAAACGATCTGTAGAGGGCAGTCCCAATTTCCCAAGCAATACAGCCACTTTGCAGGCTCCATACTCAGGTTACAGGATCCCCAAGCCAGATGGCAAAGCCATGTTTTCAGGCCTTTCCAGAAGGCCAGCAAGACTGGGGACAATCTGACCTCATGGAATGATGTTCCAAAGGGTGGTTGCTGCAGCAGAAAACGCTCTCCTTCTGGGTCCCATAAGATGATGTTCCATCATGGACAGAACCCACAACTTGCCCTTCCTGCTGGACCTGATGGGAGGGGTAGATGTGACTGGGGAGAGGCAGTCCCTCAAATGGCCTGGCCCTATGCCATGTAGGGTTTTATACATTACCAGCACCTTGAGTTGAGCCTGGAAGCAAACTGGTAGCCAATGTAGCTTGTGGAGCAGCAATATAACATGCGCTGATCTAGGTGCTCACATAACTGTGCCTTCATATTTTGTACCAGCTGAAGCTTCCAGTTGCTGTTCAAGGGGATCCCCATGTAGAGCACATTACAGTAATCCATGTGTGAGGTGACCAGGGGCATGAATGACTGAGCACAGGGCCTCCTGGTCCAGGAATGGGTGCAACTGGCATACAACCCAAAGTTGCGCAAAGGTACCTCCTAGCCACAACTGCCATCAAGCAGGATTCATGAGTCCAGAAGGATGTGTATCAGAATGTGTATCAGGTCTGTCTGGGGCAGTGCCACCCCATCCAGAAGTAAAAATAGCAAATTTGCAGATCCTGGTGGCCCCAAAGCCCAAAGCCATTCAGTCTTGCCAGGGTTGAGCTGAAGCCTGTTTGTCATGTTCCCCGTTGCAAGGCATAAGTGCATCACAACGGGGAACATGCCCATCAGGAAAGAGGAAGGGATACCATTATCCTTTAAACACACACATATCATCCCTTAAGCACCCAAACTCCTAAAACAATCACCAGGACAATAGAAGCGCACCTCGGACAGGACATGGAAACCATTAACAGATCAGGAGAACTCCCACACATTACCCCGGGGGACGCACCTGCACCGGACGAAGGCAAAGGGACAAAGGAAACCATCGGAGATCACACGAATCGCCCATCATCAGACCCATACCAATTCAAATCACCCATCCGGACCCGGCTTGGGGAACAATAGGGGGTGGAGGAGGACAAGGTCCACCACCAGGGTATAAACGGGGTACCCTACTACCATGCCCGCATTCCCGTCTTTTTTCTCTGTATGCATTCTGCTTCAATAAACCCGGAAATCCTTAGACCCTCTAAGTGAATCCGTGTCTTATTCGAAGTAAGGCTACCCTGACACTGTTGTACCCCATCCAAACCTCCACAGCCTCCAGGACATCAACAGCATCACTTACTTCACTCCATGTTTATGGATGACCTCACCCAGTGGCTTCATGTAGATGTCAAACAGGAGCAGAGAAAATACCAAATTCTGAGGCACCCCACAATGTAGGGGCCAAGGGTGGCATCTCTTGCTCCTGATCAGCATCAACTGGAACTGGCCCTGGAGGAAGGAGGAGAACCAGCACAATACAGTGCCACCCAACCTCAACCCTCACAGCTGGTTCAGAAGAATATCATGGTTGATGGTATTGAAGGCCGCCGTGAGGTTAAGTAGAGCACTACCCCTAGCCTGCTCCCACAAGAGGTTATCTAAAAGTACGACCAATGTTGTTTCAGTCCCATACCCAGGCCTGAAACCTGACTGAGAGGGGCCCCTTCCTATAAAGGGAAGGTTGGATACTGGATAAAAATTGTCCAGTGTGGTTGGATCTAGGGATGGCTTCTTCAGGAGGTGGCAAATCATCACCTCTGGTGGAAGAACCACTCCCTCTCTCAAAGAAGAATTTACCACTGCTAAAACCCAACCACATGTCACCTACCAGGAAGTCTTTGCCAGCCAGGAGGGGCATAGATCTAATAAGCAGGTGGCTGAGCTCACAGTCATGATGATCCTGTCTACTTCCTTAGGTCCAACAGGTTCAAACTCCTCCCAGATAATGTGGCTGGACTGCACCCCAGGCACTCCACAGGACCTGTATGAAGGCTGGCGCCTAACTAGGAATGACCCAAGCCATTTTGTCCAACAGATGCTCTGCAAAATCTTCTGCATGGCCCTATAGGTACACCCCTGAGTCCCCTCTACCCAAGAGGGCTCCAGACTATCTAACCATGGCCACCGTGTTGGCAGATTGCTAGGAAAGCATTTGGCCCAGGAGAGATCAGAAAAGCCACACACCAGGTATTTCTATAAAAATAATTTTATTTACAGAAAACAAACATATTTAAAGGCTGTTTGCTGAGAGGAGAGATTTCTCTCAGCTGCATATTCTCTGCAAGCCTACACAGAAGGGAAACTGAAACTAAAACAAGTCCAGGTAATTTCCTCCCTTAGGCAATGCAACCATTAACATGTGAAAAGGGGACAATTAAATTCAACCTCTTCACTGGCCAAAATGATTAGTTACCATAGTAACCTTAATCTGTAATAGAAAACATATTAACACACCGGGTAGCTATCCATGGACACAATAAGAGCAGAGAAGTACTGATACTTTGCTGCCCTTACCGCCAGTTGTTGTTTATTCGTTCAGTCGCTTCCGACTCTTCATGACTTCATGGACCAGCCCATGCCAGAGCTTCCTGTCGGTCGATGCCACCCACAGCTCCCCCAAGGTCAAATCCATCACCTCTAGAATATCATCCATCCATCTTGCCCTTGGTTGGCCTCTCTTCCTTTTGCCTTCCACTTTCCCCAGCATCATCTTCTTCTCCAGGATGTCCTGTCTTCTCATTATGTGGCCAAAGTACTTCAGTTTTGCCTTTAATGTCCTTCCCTCAAGTGAGCAGTCTGGCTTTATTTCCTGGAGGATGGACTGGTTTGATCTTCTTGCAGTCCAAGGCACTCTCAGAATTTTCTTCCAACACCACAGTTCAAAAGCATCTATCTTCCTTCACTCAGCCTTCTCTATGGTCCAGCTCTCACAGTCATATGTTACTATGGGGAACACCATTGCTTTAACTATACGGACCTTTGTGGTCAGTGTGATGTCTCTGCTCTTAACTAGTAGGTAAGCCTTATTAGTGGCTTTAACCTGTGGTTAAGTTACTTGTGGGACTGCCTCTCTCCAATTGTCCAATTGTTTCTTTTAGGCCTGTGAGATTTGGTAAGCAGGCATGCTTCAGCTCCCTTCCACAAAACAATGTCAGCTAGTGAGACTCCAGGAATGTGCCTTCTTAGCTGCAGAGTCTGCCCTATGGAACATCATTTCCCTTGAGGTTTGGACAACCCCAACCCTTCTGTCCTGCTGCAGGGGCCTAAAAAAGTGAGTTTTTCCCCAAGCATTGGGCCAGACCATGGGATGAGCCTATGTAGAATGTAAGATCCTTAGTTGATTGCTTCTGTTATTATTGTTACTTCTGCTGTTCTGTTGTTTTTTATGTTACAAATGTTTATCATATTACTTCATATTTTATTTATTTTATTATTTTATTTTAAATTCCTGTTTTCATGTCTCATCAAATTCTAAGTCCCTCAGAAGAAAGAAGGAAAAAAAGAGAAAGAAAACATTCCCTAAATTCATTCCCTGTACTAAGCTATAATGTATTTTATTTGTTTTTGATTTAACAATAAATAAACCCAGCAACTGCAATTTGTAAACCATCATTTATGGCTCACTCTGTTGTGTGCACATGTATGGCTTGAACTCAGCTACTGCTTTTAATTAGGCTGCTTGTTACATGTTGCAATCCTAGTGAAGAGAAAGGAAGAGCCAAGCTGCATGTCCACAAATGTCATCCTAGTAGTAGCTCATCTTATCAGTAATGCTTCAGTAGTTAGCTGCAACTCATTATAGTTTGAGCTTCTTGCAGTGAGGCCTTGGGGGCCTCCTAGATGTAATGACTACAACTCATATTCTCCTCCTCTGCCTTAACATGCCATTCATTTCTCACAGAACTTAAAACATTTGTCCATCCCACAGTTTGCTTTTCTCTACTGGAAAAGACCCTGATGCTGGGAAAGACAGAAGGCAAAAGGAGAAGGGGATGGCAGAGGATGAGATGGTGAGATAGCATCACTGATGCAATGAACATGAATTTGAGTAAACTCTGGGAGACAGTGGAAGACAGGAAGGCCTGGTGTGCTATGGTCCATAGGGTCACGAAGTGTTGGACCTGAAACACCTTTGTGCTGAATGCAGCAGGGGGAGGAGTTGCAAAGGAAACGTCAAAACAGATAGGTGATGTGCATGTATACATGCACACATATGCACATGACAAGCACCTGATACTGTAAACCATTCTTGCCTCCACACACACTTTGCTGAGAACACAGCTGTAGCTCTCTGGCTAATATTACCCATAGTTGGAGTATGACATGCAGTTTGGTCTATAATCCACCAGGTGGAGAAGTCAGTGTTCCACATCACTGCAGTTTGTTGCTTTCTTTTTTCTGCTTCCAGATACACACAAGTTTCTTATGACATATGATAATATTATGATAAAGTGAATTGCGTTGAGGATATTTCTGTGGGTACATTGTAGAAAGATGTGTGGGGAATTTGGGAGTGGGTGGGTTGAAGAGTGATGTATGACAGGAAATTTGCTACCTGGAATATGGATAAATATTGTTCTCTTCTGTTTGTGTTCTGCTTTTTTTTTTTAATCCGTTCAATTGTGTCTGATTCTTGGCAATTGCCTGGACAAGTCCCTGCAGTTTTCTTGGCAAGGATTTTCAGAAGTGGTTTGCCATTGGCTCCTTTCTAGGGCTGAGAGAGAGTGTGAGTGGCCCAAGGTCACCCAGCTGGCTTTGTGCCTAAGGTGGGACTAGAACTCAGTCTCCTGGCTTCTAGCCTGATGCCTTGAGCACCACATCAAACTGGCTCTCGTCTTCTCCTTATAGATATGTAAATAAATCTTGTTTAACATTGCAAAAAATGTCAGAAATCTCTAGTGCTTTTTTTAATCTCTAAGGAAGCCAGCTCTCCTGGTAGAACATCCCTAAGAGAAGTAAGATAAATGCAAAACCATGACATTAGATTAGAGGCCTGGATTGGGAATGGACAAAAATGTGAAGAAAGATTGGCCAAAAACAAAGCAAAACAAAGCTAATATTTCTTGCAGAAAGTGTGCGTTTAAATGAGGTACGATGAGATATGACTCTTTGACCAGAGCAAAATCAATCAGAAGTCTTCTTTAATTTTACAGCCAAATATTCCCTTACATTTTTTCTGATTGATTTTACTTTAATTTAAACTCTCAGTCTCCTGGTTTCTAGCCTGTTGCCTTAACCACTAGACCAATCACTTAACTAGATGGCTGCTAGTTAAGTGATTTCCATGTGGTGAGTTTAGCCCTCAGTCATGGGCTGTCTCTGTAGAAACACAACCTAGATTGGCTTTGGTAATAACTACAATCACCACAAAAAACTCAGCTGTGCAAATACACATTCTTATGCATAGTAACTAAAATAAAATTCTGCAAATTCCTTAACAAGTAAGTACAACAATATAGATTAAATTGTGGAAGATGTTGGCTGGGTACATCAGACATCTTGAAATGATGGGTGGGATATGAAAACAAAATGCTCACAAGGCTGTTCTGCTCACAAGGCTTTTTAAGGAAGTCCCAAATGCTAGTATAAGATACCTGCTAAGTGGCTTAAGCTTTTTATGTGTGAATGGAAGCTTAAACTTCCCTGAAACAGTAAGTTGGGACAACATCAGTTATGCATTGTAAAAATACATTCAGTGAGAAGTAAACTTAACGTGCTAAATTTTAATACATCAAAGGGAGTAAATAGAGTAATTGTATTGGCTGTAATTTACAGTGAAACTGAGTTTATTCTAGAGGATTGAAAGAGAGTAACTAATGAAACATAATGATTCTGTGCTAAACAAACCTGAAAGTTTCTGCAGGTAGAATATTTGAATGAAATCTCCTGTGTATGATCAAACCTATCGATATACTACTAAAACTCTCATGCCTCTTTGATACTTTGTAACCTTCAACTGGATGAAATGGTGCATTGTAGGGCAACAATTTTTGAACCAAGGTACCTCAAATGGGCTAACTTACAGAATGCATCCAAAATCTGGGACCCATGGCTCCTGTGGAAATTTGGCAAATTTTATATAACATTTTATGACCTAAAAATTATCATAAAACATTTTATGACACAATACAAATGTCATAAAACATTTCCTGTGATCAACTCCTGATGTTTGACTGTGCTATACAACATTGGCTACTTTCAAGGCAGATACATCTCTGAATGTGTCCCTGAATTTTTAAGAACTTTTCCAGTACATTAGAAGCTCTGCCACTGTTGAAGGCATTGAGGAATCTGGTAAGGAAATATCTCTGAAATGATGACCCAACAGGTTATGGGTTGTCTAGTTATTTGTATTGTGATTACAGTAATTTGTTATAGAACCATCAATGCTATGGCATTTCATAGGGCAGAAGAGGAAACATTGCTGCCTTAATAAGCTTACAATCTAATATTTAACAAGGGAAGTAGATATGCATTCCTTTCAAAGGAGGCCAGTTGAAAGCATGCAGAATATGATGGTAACACCTACCCACTAACAGTACTGAAATTTGTGAGCCTAGTGCTTAAGAAAAGTGTGCATGGTGAGTCTGAAATTACCATGACCAAAAATTCTGAGAGACTCTCTTGCCATCTGGCTACACAGCTGACTGAAGAGTGGTTTGAAATCTACTATCACCAATCAAGTCCTGGAAACTCTGCTTTGGAACTGAGGAACTGAGTGCTTTCAATGATCTATAGATTTTTTTTTTATTATATTCCTCCTTTCAGCTCTGAAAGGGCTGGGACACTATTCAAATTAAAACACATAAAATGAAATTAACAACCACACAGTTGGTATAGCAAGATCCCAGTGAGTGGGTGTGGGATGATAAAATCAATTAAAACCTCAGGCTAGAAAGAATATTAAAATAAAACAGGTAGTTTAAAATCATAAGCCATAAGAGGAGTATACATTAAGGCAGATAAAAAGCAAGATCAAAAACCCATCATGCAGGCCTAGATTTGACAGCATCATATTTTCATTGCATGAGTACCTGCTGTAGCAGAAATCACTGGCACTGGATTCTCAGATATGGTTCAGAAGGACAAAAGAAAGTAATGGTCTCACATACTATTATATAATATATTGGAAATTCAGAAGAAAACTCATCCTTCAGGGAAAAAGGGGTTTTCAATTTATTTTGGATTATTTTATATATTGGATTTCTACATATCACAATTAAAAAAAACTCCCAGGAGCTTGATCATCAAATAAATTTAAATGCCAATGGAACAATAATGATAATAATAATATTAATAATAAATAGAAAACACAATTATGGTGTATATCAAACCATTTTGAACAGCAGAGGGAACAAAATGCTTATTGTTGACTCTTGCTACTCCTAGTTGTTATTGACATGTCACAGTAAGTTTTTCCCTGATCTATTTTCACTCTTTAGGATAAAAATCAGACTGCACAGCAGCAACTAAAAGGACACTTTCTTGTGCTACTGTGAACCCTAAACAAAGAGATGTGTAGCATCTTGCTTCTTCCTCAGAGGTTGCCCAAGAGACCATCATTTCCTTTTCCTCAGCAATGCGGTTTGTGTTAAGCTGTTTCTGGGGGGCAGAAATGTGCCTCTGGTCTAAAAGTTGCATGCCAGCCTCCAACCAAAATCAAGCCTGAGCTTGCTTACAGCTCACCTGATTCTTAAGTTTTCATTTTGAAATATTCCTGCATGGTGGATTTCCCTTACAGTTTTCTCCTCTGTGAATTGAAAAGTGCCTAAAGGTGGTCTTGATAAAACTGGCATAATGTGGAGATAGAAAGCTATCATGCTGGGATGAAAAATGTCACGGAGTGTATTCCAGATGTGGCACAACTGCAGTTTGCAAGCACTGGCATACGTCTCTTCCTTCCTTACCAGAATAAGACCAGGAGATAAACATTTGCAGTACTAATTTGTATCAGAGACTGATGAGATCCCAAATCTGATTTATTTATGGATTTAAGACTTTTTTACATCACCTGCTCAAAATAAAGATTTCTTAATAGTTAAGAAACAAGAAATTGTTTGTTTTAAAGCCTAAGTATAATGAGGGCTGAGATCAAAAAGGAATCTTGGTGAGCTTGGCGTAACAGCTGTCTCTCACATCTGGATTCCAGAGTGCTGTTGAAAAGAACAGAAAAGAGATCCAAGGAGGAACTTTGTACTTGGGACCTGTTTGTTTTACTTTGATAGAGGCAATATGGAAAAAGCAAGTCCATTGTATTTTAAATTTCCATTCTATTAAAGAAGAATTTACCTCCATAGCATCGGAGGAGCTGCCTCAAACAGATTTTGAACTCTTTTGGCTTAAATCTGAGATATTATGGCAAATGAGAAACAATAATGCAGAGAAATTTATTTTGGCAATTAAGGGGAAAGATATCAAGTCTATTTGTTCATTTGTCAGAGTTGGGCTGCTGATTTTTTTTTAAAAGAAGTGTTTTTGCTAATCAGACTTCACTGACAGGAAATGATCTAAACCTCAGCTCTGAGGCTGACGGGTAAGTGAGTTGGCTATCAAGAGGAAAATTCATGCCTGACACAGCAAGCAAGAAACAACAAGAAGGACTGGATTTGTCAAAAAGTAAAACTGCAACAGAAACAAGATATTCCATTTCAGGAACTTAATACAGAATTTTAGAAGGTAGCAGCATACAAAGACATTTTGTTTTCATTTCCCAAATTTAGAAGTGGGAATGATCTGCAAATCCTGACAAGGTGTTAGTGGAATTATCCAAGTTTCTCTAGAGATGCAATATATCAGGTAGTACTGTTTGTTTCAAAAGACTGGCCATTTGGATATATAATTAATGTCGGAAATATGGTATCAGTGTTCATATGGTATAATCCCAGGCAATATGTTATGAATATCTGAAAGATCAGTGAATGTTGGGCCATATAAAGCTGTCAGCATTTGCCACAGAATGTTCAAAATCATGCATGTCCTCTCTGTTTCTATAACAAATAGTCTTAAGGAGAATTTCCACATTACTGGCTTGCTGCATCTTCATTGTATCACTCAGCCACTTTCTGGAAGACAGGTAGCCTTGTGCCGAAAAGGAGCCCAGGTGACAAGTTTGTGGATGTGGGGAGGGTTGCTCAGGCAGCTTATTGAGAGAACTCCCTTCTACTTCATCCTGGCTTATCCTCCACTCCACCAACTTGTCACCTGGGCTATATTTTGACAGAAATGTACCAATCTCCCCTCCTCCCCACTTTTTTTTTAAAGAAACCAATCTATTAAATATTTTGAACAAACACATCTTTCAAAAAGTTTCAGAAAGTTTGAAAGACCCCCAAATACTTGTTTTTTAACAAGTCTAGCAATCTTCAGGAAGACCAGTGTCCATTAGAAGCCTACGTAATGCCTGGGTAGTGCTTTGCAAAGTGTGGGAAGGCATGAGATGGGCAGAGGCCTCTGGGTCTGATTTCTGGTTTCAAGCCAAAATGGTCATGGAAGTCAGGGCCAATTAATGGGGTGCCTCTGAGCCACAATTAGCAATCATGCAGTAAAATCCTAGAAGACAATATAAGTTGCTAGTGGGGAAGGGATCAAAGACTAATAAATTTGTAACATTTTTCAAAAGTTTTGTTCATAAGTTACGTTTATTGTTTTATTGATAATATACATTATTATTACCCAGTGTTTCTCAACCTCAGCAATTTTAATGTGTGGACTTCAACTCCCAGGATTCCCTTCCCAACATGTTGGCTGGGGAATTCTGGGAGTTGAAGTCCACATATCTTAAAGTTGCTGAGGTTAAGAAACAGTGTTATAACCTATTGGTTGAAACAATAAATTACATTTTCTGGAGGCACTATAGTGGGGAGATGATAGAATATTTGCTCACCTCTGTGAAAAAGCTAAGAAGGTAACAAAAAAACCAGAACACACTCTCTCTAGCAGCCTACACCCTGATAAGCAGGGATTAACACCAGACAAACTATCAAGCAGAAAACAATACCCTAATCAAGGAACTACCAAGGAGAAAACCACACCCCACCAACACTGGCAGGGCAAGCTGCTGTATATAAACAGGGAGCAAAGCACACACTCCCTCTCACTGATGATGTTACCAAGTCAGGTAATGAAACGTCTGCAAGCAAACAGCCAAGCTCAAAGAACACCAAGGCCTCCACAATCCTATACATGTTTATATACTATGACCCACTTCAGGGAGTCTGTTTTCCAATCAGTGTCTCTTGTTGCACTTGTATTCAGGGTATTTTACTGATTCATACCAGGATAAATCAGAGTAGATGTAATTCTTACCTATTACAAAGCAGGAATTGTAATTCCTTAATCTAATATAGATTTCTAGTGATCTTTGGATTTCAGGATAAAGAGAGGAAGAAACACTTTTCAGATGATTCCATTTATACCACAGGTACCCTTTGAAGTGTAAAGTGGTATTATACAACACCAGGGAATATCCTGATCAAGCCCACTTGAGATGCCTGAGTAGCAGACTTACTGTATTTTATTTCTGGTACAATCAGCTAGAAATTAGAGGTATACTATAGTTGCCACATTCTGAGACTAATGATGGAGAACAGAAACAAGTAAATGTGTTTTACATGGTGGACACATCCAGCAACTGCTAGACATAAATACCACATCCCCCATAGTTTGTTTGTTTGTTTGTTTATATTAATCAAATTTACCACCGCCCATCTCCCAAAAGGGACTGTGGGCAGTTTACAATAAAACATAAATAAGAAAAATATCAAACTGTAAAACACTATAACATGCAATAAAATAAATATGATAAAACCCCCGATGGCTGGAAGTTCTCTGTGATTTGCAAGCAGAGCAGGGTCCTTCTAAGAAACTAACCATCCCCAGGAATGACTACTCTCTCTCCCACCCCAGGCATGATAACAGAACCAGGTCTTTAGTTGTTTCCTAAAGTCCAGGAGGGAAGGAGCCAATCTCACTTCCGGAGGAAAGATATTCCAAAGGGCAGGGGCTGTTGCAGAGAAGGCCCGCCTTCTGGACCCCGCCAGATGGAATTCTCTTACAGATGGGGTCCATAGCATGCCCTCTCTGCCTGAATGGGAGGGACAGGTTGATATGATGGGCAGGAGATGGTCCCTTAGGTAACCTGGACCCGTGCCATGTAGGGCTTTAAAGGTGTTAACCAACACCTTGAATTGGACCCGGAAGCATAGTGGCAACCAATGCAGCTCGTGGAGCAAAGGGGTGACATGTGCTGATCTTGGGAAACCCAAGATCGCCTGTGCAGCTGCATTTTGCACCAGCTGTAGCTTCTGGATACTCTTCAAGGGTAGCCCCATGTAGAGCGCATTGCAGCAGTCTATGTGGGAGATAACCAGGGTGTGAGTGACCGTTCAAAGGGCCTCTTGCTCCAGGAAGAGGCGTAACTGGGGCACAACACGAAGTTGCACAAAGGCCCTCCTAGCCATGGCTGCCACCTGCTCTTTGAGCAGGAGCTGTGAGTCCAAGAGGACCCCCAGATTATGCACTGGGTCTGTCTGGGGCAGTGCAACCCCATCCAGAACTAAAGATGACAATTTCCCAGAAATCAAGGAGCTATTAATCCACAGCTACTCCATCTTCCCCGGGTTCAGCCGCAACCTGTTGTCCCCCATCCAGGCCCCCACAGCCCCCAGGCACTCAGAAAGGGTGGCCACAGCATCACTTACTTCCCCTGGGATGGAGATGTATAATTGGGTATCATCTGCATATTGATGATACCTCACCCCGTAGTGATGGATGACCTCACCCAGTGGTTTCATGTAGATGTTAAAAAGAAGCGGAGAGAGTACCGAACCCCGCGGCACCCCACAAAGTAGGGGCTGCGGGCTGGATCTCTCACTCCCTATCAACACCGACTGGGACTGACCCTGGAGGAAGGAGGTGCACGAGTGCAGAACCACGCCGCCCACCCCCAACTCCCTAAGTCGGTCCAGAAGGATACCATGGTTGATGGTATCGAAAGCCGCTGAGAGGTCAAGGAGAGCAAGGATGGATGCACTGCCTCCATCCTGCTCCTGCCAGAGGTCATCCATAAGTGCGACCAATGCCGTTTCCATCCCATAACCAGGCCTGAAACCTGGTGCTTTTGAACTGTGGTGTTGGAGGAAAATTCTGAGAGTGCCTTGGACTGCAAGAAGATCCAACCAGTCCATCCTCCAGGAAATAAAGCCAGACTGCTCACTTGAGGGAATGATATTAAAGGCAAAGCTGAAATACTTTGGCCACATAATGAGAAGACAGGACACCCTGGAGAAGATGCTGATGCTAGGGAGAGTGGAGGGCAAAAGGAAGAGGGGCCGACCAAGGGCAAGGTGGATGGATGATATTCTAGAGGTGACGGACTCGTCCCTGGGGGAGCTGGGGGTGTTGACGACTGACAGGAAGCTCTGGCGTGGGCTGGTCCATGAAGTCACGAAGAGTCGGAAGCAACTGAACGAATAAACAACAAAAATTTATCCTTTGTGATTTAATTGAAAAATTACAACAGCTTTGTACCTGAATTGAAAAGTGAAAGAATGCTTATAGTTCTGTTAGAGCTCTCATGACCTCCTAGCCACTACACAAAGACAGATGTATTGTTAGGTGTTTTCAGAACAGAAATACTCTCATCATCTTCAGCTCACCCCAAGCCCACCGCTAAGGAGCCCACCTTCAACTTTATTGGTCCCAGTTTCAAAATGCAGTCTTTCCCTTTTTCTTGGCACAAATCATGCCAGTACAAATGTTTGGTGGACAGGGTGAGTGTTGAGGTAGACAGGGGCTGAACTGTGGCCACTTTCCACTGCCGAAGGCTTGCCGAACCCCCTCCCTGCAGTCACTGAGATGGCTGTCTTGGCTTTGGCAGCCAAAGAGAGAGGGCACCTGGCTCCAACCGAGGTGTCAGCCATACTAGGTAAACCAGACCTCAAAACCGATGCTGCGGGAAGGGTAAAACTTCTTTGATTGAGATTGGCTATAATGATAGAATCTTGGAAGTCTGATTGTGGTATATCTCCTCCTCCTTATAGTTCATCAAATTAGGGGGGTGTCTGACTGAGCCACTTCTGAATGTTATGTGGATGTTCTGGATTTAAAAAATGTTTTGCCCCCTTTTGCCAAGGTGTCATGTTCACTGTTTCAATGTGCACTGTACATTGTAACGTTTCACATGCCATGGTGCTGACGCACGTTTCTGTTTGGGAGGGAGCTGCTGTGAAACCTTGTGCCAAACTCTGTATCTGTGTTCATTACAATGGAATGTGTTTGGGTTATGTTCTCTGTTCGAGGACTTTTCCCGCAGACCATCAGAAGCCGTTAGGAACACCTGGGATTGTGAACTTGGGAAGATTCTATGGGGGGAGGGATCTCATTTGTACCGAGGGTTTTTAGTTTGCATTGGCGCGCTTTTATCATTCTCAGCTTTCTTTGTGATCCTGCATACTATTCTTTAATAAATCAGATATCTTTGTGATCCTGCTCATGAGTCTGATGGTGTTCTAGAATAGGCAATCATTACACAAGGCAACAGCTTCTGCAAATCTCTGTCAAGGTCATCTTCCTTACTCTCTGCATCTGCCTCCATAATGCTTGATAGACATCACGAAAGTCTGCCTGCCTGACCGACCTGAGAGGCAGCTAACACTGCTCACAGTACAAACTGTCACTTGGGGAACTTTTTTCCCAACATGCCTAGCAGTCTTGTGCATATTTAGAAATGGCCTGGTTACTGGTGGGCAGCTTGGGTGGCTAAGCACCCCCAGTTCAACCAATAGGAAAGGGTGGAATACACATTTTATTAATTCCATACTTCCTTACCCCCACAAAACACATAGCCACAGATCTGCTCCAGATGGATGAACCAACTGAAAAGAATGCGAGGGGGATTGCAGGCAGGAATTACCAAAAAACTCACCCATCTTCATTTTGCTACAGTAACTTACGTAGTCTAATAGGGTTCTGCTCAATAGTAATTAACTAATAATTATTCATTAATATACTGATGAATGGATAGAAATACACTTGATGGTGATGGCACATTAAGAATATATCCTACATGTTGGTGCATTGGCTTGTCTTTTAATTGCATAATAGTTTGGGTTGCCCTGGTTACTTATTTCAAAATCAAGTGAGAAATCATGACTTGAATGGCTTCCTTTACCCAGCACACACTGCCAACGTATTTTAAGAATTAAGGACCGTGATATTGGCTGTGTGATGACAAGCAAATCAGGCTGAGTTATCTGAAGAAAAAAATCTGATGCAGGCAGAGGAAGAACCAGGCATGACCTTGATTTCTTCTCCCTCCCAAACTGCTACCCAAATTTGGGTCTTGGGTTTGCTTAGCAAACATTCAAAAACAGTATTGATTATGTCTCACAATCCTTTTGCTTGAGAGGGAGGGAAAATAGGGTTTTAAATAGATTCTTCTATACGTGCAAAATGTTTTGTTGTTTTGTTATGTAAAACAACAAAACTTGTTTTGTTATGAAAAAAGTAATATTTCCTGATGTTTCTTGGTCATTCATATCTGAAAATATTGTGTCAAAATACATACTGCATTCATAATGCAAAAACAAAACAAAACAAAACATTTACATTGCTGGTCTGGAGCCAGGTTTAAGGTTTGGTTTAATTTAAATCATTAGTATCTTTCAGCGGAGGGGGTGGCCGTTTGAGTTTTGCAGAAAGGCAGAACTATTGCTTGCTTTAATCCTCATTCTCCTTTTTAAAATTCTAAAATGTTAAATGTTAAAATGTTAAATGAAATATCAAATGTTTTAAAAAATCAACTCTCATTCTTCAGTGAGGAAATGATCTGAAAAACAGGAGGCTGATAGCAGAAGTGCGCCCATAAATTTTGTTTGGGCCATTTCCCCTTTTTAAAGTTAGTCTTTCTGAAAAATAATAAAGTAAAATAGACACAGGGAACTGGTGGCCTTTCAGAAATTAGACTAAAGCTCCCATCATCTCTGGTCACTGCTCATGCTGGACTAAAGACTGTTTAGTGCTAAAATTGCCCTTGGGGATACTTGGCAGTCACTCCTTAGTTTTATAGGCTTGGTCTATAAAGCAATATAGCAGTAAAGAAATAAAGCAAATATCTCATATGAACTGTTTCTATGCTATGTTCTGTTGCATCTGTGTTCCTCTTCCAACATAGTTTGGACTATGGAATGGGTTTTACAGAAGCTTTCTAAAGAAGAAAATTTCCCCTTGTTCATGAATATATTCACACTGACAATCTGTAGATAGCCTTCATATTCCATGAGTTTAAAAAAAATCCAAAAGTTCTGAGTATATCATGATATGACTTCAGGGCCACAACTAGGGTCTGTGTCACCTGGGGCAAACATGGATTCCCTGCACTCATTTTGGCGCCCCCCCAGCGTGGCGCCCGGGGCGCATGCCCTGGTTGCCCCCCCCCCCAGTTGCAGCCCTGTATGACTTTACCACAAGTCAGCTCCTTAGTTGCCTTCATTATGTAATTTTTCATGTTCCTGAAAAACAGAATAACATACCCTAAAATCTAAAATACTGCTCTAAACTTTGTACACTGCCTTTCAGAAATGGTGCTCCTCTTTTGAGTAGTAATAGCACATATATAACTGCACATAGACACAGCACATAGGGAGAACCAACCCCAACACAGGCACAACACGTTACTTCATTGCAAAGAAGAAAATACAGACCCCTCCTTTGGCCACTGCTGGTAAAGCGGTTGAAAAGCCCTCTCCCTACCTTGTCACATTTACTATGTCTGGAGCATACCCAATGTAGGGCTGGAAATCGAGGGAGGCCCACAGTAATAGTCCTCTTCTCCACATATGGAAGGGGAACTTGAAAGTATCTGACAGGCTTTTGCAAGATCAATATAGAAATGCTTGTCAAGTTTTGGGCAGTAAGGATACAAGGTAAATGTATACACAAAAGAGAGAGAGAGTGGGTTATGTACACAGGCATAGTATATATGCTATACACCCACGCATGAGCATGTGCATAAACATGCCTTAAGTGTCTGGAGAATAAGTGGGGCAAGAAGAATAAAGCTTTTTTTTTTAAAGGAGGAAATGTAGTTTGAAACAAAAAAATATTCAAAGGCCTGCCTGCAGCTGTGTACAGGAAGGCAAACAGAAAGTGTTCTGCTTCAAAGCAAACACTTTTTTTCGAAGCAAAATACAAAAACTTCCGTTGATTACATCTAAGCCCCTAATAAATTGTAGCAAACTTTGTATTTTAACAGTGATGCAAGAAAAATTGGCAGTGAGATATTTAGGAGTTTTACTATACAAACAACTCCCTCTCCAGCAGCATCTGCAGGTGGGGCAAGGGGAGCAAATGCCAAAACCAGTATCACACCATCACAGCACAAATTCTGGTCCTTTTCGATTGTATGTGCATCAAGACATGGCACCCATGTACATAAGCAGCAGAGCCTGCATTACATCACTTCTTTTGTCATTTGGATGAAACTCAGATTTTGTATATTCCGTATTCTTATGGACTGGTTTCCTTGGAATATAAAAATCAAATTTTCTACTCCCATCACCTATGAGAGTTACAGTACTTTATAGTTAGAATATCCAGGAATAATTTTAAATATTATGATTCTTTTTTTTAACTAATTTTACTGCCAAGCTATTTTTCTTATAAATACATGAAAAACATCTTAGTAGCTTACTAGCTAGTGATGAATGTTTTTGGATGCGCTCAAATAACACTATTTCCAGCTCTCCTAAATGCACAAAAATACAATAAGATCCAGAAACAAATATTGCCTTTCTGTGCTTTGCTGGTGTAGTACAAATTTATTAAGAAGCTAAACTCCAGTCATTGCTGAGCTAAAGTTGCTTTAATCAAAAGCTGACCCACTACACTTTTTATTGAAAACATGTAGAAACTCATGCCAGCGCACATGCTCCCAAAGACTATAAAATATGTCAGCAAGTGGGTGTGGCCTTCTAATCCTTCCACCATTGTCAACCTCAGATAATTCTGCAATATATACAAAGCTGTGGGAGTGATTTAAGTTAAACTTGTTCTTAGTAGAGCGAAGCACTGCTTTGGGTAGCAATTGCCTGGGGCAGCAGTGGCAACCTCCCAGCTACTCCTTCTGCGTTCTCTAGACATCCCCTGCTGAATGATAGAACTAGATGTGAGAGGATGTTAACTCACCACTGCTGTTCAAGGAAGATTCCTCTGCCATCCTGTTGGCTTCTGTCCACAGAATGAGTAAGGATGCAATTCACCCAACAAGTGAAAGTTTATTTGGTAAAAGGGGCTAAATTTTTTGGTTATAACATACAATGGAACAATGGGAGAATATGTGGATGAAAGGACTGAAATTTACATTATGGTACAATCTTAAAGCGAATTTTTATAAAATGATGTATCATTGGTATTTGTCTCCAGTAATATTGTCTAAAATGTATAAAGGTACTTTGGATTTATGCTGGAAATGTGAACAACAAGAGGGGACATTTTGTCATGCTTGGTGGACATGTAAAAAAGCTAAAAGAATTTGGATCCAAATACATACATTAATTCAGAAGATTTTAAAGATTAATATTCAACTGAAGCCAGAGATATTTCTTTTGGGATTGATTGACAAAAAGTTGGGAAAAACCAATGGAACTTATATTAGTTTCTGTTAATTTTTATTTTTCTTAAAAATTTAATACTATACAGTTATTATTTAAAAAAGGATGCCATTCACCCAGCACAGAATCTTGCCTAGTCCCGATTTCTATTTAATTTAATGTATTTATTTATTAAACATATTTCTACAGCACCTCAACCAAAGAAACTCTTGAAAACTTACACAGAGAAAGAACAACTTCAAATATCTATGCTACAAAGGTAAAAAAAAAAGTGTGACAATACAATGCAAAAGTAAAACCCTACAAATAAAAATAAAGACGGCAACATCAAGTCAGGGGAAGGTTCTTTGAAACAGCTTGGTCTTCAAGAGCTTCCGAAAGACAAGTGAAGAGTCTTTTGATATGACTACTGCAATGCTGCAGATCTGTTGATCTAAATTCTGGGCCAGTGTTTTTTAAATTTGGAATTGTACTGTTTTCAGTTGTGCTTCCTTCTAAGCAGTTTCAGAAGGAAAGTTATTGGGATCTGCCGGGGGGTGGGGGGGCTTCAAGTCAGTATTGACAAGTCCGCAGTTTTCTTGGCATGGTTTTTTGGATGTGGTTTGCCATTGCCTGCTTCTGAGGGCTGAGAGAAAGTGACTGGCCCAAGGTCACCCAACTGGCTTTCTGCCTAAGGTGGGACTAGAATTCATGGTCCCCTGGTTTCTAGCCTGATGCCTTAATCACTACACCAAACTGGCTCTCTAAAAGATAGGCATGGAAAAAATAAGTTACTATCTCTTATTATTATGGTCCCAATATTGATTCTCCCTCCAAGCCCCCAATTTTCCAAACATCGTTGTTCAGATTTTTAAATAAACATAAATGTGAAATGAATTTCTTTATCTCAGAGTGACTCAGGCTGCTCAATACCTCAAGATATGGTTCCTTAACAACGTTTTTTTTAATATACCAGAAATCGCTGGCTTCACACATGCTGAATCGAAACCAAAGAACATTATGCTTTAGTGTGATGCGTGAACCAATGCAGTTTCTAGTTTGGCTCCCACCCTATAACCAGGCTATAGTGATAACAGGAATACAGAGAACCACCAGGGCGACACCATTAGTTCTGGAAGGAACTCCAAGAGTTGCAGAAGAAAACAAAGCTATAGCTTAGTGTGCTAACCAGATCTTAGAACAGCAGCGGCTTCTGGGAATTGAGGAGACTGAATTTGAGAGCCCATTTAGTTCCCAATAATTATAGTAAGCATCCTGGAAAGAACAATTTTAATGGCATGAATTTGTATTCATTTCATTTTATACCACCTTTTCTCAAGCTGGAGTTCTAAGAATAACAGTAATATTATTCTTAATAATATAATAATATAGTAATAGTAATAATATAGTAATAGTAATAATAGTTAATTTAGCCTGATTTATCTGGAGAACAGTAAATTATGGAATAGTATTAGCTTGTATGAGACTTGTTACTGAACAAAAATGTGTCAAAATCCATGTTTTTAAGATGCATTTCTGAATACATTTACTTTGCTATAAGCCCCACGGACATTAATCATCTGGATTAGGCATTCATAGAATCGTACCCTTATTTGAAAATGAGTGTAGAGGTATAGTATTTAATTTATCACTGATTGAATCAGGGGCTGGACTAGAGGCATCCTAACTTGTGTGTGCACCTTCGAGTCAGTGTTGACTCCTGGTGACTGCCTGGACAAGTCCCTGCCGGTCTTTTTGGCAAGATTTTGGGAAGCTGTTTGCCATTGCCTCCTTCCTAGGGCTGAGAGTGATTAGCCCAAGGTTACCCTTGGCTTCATGTGTAAGGCAGGACTAGAACTCCCGGTTTCTAGCCTGGTGTCTTAACCACTACACCAAACTGGCTTTCTTCCTAACTTATGGCTGCATTTACATAAAAAACTAAATCAGGTTTAAAAATTATGATTGACAAAGTCACAGTGGCTGTGTTCACATATGTCCCAATGGCATTCATGCATCCCACGAAGCCACGGCTTGTTTTACAATGTTTTCAGAATTAATCGTGACTGTCTGTCTACCCCCAGCTATAAACCTCTGTTCATAAGTCAGTTTCTGGATTCACACATTCTACTAATCCACAATATGGGTTGTTTGTTTTTTGGCTTCGCACATTCGCGAGCCCATCTGCTTTTGGCGTAGGCAAACCTAGCCACGGGGTTCTTTGAGGAGGAAAAAACGGAACCTTCGCCCATCTATTCTCAGAGTTTGTACTATGATCTTCCGTGGTCCCTGCACGTCCTCGGATCAGCGGTGACAGAACCGAAGAAACTTTTTTTTTCCCGCTATTTAGACCTGGGAATTTTTAAACAGGGAAAACTACGTCAATCCAACTGAAGAGGAGCGAGTACTTAACGCCGTCCAGCAACAGAGGTTTTCCTCTTATTTCCCTCGAGTGAACTATGTCATTGTCTAAAGCGGAGGCAGAACTTGGTGCGAAACTCGGAGCGATGAGAGGGAGGAACGCGCCACCGACTTGCAGCCAATCAATGGGCGCTAGGACCCATTCAAACGCTCTGCCTTGCCCAATGGTAGCGGTTGGCGCCTCGACCTTCGCGCCTCCCAGCAGGACAGGGGGGAGGGATTTGGAACGTCGCCTTGTCCTCCCGCCTGCAACCGTCGCTAAAGGCGGTTATTCGCATTGCCGTTGAGCTCTACGCTCCCTTTTTCTCTCCGAGGACTCCCGCCGCTCAGTGGAGAACTTTGTATCCAGCTACTAGGGAAGCTGGTAGCCGCCAGGTGAGGGCGCGTACGTATTATGTGGGCCGGGACACACCCCTTCAGCGCCTTTCCCAAGGTGGGAGGGCACCGGGCGGTCGCCGCCTCCTTTGCCTCTTGTGGCTCCTTCCTTCCCTTCCTCCTCCATTTTCTTAGGCCTCGGCGGACTTAGTGCAGTCGGCTTTGGGTTCCTTTCTCACTCCGCGCCGCTCTTCTCATCTCCCTTCAACTGTTTCGCTCCCGCTGTTTTTAGTTTTCGCTTGAATTTTACCCTCGAAGTTCCTTGGGCGAGCGATTTTTGACGAAACCTTAGAATTGTTCCACTGGGGGCCGCGAGGGGGCGCCGCTGAACCCGTGCAAAGGAATCGTCTTTCCTGGACGAGGTTGATCTCTCCCTACAGAGAGACGCGAAGCGCTTGTGGGAGCAGAAGTTTAATTATAACGAAATAGTGCCGAGGCAGTTAGAGCTTTGATCATTATTAGGGAGACAGCCCCATCAAAATTGACACTCCTTTTGGAATTAATATGCTTTGGAAAAGTTCTCACGTGTCCTTTAAATGAGAATGTATGTTGCTGCGTCGTATGCACTCTTAATCCGTTTAGCAGTGTAATTCCTTCGGATAGTTTTATTGTTTCGAAGGAGAAGCAAATAAAAGACAATCTTTTATAAGTTCATATTTGAAATAGTCAACCTTTGAAGCACAGGTACCGTAGAATTTGTTAGAACCAATAGTTTCTGAAAGAGAAAAACAGAATTGTAAAGTTTATCAGGATGTTTTTTAAGTTGACCAGTATCTATTAATTGACTGTAGTACAGTAAATAATATGTAGCAAATACACCTAAACAAACCCATTGTTCAAAGTCACTGTAATTATTGTAAAATCAACAAAAATATCTTTACTATAATGAAGATCCCCAAAGAGATGTGAAGTGGCAACAAAATAAAATGAAAATTGGATGGAGGGAATTCATAATTGGACACCACAGCTGGGAAAGTCACTTAGGATTTCTGAATATGGTACAGGTGTGACTAAGGCTGGTAACTTAGCCTTCACTTATTAAATGTTTTGTGAAAGTCTTCATTGACTGACTACATGATGGGTGCTAGAGTTCAATAGCAATATGTGCCTATCCGATAAAGTTCATGGTGTATAGAAAATTGCAACTTAGAATGTAAGAGAAGTGAATGATAAAGAGCATGAATTAATGCAAAAAACAGATACTTTGTGTTTCTGAACATAGATATGTTGTAAAACTAAGAAAAAGAGAAAGGATATAAAGAGACAAGAGCTTGATCTTGTGGAGTTGATGGCTACTTATACAGAAGTAAAGGTGTAGCTTTAATTATGAATGAAAGGGCTAAAATATGAACTGGTGTCATGTAGATTCTTTTTGGGTGCATATGAAAATAGGAGTCCATAGGCTATTGGTAGTTGCACTATACCTTCCAGTGAATGGTGATAATGGAAGAACCAAAAATGATTTTGGAAAAAAATATATGACATTCTAAATAAATGCTGTCTGGAGGAGAAAGTTATTTTGTCAGTTAATGTTAATTGATGGGTGGTAACAAGTCAAGAGGATACAGAAAAAGTGACTGGACCATTCAGAGACCCATGAATAAATGAGAATGGTGACTGACGAATATCTGCTTAGAAAAAGTTATGTTTGTTTTGAATAAGTGGTTTAAACAAAAAAGCCCTCAGACTTTTATACTGTAAGGTGTGATACAAAAATAAAAATCTGATATTCCGTTTCAGCTAGGTTACCAAGCTTGGAAAAAGCTATTTAAGTCAATCAGAACTAAATGTTAATTTAAACTAAAACTACCAAATGATCCAAATTACTATAAATCAAGGGAGCAAAAATTGTGGCTTATGGGGTCTTTTTCAAGAAGAAAAAATGAAATCCATTATCCATACAAATGGATTGTATGAATAGTTGATATTACTGATGTGATTCTGTGTTTTGAGCCATGTCTGTCAGTTAAACAATTTCTAAATAAAAGTTTATTTATTTATTAAATTTTGCTACCATCCATCTCCCCCCAAAGGGAGGGAAGCAAAATATTTGCTTAAATTGTAGTTTTTAAAAAGCTGTTTTAAATGTTTATTTTTTTAAAATAAATATTTGAAATATTTGTAGAGTGCGGATCTTAACCTGTTATTCCGTTGAGAATGTAATTCTGACAGATGACATGTTTTTATGGCAAACTGGTTGTAGTAAGAAATTTGTTCCCTCTTCTAGATCCTGTTGTATCCTAATTCTGAACTAAAGAGACTAGAACTAAGGTTTCTTTCACTTATTACTAATACTACCATCTAAAGGATATGGTGAAAGAAGCAGGTTCCTGCATATATATACCCTTTGCAGTAAGAGCAGTTGACTTACATGGAACATAATAAAAAAGGTCCTTTAAAAAATAACACTTCACTTACATAAAGCAGAGGAGTCATGAATTATTTTCTACAACTCACTCTGTAAATAAGTCATTTGCAAAGCTATTGTGGGATCAGAGCTTGTCCCTTGAAACTAGGTAGTTCTGTATTAATAAAAACCCATAGGAAGGCACATAGTGATATGAAGTACTATCTATTTTGTTATAAATGGTGGTTGAGCAAAATTTTGCAACCTCATTTGATTCATACAGGAACTGATAATTCAGTACTAAATTTACATATGCTGTCTCTGACCTGGGTTATATAACAATGTGTAGTTATATTAAATCATTTTGAAGCCCTGCATAAATAGCAGAATGGAGTACTACAGGGTCTATTATTTCTGCTAAATGTAATCTACATTGTTGTATGCTTTGTTCTTGGGATATTGTGATACTTTCCTTCCAGTAACTTGAAAGGCAGAGCATTTAGTGTGGGTAAGAAGGCTGTTTGATGCCTATCATAAGAAATATTTGTCAGGTAGTTTGGGAGGCTAGAGATCTCTTATTAATCCCCTATCTAAGGGGTGAGGGGGACCAACGCTGATATGAAGTATGATCTAAATACGAAAATCTGCTTTGAGGGATTTTGACTGAGCTGTTCTAGAATTTTTGTCATTTCCATATATACAAATCTGTGAACCATATAGCATCTGGGTAATTATTTCAGTTTAAGAAAATCTTTCAAGTGAATGTGGGATTGCAATCTAATTTGAAGTTAATTGTAGAATTTGTAAATTCACCTTTATTCCTTCAGACAGACAGACAGACAAAATGAATTGTGCTTTTATATCAGTTTTTGACTTCTGGCGACTGCCTGGACTAATCCCTGCAGTTTTCTCGACAGTACTAATCTGTTTCATTACCCTCATTCAGCTGGAGGAAGAGTTGGTCTATTTATTTGCTTTATAGTTTTCGGAAGTGGTTTGCCATTGCTTCCTTTCTAGGGCTAAGAGAAAGTGACTGGCCCACGGTTACCCAGCTGGCTCTGGGCCTAAGGCGTGACTAGAACTCACAGTCCCCTGGTTTCTAGCCTGATGCCTTAACCACTACACCATGCTGGCTCTTCTCAGCTATGTTAAACGTGTGTATACAGTTATAATGCTTGTTCATTTGAATGGCACATTTAGTATTAACTGTCTGGAAAAGTTAATTTAAGGAGTTAAAAATATTTTGAGGAAAAAATTACCCCTTCATTCAAGCCTAGGGTTTAGTGCTTGATCTTGAACCTAACTAAATACAGTGAATCTACAGCACAGTGATAGTAATGTAAATTCTTAGTTTATTATACCACATAGTCCAGATTGTTTGATCTGATGACTTTTTAAATTCTAATTTATGGTATGCTGCTGTTTTATTATACTGCATTGCCATTTCTTAGCCTTTATAGTTTTAGTATCAATAGCTAGTACAATTTTTATACTTAGAACTTAATGTTATAAAGTTTTACAGTTTTGTGTTAGTAGTCCCTATAACTTTGCTATTCATCTGTTAGTAAAGGTAAAGGTTTCCCTTGACATTAAGTCCAGTCGTGTCCGACTCTAGGGGGCAGTGCTCATCTCCGTTTCGAGCCAAAGAGCCGGCGTTTGTCCATAGACCCTTCCGTGGTCATGTGGCCGGCATGACTAAACGGAACGCAGTTACCTGCCCGCCAAAGCGGTACCTATTAATCTACTCACATTTGCATGTTTTTGAACTGCTAGGTTGACAGGAGCTGGGACTAGCAACGGGAGCTCACCCCATCACGCGGATTTGAACCGCCGACCTTCCGATCAGCAAGCTCAGCAGCTCAGCGCTTTAACCCGCAGCGCACTTACCTTAAATTTTTATTCCCAGAATGGTTGTAATTTTATATATTTGATGAGTTTAGTGAAATGCTGATTTTGGAATAAACCCTAAAATATAATGAAATGAAGAAGTCTGTAATTTCTGTTTCAGATTATTGTGTAGGTCACAGTGTGCACATTGGGTTTAATTTCATAATGTCAACTGGTTATTTGAAGCAGGAACAGTGGAATCTGTATCAGATCCTTTAATTGCTATACACCTTACTAGTTAATCTGAGCAGTGTCCACATATCTGTTTCATTACCCTCATTCAGCTGGAGGAAGAGTTGGCCTATTTATTTGCTTGATTTTTATGTGGCCTTTCTGTTCAAAAAGGCATAACTTTATTTTCCAAATCTACCAAACAGAAGTTAAGATAGGACTTGAATGTCCACAAATTTAAAAATAACAACTTAATTTATTAGTCCACGCACACACATGCAAACACTTTTTTTTTCTTTTTAGAATTGGTTGAAAAATGCCCAGGAGAAAGTTTGCAGATGAAGAAGTGGTAATGGGCCGATGGCCTGGAAGTGTGTTATACTATGAAGTAAAAGTAATCAGTTACGATGACCAGACACATCTTTATACAGTTAAATATGAAGATGGAACTGAACTTAATCTGAAAGAAAACGATATGAGGGTAAGTAACCTTTGGAGTTAGTAAATATATATTTGAAGTTTTGGTTAGCTTACTTGTGAAGCTTTTGTCAAGGATATACAATTTTGCACATGTTAACCAAAACTAAGTTTGTTTGTTTGTATATTATAGTTAATTCTGTCCCTGCTTTCATGATAAAATGCTCCCAAAGTAGCTAACAAGCAATATAAACTATAAAATACAATAAATATTATTGACAAACAAACTTCTAGGATCAGCCTAACAAGGCAGTTAGTGGTTATGACCCTATATGCAGGGAGGGAAGAGTCCTGGTGAGCAAGCTTCTGTGGTTGTTGCCTGCTGCTTTCCCTCTCTCCAGGTTTAAACTCATCAGAATTTCTCCTGCTAACATCACTATCCGTGCTTTCTTCTGGAAAGCATTATTTCTGTAAAGTATCATGATGTTAAAAGTGTTCCTTTCTTGTGCAAGACAAGTTTGGGCATCTTCTGATTCTCTAGATGATACATTATTCCATCAACCTCCAAGTAGTTTGTTTAAAGTCAGATATGACAGGAGTTATCTCTGTCTGAAAGGTTACAGATTTCCAGTTGCTTTACATGTGTAAACCTGAGGCACATCATTTTGGGATTAGTTCAGTTGTTTTCCAGAGGCATTTTAAAATCTGCAGAAGCCCAGTAATTGTTATTATATATAAGTTTCCTGACTTTGTGTTTGATTCTTGCAAAGTTTTGAACCAAGAAAATTTTCAAATGGACTAGATTCTGAGTTTATTATGCTCATTTGTACCACAAAATATTTGATGAATTAAATAATTACTCTTGGGAAGAAATCTTATGGCTACTTTTGCTTTTGAATTTATTTAGCAACTCCAGGGAAAATAAATCTAATGTTCTAATCAGTTTTGTTTTTAGCATATAAGAATCTTAAGTGCTCAGTACAGCAAACCCTTGATTTAATGTACTAATAGAGGAAAAGGGTGTCCATTAAAGTTAAATGTCTCTTAAATAACAAAGGGGATTTTTGAGCTGAAAAAACATACTTGCATATGAGAAAAAAAACAATTCAACTTGTAGGTGTTAAAGTTGATAAACCAAAGACATATCAGAGCTAAGGAGCCAAATGGAAGCTGAAGTCCTGAGCCTCAGTTAATGGTTCTGAGGTTCTGAGCCTCATCCCAAAGCTGAGGTTCTCAGGTTCTGAGCTGAGGTTCTTAGCCATTAAATGGAGAGATTACTATACATCCAAGTCTACCAGATCTTTGTTAATTATTGGGATCACACAGCGAAGTGTGAAAATACAAAACTTTGTTTAAATGTAAATAAAATTGAAATTCCATGTATCATGGAATACACACACACACACTGAATTGGGTATAAACCCATCTGCAGATAAGCTGACCCTCAAATTTTAATGAAAATACCATGAAAAATGCACCATCTACAGATAAGCCAACCTTCAAAATTTTTGTAAGTTTTAATTTTCACAATTGGCTTATTTGCCAATTATTATCATTCATTTTTCTATCTCTTCTTTTTTAATTACCAGATAGTGTTTATTAATCCATTTTCAAACAACATAATGTAAAATAAAAATGAACAATTTACCATACACAAAAATAAAAGGAAATAAAAATGTTGCACAGTAAGAAAATGCATAAAAAGAACAGACAAGAACTATAATTGCAACTATATCCTGAGTTCACCTGATCTTGTAAGTTTTTTTTTAAAAAACAAAAACTAAGCTTTCAACATTGACCAAACCTGTCCAAGAATTTTTTCCAAAGGGAAAGATAATATGACATTTTCTAATTAACCAAATATATAATTTTCTCAAAAATTGCTAAATCACCCATCTTCTGAAATCCAATCCTTTATATCTGGTATTAAAGTATTTTCCCATCTCTTAAGGATGATTATTGTTGGTATTATTAGAGCATGAAAAACCCATCTTTTTTCTGAGCATGTTAAATTCCAAGTAGTTTATATATAATTCAGCACAATACTCATGTCTTTAAAAGCCAGAGTTTTCTCAATAATTCTGTTGACTTATTATGTAATAATACTCCAAAAGTGGCATAAGGAAGAACATGGCCATAACATATGAGTTAAAGTGCCCTCACATTTCTTGCAATGCCATAATAAATAATCATTAGTCCATCCTTTACGAAACATTCTAGATAGTGTCCAGTAGATAGGAAAAACAATCTTTTGATGGATTGATTTCACCTTTAATCTTCAGATTTCAAAAAACATAATTGGGCTTACATTTTAGTATCAGTAATTTTATTGGAATGAATTTTTCTCAAAAGCTCAATTTGATCAAAATAATTTTTGGGAATAAATATAGGTATCACCCTTAAAACATATACAAGTCTGGGAGTTATATTTGTTTTAATTACATTTATTTTACCCCACCAAGTCAAAGGTATCTTATACCATCTATCAAAATTCCAGCATAGTAGATGTATTAACTTAGATAAATTTTAAAATATCTTTAGGAATATAAATCCTAAATATTTAATGAAATTAATAAAGACCACATATCCTGTGTGTGTACACCATTCTGGTGAGACATTCAACCCTAAAGGAAGTAAATTAGATTTACCCCAATTAATCTTATATCCAGAATATAAGCTATATGACTGAATTTTACTCATTAGGGCTCATAATGGGGAAGTACAGTTACTAAGCATAACCAACATAACATTTTGTCATAAAGAAAAATCTTGTATTCTAAAGAATCAACCTTTACCTCACCTATATCAGAAGATTTAATTTATATCTCTAACAGTTCTAAGATTAAATTAAAAAGTAAAGGAGAAAATGGGCATCCTTGGCAAGTATCATGTTGCCTTTAGATGCTGAAAGGCCTTTAATACAGTTCATATTAATTTTTGAAACAGGTCATGATTAGGTAAGGATTTACTGTATCTTAGATGGGTATCAATATATTATTCACATATTGCTAGAATTATTACTAATCACATGATTTCTGAACCAGTTGCATTTTCCTATCATTTCGTTGGGTTTAACTCTCTTAGGTGATGTCTCTAGAACCTGAATTATTTAAAATAATGTGCAGCTTTTTAATGAAAATACAGATATTAAGAATTAGTTGCTAGTTAGTTAAGCTGTAATAGAATAACTAATTTTATTTAATTGCTTTCTTCCAGTCTGTGTCATCTTTTCGATTTAGAAAAAGCAGTTCTTCTTCAGGTTCTCCATCAAGACGCAGTGGTAGCAGGTCTAGATCAGGCTCTAGATCTCGTTCACCTGGTCGACCAGCAAAACACAAACGACGTTCTTCCTCACGAAGCAGAGAGCCAAAAAATGAAAATAATATGATTGGGGAACCTAATCTGATTCCTTTGGTATTTGATTTATCTTGACTCTTGTTTTTTTTTGTGGGGAGAGGTTCTTACAAAGCTGTATTCGTATTTTGTTTATTATTCCTATGAGTTCCTTAGATTTAATTAAGTTGTTCATCAGTGTGAACTGAAAGCTTTTTTCATTAGCTGTTTATACATTACCAAAACCTAGGAATTATTAGAACAAAGTAGGAACTTTACCGAGGCATACTCCTTCCCAAATCAAGATGAAATAATGAGATACGGGAGATAACAGTAATTTTATTAATCTGTTGTCAATTAGTAGAAGTTAATTGTCATAAAGCCATTCAGATTTAGAAGGAGCCTAAAGAAATAAGTATTTATTACTTTAAAAAAAACTGGTCTGACATAGGCTCCCAAGATCTATATAGATTGACTTTCAGTGCTTCTTAAATGTCCTAATGTAGATTTTGGCTGAAAATACTTACTTTGAGAGAAAATGTGGTAAACATATTTAGATATCCTGGATTTGTGCAATTTGTTTAAATTTCAAATTAATGCATGAATGGGTTGGAATGGAATGGAGCATGCATATGGGAAAGTGAAAAGAACCACTTGGTAGTTTTCCAAGGGAGGAGAGGCTCTACTTGCTTCACGAACTTCATTTTCCTGCAATTATTCTCTCTTTCTTGTATGTGCATGTTACAAGAGGCTCCGTGCTCCATAGTTACAGCTATTGTTATATCTAGTGAATACTAGCAGTAACTATAAACTATGGTAACTAAAATTTCTTTAAAATGAATTTTGATACTTAATCTACTTTGATGACTTCTGTATGATTTGTTCATTCTGCTTTGGTTAAATTAAAGAAACAGTAAATGACGATTCAGTAAGAACTTGGGATGTACAGAACCTCCCATTCATTAAAACTGCCTAGTGCTCTTGGAATGGCTGGACTGGCATGGGTTAGAGGAGGAGAATAGTTCAGAGGTTTCCAGAATTTTCCATGCCAGGAATGATGGATTTTTCACATATCTGTGAAGAACTTGTTGTAGTCCACTAGTGCCTTAAAAGTCCATCAAGGTGAGAGTAATGATTATGGAGTTTAGTATTGCATGTTGCAGAACATCAGAGTAGACTATTTATTTATTTATTTACTTACTTACTTACATCTCATTAGATTTAGACACTGCCCAACTATTATTGACATTAATGAGAAGTACAGGAAAATATGGCTTGATAGTGGCTGCACTTCAGTTTAGGGCATTTTGACTGCAGAATCTTCAAACGTTGTTGCAGTAAAAGGATGGTAAAACAATGTTCTAATCTATATTAGAATGCTACATTAAATAGAGCAAGGCTAGAAAATGCTTAAATTGCATTACTGTAGCAACTTTTCTGACAATTAGAAACCTAAGAGAAAAAGAAAGGTTTCTTAAGAATACCACAGGCAATGAATTCAGATCTATTGGAGGAATAGCAACCTGCTTTGGTGAATTTCCTCTTTTCAGAAATGTTTAGCTCCAGCTATGTCTGTAGAAGCGTTGGTTACATACCATATGCCTCTTTCAGTCAGAAACAAATGCTTCTCCAGGGAACTAGATTGGACTGAGCCCACTGCAGGTCAGATGGCTGATCCCTCCATCACGTATGATCAGTAGCAATTTACTCCATCTGGAGTTCTGAAATTGAGTTAGCCATATAATCCTGGCTAAGTTCCCCCCATCCAGTGCTTTCTTAATTTTGGAGCTTCGCTTTTCAAGTTTTGGGGGAAATCAAATATTAATTCTAATTATTTCTGTCTTGGTGGCAAAAAACCTGGAAATTATCTATTTTCCCATTTGGCTTGAGCATTCAGGGTGCAAAAGTCAGATTTACAGATAGGCAGCATGTAAGTGCCACAGGTTTCCAGGCTCCAAGTACTCCTCCTCTCACCCCTACAGTTTCAGTAGCACTATTCCCCTGTCACTTAAAAACAGATCCACTGATTGCCCCCGTCTGGAGCACCAGTCTGCTTAGCTTTCATTTGCCTCATTCATTTTGTGATATCCCTAATTCCTCCAGGCAGAAAGTAAGAGAGTTACTAGTCAAAGAGGGCAGAAGTGCCACAATTGACCAGATACAATTATCCTATTCCAAAATGCTGGTTTCCTTTTTTCAAAGTAAAAGTTTAGTCATTCAGGTGGCTTAGGATTTGCTGTTTTGGAAGTTTTCAGTGAAATATTAACATTTGAGTGGATAAGTCCAGTTCTTTGGACCTATCCATTTTTCCCCAGAAGGTCCTTGATTCTCTCAGGTTCCCTTAATAAATACCCTCTTAGCTTTCTTAAGTATCTAGAGCCAATTTATTAAGGATGGGGAAGGTACTCCAAAACACCCAGATGACAGCTGGTCATCTGATGATAGCTTTCTCAGAAAAGCTTGATGATAGCTTTCTCAGAAAAGCTTCTGCAGGAGATAACAGAGCAGCTATAGCCACTTCTTTTGCCAGAGTTTCATTCTGTACTTAAAACAGCTGTTAGAGCTCATTCCTGTAGAACCTGGTGAGATCAGACAAAGAATCAATAATCTGGCAAAAGCTGCAGTCCTTAGGCTGATTCCAGTTTAGGCAGTGTTCAGTTTACAGCTAGAAATTTATATGTCCCATCCAGGAGGCAACATAATTTAAGAATTGGAATGTCAACTGTGTCACTGGGTGCCTTTGGTCAGGGAAAAAGCCTTTTCAGAGCAAGTAAGATGAAATTTTAATTGAAAACAAGCTGAAAACCTCCAAGAAGGTTGCCTTTCGCCCTTTTTATCCCCAGACCTTAAAGGGTTTCAGAACCATCTAGGCCAATTGCAGATTTCAGCTGAAACTGCAAAAGATCCAGTCACATGCCAGAGATTCCTACCAGTCATCTCCACAGGGAAGAGATGTAGCATCAATGACAGTACCCTATGCTAGGAAGAAATTGGATGCCCTTGGGCTGTTGGTATCACATCACTTTGGATCTTGGCATTGACTTCTAATCAGAGCAGCACTGTATTTGAATAGGTATGACCAGTCTTTGGTACCCTGTACAAATCTTAATAACCTTTTAATTGGTCCAGTTGGAACCAGAAACACTAAATTTGTTTTGATTAGCAGAGATGGTTTACAGGTAGTCCTTGACTTACAACAGTAATTGGGACCGAAATTTCCATCACTAAGCAATGCGGTTGTAAAGCGCGACATGATATGACTGCACCACTTAGCAATGACAATCCTGGCAGTTCTTGTTGCGGTCATTAACCAAATCCCACCAGTCGTTAGGCAAGGACCCACTCCGATCCAAGCTATTCCCAGCTTGGTCCCTCCCAGCCCTGAGCCTTTGTAAGGTAAGAGACTGCTTCCAATGCCTCCTCTTCAGTTCCTCCCACCCACCTATCTCCCCCCATCCTGGAGATGGTAGGCAGATCAATCTACTTTAGGATGCTCTCTTAACAGGAGGAGTCATTTTGATTGGTCTAATACTCTTGTTCCAAAAGAATCAGACATAAAACAGTGAAGGGAAAACCTGAGTCTCAACTGAAAACTTAGCTGGATACAGTACAGGCAGTTCTTGACTTATGACCAGAGTAGGGACTGAAAAATTAGTTGTTAATGTTGGCAGAGTGCTAGAAAGCATTTGGCCCAGGAGAGATCAGAAAAGTCACACACCAGGCATTTCTATAAAAATAAACTTATTTACAGAAAGCACAAAAACATATTTACAGGCTTTGCATTTTCACAGGCTCTCAGAGAGCTGGTTACTCTCTACAAGCCTGAGAGAGAAGGAACAAACTAACAAGCAAACTGCCCTCCCTTCAGGTAATTCAACTATTAACACATAATGATTAGTTACCATAGTAACCTTAATCTGTAGCAGAAAACAATATACCAAACAGTTAAGTACTGCAGTTGTTAAGTGAGATACCATGTGACTGCATCCGATTCTACATCATTTTTGCAGTGGTCATTAAGCAAATCACCACAGTCATTAAGCGAATCACATGGTTCCCCATTGATGTTGCTTGACAGAAGCCAGCTGGGAAGGTCCCAAATGGCGATCACATGATCCCAGATGCTGCAACTGTCGTAAATACATTCCAGTTGCCAAGCGCCCAAATTTTGATCACGTAACCATAGGGATGCTGTGACGATCATAAGTGTGAGGACCAGTCATAAGTTAATCTTTCAACACTGCTGTAACTTCAAACAGTCACTAAATGAATGGTTGTAAGTCAAGGACTGCTGTACTGGGCAGACACCATTACAGCCCCAGAAAATCAATCTTGGAAGAACTAGTAGTCACGAGCAGGAAAATTCCCCTCAAGAGGGCTTTAAAAAGAGGACAAGAAAATTCTATTTTGCCTTTTGTTTATTTGTTTTCTACCCTGAAAGGAAAGAGTACACCTTAATCTGGTTCCTACAAGGTAAGAAAAGTTCTCAGAGCTAAAGGAGGGTTGAAGAATCAGAAGAAAATAGCTATTTTTGAAAATGCAGTGCTAGATCTGGATTAGGATCCTTTACTTTGTAGATTGATCTGAGCTGGGGTTTTTTGTTTTTGTTTTTGTTTTGGTATCCTTAGCTTCCCTTTGTTCTACCTGTATTATAGGTATGTCTGAATGTGTACCTTAAAGATTTACAGCTGAGTTAAAGTCTGTAGGAATCATAATAGTTTCTTCTTCCATTTCTCCATTGTCTTCAACTCTCATTTAATTGTTTAATCTCAACAGACATGGTAAAAAGTCTTAAATGTAAATAGCTAAGCTTATTGATATCAAATAACTACAGTACTAGAAAGATTTTATCTTTAGAATTTCATGATACTGGGGATCTGCAACATACATCAATCCAGGACCAAACCATTTAGAGAATTCCAGAGCATTCTATTTCTCTCCGAACCAGGCTGTTCTGAGAATGGTTTGAAGTTGTTGGAAGTACATCCTCTGAACTGGAATTGGATCGAGGTGTTTTGGACATAAAGTTTCTGATCAAATAGGCTTGTTTCAGGGCCAGAACATTTCACAGACTGCCTCAAATTGCTTCCAGATTTGAGGATTTACTCCAGAAATTGCAGAACCATCCCTCCCGGGAAAAGCCTTTTGGCATCTAAGACTTTTAAAACAAACTGTTAAAAGCTGGTTTAGAAGGTTTAGATTTTATATTTTGCCAATAAATCTAATGTTAATTTGTGTTTTTGCATATTAATGATGTTACCAACAAAAAGGCAATAGGATTTTGTTATTCTGGATTAGTACATTTTTTGAGTACTTTCTATAAATTTAGTACCAAAAATACAGCACAAAATAAAATTGCTATAGAATTTGATTCAAATGTTTATTCACAGTCCATAAATCTGGTTTCTTTTTATGTCTGTACTTAATATTTTTAACTGGAAAATTTAATTATAACTTTATTAGGAAAATAGTTTCTCTTCTTAAAAAAACCCTGTTTCTTCAATACAGAAGCTGCATGAAAATAATACCAATCAGTATAATGGAGAGCCAGAAAGCACAGAAGTGAATTATTCTTCTCATGCTATTTTAGAGGTATGAAATACTAAGAATAATATTTGACAAAAATAGAATTCCAATATTGTAAGGAACCTACTTAACTACCTAAAGGTAATTCCTCTTCAGTCTTTTAATGAAGAAGAATATCCATTTGAAACTACTATGTAATAGGAAACGTAGAATTTTTAAAAGAAGAGGCAGATGCATTATTAATAGATAGTGAGCTGACTGCACATATAACTGGCTGCTCTGGGATATATATGCGTGCTATGTTTTAAATGGACTATTGGAAATAATGGCTATAGATAGCCAGCAACAAAAACAAGTGAGGGATTTAGGAGCAATAATACATGACCCGAGGATGGTTCTTTCATATGTACTAATAAATGATAGCAAATTGTTTTTCCTCTTACGCTGTTTGTGTTTAGCGGCAAAGAATTGAGTCTGAGCGAGCAAGAGAGCGCATTCTGGAACGATACAGTTTACATCCTAGAAAGGAGGAGAAGAGACGAGAGGAGATGTATTCTGAAGAGAAAATTTTTGAAACACCAAAAAGTATTGGAAAAGTATGCCGGAAGACAAAAGAACTAGTATTTGGAGGAAAAATTGGTATGCTAGTTTTGAAAGTCATAAATTATAGTTGTACAACTTCCCATTCATATCAGTAGAGAAAGTAACTTTGAACATAAGAGTTTGTGCATACAGAGCTACCATTTTACTTTGAATCAGTTGGTTGCCTTTCTTGCTGGAAGGCTTCCTTGGAACTGAATTGATTCTAATAATTGTATTACTTTTTTTTTTAGGTGCCTTCTTTATGATATTTCTTCTGCCTGGAACTGTGTTCTACTTGTTGCTAATGTGCACACAGAAAGACCCCAGTCTTTTGAATTTTCCTCCTCCACTCCCAGGTTTCCAAAATTTATGGGAGACAAGAGTGTTTGGTGTCTTTCTTCTTTGGTTCTTTCTCCAAGCCCTATTTTACTTACTGCCTATAGGAAAGGTAAAACTTCTAGAAGTAGAAATTTGATTTTTTAAATCTAATTTATAAAAAAGCATTTTAACTTCACATTTGTAAAAATAGTATTTAAAAAAAATCCTGTTTTATGTAGTATAAATGCTATTGCAGCACCCCCATTATAAAATGGTTATATGAGATGAAGAGAAGAGCAATTGTCTGTTTCAGTTTTCAGTCGTGTGTTGATTTTTTTGTGAAACACATTGGTGGTGGTGGGATTGTTTTTGTTTTAATTTTGGGTTTCTTTTTTTTTTAACGAACGTACTGTATATTGCTTTTGTCACACATCTTCCTCCAGGGTAATAAATCCTCTTGCAGAAACATTGAATAGTATTCTACAAATCATCCAATGTACAGAATGGGTCTGTCAATGGTTTTTGATGCAGTGAAGTTTTTCTGCTAGTTGAATAGGAGATGATCGTTACCAGTTTCCTCCCCCCCTCCCCCCTCCCTTTAGAAGGTTTAGGCTTTAGAGGGGTAGGAACCCTCCAAACTTTGGACATGGTGCTGGGAACTGGCAGAAGAAAAGGGGAGTTGGCAAAGATTGCTTTCATACCTTTATACCAAATTCTGGTTGGAATTCTGCTTGGGGACATTCCTGCAGTAGAATAAAACCTCTAAATTCAAAGAATTAGATGCTAAACAAAATGCCAATCTTCCTCCAGATAACAATTGTAATGGATAGTTTTAGTCTTTTTCCAGATGGTCTCCATGATTGAGTGGAAAGATCTAGTAGTTACTTTTTGTTTTACTCCCTCATACTGGTGAAAACACAAATTTTGTAGTACAATATAGAATTCTGCTTCCCATATCTCAAATGTGCGTGTGTGAGTGTATGTTTGTGTATAAATTTAATCCTTTGATTTCTTTTACTACCCTTGCATTATCTACAAAAATTTGAATATTTTAGCTGAAAATATTTTTCTTTTCAGATTGTAGAAGGGGTACCTCTTTGGAATGGAATTAGGCTGGAGTATAGAATAAATGGTAAATATGTATTTTCAGTTTCTTTGGAATTTTACTCTCAAGGTCCTGATTGCAGCTCATGGTTCTTGTATTAACTGATAAAGCCCTGTCTCGCTTAGGATCACAGTATCTTAACAGATTTAAATCCTACATCAGTTAAGTACTCCACACACTGAATGAATTAAGCCGTATCTTACGAAGGCTTATGCTATTTAATAAAATTTGTTAGTCTGAAAAGATGCTACCAGACTCCTCCTGGTTTCCAATATCTTAACAGAATATTCCTTCCCATGTGTTACTGCACATACCTAAAATCATCTTCAGAGGTTTTGTTCTGGTTTTTTTCCCATGCTAAGGTATGAAAAATAGCTATCCAGGGATGGGCCTTTTCAGTTGTAACCTCCCAGTTCTGAAATGGTTTTCCCTAGCGAAATAGTGAAAACTTTGTTGCTTTTTGGTGGCAGGCAGAAGATGTTTTTAATCACCCATTCATTTTAATACGTTAAAGAATGAATTATATGTACTATTTAGAAAGTTTAACAACTCTGGCTATTGATGTTATTATTTATCACATTATTTTCTGATTTTAGTGAGCTATAAATTGTCCATGTAAAATTAATTTTGAAGGCTAGTAGTCAAATTTCAATTAATTTTTTAAAATATTTCATTTTTTCCCCTGCAACTACAGAATGAGAAACATCTTCAGTCACAGAGGGCCAGATAAGTGTTAATGGTGGTGGGAGTCTCACAGGATGTTTCTAGTAGGCTGGAATACATCCTGCATTGAAAATCCCTTGTCTCTGATTTAAGTGAGATAGAATTGATAGAATACTATTGCTATGCCAAATTGTTCCTTGGGGATTTGATTTGTACAGGCCCCGTTTCAGCCTGTCTATTGCAGTCGTGGTCAGAACTGAGGCCGTAACTATTGCTTTTTGGATGATTTACTTGAACCAAAATGTATGAGCAACCATGCTTTCTCATTTCTTGTTGTCTAGCCAGTTGTGAAGAACGGTGTCAGTTCAGACATCACACCCACTGCAGATGAGCAATGGGCTGAGCAGATTTTGGCAATGATCTGATTCCCTCACATCAAAATTGCAGTAGAAAATTTGGTGGCAAGCTGCTAGATCATAGTACCTGTTTTATTATTTTTGAAAAAGTGTGTCTCAATTATTGTTTCTCTTCTATTTTAAGGAATCTACGCCTTTATCCTAACAACTGTAGCTGTGGGAATATCTCTGTATTTTGAAATGGAGCTTTGTTACTTATATGACCACTTCCTGCAATTTGCTATCTGTGCCACAATTTTTAGTTTACTGTTAAGCATTTATCTCTATGCCCGTTCCCTGAAAGCACCTGAGCAAGAATTATCCCCTGGAGGAAATTCTGGTAAGTGAAGTTCTGTGGAAAAATTCTCAGTTTGCTTTTGGCCTCCCTTAATAAAGCTTTTATGTATGTGTACGGAAAATAGTATCATTTCAGAATACAATTACCCCCGTAATTTATGTTATTCCTCTCTTGTTTTATAATCTCTTATGGGGCTTTCAGTAGCAAATTCATAGGAACCATACATATATTCTTATTTGTAGGGAATATTTTTTATGATTTTTTAATGGGACGTGAATTAAATCCTCGCATTGGAAATTTTGATCTGAAATACTTCTGTGAGTTACGACCAGGGCTAATTGGCTGGGTGAGTAAGAATAATAATCTCTTGTTGCACATTCTTTAATTTTGTAAGTAAAATAAATAATGTGATGAGGAAGAAATGGGCAAAGTAGTGGAAAATATATTGTGGCAGCATTATTCATACCTGCAACAACAATATAAATTTATAGTTATGGAAGTTTCTCTAGAGAAGCTAAATGCAAAAGGGCATGAAATACGTAATATTGTATTTAAATACTGAAATGTTTTTGGTGAAGAGGAGGATGCTATTTGAAATATTTTATTTAAAATTATGACTATATGATATAGGCTGAATTAGATCATTGTAGAGTTTTAAGGGTTGAAATGGGTAATATGCAATTTAATTTCTCTAAAGGCTGTTATTAACCTGGCCATGCTTTTGACCGAGATGAAAGTGCAAGATCGGAATATGCCCTCTCTGTCAATGATACTTGTTAATAGTTTCCAGCTCCTCTATGTGGTGGATGCTCTTTGGAATGAGGTAACTGGAAATTGATTATATTCTAAGAATGAATTCTTATTGTTAATTTTTAAAAATTGTAAGTGTATTTCCTTGTAAGGTTTATATATCTTGTTTTTCCTCCAAAAACTCAAGGTGGTATACAAGCTTGTAAAGTAGGTTAGATAGATAATGATTAATGTAGAATTTTTCAGTAAGCTTCCATAGTTGAATATGGGCTTCAACGTGATCTTCCTTGTCATAGTCCATCCATTTAACTGCTACTCCACACAAACTAACAGAAGAGAAGGCGTAATAATTTCCTCTTCCTTCTGCAGCTTGGATTCATAATCTGTTCCATAGATAGCCCAGCTCTCACAAATAGATTTGAAGGCTACAAGGAAACAGAAAATCCAATTGCGTTAGTGAAAAATCTGCTAACATGACATTGAGTTCTACTGTAGTTAAAAGCTTGAAAAGTTACTTCGCAGTGATTGTATTTTTCATATTTGCTGCTCTGTATAAACCCTTAATAGCACTCCTTTTTTTTTTTAACTAGATGAATCAAATAGGGCAAAGTCTTTGGGGAAGGTGGTCAGAATTTAGTATCCAGAAAAAAGTGATGAATATATTTAAAGTTCAGGAATTCAGAATAGGAATTACACTAGGGCTGTGCAAAGCATTCAGAGAAGATACTTCACAACAAGCAAGAGTATATGTGAAGCACCATTTTTCAAACTGCAAAGCAGGCTGCTTTAGAAATTACTGCCAGTGACCTCTATATACATGTGCATGTACAACCACTTCATCTAGAAAGCACTGAGGATGTTTGCTGTTCATTAGCCAGGGATGGGCAACTCACAGGCCATATGCAGCCCTTCATTGTCCAATTACTGGTTCCTTTAGGAATCTTGAAATTGCATTGCTGGAATTCATAGGCAAAGTTCCTGAATATCGATGGTGGCTGACTTTTGTTTTGTTTTGGGGAGGGATGGTTTAGTTTCTGTTCGTTTTTGTTTTTTTAAACAAGGGTGAGAATAAAAGCACAAGCCTATATGAGTTAATTCATTTCCATTCCTTCACTTGACATACATGCACATGCACACTGATGCCAAAACCAGGCTGTAATTATGCAGAATGGCTGAATTTCAGCAGCATCATTTTGGAGTCATATTTGTGAAAATAATGATGGGAATAGGAGTTTATGGCTTCTGAGAGGTAAATTCCTCTCATTCTCCCTTTAATCCCCTTCTTACCCCAGAACCATTTAAAGAGGGACATTTTCTGCCCTATCCTTTGCTGACCCTACCCAGTTGCTGACCATCTCAGTTTAGGAAGTTTAGAAGCTTTTTATCTTCCACATATCTCAAAAATAATTGAAGTTCACTGAAATGTCCCTTTTATTGATCATTAGCCCAATTTTGTCTCAGATCTCTGCACTCAGTCATCTGAGTTCACTATTAGAATAAGTTGAATCTACAAGAAAAGGCTGTAATATCTTTAAGATATTAAAAAAAAGTTTATTTTGCCTTAGATATATAAATTGTAGAAATGACTGAGAGCGTTTTGTACAGCAGTAATAACTTACTAAATGGGAATTATAAATAAATGTATTCTAGTTTAGAAAAGTGTGAACTCAGAATTTATAGGCATTTCTCAATGGTTTAAAGAAAGGTATCCTTGCAAAAGGTCCTGTGTAATGGGGCATGCATTTCAAGAATCAAAGATGGTAATATTTTAGCTGTTTTGAAAGTTTCTTACCTAAATACTAATTTAGTACTCTTCCGTTAACATTTTAGGAAGCAATTTTAACAACAATGGACATCACAAATGAGGGGTTTGGATTCATGCTAGCATTTGGAGACTTAGTGTGGGTTCCCTTTCTCTACAGTTTACAAGCATTCTATTTAGTGAATAATCCAAATGAGATTTCATGGCCTGCAGCTTCTGCAATTCTGACTCTGAATAGTAAGTTATGACTTAGTAATAAGAATGTATTGTTTTGCATTACTACATAGTGCAGCACAATAGATTTCAGCTAAACTTTTCTCCCCATTCAGCACGGAGCAGGAGATGGAATAATTAATAATATACAGTCAATTATCAGCAAGAGATGAGATGATATGAGACTGAGGGAGTTGTGGACTTGCAGATGATGATGTATCCTAATTCTACCTTTGTCTACAAAATAGACAAAGTAATAGAAAATGAAGAAGTGAAAGTGCTCTGGGACTTTAGAATTCAAACAGACAAGCATCTGCCACACAACCCCAGACTTAACAATTGTTGATAAGAAAGACAAAAAAGTCTGGATAGTGGATACTGCAATACCTGGAGACAGCAGAATAGAAGAGAAAGAACTGGAGAAAATCATAAAATATAAAGATCTGCAAACAAAAGTGGAACAACTGGCAAACGAAAGCAAAGATAGTACCAATAGTAATAGGTGCCTTGGGTGCAATTCCAAAACATCTGGAGCACCATTTGAACACCATCAGCATTGACAAAGTCACCATCGGTCAATTGCCAAAGGCAGCTTTACTTGGAACAGCTTACATCCTGTGACGATACCTTTAACACCATCAACCAACAACTGCCTATCCAGGTCCTTGGGAAGGACTCGATAGGTGGATAAAAATGCCAAATCCAGTCTAAACATCTGGCTGACTGTGCGACCAACCATAATATACAGTCATTGATCAGAAAGAGATGAGATTATATGAGACTGAGGGAGTTGTGGACTTGCAAATGATGATGTATCCAAATTCTACCTTACCCTAGTTGTCAGTTGTTGTGGAAGTTATAGTCCAACAATAATAAAAGGCCACCCTTGACTTAGATGATTTCCAGGATTTTTTCTGAACTCTGTGATTACAATATTCATATTTTTATGGATTGTTTAGAATAATAGTGAAATACTGGCGCTAGTAGTGTAACATCTGTCATAACAATTAGCTTGGAAGTATACTAAGTCCTAAAATGGGAATGTAATTGACATTACAATAAAGTATGTAGAAAGATGAAAGTATTCCATTATTCAAATTTTAACTTTTAAATGTTAATACATTTTTTTCATTCACTCCTTTTCATTGATAAAAGCTTTTATGGTATAGAATTGCAATAGCAATTTTCAGCTCCTGCAGCTCCATTATCCTCCAAATCTGTTCCAAAACATTCCTCAACTAGGAAAGGAAAGGAAAAAGGGGGCCAGCTGCAGGGAAACCCAAGATGGATTCCATCCTTTGTATAACTGAGTCGAGAATTGTGAATGTGTTACCTGCTAGGGTAGAGTGTTGATGACATATTAGTAATAGAGTCTTGGTTTGTTAAAGACTGGACCTAGCAATGATAGAATTGAAAAATATATGCATCCATAAAAATAATGTTGCCATTGTCATTATTATTATTATTGTGAAATGATAACAGATAATAGAATGTATATGTGTGCTTGGCATTTTTCTATCTTACAATCAGTACTTTTTCTTTTTTTCCAAGTTGTTGGATATTACATTTTCCGTGCTGCCAACTCACAAAAGAATTCATTTCGAAGAAATCCAAAGGATTCAAAACTTGCTTGTAAGTACTGTTTAAACATAATGGTTTTGTATCAATAATCTACATACAATTTATTCATAGGTATGTTTTCTCCTGCATTCTATAATATATATTTGTATATACTGTTGTACAGATTTGAATGTTATTCCTACTGCAACAGGAAAAAGCCTCCTTGTATCTGGCTGGTGGGGCTTGGTGCGCCATCCTAATTATTTAGGTGATATCATTATGGCTCTGGCTTGGTCTCTACCTTGTGGTGAGTTAATAAAGTATTTTAACTTATATTTTTCCTGATTCTTTTGAATTTCTATGCTGTTGAAGGAGTGATAATTACTGACTGTAATAAATGTTTTTCACTATTAAGAAGTTATATGTAATAAAATGCTTGAAAATAAGAAAATAATTTTCACAGAAGGAGAAAAGAATTGAAAAATAAAGAGGTATACCATAGATAATGATGTGATTGTCCTTCCTGGCAATATTCCTTTGTGATATTTCTATGAAATGTGCGTAGTAACAAGAGTAAAAAATATGTGCATTGCTGAATACATTTGTAATGATAAAAAACAAGCTTCAGTAGTTGAAAAAACTACTAATTAAAAACCCACATAAATATTTTATAATTACTAATTACTAAATTAACTAGATTTAAAATTACAATTAAAATATTTTAATACTTCACATTACGTTTTTATACATATTTCTGCACTTACAATTACATTGTAACTGATGAGATAAGGAAAAAGTAATGACTCTTTCTATGTATTTTTATAGGATTCAATCATATTTTACCGTATTTCTATGTCATATATTTTACTGGTTTGCTTATTCATCGAGAAGCCCGTGATGAACATCAGTGTAAGAAAAAATACGGTTTGGCATGGGAAAAATACTGCCAACGTGTACCATATCGCATATTTCCATACATCTATTGAGCGACTCCCTGATGCAGGATACTCAGTTTCGACAATGAAAATTTCGTTGTTGTAGACATCATACCTCCTACCTTTGCACTTGGAATATATGTTAATTGTTCTGGATGTTCTTAAAAATACATTTAGATAGTGAATTTGCAGATTTTTTTTTACCAGCAAACTAATTGATGCAGCCTTATAACTTTTTAACCATTTGCCATTTTAAGTGACATATTTTTTTTTATTAAGAAACAATAAACTAGTTGTATAGTGCATGAAAAGTATCAGTTAATTTGTATGCTTTATGAATGGGTTGTCTGATGAGTAATGTTCATTTTCTGCCCTGTAGGAAAGAAAACCAAATTTAGGGTTTAATTCCCAATATTTGCTTTCTCTATAATTTTATTTTGTATTATTAGCCATTCATAGCTTAAGGGAACCTTGGTCAAAAAGCATGATATAAAAAATTAACAGTATACCAAGATCCAGGGGAAAGCTACCTTCACTATGCTCATGCTAAGCTTTTTAATTACATTTGTTCTCACTCAGATTTTCTCCTGTAGTTAGTTTTCCCATCTGATTTCCTTAGTGATTTTGGCAAAAAGGTAGAGCTTAGAGAGTAGTCATAATATATGACCTTTCTGCCTGATGAAAACAGGCTCCCATTTAAGATCTGAAAAATGATTATAACATACCCATGGAAGTCTGTAGCTCAATACTGTTGTACATAGTACAGATTGTTGTAAGGGGATATATAAAAATGTCCCATACAGCTCACATGGGATGTCTCAGGTTTTGGAAATATTAGTGGTAAAAAACAATAGTGCTACAGTGATACAGAAAGTAGTGCAAGGTGTGGAATATTGTACAAACTGGAAAAAGCATTTTTTCCTACAAACCACTACTTTATACCACAGTTTTCCTTTATAACATTGATAGAGTTTGTTTTACAATGTTTGACTGTAAATGGAATTGCTTTTTAAAGTTTGGATTTTTAATTACAACCATTTCCAGTATTTTTGAAAAAAAATTGTAAAGTATTATATTACTGTGAAACAGATTTCAGGAGTTAATGACTTCATTTAAATATGATGACAAATGCATTATGAACATAAGAATCTGTATTCAAATTTTGTGACTTGGCATTACTACCTCAAAGTAGGTTATTTTGCCTTTTTATATTGTTGCATATAGAAAAAATGCCAGAACTTCAAATTGCTTTTTAAATTAGCTTTTTAATAAGAAATGGAAATTAAAGTCAACCACATATGAACTAATGTATTTTTTTATATTTGTGTATTTCATATCTTTTAACTATAGCTATGGAGTATAAGTAATTCAAAGCTTTAACAATAACTAATTTTACTGTTAAAGTTTTTATCTAAATGGCTGTAATCGATGGAACAATTGCTATTTTAATATATAAACTTTGAAGGCAGAGGTATTGAAATAATTGTTTCAAAGACTGAATGTTTCATAATTTTATAGCTGACAAAAAAAGTATTCATTTAATAGCAATGTAAAGTACCCAGTTTGGGTACCTATAGTTTGTATATATGAATATGTAGCATATTCTTCATAACTTTTGCTTTCTGTTTTAACATAGCTTATGCTACTTCCAAAATATTGTGCAGCAATAATTACTGTGAAATAATTACACAATATAGCAGAACCCCCTTTCTTCCTCTTCCCTTTGCAGTACTATATTTTATGTAACCACTGTCTTTTGCTGGGCATTGTGTGCCTTTGTGGAAAATGTGAATTCTCTCTATTTAACCTATTATTTGCCCAATTTTACAATATAAGGACCCTCGCACAGTTGAGTAATGTTTGGCAACCTTTATTCCTTATATTTTTAGAAGAGCTGTTTTAGTTCTGAACAAAATCATTTTTGAATGAGCTTGTAGTAATTAAATCTGGGGTTTGGGGGAATAGCTATTCCAAACATGATAATGACATTTTTTATTATGTGATGATTATGCTCTCCACCCACCCCCCAATCTCCAGAACTTTTGAACTACATCTTACATCTTTCTGTTGGCCAGACTGGCTAGATTTGATGGAGGCTGTGGCCCTGGCCACTCTTAACAGGGCATGAAAGTATATATAAGCAATAGGTATTATGGACATTCCATGATTTTCAGGTATTCTACACAAACTTTATGAAGGGAGGAAATTTTTTAGATAGGTATATTGCCCAGGGAATATAGTTCTTAATTAAAATAAACAGCAGTTTGTCATGATTGTTGTTTTTCTTTTTACATCTAGAATGTACTTTAGATTTCACTTCATGAAAAATAACTTGCATTATTAAAACTTAGTCCAAAAATTGTTTTGTGCAGGCGGAATTATTTACTAAGAATCTTGCATCCCTTTCTTGACAGACTTCTAATATTTATTTGTCAATTAAATGGATGTTTACTGCTATCTTTTATCAAGTATTTCCAGTAGAAGCTGCATTTATGGCCAGGATTGGTTATATTCATACTGGTTTAGATAAGTGATTTTATCTCTCATACTCTTCATAGAAAGAAATTAAGAATTTTCGGGTTCCCTCTTCTCCTTCCTGCTTTCTTTACCTTGAGAAGAAGTGGCAAAAAATAGATACCTACATTCTTCTTAGATACACTCAACATATAATCCCTAGTTCCCTTAGTGAAGAAAAGGCATTGTTTGTTTGTTTGTTTAACAAATTAGATTGTCAACTGCCTTGGCAAAATTTTGCTAGTATACAGTTTAGAAATACCCACAGGGAGTTACCCTGGATTTTTTTCAGCCAGCTGATTATTTCTACATTTTTGAAGAGATGGAACAGCATAGTCTGCAGGAATTGTTTCTTTTTTTTCCACTTCTGTGTGAAATTTCTCTAATGAAACTGTGCATGGCTATGCTAATAGTGGCCAAGTTACAGTGAATAAAAAGAACTGCCTTCACTTAATTTCTTTGTTCCTGCCTTTGCATACTTCCATAGCATGTGCCTCATGGGATGCCATTTAAAGCCAGCAATTTGACATATGCCTCATGGGGTGACATTCTTTTGAGATGGGAACACAGAACAACCTAGCTAGCAGTTCTTAACTTCTCAAGAACTGCATCAGGATGGGGCATTAGGAAGATAGTGGCACATTTTCAGAGGAGATGTAGGTCATTTGGAGAGGAAATAACTACCATGCTGTCAAGACCTTTTTCCCCTCTTCATTTTTTTCCTCCCAGTTTTGAGCGTATAGAATTCAGTGGCCGAGCTCTCCTCAGTTAAGAAATAGGTGAGGAAGAATATGATTTTACAAACTTTAAAACTTCAGCAAAGATTATTTCCAAATTTCTGGAGAACTGGAATGGGGCATGGTCCCACACTGGTTCAAAATCTCTGCACTGCAGAATTTATCTTGCAGCCATACATTGTGGAGATAGGTAGGTTGTTCATGATTGAGATGATCAGAATGAGCAGATACAATTTTGTAAACAGCTAATCAATTCTAAGACAGAGTAGCATGGTTTATGTAATCATAAAAATGATTTATGTTTCATTTTTCCCATTCAGAATTTCTCTAGGGAAATGACCAAACTACAATTTTAAAGTATTTGAAAATACTCAACTATTTTGAAATACAATTTTAAATACTTGTAAAACTGCTTAATAAGGGAGAAAAGGCTGCCTGCTAAAATTGTGCTGGAAGCTATCCTTTCTTTGAAAATGTGAGTCAATAAGAGGGAAGATACCTAGTGGAAGGGACAGCCTGTATATTCAATAGGAGCTTTGTTGGTAGTCAGTCTCGCCTCAGTTTCTCAGAATTTGGCTTTGAAATCTGAAAGACTGGGAAATCTCAAAGATGTGGAGGGGGTGGAGGAGCCACAGTTCTTCATTAATGGCAGGACTCAGTTGTGTCAGAGTCAGCTTGTTGGCAATAGTTGATCAGCATAGCAGACACAGTAATATAAAGTGTAACAAAGGTGGCATGCATAGCCTTGCCATCCATATTAAGAACAATAAATGTTTAAGCCGGTAGTGTTCGTATTGCAAAACAGATTTTTGCCATTGATACAGTGTTAGCTCTCCCATCTCAGATGATTTCTGACATGGGGATTGAATGTGATAAAATTCATTGGCTGACTACTCAAAGGGTCCATCACATAATTCAATACCCCTCAACATTCCTGAAGTTGTAATGCTGCATTCCTTCTTTTATGGCACAAAAGACTGGTTTGCAAGAAAAGTTAAGAGGTGTGGAAAGGGCTTTTTGTGGCTATGGCAGCAGAAAGGTGGGTCGGCTTCTAGGAGAAGATGGTAGGATGATAATAAGTAACAGGGCAAAACTTTTCAACTTCTATTTTGCTCTGGTCACTTCAAAGGGGTCCTGTGTTCAAATGGCTCTAAGCAGAATAAATGATATATGGAGTAGCAATCCAAGGTAAGTGAAGAGATGGTTAGAGTACCTGACTCATGGATGATTTTAAGGCTCCAGAACCAAAACCAGAGTCCTGAGGGACCTTGCAGATATCTTGGAGTCCCATTCAGTAATCTTCAAGAAATCATGGAAAGCATCTATAGTGCCAGAGTCTAGTCAAAAGGACATTTTTAAACAACTTTTTGTGAGCATCTAAAAAAGAATGTTGCTTGGCAGGAACAGGTTACCCAAAGTAAGTCATGTCAGATTGGAGCATTAGAATGGGAATGGGAAATCCTGGTTTTTATTTATTTATTTAATTTTGCCAACTCCCATCTCCCCCCAAAACCTCTGGGTGGTTTTGCTTTCTTCAATGTCTCATCTGGGAGCAATACAATTGTCCTGTTACTGCAGACACACAGAATTAAAGAAAAAACAGCTGGTGAGGGCACATAACTTAAGGAATGATTACATAGAAGCACTTGAAAAAGCAATAGCATTCTTCTCTTTGGTGTTGGAGAAGACTCCTTAGAATGCCACAGAGAGCCAAGAAAACAAACCACTGGATTGTTGAATAAATCAACCCAGAGTTCTTACTCGAGGCGCAAATGACCAGGCTCAAAACATTTTACTTCAGACACATTATTTGAAGATCTAACTCTCTAGAGAAGGCTGTAACGCTGGGAAAGGTGGAAGGACAGAAAAGAGGAGGATGAACAGCAGCAAGGTGGATTCAGTTACAGTGACGATGGGTGCACCATTGGAAAACCTGAAAGACCAGGTTAGGGACATAATCTCACAAACAATATGTAATTGCTAAGAGTCAACACTGACTTGATGGCACATGGTCATGGAATTTGGTAAACTATGATTTACAAATCACAATCGCTAAGCCAAAATCAAATCCCACAGACTTAAAATATGTAGCCAGCATGACCATTGCTGAGAATTTTGGAAACTGAAACCACACATTTAAAGAGTGGTGGAGAAGGCTGGTTTGGCTGAAACAGGATTAATATGAACAGGTATAAAACAGGTATATATTTTAGGGCAGCAATCCTAATTTTGGGCTAGCAGGCAATTTGGAATTTTGAGAACATACACGTGCTCTTACAAAATCACTTCTAGCCGCTTGCCTGCTCATTCACAAAATGGTAGTCATGGGAGATACAACCAGTGAGGAAGCACAAATGTATCAGAGTGCTATCTGTCACCTTTTACCTTTCCTTATTTTTTCATTATTCCAGGCACGTATCCAAATCCATTGGGCTATGGCCATCAATCATTTCTATTTTTAAAGAAGGATTATTGAATCTATTTGGGTTGCAGAGCATTTTTAGAAATAGATTTCTAGATAAAATGTCAGTATTTTTTTTAAAAAAAACTTTTAAGTAAAAACTAGCTGGATCTAAGCCGATGAGTGCAAAGAGAGTGTCCTATAGGCACATTTTCAGAGGCAGTGTATAATCTAGAGGCTAAGTTTACGATGTGGCCATCTTTGATCATTGTGTACTGTCTTTTTAACCTGTAATTATTGAATAAAGGGAAAAACAAGGCAAAAGAAAACAAATCCATGATATAAAATTGAGTTTGCACATACTGCATAGGAAACAAGTTTATTCTAAAACATTAAACAAAACTAGGTTGTGTCTGATCTTACACTGAAACATAGTGAAGTATTCATTTCAAATAAGGGATGATAATATTTTATATTTTGTAATCATCCAGTTCACATAACAGTGCAACTCCTCTCATAGCCCAGTGGCTGGGAGCCATCAGACTTGGCAGATTAACTACAGTTATAAAATTTGTAGATTCACCTGTAGAAGATAGTGTTCCTGATCTTTGAGGTGTCCTGTATAATGGACATTCATATAAGAGCAGGCATTCTTCTTCACAAGAGTGTCTTGAGCAAAAGGTAATCTAATAAATAATTATATTATGTTAAATTAAAACATTGATAACTCTGGTTTCTATGTGTTAAATAAGTCGTATGCCTAAGGACTAGTAAAGAATAACTTAGGAAGCAATTTACAGTTTCATCTAGGACCTGGAGGCGTTGTTAAAATAAAATGAACAATTTAAATATATATATACTACTTATTGAGAGGTGAGGCTTAAAACATCAGGTCTTTGCAAGAGCATTGTTTCGGAATGTCTTGTCAAGCATCTGTAAATCAGCAGATTCTCCACAACAAATACTACATTAAAAAAAACAGATGCAGTACCAGAGTAAATTCTTCCAAAACGTAAAACAATACCATAAAACACCACAATTCTTATTGATACTATACTCAGCACAGCATGACATCAAGTACTCGTGCACACTTTAGTCATCTCACAAATGGATTACTGTAATGTACTCTACATGGGGCTGCCCTTAAGACCACTCAGAAGCTACAGCTGGTCCAGAATGTGGCAGATGGGCAGTGCCATACGCCTGTGTGGCCCCACTGTTCAGTGAGATGCAATGGTTATCAGCAAGCTTCCGGGTGCAATTCAAGGTGCTAATTGTCATCTATAAAGCCCTTCATGTCATAGCACCTGTTTCTGGCTGTTTCTGTCCATCTGGTGAGATCTGGCAGAGTATGGATGTTTCAGGTCCCAATAATGAACTAATGTCATTGAACAGCCCAGGAAGTGTGCCTTCTCTACTGCGGTGCCTGACCCACAGAGATCCAGAGGCTATTGGACCTGGATATTTTCCTAGACTTTGGGGTAGGCTGTGGAAGGAGCCCCTGCTGGATGAGTTTGTTTGTTCATATCTGTCTTCAGGCTGCTTACGATTTTTTTTTCCTTTGGCATTGTTCTCACTGGAAGAGGTTCTTCTCTCCTGTGGACCTGGAAAGCTCCAAATAGCTTTCCTTCTTAGTCAAAGCTGAATTTATTTAATTTGTTTACTGAATAAATCTTGTCACAAACCCAGTACTTCAAAAATAACCTGCTTTTTAAAAATTGCTTCTGTAAATTAGGGATCAGGCTCCTCTTGTGCTGATGTTTCAAGCTGAGCCATTTTTACATAGTCATATTATGTGACCATGCAGAAAAGGAAGAGAGCAACAGCTGAGGTAACCCTCCAATTCAAGCATTTGATGTGCTTCATGCCTATTGGGGCTGGCTGAATAGAGATTAACAGCGGAAAACTGAAGGCACAGTAGAGCTAACGTGTGATGGGAATATCCACATATTCATGATAAGAATATTAGTAAATGAAATATAGTGAATCTCCAAGAAAAAACAATTGGTCACAGCAGGCCAGTGAAATGAAGGCTAGGAAGAAACCGAGAGCTAATCAGACAGAAGGCAACCGACATTCCTTTTATTGGTAATGCCATAGCAGTCAAAGTCAATATTAGGGAAGGCCAAAAATGTAAGATACCAGAGTCATAAATTCCTTGTGTGATTCTTAAATAAGAAAATGTTGGGATAGTGACAATATCACTACACTGATATTCCAGATAATGGAAATAGGTATTTACCTCAGGAACTGAAGATGCTTGATGAAGATGCTTGATTCCAGAATAATTAAAATTTAGGAAAGAAGATAGAGTTTTCTCTAAGTTATCTGCTCAAAACTAGCTGTCATAAAATATTGATTAAATATTAGATTAGGAAAAGCATAAAAGAAAAACTGATGCTGAGGCTACTATAGCTTCTGAATCAGACATCTTGGTTGCTTCTGGTTTCTGTGCAATTCTGTGCAGTTACTTTATAGAAATGTCTTAGTGACCTGACTGTGTGACCACAATGCTATCCTAAACTAATGCTGCAATTTTTTGATATCATTCTAGCCTATTCTAACATGTAACAGATTTATAGTCTAGTGAAAGGCAGAAAAGTTATTTGCCTCAAAAATTATATAAAGATACTGTATCTAAGACCCAAAAGTCAGGTCTCAAGCAAGGTTTGAAGGCATATTTCAAAGACTCTAAAAGTATCAGATAACTATTTGGTAACTGTCACCTGATTTTGAATATATGGCAATAGTTTCCAAGTTTCTACCATCAAAAATGGTGAAGACAATGGAAGGCAGACTAAATAAGATTATAACAAAGCAGATGGTAGTCTAACACAAAACTGCTCTCTAAAAGTTGTATTTTAGTTTTTTTCAGAGCAACTGATTGCTTCAATATTGTGGAGATATATTTAAATAAAGATGTATTTAAATAAATTAATAAAGTATATTGAGACTATAAGAGAAAAAAAATGAAAGGTAAGGGTGAGGACTTTGTAATAGCCATAAGCACTTGAAGTACCTGTACTCCAGGTTTAAAAAAAGAAACAGAATAAAATAGTAAGCACTATGGAAAGAACTTATACCTTGCCTCCATATCCCATAATCACACAGTCACTTTTATCTCTCCAGGCCATAATTCAACTATACATAATATATTTGTGCTACTGAACAAAGATAACTGTGACATCCTTGGGTGCTGACAGAAATCACTTCTGTACAAAATGGCATTTTTTAATTAAAACAAAGGGGCAAAATTCCAAAACAGCCCAACGGAGCATAATTAGTGGTTGTATCATTTGAGTGTCTGTAAGTAAAGAAAACAGGATGGAGCAAAGATACAATAATAAAATACTTTAGAGGAAAAAGTAGTTGGCTGAATATAATTCCAAACAGCAACATTCCTGGTTGGTTAACATGCTGCTCATTTAAAAATGATTATTTACATCCAAGTATATGCTACATTAGAGAACCAGTTTGATGTAGTGATTAAGGCATCAGGCTAGAAACTGGGAGACTGTGGGTTCTAGTCCCACCTTAGGCACAAAGCCAGCTGGGTGACCTTGGGCTAGTTACTTTCTCTCAGCCCTAGGAAGGAGGCAAGGGCAAACCACTTCTGAAAAACCTGCCAAGAAAACTGCAGGGACTTGTCCAGGCAGTCTCCAAGAATTGGAATGGTTGGATACACATACACACACACACACATTATAACAATGTAGTGACTTGTAACATTTACTTAAACCTGAATAATCAAGATGGAAAAACGTCATACCAGGATAGTGAAACAATATCATAAAAATCTGAAATTCTCATTTCAGATTTTAAATGAAGATTATACATTATAGCTAGTTTAGAGAATTAGCATAGTTTGCATTATTATCTGCTCCATACTCTTATAATGTATTATATTAAAAATCACCTTTTGTGGTAAAAATTGGATGTCTGGTAGTGAATAAAATCTTCTGTGAAGTTCAGGTTCATCCAATGCCTGTGTACTGGGATTCCAGCATGCTCCATCTATGTATAAGCCACAAACTGTAATTCCAGTTCCATACTGAGAACATTCCTAAAAAGATAGATGATATTTCCACTCAGTATTGCTGTGAATTGCTCTATACATGGGTGGAAGATTTAACAGAAAAATTAAAACCTGGTGTCCTTCAGAGAGCTAAAAGTGAAGATGATTGGTATAATTGTCCCCCATCATTGAAGCTCATTGTACAGGAACTACAAATCAGGGGCATCTGTAGTGATGGTAGGGGTTGCAAAATAGTGAAAATGGTGGTCACAGATTTTGCATTGCCTCCCTCCTCCCCCAGTGCATGGATACCTCTGGTACAGACTTTCTGTTTCTTACTAAATGACTGAAGACAGCTTGCCCAAGGGTATTAAAAATGCTGTGTCAGCACAAGCCATACATTCAGTTCTGGAACTATTAGGGCGAGCCTGAATAATAGGTCAAAGGTGATAATGGTCAATGGTGATGTCAAAGGTGATGTCACAAAAATCAGGATAGACACTTTCCCCTTCCTCTGAAGGAAGGGCACAGACATATTAATTCTAGATGCTTTTAGGTCATCACAGAAGTGGAAGATACTCATTGTTGATACTCCCTTTTGTGTGGAAAAATGCTTGCAGTTTTGTTTGCTTATTTATTCATTCATTCATTCATTCATTCATTCATTCATTCATTCATTCATTACTTTATATAGCTGCCATAACTCATCAAAGTGACTCTGGGCAGCTAAAATAAAAACAACAATTAACAATAAAAGAAATGAAAACAAAACATGTTCTGGCCATCAAACACATTATACAACCTCCTGAGATGGGCACATCTAGCATCCTGATCCAAATCCCCGAAGGAAAAACCAGTATTTTAGTAAGCTAGCAGAGTTGGGGCCAATCAAATCTTGGATGTGGGGGGAGGAATCATTCCAAAGGGTGGGAGTTGCCACAGAAAAAACACTCTTCCCAGGTCAGGGCAGATGACATTGATGCAAAGGGGGGACCTTCAGTATAGCCAGCCAGGAAAAACATAAATCTATTGAGGATTTACTCACTGCAACTGTTGCATGTCACCTAGAATTCTTTGTTAAGTAGGTGGCCATATAAATTCCAGTAATAAATAAATAAGTAAAGTCTATATAGCCCATGTAAGAAGCTCCATACCTTAAGAGGCTTGCTTTGCCAGAACAATTCAACAATTCATTTTGTTGCCAGGACAGAACAAGCTGGGAAGGTTTTCTCTTTGCTCCACTCTCAATACTTAGCTTTACCCTTTGCTTCTTTCCCTATTTTTGTACTGGCTCTTCTAAAATACTAGATATTGTTGGAAACTGACTCCCTAGGAGTTAAGAAGCAAAGCCGTACTTCAAAAAATAAGAATTGGCTGCTTCCTTCCCAGCTTCAAAAGAAGACTAAATATTCTCTAATCAAGAGAACAATCCATTTATGCTCCAATAATTATATATTGCAAGGGAAAAAGCAGGTAAACTCAGATAGAAAATGGATTTAGCATACCACATTGCTTTATAAGGTGATTTAAAGAAGTGGTATGCTAAATCCATTTTCTATCTGAGTTTACCTGCTTTTTCCCTTACAATATATCTTCAGATGATTTCTTCCCACAGTTTTACAAATATATTCCAGAAGTTTTTCAATTGTAGCATTTATATACACTTTTGATATGTAGCCAAAATTCAGGCATACATACAACTACCATATATGATTGTTGGAAGTATATCTGAATTTTGGCTACATATCAAAAGACATTCCATATCTTCAAGCAGTTAAACCAGAACAAAGGTCACAAGCAGCTGGCATGCATAGGCAAAGCTGGGAAGTATGGGCTTTGCTCTTTCAAAATGTGAACCTCCTTCATGGGCAATAGAAGAGCAGGGGTTTGGTCATCTGTCAAAAGCTGCTTCCCCAGTAAAGGGAAAGGAAATTTAAATGTTAATCCCCTTGTCTTCAGGCCAAGTGAGAATATGTGTTTAGCCATCTGATAAAACTCAGTCTACCTGCAAAGGGGGAATGAGTTACGACATATGGATAAAATAATCCAGATGGCCCCACTTTCCAAGACTTTTAGCAAACCATCCGGGATGCCTGAACAGGAGTACAAAATCATGAAAATCCATCAAATCACAACCTATCGTAAGCTTATGCAAGACCATACATCCCCCTGTAGGGAAAAGAAAAGGTAAGAGGAAGATGAAGCTAAGGGGGAAAAAATCACCAAAATCCTATTTAAAGATGAAGCTGGTTTTAATCCCATTCTTACCATAAAAGCTTTGTTTAATATGCTTTCCTCTCTACTGCAGCTTAAATCTTTATCTTGACTTAATGGAAGCACTTTATGGGTAAAAGTAAGTGAATCCACTGGTATTTTATTCAGCCGAGCATAATTCTGATATATAGCAGTAAGAAATCCTAAAAGAATAAAATGCACAGATTATTGTGATAACGTATGATAGGACATTGGAGGCCACATGTTATACCTGGTTTTGGTCTCAGAATAGTTGCAACATGATCTGAAGGTTGGGGACATGACATGTTCTCTTGTCATGGCTGGATCCATTCCCAGTTATTTTGGAGTTGACTGGTGCCATAGATTTCCACAGGGAGGATGGACCTATGTGATCCATCTGCCCCAGGTGTCTAATGGAATTGCTCAGCTTCCAGAGGGTGCTTGGGATGTTTCTGGAGTTGATGATGGCAATTGCACTGAGTAATTAGCTGCCTGCTATAATTGGGAGGTGGTGACACCCTTGGATGAAATTGCACCTGAATGGCCTTTCCTGGTTTATCAGTAGGGCTCTTTGGTTAGCAATGAGCTCCAGGGAATGAAATCAATCAAGTGATGTCTACAGCACTGCTGGCATAAAATGAAGAATGAATCAATCTGAGCACAAGTAAAAGCCCATATTTGAGCCCACACTGTGGCCATCTGAGTGGTGATACATCAGTCTCAGTATTTCTTGCATTCATGGATCACTATCTAGCAGCTCTCTTTAAGATGATCCAGATTATTTTCAGGAAAGATGGGCAGAATGAACATTTGCAGGACAATTATGAAAAATTTTCTAAGCATCCAGAGGTTAAAATCCTTCAAATCTGCACAGAGATTAAAGCTAGCTGACAAATCTAGAGAGGATGGCTGAAGGTTATCTGGGATGAGTTTTTTTTTTTCCTTTTTGTCCTGAGGATAGAATTCTCTGCAGCATATACCATTTGTTCTCTGTAGTCTGGATTTAGAGCCTTCAGGAAAGTGATGGTGGGGGTTAGGTCAAGATGGTGGTAGGTGCATTCTTGAGGGAATGGTTGTTGCCACTTTCCTTGAAGAAGATGGTAATGCACTCCCTCCTCAAGAATTCATAACAACCTGGATGTGCTGGACACTTATCAACTTGCCTTCAACCTTCCCTTTTGGGGAAGACTGTCTTGCACACTGCACCAGTGTGGTACTGATAGTGTGGTAACGATGGATCTAAGAGGAGATGTAAATGTAAGTTCAACCAAGGTACGGTGGGAGCTGGATGTGTTTGAGAACCAGCTCTAAGTTGAATATACCCTCTGTGGCTTCAGTGGCTGAAATTTACCTGTAAGCATTGCACTCTCCATGGCTCTGATTATTAGGGATACCCAAATGCAAGAGACTGAATAATAAAGCACGTAAGGGAAGGATCGCTTGGCCATAATATACATCCAAGACTGCACCTGTAAACTGCTAATTTTGAATTAGGATAAGTAATGAATTTTTGAAAGTTACAGCAAACTGAGCCAGAAGATACAGTATACTATGGTGTATATGCAATAAAAGTAGATGCAAGAGAGAGAGAGAGGGAGGGAGAGTGCAAAAGCTAAGAGTATAAAGAGGCAAACCGATTTCCTCTTCAAAGAAAAATTAGTTTAAACAATAAAGCTACCACACAAAAATTGTAAGGTAGAAGAAAACAACTGAAGTCCCAAATACTGCATAAGTTTATCTAATTTTACTTTTAATTTTAGCTGAATATAAATTTCAGAAGAAGCAGGGTGTTTTAGTTCTAGGGCAAGCATATACAACTTCTATTAGCTAAAGAGTTTCTAGACTTTTTGTACCATATTAATGAGTAAACTCCAAAGTGGGTGTGGCCAAGACTGACTTTTTCATTTTTTTAATTGTGTGTTTAATTTTAATTTTTAATTAAAAGAAGGAGGAAGTGCATGAAGGATGGATAGGTAAGCAGGTAGGATTGCAGAAGCAGAGTAGGTTGGCTTGAGGGAGCCAGGCAAGCAGTCTAGGAAAGGTAAGTGGAGTTGGGAAAAGTGGTATGGGTTAGTTAAAGTTAAAGGTGGGCTGGGGGAAGACCAAGGAAGCATTGGATTGTTAGAAAGATGCAGGTGGGCAAAGAATAATGGGAGCATATCAGAGAAGGAGGGCAAAGTGATAGGCAAGGGAATTCAAAGCAGAATACAAGCAGATAAAATGAGAGGTGATTGCAGGCAAGCAGAGAAGGTTGGGGGATGTGAGGAGAAGCTGAAGAAGGAGCAGCAGTGGATAAAGCAATGGACAGTGGGGAATTAGCAGTGGATGAAGTGGCACATGGGGAGAGAAAGTTGTAGGAAGTCGTGGGGGTCAAGTGGGTATTGCAGACCATAGCCGATACTCCAGGAGATTGCATGCAGCCTGCAGGTTGTGCACCTATACCCGAAGACACCATCAAGATATTTGCTCAGTAAAGCCAGATTCAGAGAAAGGATAGAAAAAAGATAGGAGCTAGCTGATCTAGAAACAGAGCCTGATTCATAGTCTTCCATTTCTGAAAGTAATGGTCTTCATCCAGTATAGGCATCAACTACAGTAAAAACTACAGGCCTTATAAGAAAAAACATTTACTGTGATTAGGAGGAGAAAGGAAGCGATCACATCAAGGGCTCTGGTTTCAGCAATATTTAACTTGATAGCTTGGCACCAGCCTGAATTGGTACAACCTATTAGGTCATCTAGGGAAAAAACTACTTCTAATGTCCCACCAAAGGGAAACGAAGGTTGCTGAAGCAAGGAGGCACTGTTTTTCAGAGGAAAGTCTCTCTGTAGAGATCCGGCAGGCTCCATCCCTGAGTGTATTTAGGAAGAGGTTGAAGGTGGAGCAGTTCCAGAGGACATTTAACCTGAGCAGGCCCTCTTTAATTTTACTGAGAATGTTTTAAATTTTTCTGCTATGTAAGCCAATTGATTGCAGGGAGTACAAATACGTTTGTGCGTTTGTGAGAGAGCAAGAACAAGAGAGATTAATATATCTTCAGTTTTAGAGTAGTAATAGTCGTTATCTAGGTGTATTTCTATATTTGTAGAAGGGATACCAAATCTTGAGTGAGAATCCAAATCGTGACCATAATGTGAGCCATGGGTATAGTAAGAACCAGAAGGATGATGACAGCCCATATGTAGAGGATCTCAGCATGAAGATGGGGAAAAATATGAGGGATTAGAATTTGTACAACAGGTCCCTTGGTTGTTAGCAGCATGCACTGGTGAGGGATAGCACTGACTACAGATCTCATCCCTCTCTTTTTACCCTCAGGTAGATCCCTCACTGATTGCTTCTTTACTAGATATGTATCAAAAACATGGGAAATTTCAGTTCTGGAACAGATGTTCTTGTACTAGCTATGGTCTTATAAGGATCTCAAAAGCTTGGCCTTTTAGGGTAGTTTAAGCAGATATCAAGCAATTGTGCTCTGTACAGATTTTAGACCCTTTCTCATCTCTTTTGTTATGACATTCTGACATACAGTGTTTAGGTTCTTTCTCTGTATATATAGATGGGTTGTATGTGGTTGATATGAGTTACGTTGTGGTAGTTGAGAGTACAGTACTATCAATTTTGAGATCAAAGAAATGAATGGTAGCCCCTTTTCTTCAATCCACTTTTGAAATTGCTTCCCATAAGCACTGAAACCAGAAGCTCTTGCTTTCACAATACAGAAAAGCTAGATGTACTGTTCCAGTGGACTTTTTAAAGAAAAGCCTCCAGCAATGAGAGGAAAGAGTTCACTAGACACCATGATTATTCATCCACCAAGGTAATTGAGGAAAAAATGCTTTTAAGGTCTTAAGCACACATCCAATAAGGTATGTTGTTGGAGTGAAGCCTATCAACAGTTTGAAATATTGGTGATAGTTGGTAACAAAGAAATCAAGGAAATAAGATAATAACAAAACACAACTCAAAATCACATGAAAATCCTTCAAAGAGAACCTACTTGATTCACAGAGACCATGTAGAACAAGAGCTGTAGGATAAAAGGGGTAAACCTCAGTTTTCAAGTGCAGTTTACTTGTTACCACTTTTAATAACTTAATTAAATTTACTCTTTAATTATGTGTAGGTCATTTTATCCTTTGCAAAGACTGAATGAGTTTGTTATCTGATATCATTTCTTATTAAGTTAATCATCAATTTATTAGCACAGTGAGTCACAAAATAAGACTTCTCTAGTTTTTAATGACAGCCTCCCCCATCTCAGAACAAAGCTGCAGGAATTATATGGACAAGCAAACTTGAAGTGGGAGTGGGGGAGAGTAAGAAAAACATGGAAAAAGGGAAGCAGTAATATCAACATTATCTGGGTTATATCAAGTTAAGAGAGTGTCAGAGGCAAACCCTAACCCTACATTGACCAGTTTAGTTGGGATATTCCATATATCTGTCATAGGACATAAAGTATGGGCTTCTAAACATACTTAGTGCACTTGAAAACAATATACTTCTCATAATATATTTAAACTGGCAAATCTTCTATGAATTCTCTAACATTCTGTAGTATTTAATGAAATATAGCTAGTCTTGAGTTAACAGCTGTAATTGGGACTGACAATCTGTTGCTAAGTGAAAAAAAGCAAAAAGTGATCATGTGACTGCACTGACTTACGATGGCTATTCTGGCAGTTCCAGTTGCAGTTGTTAAGTGTGATGTCACGCAACCGCAATTTGTGACTTCCTGCTGGCTTCCCCATTGACTTTGCTTGTTAGAAGCCACCAGTGAAGGTTGCAAATGGCAATCACATGACTACAGAATGCTGCAACCATTGTAAGTGCACACCAGTTGCCAAGTGCCCAAATCACAATCACGTGACTTTAGGGGTGCTGCAACAGCCACAACTTTGAGGACCAATCATAAGTCTCCTTGTTCAGTGCCACTGTAACTTTGAATGGTCACTGAATGAGTGGTCATTAAGCAAAGATTACCTGTAATAGAAAAGGTACAGCACTATGAACTATTTCAAGCATGTGAAGCACAAGTTAAGAAAAATTAAAATAGATAATGGATAAATGTCTATGAAATTATATACCTTGTGGAAAAAAGAAACCTGGAAGCCAAAAGCAACTAGGATGTCCCTGATAACTGCCATGAAAGTCAGGATTTTCACTAAGCTGAAATGGTATTTTGCTTTGCCTCTGAAGTACCACTAAATCATTAAACCTGTTGAAAAAAATGAGTAACTTTAAGAATCTTGCATTCCTCAGTAACTTACTGAAACAAAAGTCTACTGTATGTTTCTACATAGCTAACTCAAATAATCCAGTAATTTTGATTCTGTTCTACAGTGTAATTTCTTCTAGCAATTTTTGGCTCCTTAGGGAGACAGTGGAGTTCTCAGTCTTATAGAAACTGACCCTCTCATTTAACTAGGAGGCAAGACTGATATGCTAACTAATTACTACATTGCAAAGAGGCTCATAATCCCAAAGCCTGGACTGGAAGGATAAGAAATCTTCTAGCCCAACTGTCAAGACTTTCATTTCACAGAGAAGATTGCAGGTTGCACATCTTTCCTCTCACTGTGATGGCTGAAAGGGGTAAGTCTGGTGTGTGTGTGTGTGTGTGTGTGTGTATGAGAGAGAGAGAGAGAATGAATGCATCCCAGGTACGGAGGAGGTAAAGATCCACGTGACGACCAGCCTACCCATTGAAATCCCCAATACAATCCTCCAAATCCATGCTCCTATTATATGTGTGCATACGTTCATTTAGTTGTACTAAATAAATGGAAACCAATTATAGAATTAAATGCAAAATTAATATAATCAATTTAAAAGCATACATATACAGTATATTATGTCTACCCATGGATTTTCACATCCAATATATTGAGCTGATTACTAGAGAAAAAGGAATGATTAAAATTCCTTGCAACCAGCCTCTAAATCAATGCAGTGACTTGTGGATCAGCACTTGTGTCTTGGACTAGGAAGAAAACCTGCTGCTGTAATCAAGATAATATCCACGGTTCAATCCTAATGATCCAAATGACTGAGAATGCCATCCAATTCCTAGGATATTCTAACAGACATAAACAGAAAATTCATTCTGCAAATGCCAATCTTTATATAACGTTTCACTGTCAGCTTTATATAACATTTCACTGTCAACACAGAACTTCTAACTCTAGCTGAAACCATTCCTGGAGACTTTCCCCCCAATAAATGTGTACATGGGACATATATACTATATATATGTCCCATGTGTATGTGTATGTGTATGTGTATACACACACACGGACACGTGCATGGCCAGAATCACATTCTAATAAGTAGGTTCAGAAAAAAATCAATAACTATTGATCAAAATTAATTATCTGTAAAACAGGCCATTCCATGTATAAAATTCATTTTTCCATCATTCTATCTATATATATATACACACAAACCATCCTCTCTTACCCTTCTTCCAGCAAAAAAAGAAAAAAAAAGGAAAGAGAAGAAAAAATAGGTTGGTAATGGTGCTCTGCACTGGAAAGAGAAGAAGCAGAGGGAACAGAGCAACAATGAGTCAGGGAGCAAAGTAACTGGAAAGAAAAGGAAGTTGCTGTGTACTTTGTTATTTTTAAAGATAGCTTGCACTTGAAAGGCAAGATGCCCTTCCAGCTCAACAAAATCAAAGGATAACCCTCTCCATTACTGAAAATCAAGCAAGATATTTTCTCAAGAGGAGGAGGGATATATGTGAATGTGTGCAAAACCACTTTTGGTGGGTTCTATGGCCTTCTTTAGTATTTTCAGCCTGCCCCAAAACCTGTAAAGTCGCTGACTTTGCCTGAGGGCAAGAATCATAGAAGTGACAACATATACTAGTTAAAATGCTGATTTTAGCTTAAATAGGAAAGTCCAAAAGAAAGGACACATTATACCAGTGTTTGTCAACCTTGGCCACCTTAAGGCATGTGGACTTCAACTCCCAGAGTTCCCCAGCAAGCCATGCTAGCTGGGGAATTCTGGGAGTTGAAGTCCACATGCCTTAAGGTGGCCAAGGCTGACAAACACTGCATTATACTATAACCTAGACTATATCTCATTTGTCTCCATGTTGGCAGGTAACTTAACCCAATGGCAAATTGTGGATAGAAAGAATATATAAAATAACAAGAATTGCATTTGTAGAATGAATTCTGCAGACTGGTACTTGCATGAAAGAAAAAAAAATATTTAGGGTATGAATGGTTCAAGTAAATGTTGAGATGCTTTAATTTGGTTTCCTGCACTGAGTTAGGGCTTGATGGTCTAAATGGTCCCCTACAGTTCTGATTCTGTGTGAGCATTTTCAAGTTAAACTCTCCCCAAATGGTTAGGCTGACCATATTTCCTTCAGACAAAAATGGGACATTGGGATGGGAAAATGGGATGGGTTTAAACTTATGTAATATTCTGTATTCACAAAGAAGATGATAAAAAAAGTTATCAACAGTAAGCTGGGAAGGTGCAGAAGGGGGAGGTGCAGCAATGGTTGGGTCTGGAAAGGCTGGTGCAGGGGTGGCGTTGGGCGGAGAGGTTGCAGGAGGGCTGAGGGTGGTGGCAAGCTGGGATGGGAGGACAGGAATGGAGGCGGCTGGAGAAGCAGAGGGCTGAGGGCAGCGGCAAGCTGGGAAGGGAGGAGAGGAACAAGGCGGCAGGAGGCTGGAGAAGCGGAGGGCTGAGGGCAGTGGCGAGCTGGGACGGGAGGAGAGGAACAAGGCGGCAGGAGGCTGGAGAAGTGCAGGAGGGCTGAGGGCAGCAGCAGGCTGGGATGGGAGGACAGGAACGAGGTGGCAGGAGGCAGGAGAGGTGCAGGAGGGCTGAGGGCAGTGGCAACCTGGGACAGGGGGAGGGGAACAAGACAGCAGGAGGCTGGAGAAGCGGTGGGCTGAGGGCAGTGGCGAGCTGGGATGGGAGGACAGGAACGAGGTGGCAGGAGGCTGGAGAAGTGCAGGAGGGCTGAGGGCAGCAGCAGGCTGGGATGGGAGGACAGGAACGAGGTGGCAGGAGGCTGGAGAAGTGCAGGAGGGCTGAGGGCAGTGGCAAGCTGGGACAGGAGGAGAGGAACGAGGCAGCAGGAGGCTGGAGAAGCGGTGGGCTGAGGGCAGTGGTGAGCTGGGACGGGAGGACAGGAACAGAGGCGTCTAGTGAGTGGTTGTCCCCGACAACCTGTTCCTCTCTGGTGCACCCTTTTATTTTATTTTCTTTCTGCCATTTTGGCCTGAGACCCAAGTGGCTTCTTTTCTGCTGGGCGCACTTTTCCAACTGTCTTCCACTGCACTGATTGGCGGCAGCGACTCTTCCTCTTGCTCACCGCCAATGAGCTGTTCCTGTGGTTCCCGCTCTAGGTTTCCCACCGGATTGAGAACTACTGCCAAGTCGGCCTCCTTTTCAACTTCAGTTTCAATTTTTTCCTGCTTTTCCCAATAACAGCTCCAACATTTTAAAAAAATGGGACAAAATTGACATTTATATTAAAACGATGGGACAGTCAGGAAATGTTAAAAAAATGGGACTGTCTTGTTCAAAATGGGACGAATGGTCAGCCTACAAATGATCAGCATTTGTCCATACAGTCATCAAGGGTTAAACCTGACTCCATGGCACCTAAGAAGCTAATGCTCCTGCATGTGTGTAAATAAGCAAACTTTATAGAAAGGGAAAGGGGAAAGGCCCCCAGTATTAGAAGGGGAGTACCTTCAATGAGGCAGTAGAGGAGAAGAAGCTGCTTCTGTTTCACTTGGAGTGTGGATTCAAATTTATGGAAAATTAGATTTTGTATCCATGGGCTCCCTGCATTTTCTTGATCCCTCACTGTCACTGTGGAGAAGCTGAAATTTCTCCTTTTCAATAGTCAGTAGATTTTTCTCCCTTTCAGAAATTCTTTGCGTCTGTTTGTGTAAGACCATACCACCCACTTCAAGGTAATAGTTTTTTTGAGGGGGAAGCCCATCTTTTTCAGTAAATATAATGCCTATGGATTGACACCCAAAGTTGAGTTTATATTGTTGTTTATATTACCTTGACTGCATAAAGGTGATAATTCGATCAGCCCACATGGCAAAGAAATTCACTTGTATATTGAGTTCATCAATCCAGGATCCTAAAGTTTTATTTGTCTTAAAAGAATGTTTCTGTTATGTAATGAAAGATAAAGTAATTGCATTTTTTAAAAAGTACATTAAAATGCAAACATTAAATAGACTAACAATAGTAAATTGTTCCACTTCAATGAAAGACAAGCTTTGAACTGGAGTCAGATGACATTGTTAGTTTATGGATGATACTCCTGTTAAATTGAGCACAGGAAAACTATGAGTTAGAAGAATTTTTAGGAAAATGAATTTATTTTGTTTTATTACATTTATATGGCCACTCAGCTCACCATGGTGATTCTGGGTGGCTAACAGCAGTTTAAAAACATAACCAACAACAGAAATAAAGTATATAAATGGCAGCCAAGATAAAACAACCAACTGAACTGCAATTAACATAACCATCTCATGAACTCCAACTGATAATATGACTGTAAAAGCCAGGAAAATAGCCATGTTTTCAGGGCCTTGTGAAAAGCCAACAGGGTCAGGGCCAATCTGATCTCCAGGAGAACAATGTTCCACAGGGCAGGCACAACAACAGAAAAGGCTGTCTTCCTTGGTCCCACTAGATTACATTCCCTAATTGATGGATACTGTATTTTGAACCAGCTGCAGCTTCCAGATGCTTTTCAAGATCAGCCCCATGTAGATCCCATTACAATAGTCCACTCAGGAGGTGAATAAGGCATGAGTAATTGTAAGCAGAGACACCCCGCCCCCCAAATCTAGGAAAGGGCACAATTGTTGCATAACATGAAGCTGTGCAAAAGTCCTCCTAGCCATGGTTGCCACCTGTCCCTTGAACAGGAACCACAAGTACAGGAGGACCCCCACATTGTGCAACAGTTCTGTTTGGGGTAATGTCAGCCAAGCTAGAACAAGAGATGGAAAGTCCAGAACTAGGAGGCTCTAAAACCCAGAGCTACTCAATCTTGCTAGGGTTGAGCTGAAACCTGTTCTTCCTCATCCAAACCCCCACAGCTTCCAGACATGAAGACAAAACCTCCACAGGATCACTTGGTCAGTCCAGAGCAGATATGTAAACCTGGGTATCATTAGCATACTGATAATACCTCATCCTATGCTGCTGGATGTCCTGACCCAGCAGCTTTATGTAGATGTTGTAGGGAGAGTGTTGCAAAGCAGGGGTTGTGGGCTAGATCTCTCCTTCCCATCAGCACCAACTGGAACCAGCCCTGGAGGTAGGAAGTGAACCAGTGCAACATAATCCTGCCCAATCCCAACCCCCAAAGCCAGCCCAGAAGGATACTATGATCAATGGTATCAAAAGCCACTGATAGATCAAGGCGAGCAAAGATGGATGCTCCATTCCTGCCAGGGGTCATCTGCAAGTGTAATCAATGCCGTTTCAGTCCTGTACCCAGGTCTGAAACCCAACTTGTGGGGTGCCACAGGGTTCTATTCTCTCTCCCCTCCTTTTCAACATCTACATGAAACCACTGGGGTGAGGTCATCCGCTGGTTTAAAGTTCAGTATCATCAGTATGCTGATGATACTCAATTATATATTTTGACTCCAGGCTGGCAAAGTGAGGCTGTCGAGGTTCTGTCTCAGTGACTGGAGGCTATGCAGATTTGGATGGGGAGGAACCATCTCTGACTCAATCCTATCAAGACCAAGTGGTTGTGGGTGTTTAGACCACCCAGATCTGAGGATATTCCAACTTTGACCTTGGATGGGATTGCACTTCCCCATTCAAGGCTGGTGTGTAATCAGTGGTGCAATCAAAATGGTGTGCAAATGAGCAGGTGGCAGCTATGGCCAGGAAGGCTTTCACCCAGCTTCATCTGGTGTGCTAGTTGTGCCTTTTCCTAGATCAGGGGGTGGCTGTTCAGACAGTCACTCATGCCCTGGTCACATCATGGCATGACTACTGCAACATGCTCTACGTGGGACTGCCCTTGAAGACCACCTGGAAGCTTCAGCTGGTCCAGAATGCAGCAGTGAGGTCAGTGATGGGCATGCCTTGGTATGCCCATGTAACACCTCTGCTTCGCGAGCTGCACTGGTTCCCAGTTTGCTTCTGGGTGCAGTTCAAGGTGCTGATTGTTACCTATAAAGCCCTACATGTATAGGGCCTGGTTACTTGAGAGACCATCTGTCTCCCATAGTATCTGCCTGGCTGGTTCAATCTGATAGGGTTGGCGCACTCCGGGTTTCATCAATTAAACAATGCCACCTATCAGGCTTCCAGAAGCATGCCTTCTCTTTAGCAGTGGCTGCCCTCTGGAATGAGGTCCCCTGCTAAGATTCAAACAGCTTCCACTCTACTGGTATTTCAAAGGACCTTAAAGACCTGGCTCTTCACCCAGGCCTTTGGAGAGGGTGATTGATGCCCCTTTCTTCGTTTCTGTTCCTCTCTAGGTTTATTTATTTGTTTATTTATTTGCCATCATTGTTCTTTTGTCTTTGTGCTGTTTTTGCGTTTTTTTGTACTGTTCTTTTTTTAGAAATGTTTTAACAATAGTAAACTGCCCAGAGTCACTGGGAGTTGGGTAGCATATATCCTCCTCCTCCTGCTCCTCCTCCTTTGCTAGGTTGTATCTAAAAGCTGAATTTTTAAAGACACTTAACACCTCCCCTGAATAAAACAAAACTAATGGGTGACTGGATGATCATATCTATGTTGTTTTTTAGCAGCAAAACAGAAGTGATTTGCTGTTATCTTTTTCCAGGATGTTTTCTTCAATTTAGCAATCTAGCTCATAGTCTTGGGATTTCCTAGTGGTCTCTTGTCCATGTTCCAACCAGATCTAATTCTGCTTATGCATTTTGAGATGTCAGTTAGATACTCCACAACTTTCACAAACTGCTCACAAATTTCCTACATTAAATTCATTAGAATTCAGATATCTACATGAATATTTCAGCTTATACTCTTTTGATCTACAGTAATACATCCAAAGTAATTATATATAATTTATTAGATTTCATGCACATTTTTGGAGTAGAATTTTCTTGAAACTAATTCTTGTTATCTACCGTTATAGAAAACATATTCTACAGAATCTATTTCACATACACAGAAAGGTAAGAAATCTAGCCCAAAACAAATTTGAAGCATAACATAAATTCAAACCCATTCACTCCAAAAAAATAGATAAACATAAAAATGTCTTTGTATTTGTAATTTTGTCATTCCTTTTTGCATTTCTATGCTTGCTACCTTTTATCTTTATCCTTTATGTTTTATTGATTTTATTGTAATTCCTTTGTTTGATTGTTGTGAGCCACCAAGAGTCATTGAGAGCTGGGTGGCATACAAGTTTAATAAATTATTATTATTATTATTTAGCTAAAGTAAAATAAGAGACTGTTCACATACCTCCCACAGATCAGCTACTTTGCCTTTCAATACTGAATTATAAAACTCCTCTAATCTTGTAGTGAAGATAATCTCTCCTTTGATTCCTTGTTGAAGTTCATGTAATGACTGAATTATTATGTACAGTAAATTATTATAGTGGTCAATCTCCTGGCGCAAGACAGCTAGCAAAGGTGAACTGGTTAAAGAATAAAAACCTATGGTGAAAGAAAAAGAGAAAGAGAGAGACAGACGGAGACAGAGACAGAGAACTGCTTACAGTATTAGCAAGGCTAAGGTTACAATGTAGGAATTCCAACAAGTATGCTATTTTCAAATAAGACATCTGTAGACAGGCAATCTATGGCAGCAAATTACCCACTTTCTCCTGCCTTTTCAATGTAGAGGAGGCTTGCTTCTTTTGTGGATGCAGGGCAATCTATATCTGGTCATTGTTTTAGTAACTACTCTTCCTTTTATTAGCAAGAGAAATAACTCTCATGCCTTTAAATCTTTACATCATGACAGACCCCCCCCCCCCGTTAAGTAGAGTAAGTGGCTGTATAAAGCTGAAAGTTGGGGAATTACAGGTAGTCCTTAGTTAATGACAGTAATTGGGGTTGAAATTTCCATTGCTAAGCAATGTGGTCATGAAGTGTGACATGACATGACCTTATCACTTAGGAACTGCAGTCCCAGCAGTCCCTGTTGCTGTTGTTAAGCAAGGCTTGTGGGTCGTTAAGCGAGGACCTCCTTGTGACTTCCTGCTGGCTTCCAACAAGCAAAGTCAATGGGGAAGCCAGCAGGAAGTTGCGAGTCCTGGGTGGCTCACATGCAGGCTGGCAGGTGGGTAAGTGGCTGCTGCCAGAGTGGGAGGGCACTCAAGCATGAAGAACTTAGGGTCTCCAGATAAAACTGAGGTACAAATCCAAACAGTCCAAGCAATTTGGGGAAAGGTGAAGGATGCTGGATGTTGTAGATCAGCAATATTCAGAGAATTATAAGTTTCCCAATGTGGGCATAGTGCTTCAGCAAGCTTTATATTTTAATTACTATTTATTGATGCTATTTGTTATTTTATTCCTGATTGTTGTAATAATTGTTAATAGGATACAAGTACACGAATGTGCAAATACACACAAATGGACATATATGCATATTTACTATTATTAGCTGCCCAAAACAATCCACTGTAGAATGAAGGTCTCTTGAAGACTGTGGACATTAATCTACATGCTGGTCCAGTGTGGGTATCTATCTAACAACCTGCATTGTGGCTGAACTTGCAAGGTAGATTATGATCTATAACTTTCAATAAAGAAGCCTTCATCCTGCAGTGAATTGATTTGGGCTGGTAATTATACATACAAATGCATGCATGAACACAAATTGTGTGTGTGTGTCTCTCTCTGTGTAAATGTATAATTATTGTATAAGTATATATATACACAGGGAGATATCATTTTTCTTCTATCTAGACAAATGATGGCATGATATGAAATTTATATGAAATGCAGTTCTGACCTTCTGTAGCTTTCACAAGTGCAGCCCAAACTGGTCCAGACATGAAGCTTCTAAGTGTCACATTTTTTGTAGACTCATATTCATTTGCAGATGCCTTTTCCATATTCTCTACAGTCAATGGTAGCCTTATTAAAATCTCAGATACTATTTCCAGTACTATTTCATCCTGGTCCTTTCTACTTCTAAAAGAATGGGGAGAACAAAAGTAGACTTCATATTATCTATGGGAAGTAACCAAGTTAATATCCCACTATTTATACATAGCTTTTTCCTCACTGTTTTTTTCTGTTAAAGAGACATTGTTAGACTACCTTTGTGGATTTGTTTACTTGGTATATATGTCACAGCATACATCCACAATTTGAATAATGTTAACATTCTGAATGCAGGCAAACCCAACTGAATTTTATGAATGAAAATACAAACTTTCTTACTTTGATGTACATAATCAAATGCAATCATATTTAAGTGATGGCCAACTTGTGGACATTGTATCTCCCCCTCCTTTCATGCACATACAATTATCCACAAACACCCACACATGAACCTTAAGTTTTGCATTTGATGGGATCATTCCTCCAAAATCTGTATACTCATGCATTATATTCTTTCTCCAAAAGATCTTTGGGAGAAAGGAAGCTTTTCACCCTTTCTTTTCCATGATTCTGTTGCAGATCATGGGGTGCTGCAGCTACTGGTTCTGTTGCTATTCCCCATTACCAGAAAGTATTTTCCCTCCCACCAGCAACTTATTTAATGTGCTAATTTCCCATTGCTGTTAGCAGTTGGAAAACAAACATTTATTCCCCACAGTACAGTAGAGAAAAGCAGGTAGTTCCCATTGTTCTGAAGGCCCAAAAATGTTCCACAAAAGATTTCATACATCCCATGACACATACATAGATATACTGTATACTGATACCTTAAGATTTATGCAGCTATTAATTGTTCCAGATTGTGGCTATATTGGAGGAGGGGGAGGAGGAGGAGGAGAATTTCAAATAATAACCTGATAGTGTCTGTGCTGTACGCTGGCTGGGTACTGATGATGGAATCAATAAATAATTGCGCCTGAGCTTTTAAGTATACTCTTTCAGCACAATGATGCATTCCAAAAAGTTCTGGAGAATCCACTTCTGGAAGAGATCGTAGATAGGCTCTACAGTCTTTTAAACTATCTAATCCAGATATTGGTTGATACACCTGAAAAATGGTTGAATGCTTTATTTTCTCTAGTCCTTCAAATACAACACATGTTTAACATATATTTTTCCTCTATAGGCTGCTTAGATTATTTTAATAGTGCAATCCTCTTTCTACTTTTTCACTTCAAATTAATATTTAAAAGTGATCAGATATATTCAAGAATGCAAATCTGCTCATAGCTAACAAATAACTTATAATTTAAGATCAGGTATTTTTCTGAATCCTGCTTTTGATATTCCATAGTCCTCAGGAGATTTGAATTTTGGAACATAAAAGATTCTAGAAGAAATAGTAGTTTCTATTATCAGCTTCTTCGACTACATTAACCAGGACTCTCTAATAGCCAGCCCATTAGCGTAATCCAAAGGTGGTTCTTCCCACAAATCCCCCCTCCCCACTTTTTGCTGTCCACATCTTTCCACTTATCCTTCTGAGGTGGAAAGATGTCACATGAGCAATACTTCATGTCACTTCAGCAATACCTACATTTCAACAAACTTTATCCTTTTCTTTTAAGAAAGCAAGACAAGGCATTGTCAAAATACAGCAGAAGCTAATCCAATAGGTGTAGGCTCCTGCAAGATTAGCTCAGCATCAACAGTATCTGACCTTCCTTTCTGAGTGTGAAAGACAAGATATGAACTGGTTCATTGAAGAGCAACCCCATGATCATATAAGGAAGAGAGTGCTTTCTTCCCATTTGTCTTCCTGAACTGGATGCTGTAGGAAGGCAGAGCTCTCAGATCCTCTGATGATTACCACTGGTGCACTCTAGTTCCTTTGATTAAACAATGGCATCTATTGGGACCCCAGAAATGTGCCTTCTTTGTTGTAGCACCTACACTCTGGCATGAGGTTCCCCCAGAGATCTGGGTGGCTTCACCTGCTGGTGTTCTGGAGGACCTTGAAAACCTGCTCTTTGCCCAGGTATTTAGCTAGGATGGGTAAAACCCCTTCTAAGGAGTGAGTGGTGCTGGGTCTTTTGTTCCTTTTTATTATTGTATTACTTTATTGGTTTTTTTCCTTGTGTTTTTACTTGTGAACTGCCCAGATGTCATGTTCTCATTCTAATGTCTGGTTAACATTGTAACGTTTCACATGTCATTCTCTGTTCCCTATCCCTTCACCCGGGGTTTTTCCATTCTGTTGCCCTCCCTTGTTTTGAGGGCTTGGAATGCATGTTTGGGTTTGCACTCCTGTTCAAGGTTACTTTCCCAGGCGCGTCTAACGGCATTCAGCACCTGGGAGGGGGAGCGTCCTGACGGGCGACGGGGCGGGACCTGCCCACAAGCAAGGCTTTTAAGTTTGTATTTGGCGCGCTTTTGCTCATTCTCAGCTTTCTTTGTATTTGCATACTATTCCTTTAATAAATCAGTTATCTTTAAGCCCGAGCTTGTGAGACTGAGTATTTGGGTTTAGGCAATCATTACATAAAGCTGAGAATCATTTTATCCATTTTCCGCTAGCCCCATCCAATCATTGGATAAGAGGGAACGCTAGCGATGACAGAACCTCAACTTCGCGCGAGTGAGGGAAGCGAAGAAGAGCGGGAGGCGGTCAAAAGCCGGCCAGTGCTAACTTCGAGAGCGCAAAGAGCAGCCCGTCGGCAGTTGCGAGATATCCAATTAGACGAGCTGCTGATATCCATGCAGGAGAGTCTCAGGAGTGAACATAGAACTGTCATGGAAAGAGCACAGGGGAGGGGGTCTCCACAATTGACCTGGGAGCACGAAGTCCCCTTGTCACCGAAGGTGGTGGTAACCAACCAACCCTCGGAGGAGCCGGTCACTCCGGCCCGCATGAGGGCATTAGAAGATAAAATGGATTTAATAGTGACGATCCTCAAGGATCTACCCAAAGAGGATCTACCCGAAGAGGCAGAGCCCACCCTGGAGGATTGGGAGGAAGAGCCGTCACAGTACCCCAGGCATAGTACCATGGTGACCCGGGGGAGAAGCAAGACTCGATCAGCCCGTCAAAGGGGGGAGCGAGAGGCAAGACCTCCTAGGGATCGACCACCCATGGGGGCTCGGCGCACGCTGACATTAGCGGCACCGCCACAGCCAGCTGAGCCGGCAAGACCCTTCCCACCATTTGGAGTGAAGTTCGATGGGGATCCCACCACGCTCTCCTTCTTTATTACTAATGCCAAGCACTACATAGAAGATTGGGGTCGAAATTTTCGGTCTGAACATGGCAAGGTCAATTTCATTGCCAACAAGCTGAGAGGAAAGGCAGCGGATTGGTATGTGCAACTATGCCAAGCTGAGGCCACTGAGTTAGAGGACTTCGATGAATTCTTGTGGGCACTTAAAGAGCGTTTCGAAGACCCCCTAGCTCAAGAAACGGCCAAAAATGACCTGCGGAAACTTTACCAAGGGTCCCTCTCAGTTGCCAAATATGCGTTGGAGTTTAAAGCTTTGGCAGGAAAAGTGGAAGACTGGTCCGAGCCAACAATCATCGAATTGTTCAAGCAGGGGCTTGAGCCCGAAATCCTTCGATGGGCTCTGGGCAGAGATGATCCCAAAACGCTATATGGGTGGATTCAGTTGGCGGGAAGCGCAGAAAATGCCCTACGAACCTATGCCCATACCAAAGAGCTTAGACAAACCCGTCTCGCTAGAGGAGCGCGCACATCTGGACTTGCCAGCCGCCCCAAACCGAAACCCTGGGAAGAAGAGAGGGAGCAACGGTTCTCCAAGGGTCAGTGCCTCCGATGTGGGAAAGAAGGGCATCGAGCCACGTCGTGCCCGAGACGCCGTCCAGAGGAACGACAGACGAAACCCGCGATAAAGACGCCTGCTCCTGCTCCACCGCGAAAACTGAAGGCAGCCCTCGCGGAACTGGACCCCCCAGACCTACCCTTCGGAGAAGAGGAGGAAGAGTTGCAATTCGAGCAACCGGCGGGAAAAGCCTACCACCTGCCCTGAAGGGCGCCCTAGGGCAGGTGGAAGAAACCGGGCGTAACCATGATTCGGTGAGTGGAAACTTTCCCACACTGACTGTTAAAGTTAAACTGGGCTCACAAACCAAAACGGTGGAAGTGTGGGCCATGCTAGACTCGGGTTGCTCCCGTTCCCTAATGCACCCTGATGTCGTAGCGGCTCTAGAACTGCCCACGTTCCCTTTGCCAAGACCCATGATTTTCACCCAGTTGGATGGAACTATGGCGGGAGGGAAAGCAGTCAATCTTTCCACGGGACTGGTCGCCTTGCAGATGGGCTCCCATCAGGAAAAACTGCCATTTGTGGTAGCTCCAGTGGGGGGTCCTCTGGTAATCTTGGGGATGCCTTGGTTTGTGCAACAAAACCCTTTCATCAACTGGCTGCATAGAACTGTGACGTTTGCAGATGGATTTTACAAAGTACCCGAAAAGGACCTATTGGAGGACATGGAGGGTGGAGGGGTAGCGTATACCACGGTACAAACGCTTCAACCTCTTGAGGGGCTACCCAATCAGTACCAAGATTTTGCTGAAGTATTTGGGGAAAAGGAAGCAGATCGCTTGCCACCCCACCGAAAAACAGACTGTGCCATTGAGTTTTTACCAAATGTAAAATTGCCGCACCCAAAAATATATCCCATGTCTCCCAAAGAGCTTACCACGCTAAGGGAGTTCATTGACAAAAACCTGGCTAGGGGTTTCATTGAGCCGGCTAATTCCCCGGTAGGAGCTCCTGTCCTATTCAGGCCAAAAAAGGATGGGTCATTAAGGCTTTGTACCGATTTCCGCGGGCTCAATGCGGTCTCAATATTAAATAAATATCCTTTGCCCCTGATCAAAGATATGTTATCACATCTGGCCAGAGGCAAAATTTTCTCAAAACTGGATTTGAGAGAAGCTTACTTTCGCATTCGCATAAGAGAGGGGGATGAGTGGAAAACAGCGTTCAACTGTCCTCTTGGAGCTTTCCAATATAAAGTCTTACCATTCGGTTTATCTGGGGCACCCGGGGTTTTTATGCAGTTAATCAATGAGGTCTTGCATGACCACCTATTTAAGGGGGTACTGGTATATTTGGATGATGTATTGATTTATACTGAAACCATGTCAGAACATATCCACTTGGTGCGTCAGGTATTGACTAAATTGAAAAAAGCAGAGTTGTATGCAAAACTGTCAAAATGTGCGTTTCATCAGTCCCAAATTGATTACCTAGGCTACCGAATTTCAGCTCAGGGCATTGAAATGGACCCTGCAAAAGTAGAAGCTATTATGGCATGGGAGCCTCCCCGTACCAGGAGACAATTACAAAGTTTCCTTGGATTTTCTAATTTCTATCGGGCATTCGCCCAAAATTTTGCAGAAATCGCCCTCCCCCTTACTGAACTGTTGAAAACCAAAGGACAGGGGGATACGCGACGTTCGAAGAACCCAGGCGCGCTCCTTAAATGGACTCCAGCCTGTCAGCAAGCATTCAAAACGCTCAAACAACTTTTTACCACAGAACCAATTTTACAGCATCCAAACCCCTCTAAACCCTTCGTTGTACAAGTCGATGCTTCTGACTTTTCCATAGGCGCAATTTTGTTACAATCTGACCAATCTGCCGCTTTAAAACCCTGTGCCTACCTCTCTCGCAAATTCACTGAAACAGAGAGACGATGGCACGTTTGGGAAAAGGAGGCTTTTGCTGTAAAAACGGCTTTAGAGACATGGCGACACCTATTGGAAGGTACTTCCAGCCCTTTTGAGGTCTGGACTGACCATAAAAACCTGGAAGCTCTAAGCACCAGCCGAAAACTCAGTCCCAAACAACTACGCTGGGCTGAGTTCTTCAGCCGCTTTGACTTCACTCTTAAATTTATACCAGGAAAGAAAAACTTTTTGGCTGATGCACTCTCGCGCAGACCCCAAGATGCTGGCCCAGGGCCAACGGTCCAAGGCACCGTCTGGACCGACAAACAATTAAGTCTGGCAGCAGTGACTCGCAGCCAGACCCAAGCACAATCGACTCCGCCTCCAGCCGCTCAGCCTTCCAGCAGCCCGCCTCCCTTGTCAATTCCCTCCGATTTGCAACAACAGTTGCTCTCCCACCTTAAAACAGATACTTGGTTGCAAGCCAACAGACACATGTTGACTTTCACCGATGATCTTGCCTGGCGCAACGATCGTCTCTATGTACCCGAAGCAATGCGAAAAACCATCCTCCAGCGCTGCCACGATGACAAGCTAGCGGGGCATTTCGGCTACGTCAAAACTTTACACCTCGTTCGCCGCCAATTCTGGTGGCCAACTTTACTCAAAGACTTAAAGGAATATGTCACTGCGTGCCCTGTATGTGCGGCGATAAAGCGCAAACCGGGCAAGCCCCAGGGTCTCCTTCAACCCGTGGCCACGCCATCTGTCCCTTGGCAGGATATCTCCATGGATTTTATCGTTGATCTACCCCCTAGTCAACGCAAAACTGTCATTTGGGTCGTCAAAGACTTTTTCTCCAAACAAGCTCACTTTATCCCATGCGCTTCTATCCCCACCGCACAACAGCTGGCACGCCTCTTCCTCATCCACGTGTACCGCCTCCACGGTATCCCCGCCCGGTTGGTGAGTGACAGAGGCACACAATTTACGTCACAATTTTGGCGGGCATTTTTGAAGCTTTTGGGTACGAAACAATCACTTTCTACTGCTTGGCATCCGGAGACGGACGGATCTACAGAGGCGGTTAATTCTACATTAGAACAATACCTCAGAGCTTTTGTTAACTACCAGCAAGACAACTGGGTCGACCTACTCCCATTTGCTGAGGTCGCTTACAACAATTCCATTCATCAAACCACTGGTCAAGTTCCCTTTAAAACAGTTTTTGGACGTGAATTCGTTCCGATTCCTGAACTTCCTCATCCTCAACCACTCCCAGCCACCCTCGCTGGCTGGGCAGACTCTCTCAAAGACTCATGGTCTAATATTCTACTCGCTCTCCACCATGCCCAAGCTACCTATAAACGCCATGCTGATGCAAAGCGTTCCCCAGAACCATCTTTTGCAGTTGGGGATAAAGTCTACTTATCAACTAAATTTATCAAGTCCCCACAGCCCTCTAAAAAACTTGGTCCTAAATTTGTCGGTCCTTTTTCAATTGTTGCTCAGCTCAACCCTGTTACTTTTAAACTTGATTTACCTCACAACCTTAAACGTTTACATCCTGTTTTCCATTGTAGCTTACTCAAACCCTGCCTGTCATCGGACCGTTGGCATCCGCAACCCACCCCTCCACCTCCCCTCATGATTGACAACCAGCAGCACTTCGAGGTGGCATCTATTCTCGATTCCAGACGCCAGCGCTCTACTCTCCAGTACCTCGTTCGCTGGAAACATTTCCCTCATCCTGAATGGGTTGCTGCTCCAGACGTGCATTCTCCTCGTCTCGTAGCCCAATTTCACTCTGCCTATCCTGACAAACCGGCTCCCTGATTTCTTTTGGGGGGGCAATATGTCATGTTCTCATTCTAATGTCTGGTTAACATTGTAACGTTTCACATGTCATTCTCTGTTCCCTATCCCTTCACCCGGGGTTTTTCCATTCTGTTGCCCTCCCTTGTTTTGAGGGCTTGGAATGCATGTTTGGGTTTGCACTCCTGTTCAAGGTTACTTTCCCAGGCGCGTCTAACGGCATTCAGCACCTGGGAGGGGGAGCGTCCTGACGGGCGACGGGGCGGGACCTGCCCACAAGCAAGGCTTTTAAGTTTGTATTTGGCGCGCTTTTGCTCATTCTCAGCTTTCTTTGTATTTGCATACTATTCCTTTAATAAATCAGTTATCTTTAAGCCCGAGCTTGTGAGACTGAGTATTTGGGTTTAGGCAATCATTACACCAGAGTTGTTGGGAGTAAGTTAGTGTACAAATTTAACAAACAAACAAACAAACAAACAAACAGACAAACGATCAAACAAATCCACTGAGACTAGAGAAATAAGAGTGGATTGGTCTTTAGCACTGCTGCAGGCAAAGCATGCTCAGATGAGGAGAATATACAATCCATTAGAGAATAATAATAATTCGGAGCTTCCAGTGGGGACTAATGGTGGGATGACAGTCTTAGCCAAGCTCTGAGGCTAGGACTGACAGCATGGCATTTATCTAGTGGCTCAGGCAAGATTCTGAGCCCTGAAGGTATTCTCTGGGAAAGGAGAATTCAGGGAATCGTTCCTTGAGCCCTCTGGACAGCTGCAGCTTGTCGGAAGATTGCAAAACAGTTTTTCTGTGATTGAATGGTGTGTGAACAGCTGAGAGGCAGGAGTACCATCTTGTCCAAGCCATGTCTGAAGCCATTTAACGGACATGAATTCCAGCCACCCCATTTCCAAAATCAGTTTTGGGGGTTTTTTTGCCTTATAACTATTGAATTCTAAGTGGCTATCTCCACTATAGAAGTACTACCTTCTCTTGGTTGACTTCTCATTATTTTTGGGAGGTTTTTTTAAAAAAACGTTTTAACTGCTTTAAAGGATTAAATCTTGAACAAGGAACCTGAAAGTTATATTGTTACATTAAAGTTTTTTTTAGGGATAAAAGTGAAAATATAAATATAAATATAAATATAAAGGAAAGACTGTTGGATTTGAGAAAATCTTTTTTTAGACACTGTGGGAAAAGTATTGTTGTGGCTATTTTTTTAACTTGTGATTGGTTACTTTTGCCAAACACTGATATAGAAAGTCTCAGTTTCAACTCGTGGCTTTGTAATTGGATACATTGTAATTGGAGACTTTCACTAACCCCCCCATTTAACCACTCTTATTGGAGATTTTTTTCTTTTTTATAAATATCATCATTGGACACTAGAGGGAGCCAAAGCACCAAAGTTTACAAGACTAAATTTTTAAAATATTGAACTATTGGAACCATAACATATTATTAATACAAAAAACGGGGGAAGAAGAAATAGAAATTATGGCAACTAGAAAACAAACAAGATGTGGGTCTGGTGAATTTGATTGGCTAAAAGGCATGTTTGAGAAGTACACACTTAAAACTACACAATCTATTAATCAATCTTTTGAGGAACTTGAGAAAAAGTTTGAAAAAAAGATTGAGAAAACAGTGAATGAAAGATTTACTGACTTTGAGAAAAGACAAGAATTTGTTAGCTGATGAGCATGGTAGATATGTAGCAGTTGAAGTTAAATTTTATGGACTTAAGTCTATTACTGTGGGACTATATGCACCAAATGAAGATAAAAGTAAATTTTTAATGTAACTTTTGAATGATGTGTCAGCTTTTTCATATCAAAGTTGGTGTTTAATGGGGGACTGGAATGGAGTTACTTCCCCATTGATTGACAGAATATCTGAGAAACAAATTAAAATTAAACTATTTTTTTTATTTGATGGACAACTTGGCATTAGTGGATTCATGGACGTATAAAAATGGACTGGCAAAAGATTATACTTTTTACTCAGAGAGACATAAATCTTTTTCAAGAATTGATATGATTTGAGTTTCATGAGATTTGGTGAATAAAATTTCTAAAGTGGATATTTTACCAAAGACTTTTTCTGATCACAATCCTGTAAGTATGACATTTAAAAAAAATGTTAGGTTATATAGATGGAGATTGAATGAATCTATTTTACAAAAAGAAAAGGTCGTGGAGGACTGTAAGAAGAAATTGGAAGACTTTTTTGATATCAATTTGGACAATGAAATAGATTTAAAAACTGTGTGGGATACTAGTAAAGCAGTTATGAGGGGGCATTTTATTTATCGTAATTGTAGTCTCAAGAAAAAAATTCAACAAAAGTTACAAATGGTTTTGGACCAGAATAAGTTGAAAGAAAACGAGTTATAGAAAAAACCATCAGATAGCAATACTGTGTATCAACTCAAATCATTATATCAACAAGTGTCAATGTTGACTGTGAAAGAAATTGAAACAAAGTAAAATATGTTAAACAGAGACATTTTGAATTTACTAATAAGCCAGGAAGATGGCTAGCCTATAAATTAAGGAAAGAGAGAAGAGCTCAGCTGGGGCTCCAGAGGAAATATTGTCAATATATTTTTGCAATATTTCCTTTGGACATGAGAAGCATTGTGGTTTCAAATTGGGTGGGACCTCTCACTTCATCTCCTGCTTTGTGGTTCCTAGAATTTCCCTTTTCTATCAGTGAATTGGTTGAGATAACGAGAAAGATTGAGAGAGTGGTGGTTAGATGGAGCTGATGAGATTTTCAACAGTGGAGAGATGAGATATTTGAGGAACAAAAGGCAAAATAATATTTGAATTGGTATGTGGAAGTGATGGAAGCAAGACTGGTTTACAAAGCTAGAAAAGTATGCAGCAGTATAGTGAATGGAATTGGCATAAATATATTTAGTTATATTTTCTCTCCTTTCCTCGTATTCCTTGCCTTTCTTTTGCTTACTTTTACTTTCTGTACTTTGCATAATATTGCTTACCCTGAAAGAGAATTGTGTGGTAGGTATAGCTATGAACATATGTATGTATGTGTGTATGTGAAAACAACTGTTCTGAGGAAATGGGAATGGGAAAGGGGTGCGGGCTGGAGTGTCATTTTTTTTTTACACACGCAGTCTTTCATTCTTCTTCCTTCCTCGCCCACTAGAACTGCACCAAGCAGCAATGAGGATATGTACATGAAAGTGTGAGACTGCAGCACAGGGTGAAAGATGAGCTGGGTGATTGAGTGGAAGTGCCGTGCATCTCTTAGCTCCAGAGGAAGTAGAACAAGTCACGATGGCTGTGTGCTTCTGATGGCAAACAGCAGCAATTGCAATTGCAATTGCGATCAGTCACAATATTTTTAAATTCAGCTTTCTATCTGCAAGTTTTTGAAACTTCATTCCTGTGCAACTACTATAGTTTAAAAAAAGAAAAGAAAAACCCTTCCTGACTAACAGCAATTTTGTGGAAGAAAAGTTCTTCCTCTTGCAGTCCCTTTGCCAGTTCATCGATTTTCTAGTCAGTTTTACAATCCAATTATATCTAAAGATGCCATGATTTCCCCAGAGATCAAACATAGGGTAAAAGCAGAGGGAAAAAAACCAAGAGATCTGAAATAAAATAGCATCAATAGGATGGCTGGAGTATGTGTCATATGTTTTGTGAGTGAAGTATATGTAGATCTACTTAGAAGTCTCTTGAATCATAGGGAAAATTGTTGGGACCAAATATCTGAGGCATATGTAATACTGTTGCTAATACTGTACCATTATTTCTAGCAGGGGCATCCACAGAGGAGGGGAAAAAAGTCAAGATGGTGGATGCAGTTGTGCAATTGAAGCCCCATTCCCTTTTAACTTGTGTGTCATGACCTCGTTGCAAGGCACAAAGAGCCTCACAACGTAGATCATGATCATCAAGGAATAGAGGAAGAAGATAATTAAACCAGGGATTAAAACAAGCACCCAAAGCACCCACACCCATGGACCCATATACAGCTGAAAAGAAGGACATCGGATGAGCAGAGATAAGCCGCACCTGATGCCCTGGAGGACACACCAGAATCGAGAGGACAAGAGAAGACACCGGGAAAACGCCCATGCAGCAATCAAGGGTCCCATCAAGAGGGATTGGGACAATAGAGGGTGGAGGAGCCCGGGGCCATACAAGAGGGTATAAAATGGGCACCTCCACACCACACCCCCCGTTCCCGTTTTTCGTTCTGTCAGCCACCATTCCAATAAACCAGAAATCCTTAATACCCATTAAGTGAGTCTGTGTCTTATTGCGAAGCGAGACTGACCCTGACATTGTGTGTGATATGTCTGATGCACATTTAAATGGGGCAGGGCTTCAGTCTTGTGGTTAAGCCCACCATCTTGTATTTTTTTTACCCTTCCTGCAGATGCCCCTGCTTTTTAACAGTGAATTATGGATGGGTTTAAAACAAAAGCAGAAGTGCAATAGGCTCTGCACCTTTTGTACATGTGTTGCTTAGAATCATGGATTCCTGATATGGCCAGACTAAAACTATAGATAGGTATCACTGAACTCAAAAATGTCTTGGAGATTTCTATTCCAAGCCAATATTCAGGGAAGAATCTGCAAATTCTCTCTCTTTTTAATTCTTTTCAAAGAGCCCACCTCTCCTGAAACACAATATTCCATTGTTGAAAAATTCAGACTTCTGGGAAATTTCTTATAACATTTAGCTGAAAATTGTCTTCCCAATGTCTACTTTTTGATTTGTCCTCTATCTTCTGCACAGCTACCTTACAAATAAGTGCCAGTCTGGTATAGTAGCTAAGGTGCTGGACTAGAAACCAGAAGACTGTAAGTTCTAGTCCTTCCTTGGGCATGAAAGCCAGCTGGGTTACTTTGGGCCAGTCACTCTCTTAGCTCAACCCACTCACAGGGTTGTGTTTGTGAGAAAAATAGGAAGTGGGAGCATTATACACTGCCTTGAGCTGACAAAAAATAAATGCAGGATAACTCAAATAAATAATGCAAACTTTTGAAGATTACTTTATGACTCTCTTTACCCTTCAGTGTAAAGTATACTCTTTACTTCAGAATAAACCTCCTTCAGAGTAAACCTACTCACTCAATTGCTTTTTTAAAAAAATTGTTCAATCATGTCTGATTCTTGGAGACTGCCTGGACAAATCCCTGCAGTTTTCTTGGCAAGGTTTTTTTCAGAAGTGGTTTGCCATTGCCTTCTTCCTAAGGCTGAGAGAGAGTGACTGGCCCAAGGTCACCCAGCTGGCTTGGTGCCTAAGGGGGGACTAGAACTCACGGTCTCTGGGTTTCTAGCCTGATGCTTTAACCACTACACCAAACTGGCTCTCCACTCAATTGTAAATTCTGATTATTAAAACAGCATAATAATGAAAAATAGTTCTCATACCCCATCAGCAGTATAAACAAAACCTTCTTGCAATACAGAAGGATTATAAAAATTATCCAAAATGCTAAGCAAGCATCGATGATCCCAGTTATCTGTTACATGGCCTCCATATGTTACTTCTCCAGTCAAATAATGCAGTGCTGACCAAGGAATCTTTTGGTGCTTCTCAAGAAGTATTTCCAACATTTTTATAGAAATCTGAAAAAGAAAAGGTTACCATCAGAAAAGATCAACTTTTAAAAACCTGGAGGTAAGGTCTAGAATTCAAAGAATCTATAATTAGTTGAATAAATTGAATAGAGCTTTGGATTTATGGTTCTCACACAAAACTTTTATGAATGCTCTGAGAAATCATTTTTGAAACTTAGTAATGTTTCCAAAGCAATTAATAACTAGAAATGAGAGTGTGATATTTTAAAAGGAAAAAAAATCAAAGCATATTAAGTATGACTAGACTTTTAGATGTGTCCTTATATAAAGAAGAGCAGATTATCAAACAGCATGTCTGTGAGCACTTAGATAAGAATTCATTAATTAAAAGGAGCCAACATGGATTTATACTGAACAAATCATGCCAGACTAACTTGATCCTACTTTATGATAGGAGACTTCTGGGGAAGAAATGGAGAACTGAAGACAATTGTGGCTAAGAACAAGAGCAGATTAGTTCCTTCAACCTTCTCTGGAGAGAGAATGAGAGATTGCCCACATTGTGCTCCATATGGTTGTTCCTCACGAGAAGACTGCAAGGCAGCAGTCTTTGGAGGGTGGATTAAAGAGCAAGATTGTTTTATGCAAAAAGAAGGAATATAAAGTTGGCTTATTTGATCAGGGTTAAAATGGGACATGTTATTTTGTGTGGTTCTTTCTGGACTTGCTGACATTTGGACTAGAAAAAACGTGTATTGGATTTGCTTACAGTTAAGAGCTGAGGTATGAAATGATGAGTTTTATATTTGTTAACTAATGTTATTATTTTAGGGCTCTGTTTGGGCTTTTTAGGATGAAGTTATGGGATGAAGAGATAACAGATTTATATCTGTTAATTAAGAGGTGGTGAAGAGATAGTGAAACTGTTTATACTTGTCATGATGAGAGTGGGAAGTTGCTTTCTTAGGGTTTTTTGTTCTCTTTCTCTTTTCTCTTTCTTTTTTGCTTTCTTGCATCTTTTATTCCCTTTCAGTTTTTCTTTTTAGTTTGTATTATCTTTTATTATTGTGGTTAAAACTTTGAATAAAAATATTATTTAAAAAAAGATCTTATTTTATGATAGAATTACTAGCTTGGCTGATTGGGAAAATGCTGTAGACATGCTATATTGTGACTTCAGAAAAGCTTTTGACAAAGCTATCATAGTATACTTATTAACAAAATGATCAAATATGGGTTAGACTACTCAACAGGTGGATCCAGAGTTGGCTCAAGGATTGTACTCAATGGGTATTTATAAGTGTCATTAAATCAACTTGGAGATACATCTCTTTTCAATAAGAATTTTATTAAGTTTGAAACAAAGAGGAAAACTACAAAAAAGCAAAAAACTACAAAAAGAAAAGAAAAAAAACTAAATGAGTGTAGAACACAAGAAAAAAGAATTTTGAAGATTACATAAAGAGGAGATTTCCAACTTTCAACAATAAGAATATACAGCAATTTATATAATCAATCCCTTACTCCATATCAAACCAAGATCACATTATTTCTATAAATCATTCTATTAGCACATTGTAAAAATCACTAAACACAATTGCTCCTTCCCTTTATATTAAAAGAAAAAGAAATATATAAACCTCCAAATAAACTCCCCCACAAAACAACATTTATTTAATTTTTTCCTTCCTACCAGTATTCTATATATTTCTGTCCACTATAATAGAAATCAAATTATAAAAACATTTAAATTGTTTACTTTTATAATTAATAATACTATAACAATCTTAACCCTATTAAACCTAAAACCAAGCAAATATTATATCTTATAAATCTTAAAAATCAAACAAATCTAAAAGCAATCCAGTAAATCTTAATCCAAATCATTAAAGAAAGATAAAATTATACAAGCCTTAATATCAATCCAAATAAACATTCTTAATTCTCTACCCCATCTCAAAATAAACCAAAACATTTAGATATCTCTATATTACACACAAGACATTTTTCATACAGAAATCGAACAGCCCAACTGCCACCCCCACCCCCCTGGAAACCCAGACTTTTCAGTAAAAGAAAAAAACCTCCCACAGAACAGAGTCTCTTCTTTCCTGTAACATTCCATCAAAAACACAACTGCATCTGTGATTTGCAATTCAGTCTGTTCTTTTAACTCCTTCAACACCAAAATCTGGTCATCTGGTACAAGAGCTTCAATTTCGCTGTTGGTAAAAACATCCCCTTCTTCATTAGAATCAACTTCTTCCACAACCTCCTCATCCAGATGAAACATTTTAAAGCTGATATTTTCTGCAATATCCTGAATAGCTTGCAGAATAGTTTGACAGGTATCATGAAAGATCTGTTTAAATATCTGTTTAAACTCACAGCGAAGCTCACAATGGAACTCTGGGAAAGTCTCCTTGAAATCCTCCATGTTTCAGGCAGTAGATTATGGCACCCCCTAGATACTTGACTGGCAGACATAGGAGTTAATGAGTTAATAGAAGATCTCCAAAAGTTGTTGAAACAGGAGAAAGTATGCTAACAAGCAGCTCTCAGAGAAAGTGAACAGAAAACTGAAGATTCGAAACAGCAGATTCATTGTGTAGGAAAATGTTAAGTCCTTCAATTTCAATATAAAAATAATAGCAAGGAGACAATTATTTATTTTCAATCCCCCTCAATATCCAAATGGGAAAACAAGCCAAAGCTTTAAAAGATTTTTGAAAATTAATCCCAGAAATAACAATGAGCACCAAGAGAGATTGTTTCTCCTTGCTGTAGAAAGTCTCTCTTAGGGTACATAACTAACTAACTAAATAAATAAATAAATGGGGTGGCTCAACCTAGTGTCCCTTAAGGCTACAGTGCATCTTGGAAATGATGACGACGTCCTAGCCTCCCGGTGTCCTTTTTGACAGACCAAGCAATTACTTAGTTTTAAAAAGACTTTATTTATGGCAAGAAATTAAATAATATTTTACAACAAGGTTCCAACAAAGGTTATTGATGAGAAGAAACAGCAGGATCCAAAATAGCATGGCAAGCAGAAAGATTCTAGACAGAGGTGTGATGACAAACAGGACTCAATGGGAATGATCTCAGAAACCAGATGAGGATCCAGCAGGATGAAGGGTCAGAAGTTACAACACAATACCACGGAGGCTGGAAAGGAATGGAGGCTGATATAGAAGCAGGAGACCTAATAACTAAAGAACACAATAATTTTAAAATTATTGAATTTGGGTTGTGATAATGAAAAAGGAGTTTCTGAGAATTAAAGAAACAGCAGTGATATAGAGGTTTTTTTTTAAAGAAGAGGGATCTGAGTTGAGTTAGAAGGGTTAGAACTATACAGAAAAGAGGCAGAAGGTTCGGGTGATGGGGATCTCAGCGAGAAGGCAGGGGATGTGGAAGGAAGGATATGTGGTGACAAGACAGGAATACAGTCAGGTTGGGGCTTGGCAATAAGGCAGAGAATTCAGACGATTGAGGGCTTGGAGATGTAAGGTGGTAAGGCAGGTGGTTCTAACAGCTGAAAGCTTCATGGTGAAGCAGGAGAGTCCAGAGGTTGAAGGAGCAGCAACAAGGTAAAAAATTCTAATGGATGAAGGCTTGATGGTGAAGCAGGAGAGTCCAGAGGGTGAAGGGGTGACACTGAGGGAGAAGGTTTGGTCACTTGAAGGCTTGATGGTGGGGCTGAAGAGTCCGGAGGGTGAAGGAGTGATGAAGAGGGAGGAGGTTCTGATGGTTGAAGGCTTGATGGTAGGAAGGAAGAGTTCTGAGGGAAAAGGTTTTGTGGCAAGGAAGGAGGAGAGAATTGGGGAAGCGCTGATGGGGCAGGATTTGCCGGTGGTTGAGGGCGCGGCTTGAGGAAGGAAATTGAATCAAAGATTGTTGCACTGTCAGGAAGGGATGGAGGTTCAACGGCTGAGGTAGGCTCTGAGGTCGGCTGAGATGGAGGCAAGAGTTCTGGCTTGGCGTCTGACTCTGAAGGATAGACTTCTATAATCTTGGAAGGCTATGGCTGCTGGTAGGAGAGGTTGTCTCCAGTGACCCCCTCTGTCTTTCGGCGCCTTTTATATATTAGGTTCTCGTGCCGTTGATGTTTGAGAGCCAATCGGACCTTCCGTTGCGCAGTCCTCCTGTCAGCACATCTATCTTGGATGCTGATTGGTGGTGGTGAGCTCAACTCTCACCCTTTGACAATCAGTTGTTCTCCTTTCTCCTCTTGGTTTTCCATGGTTTGGGTCAGCAATAAACTGTCTTCTTCATTTTCTGACTCAGCCTCCATCCTAACACCCGGCAACTCTTACCTGATCGGCATGAACACTGTTTGCGATTCTCAGGCTGCAAGTCGCCGTTCCAGAGGACTGATGGGATGATTCTGAGCATTTTCTTTGTCCATGAAAATGCTCTGGGCTTCGGGAAAAAACCTGCCCATGCCTCAGAAAAAAAAAACACGTTGCTGTCAGTTCTATCCGCGGAACTCACGGACAGTCAGCCATGTCCCCACCAGAAGTCTCCAACCTGGAGATACATCTTCAGTGGGGTGCCATACAGCTCTGTCCTAGCCTCAGTACTGTTCAACATTTTTATAAATCATATGGATGTGGGAGTTGAGAGAATGCTTACCAAATCTGCAGATGATACAAAGCTAGGAGATGTGGCTAATACTTGGGAGGAGAGAGAAAAAATTCAAAAAGGCTAGAACAGTGGGCAAAAACAAATATATTGAAGTTTAACAGGGAGAAATGTAAAGTCATGCATCTAGGTAAGAAAATGAAAGAAACATGTACAGAATGGGGAATACCTAGCTGAAGAGCAGCACATGTGAGAAGGACTTGAGTATATTAGTGGATCACAAGCTGAACATGTCCCAACAGTATAATACAGTTGCAAAGAAGGCCAGTGGTATCTTGAAGAGCATCTAGAGGAATACAGATTCCAGATCACAGGAAGTAATTACAGTATCTTGCTGTATTCTGCTGTTGTCAGGCCTCACTTGCAGTATTGCACTCAGTTCTGCACACCCATACTTAAGAAAGACATTGATAAACTGGAGCAAGTTCAGAGAATGGCTACCAAGATGGTGAAAAGACTGGAAACCAAGTCCTATGAGGAATGGTTAAAAGACCTAGGTATGTTTAGCTTGCAGAAGAGAAGGTTGAGAGGGGACATGATAGCTATCTTCAAATATCTGAACAGCTGTCACCTTGTAGGAGGTTCAGACTTATTCTAACTTGCTCCAAGGGGTAAAACTAGAACTAATGGGATGAAACTTCAAGATTGTAGATGCAGATTAGACATGAGGAAGAACTTCTTGACAGTAAGAACTACCAATCAGTGGAATGGATTACTGTATGGAGTGGCTTCCTCCCTTTCACTGGATGTTTTCTAACAGAGGCTGAATAGTCACCTATCAGGGATGGGGTAGCGAACCTGCAACGTGCAGGGGGTGGACTGGATGACCTTCCAACTCTGTGATTCTGTTTTCTGTATACGTCGCTGTACTCACAATTCCTGTTATAGCTGAATATTAGAAATATTTTCACTTTGTGGGGGGCTAGTTCTCAGAAGGATCCAATCAAATTCAGTTGCACCAGCCTATAACTAAGTTTCACCCAAAAGTCAGCTTTAGATATTTTGACTCATCACCCTAATTATCACTCTTTTAAGCCCAATTTGTAACATTTCCTATCAGCTTCACATTTCAATCCATTTACACCTGTGAGCATGCATACACAGATTAGTATACCACCTGGCAAAAATGGAGCCAGGGGTTGAATTAGGATCAGACAGACCTAGATGCAAGTCCATCCCCTATAAATCCATGGGAGCTTTGGGTAGTCATTTTTTCTCAGCCCTATCTACTTCACAGACTTGTTGTTATTAGGGGAAAAATGGGGAAAAAATGCTGGAGGAAAGCCAGGATATAAATCTATCAAATAAATGAGGAGGAGGCGGCTACATCTGTGTCAGAGAGGTATCTTTGTATGTATCACACATATCTAGAACGTAATTTCTATATCTATGGCATTGTGGGGGGTATTGATAGCCTGGTAATCATTGCCACAACTATTTAATTCTATATAATTCTCCTAATTGAAAAACTAAAAATAACAAAAATCCTGCCTCCAACCTTACAATTCAAAGTTAAATACAAGTTATATTAAATAGGCAAAAGTAAATCAGAATAACCTAGTGTGAATTAATGGATTAGAAAAAAACATTTGAATATACTAACAAAGGAGGAGAGTCAGTTGAAAGAGCATCAATAGTGACATAGATCCCACAAAAATACATTTTTATTTGCAAACATAATTTTATGGGACATTTCCTCTTGCCTCTAGATCTGAAGAATTAAATTCATATGGAATGTTCCAGCCCAAAACTCCATATTTCTTTCGTTCATGAATGACAGCATTGAAGAAACATAGGCTAAATAACAGTGTTTTCCATGATGGCCCGCACTTGGTCTTATTAAATATAGCTTCTGTTACTACACCAGTGTCACCTAATCCAAAAGTTTGAAGTAATATTCCTTTTAGTCCTTGTGGAGTCTCTATTACTACCTTGGGGAAATAAGTAAACAGTTTATGAATAAAATTTTTGCAGGGAATTTATCAATAAAACAAATAAACACACAGCAATCTATTTATCTAAATCCATTCACCCATCCATCCATCATCTATCATCTATCATCTATCATCTATGTATCCTATCATCTATCTATCTATCTATCTATCTATCTATCTATCTATCTATCTATCTATCTATCTATCTATCTATCTATCTATCTATCATCTATCATCTATCTCATACTGTAATCATAAACATATATCACATATATCAGTGTAAGAAAGTGTTATGAAACACTAGGTAGTCCAGATCAGGAAATCTATTCTACAGGAAGGCTAAAACAACTTTTTTTGAGACTCTTGTAAGTCTGATTGTCCTGCACCTCCTCCTCCTTCTTAAAGTTCAATGAATTAGGGAGCTGTCTGTCTCAGCTGCTTCTGAATGCTATCTCATCTGGACTTCTTCAGCCCCCTTAGCCTTGGCAACAATTCTTGCATATCTCCAACAAGGTAACCTTTCTTACTATCTACCCTAAGTTTGTTAAAATCAATTAATCTTGCTCCATGTAGATGTAATTTTGGGGCAGGCACAAACACCCAATTTCCACTTAATGCAACAGGATTCAGTCAATGTTTGGTTACTTATTTATCATTACATTATCATTATCATTATCTGTTAATTTATTTACAGTTGCTCAGCTCATAGTATATGCTTTTTTCTTGCTTTGGAAAAAGAATGGTCTGAATTAGTAATTATACAAACTATTGAATAATCTCTCTGATTATTTGAAACCTTACCTTTAGCCCTCTTCTCAAGATAGGTATGGGTAAAGAAGTATCTGGTGTTGAACTTAACCATAGTCTAAACCCTGGGTTTATATTTGTGTCAGGTAGGATAAAGCTATGGAAAGAATCATTTTTATAACAACGTTATTACTTGAAACAGAATTGTCAATTCTACTTTACAAAAAATATACACAAAAGATAACAAGAAATAATATTAACATTATTGCTGTCCCACAATAATACTTTAGGGATAGATATTTCATTGTCTCTTTATAGTTATTATTTAAGGATATAAAAAAGATTTTGCCACATATCCTGCTTGGTTCAGATGTGGGTTTCTTCTGCCAATGTATCCATGGCAGGATGGTAGGTAGCAGGGATGATACCCAGAAAGAAATCTGATCTCATTTCTGAAAATGAGCCAGAAAGCCACAGCTTTTGCTTTTCTCTTTCTTCTCATTTCACAACAAAATGTCCTGTGTACTCACAACAAAGTGTGAAGCACTTGGTAGAGGCCATGGTTTTTTTGCAGCATATTCTGAGATGCATGGTCATTCTATTAGAAGGAGTCTGGTAGCATCTTTTGTGACAAACTTTTCCCATTTGTCCTATCTAGAATCCAGAGAGGCATATGCAACAAGCAACAACAGGACAATGATGCTAATATGGAAACCAGACCCTGCAACAAACCCAGATGTTTACTTTGCCCCCATATTAATACAAACAGTACCCTCACAGGCCCCAACACACACACACACAAGATCAGAGGTGCCTCATATGCTCTTCCTCTGTTGTGATGTAGGCCATAAATTACCAGCAATGCCCCTTTGGATTCTATGTAAGACAAATGGAACAATCTTTGCACAAAAGAATTAATGGACACAAATGTAACATCAAAACTCAAAATAAGGATAAAGTATCAGAGCATTTCAGCCACTCAGGATACTTTATAGCAGACCTCAAAACAACTGCTTTGGAAGAATGAGACTTTAACTCTATAACTTATCAATTAACAATTGATGGCACAATTAATGGCACAATTAATGGCACAATTAACAAGCTATGGCACAATTAACAAGCCATTCAGGTGCAGGGACAATGCAGCCACCCTGGAAGACATATATGGGGTCCCCTTACCAACCTTTGCCCAGACTGAAGAAGCTGCTTGGACAAGCAGCGAAACGTTTCAACCAAAAAGAAAGAAACCCAGTTGCCATGACTCAACCTACAGACAATTCCACCTGGATGACTGAGAATCTTCATCGACATAACAGTTGTAATGTTTAAAAACTCACTGTTCTTAAACTAAAAATAAAGAATGAACCTTACCTTTCTAATGTGAAGTTGCCTGAATTTGAAATAATTTTTTAAATAAATCGTGTTCTCTCAGGGAACCCCTAGTGATCTCTCACAGAACCCTAGGGCTCCACGGAACCATGGTTGAGAAACCCTGATCTAGCCACTCTATGGATCTGATGAAGTGAACTGCAGGTCATAAAAGCTGAGGCCTTTTATTAAAATGGGTTGGTTGGAAAAGCTGCTACCAGACTTCTCCTGATTTTGCTGGCATAGATTAACACAGCTCTCCTCATACATGGTCATTCTAGAAACTGCTGCAAGCTACGAACAGCCTTTCCAGAGTTTACAAGCACACAGGAGATTTTTGTTTAAAAAAAAAAAGGAAAAAGAAAAAGACATTTTGTACATTTTCAAAGGTAAATATAACCTCAATTGCCTCTCAACTGATAAGCAAATTTATGTCCAGATACTTTATTAAAAATCTGGAGAGCAGAAATTTTCATGGGTGAAGCTGACAGCAAAATGGATTAGTTTTTCACAAATGCACATGTCTCTGCTACTTATCTCCAAGTCAGTACAGGCAGATTTCATAGTCAGTGGTGTAATACTTAAAACTTGGTCTTGGGGCCAATTCTCAAAAGCAAATGGCATTAGTTTTCTTAACATAATCATATGTCAGGTAATAAAAGTGTCTGGAGAAACTATAAAGGTATTTTGGTCATCAGCAATAATGTTGGTGTCTGTGGCCCCAGCTGCAAAATTATTTCTATATTGGCCAGTGTAAAATATCAGAATGAATGCTAATGAGAATTAGAGGACATTGGAATGAGGCAACTTCTGGCAAAATATAGCATCCCAGGAAAGATATTATAAAATATGAGAACTCTCATATGGTCAGCCACTCTTGAATACACTCTCTCCTTGTTTAGCGACCGCAATCCTTTCCTTAAAGCAGAAGCGAAATGGTTGCTAAGTGAACATGTGACTGAGAGAGAGAGATATTGCGAAGATCACTGGTTGCTGCCATCTTATTCAGATAAAGTTATCATCTGCAGCAACACCAGCGTTACTTTTACTCCAGTGTGTGTTGTTGGGTGCACAAAATTTGGTTGTAGGTGGACGCATTGGTTGGAAAATGATTTTTTTAAATTATGTCATATTTGTGAACAGTCACTAAATGAGGTAGCCACTAAATAAGGAGTGGATGTAACGCTGTTATTTCTCCCCACTATATTCCTTTTTGAAATCCAAGTAGAGAAAATTCTCAGCACACTGTTATGTGATAATTAAGTGATTATCAAAATACCTTCTACCAGTGATTTAATTTTGTGCATGTCAGCTCAAAACAATTGGAGGCCAACTATAGAAAGCCAGACACCTTCAAACATAAAAGAGGGACAGCAATGACTGTTGAATACATCTCACTATAATAGTTATTCTAAACACAGAATTGTTGTATCTCTTTTTATGAAACAGAATGTCTATGAGGTTTCAACAAGATTCACCTAACATTTTATTCTCACAGAAAATAATGTACATTAAGAGTACAATAGAGTGCACGTAGCTCAGGGCTGAATTGTTGGGTTCTTGGTGGTCTCTGAGCTTGGTTATTTTCTTGCAGATGTTTCATTTTAGGCTAAGTAACATCATCAGTCTTTCAGTTTGCTAAGATGTTTGGGGGGATTTTGTTGTTGCCTTGTAATTGTAGTAGTCTGTTGGTTGATGCAGAGATGTTTTTGATGTACAGGAGCATTATCCTTTCTGTGGATTGTACTGGCAGCAGCACAATACTCTTCCTGGATATCTTCATCAGTAGAGGAATGGATGGCAAAGGATAATCCCTCCAAAACATCTTAAGAAAACCAAATTACAGAGGAGGAGGAGGAGTCATCTACAACATACAATGTAAAGACTGTAACCACCAGTATGTTGGACAGACAGTTAGCAGACTGGCAAACTGCTTCCACAAACACCAACTGGTGGTCAAAAGAGATGATGAAAACTTAACCCTGAAACACATGGACAGACCCAGACACAGTTTCATCTGGGAAGCCACCCCCCCCCCCCCAAGACTGGCAGGGCAAGCTACTATATATAAACAGTCTGCAAACCCCACTCTCTCTCACACTGATGATGTTCCTTAGTCTGGTAATGAAACATCTATAGGAAAACAACCAAGCTTAGAGAGTGCCAAGAATACAACAGTACACTAAACTTAGCCTATTCTGATTCCTCACCATCTGATAATAAATCACATATACAAAGAAATTAAAATAGTGCTTACGAATGAACAATTTTGCACAATCTGGGCATAAATGAAGTTGCAAGATGACAATTCTGAAGGAATGCCCACTGTTCACTCAGTATTTGTGCTTTATATATCAATTCTTCAGCTTTGCTGCCTTGGCCATGTCCCAGAGATATCATTGCCACATGTTGAGCACTTCCTTTTATTTCCTGGGCAAAGCGTAAGACAACTGCTGCAATGTCTACCCCTATATAATACATAAAAGATTACTGGTTTATTATTTCATCCCAAAATACATTTATTTAGAACCATGTTATTCTGATACATTGTGCCAGTGAAATGATTTATATCTGTGTTATAACAGAATGACAAAAGATGTAATATAGTATTTTATGCTAGAAGAGAACCATGTGGAACGAACACAGGATTCCTGCACTTTCATAGTTTTGTGAAAGGAGGAGTGCCAACAAGTTACTGCACTTTTTCCACTATAATTATGTCACACCATTTCTATAATACTGTAAAAATCTCTTGATTAAATGGTTTTGAAATGAAAGTAACTGCCATTCTTCTGTATTCGTTATCCATTTTACATGTTGTTCAGAAATAAAGGTGTACAGAAAAAACTTACACATAAACTAGTAATATTAGAAATATTATTTAATAAAGTAATTATTAAACATTTATTCCCTATAAAATAAAGGAAGATGAATGTATGATGGTTGCAGCATCCCAGGGTCATGTGATCACCATTTGTGACCTTCCCAGCTGACAAGCAAATGGAGGAAGTCAGATTCGCTTAATGCCCACGACCGCAGTGATTTGCTTAAACACCACAGCAAAAAAGATTGTAAAATCAGGCATGACTCACTTAATGATCACCTTGCTTAGCAACAGAAGTTCTGGTCCCAGTTGTGGTCGTAAGTGGAGGACTACCTGTACGTAATTTTATTTCTTATAAATGTTGATAGGTGGCTTTTATTAATATCTATGATCCAGCCACATATAAAACAGACATTCTGTAAGGTGTTTTGCTAAATGTTTTAGTCAACAAGTAGACCACCTAGGATTTTAAATAAGTGTTGGACCCTTCCATAGATCATAATACACTTTCTAAGAAAAATCAAGTACAGAGCTGGAATATCCCCCATGCTTACATTCAGGAACTTAGTATCATTGGTATATAGAGACAATTAAATCTGACTTGATAAGATTATACTTTTTTTCAACTTTTCACAGCACATGTTCACCTTTGATTTTATTATTTCAGTCCATAGTGAATTGGGTTGAGAACTATTCTGTAATTCTGCTGTTATAACATCTGATCATAATGTGATGATGATGATGATGATGAATTAAACTTGTATGCTGCCTGACTCTTAACAACTCTGGGAGGGTCACAACAATCCAATAAAGAAATTACAGTAAAATCAATAAAACATAAAAAATAAAGGAAAAAGATGGCAAGCTCACTCTCTCTCGCTAAAGGAGATAAAGAAAGCTTGGCTTTACATTGCTAGAGATACACAATTAATCTTCTGACAAATAGGCTCTCCCCTTACCATTTTATGAAGCATCTATAAAGGCTCTTTTGAAAACAGGAAAGGACCTTCACAAATGGTGCAAAATATTGCCTGATATTCTTGTTAAATGCGGACAGGATACATCAATTCTGAGTGCAACTTTACACATAAGTCCTAACATGATCTTGCACAATCTGGTTTTATGAAAATACTCAAAATTTCTGATATTAATAGATTATTGGTGGATAATCTAACAATTCATTTTGACTATCCTCAAACTGCTGTAGTAACTTTGTTGGATGCAGGTGGTAGAACATATACATGGATGTTCACTGGATATCCACTAACTTCCAGTCAATATATTTTATATATTCTATATCTCCCATTCATGTCTGAGGTTATGGTCTGAGGTGCAGGAATATGGTGGCAAGACTGCCTTGGGTAGGATCCAAGCAATCATAATGATTACAGTTACCAGGGATTGATTTTCTAATTAAACATTATCAGGATAATACTATAGGATTTATTTATTTATTTATTTAATCAATTTATATGGCCGCTCATCTGAAGTATGTGACTCTGGGTGGCTCACAATACTAAAATGAATAAAAATATATATAAATACAAAATAAAATGAAAATAAAACACACAGCAACTGGAGAAGCATAGAAAGCCCTCAGCATAGCCAGGAGACAGGCTTCATCAGGCACATACAGAACCAGGTCTTCAAGGCCTTGCAAAAGACCAGCAGGATTGAGGCCAACCTAATCTCCAGAGGGCTGATATTGCAAAGGATGGGCACCATGGCAGAAATGGCTCTCCTACAGGGCCCCACCAGCAGATACTCCTTGGCCAATGGTACCCGCAGCACGCCTATCCTGCTGGATTGGATAGGACAGGTGGAAACGATCAGGATATGCTGATCTTGATTAGAAGTCAGTAATAAGTAGCTTTAGTTAGATTATCAATGTATTGTTTGCACATATAGAGAATAATTTACAAACCAATACATATATACACATATACACAGAGGCACACATATACTCTATGAAATGCTTACCATGAGTATGGATGAGAATTAGTGGAGTTGTAGAATCAGATTCTTCATACATTCTTTTTAAATTAATTCCTCCAGTCTGAAGATACTTAGCTCCTAACATCTCAGTTACAAAGCCTCGTACTGCACGGATTAACATTTCTGAACGAAGAACTTTTATCTACCGAAAATAAAAATGGCAATGATAGCCTATTCATGCTTTTTAAAAAGTCCATCAGATTTTCCCTGGTATTGTGATATTTAGTTCTAGGTCTTGCCTAGCAGAGAAATACAAATATGTAATTTTTGCCCCTCCCTTAGCCCTCTTTTCAGCCATGAAAACAACTAGCAAAAGATCTAAAAAATTCATCTCTTCCCCCACCTGAGATGTCACAAGGTCATCAACCATGCCTCCTCAGAGAGTGCAAGAGATGATAGTGTAGCCCCAGAGCAAAAATATTTGGCTGCCCCAATGCAATACAATTTCTGAATTTTGTTTGCCAATATCATTAAATGTTAGATATCTTCCAAATCAGCTAGAAGCATGGCCTTTCTAGATGCCAAAAATAGTTTTAACTAATGATACTTCAATTACTTGCCAAGGTAAGTCTTTCAAATGGAGAGAGCTTCTCCCAAGGAAAAATTAAAGGTATACTCTCCTTATCTTCACTTCCTCTTGCTACGTGTGATTGTGAGTCTGCTAACAGATTAAAATAATTATTGAATAATTACTGAAATTCTGAAATAAGTTAAACAATTATACTATACAAACATTGTAACAAACTGATACCTTTTCCAGTATTATGAACCTTGTTATTGTAATTAAACTTCCCAGGTGTATTATGGAAACAAATAAGATGCCCTTCTCCATTATTTCTAAAGGTCATACACAAAAAAACCAAGATAATAAATCAGTATGCATGTCAGAATGTTCTAGGAGGGAGAAGTGACCAATCAGTGCTTTAAAAGAACATATAGGGAACAAAAGGCCTTGATATGTGCAAAAATGTAAAGTTTAATCATATCAGGCAAAAACATACATTAAACTAATAAGAAATGTTTATTATGCATATTTATAAGTTCTTTGACCATCCCATTTTGATATCTGGTCCTGTAAGACAGGTCAAACAATTGTTGCTGAATAAACTTTTCCCTGTCGTCCTCCTACTCACTTGTCACTGAATTGTTGTTTCCCATCAATATGCAACTTCTGTTTTGGAGCACTTCACATGCTTTATGTGGGAAAACATGGTAGCAATTCCTGCCTAAGATTTGGGCCTTTGCCTAAGTACTGCCCTGTAGCTATTCAACTGACCTCTTGCGTTCAGATGATCAAACAGTATGATCTTTTTGAATTCTGGTGGGAACATGGCAGACTGAACAGCTGTGCCCGCAGGCTCTGTGGGCAGAACTGAAAATGCGGCAGATTTTTTTGGACTCAGGCAGGTTTTTCCTGAAGCTCAGGAGTGTTTTTCTGGAAAAAGGAAAACACCTGGAATCATCCCATCTGTCCTCTGGATGGCTGCTTGCAGCCAGAAGATCGGAAATAGTGTTTGCGCTTGATTGGTAAGAGCAGCTAGGAGGCTGGGACATTGCCATTTCCAAGCCATGCTGTAGCCTTAAAGGGACACTATGACTACCAGCCACCCCATTTCTAAATCACCCAATTTATATTTCTTTTAAGTACGCATACCCTAAGAGAGGCTTTCTACAGCAAGAAGAAGTGGGTTCTCTTGGTGCTTAACATTATTTTTGGGATCAATTTTTTTAAAAAATTCTTTTTACGTTTTGGACTTCATTTTCCATCTAAATGTTAAGGAGGATTGAGAGTAAATAATTGCCTCCCTGTTATTATTTTTGTACTAAATTTGAAGATATTAGCATTCTCCTACATGTTGAATCAGCTGTTTTGAACTTTCAGTTTTCTGCTTCTACTTTCCCTGGGGAACTGTCTGCATATCTCACTTTCGCTTATGTAAACACATTTTGGAATTCTTTCATATCTTCGACTTTCACTGGTTAAGCTCCTAGGGGGCGCCATAATCTATTGCTAAAGACATGGAGGATTTTAAACAGACTTTCTCTGACTTCCAACAAGATTTTAAATAGATTCTTTCTGATTCCTACCAAGTTTTTATGCAAGGCATTCAGGACATTGTGGAAAATATGAGGTCTAAAATGTGTCACCTGGTTGGGGATGTCGTGGATGAAACTGAGGAATTTAACAGTGATAGAAATGTCTGTTTAAGAGTGAGATTGGGACTTGTTGAAATGCTGGATGAAGATTGGATAGTCAAGTTGAAGAAATTAAAGGGAGAGATCAAGTTGCAAGCCATAAGTGAAATTGATCTTCTGATGCAACACCATGGAAAAGAAGGGGATATTATGTATGGGAGCTCTCCTGAAGAGAAGTTTTTGAGGGGGGCAGTTGGGCTGTTCAATTTTTTTAATAAAAAAGCTTGGTGTGCATTGTGGGTATATGTAAATGCTCTGGTTTATTTTGAAGTGGGATAAGGGTTTAAGAATATTTATCTGGATTGCTTTTAGGGTTTGGCTGATTTCATTTATCTTTAACAATTTGGATTAAGATTATTAAGTTATAATAATACATAATAAATGTCTGGGTTTGGGTTTAATATGATTAAGATTATTAAAATTGTATTATCTAGTACAATGGCAGACAATTTATATGTTTTTTAGTTTGATCTTTATTATGGTAGACAGGAATGTATAGAATAGTAGTAGGAAGGAAATAATTAAATAAAAGTTATCTTTGTGGGGGGGAGTTAAGATATATACACACACATACACACACAGTATATATATCTTTTAATATAAGGGGAGGAAGCAACTGTATTTAGTGATTTTTATAATGTGTCAATGGAATGATTTATAGAAATAATGTGATTTTGGTATAATATAGAATAAGGGATTGATTATGGAAAATTGTCGTATATCCTTGTTGTTAAAAGTTGGAAGTCGCCTCTTTTTGTAATTTTGAAAAAATTTCTCTTGTGTTTCTACACTTTTTTAGTTTTTTTTTCTTTGTAGTTTTTTGTTTTTCTGTAGCTTTTATCTTTGTTTGAAACTTAATAAAATTATTTTAAAAATCAATGTAATCTTTTTCTTTGACTATGATTTTAAAGTGGCTTCAAAATCTATTTTTAAAATTATTTCACCTTGCTTGATTTTAGTAATCTAAATATTTTAAATTTTTGAATTATTGTACTGTAATTTGAATTGTTATAGTGTTGTGTTATATTTAGGGATATGTTTATTTTACAAAAAAAGGAGACATGAATTTTTTTTAAAAATTGCTTAAATGTAATTATTTATTTAAAATATATGTACCTGATAGAAACTGAGTGTGCCCTGCCCAAAGCTGACGCAAAGCAGCTTTCCCACTTTGAGCTGAGTAGCTACTCATTCCAAGATAAGAGGCAAAAGCAAAAGGGAAATTCAATTATTAACAGATTACTAAACCTGTGAATGTCCAAGTGACTATCTGGATATTTACCTCATATAAATGCCAGTTTGTCTTATACATTGTTCCATGTTTATAAGTAAGATATAATAGAGTTTCCTTCAAATTCCATTACTTGCTCACCCAAAGCAAACTAAACCAATACATACTTCCCACTCTTTTGGCAAGTGGATTGTATATTTTTAATAAGATATAGTTAAAAATGGATAATCCAATGAAGATTCTTTTATCTTTATATTTTAGCAGTTACCTTGCTTTGCTGATAATGGTCTATAACCTGTACTAATTAAATTATATACATTCTCACTATCTAGAAAAGCTTTCCACTGTTGAGAATATGTAGACAGAGAATTGCACAATAGGCGGAATGCTGGCATGTGAGTACTCATGTACTGGCATTCTTTCCACATCATTTCACTTATCCAGTGGAATGGAGGAGTTTTCTCAAATACACCCGAACCTAATCAAATAATATGAAACATTTAATTAGGACACATACTAGTGTTTTTGATTTTCATCCAATAGATAAATATAATTAAATTCTTAATTTTGATCAAAAACTAAGAAAGTATTTTTTAAATTAGCTATATGGATTTTTATACTATAGGAGAATATTCCATTAATATTATTCCACTTTGATTTTACTTTTTTTCTTTTGTCCAAAAATGTTATCATGGAGAACAAAGACATATTCTATTAAGGATTCCAGTTGAAGAATTCCTTTGAAGGCAGGACTAAAATCACCCCTAGCCATTTAATTATATTCATGGGTTTGCAATCTTACAGTATATACTTTCAGTAAGAACTAAACTCAGGTATGTGCTATAAATTTGTTAACAAGGAGGTCTCTGATTATTAGTGGGAGGGAGGGAGGGAAGGAGGGAGGGAGGGAGGAAGGATATAAGAAAAATATTTATTTGGGGGTCCAGAAAAACAAAGACATTTCATTTTTCTCACTTTCTCTTTCCTGCTGTTTTCCTGGAAATTCTATTCTAATTGAATTTGGTCCTAATTGTAAAAGTTAAACTGGTGACTACTGAATGACAAGCACCTTATTTCATACAGAAAGCAATAATTTGTACATTCCCTACAGCTCTCTCTCCTTTCTTGTTACTTCACCTCATTCTTAAAGTTAAGTCTGGCCAATCAACAGAGAGGATTCCTTTCTGACAAGAGAGGAAAATCCTTCTACTTTTTGGCCACCAACACAGCTTCTGGCCAGCAGGAGTAGCTCTACCTTGCCAAAATTTCAGCCACAAGTTTGTCACAGGTAGTCAGTGAGTTGGGGGGAATAATCTGCAGTCAGACAGCCACATTTTTTTCTTGGTCCTGAGCTCATGTGAACCCAGGGCAGCTTGAGTTGATCAAGGAGAATTTCACCCATGCAGTCGGTGAATGACAGCAGCATCAGAGTCAGGGAGAGAAGGACAGGAGGTGCATAGCAGTGGAAAGATAGCCTGGTGAGGCATCCAATAAGAATACAAAAGGGAAAATCTCATGGGGGTTGCAAGGAGACCTGTTTAATAACTTCTGCCTTCCTCCAGTCACTGTACCTGAGAGATACAACTATTATACACAAGTAGTTATACATTTGTACTGCATTGCTTAGAAATGCTGTTGATACTTTGATAGTGAGGAATAAAGATGGAGGATTTGGACAAAGATACAAAGATTAAGGATTTGCGGGTTAGGCTTCAGCTAATGCGTTAACACCTATGAGCCTTAAATATATTACTTCTTTACTCAGTCAGCTAAGTGACTTACTGTTATGCAAATTTAGGAATTGAGGTGAGAAGCAACTCTAGATATGGATGATGGCTTAGAAAAACTACTGTATATCAAAGCCCAGCAAAGGGATCAGAGGAAATGGTCTGGGCTGATAGAGACCAGGAGGAGGACTTGGAAGTCAAGAAGATGGACCTACAGTAAATGCCTTATCAAGACAGCATTCCTGGAAAACTGCAGATAGTGTGAGAAGACTAGGATAAGCACAGTGGATAATGTAATTGGGATGCCTTGATCAGTCTGAAGTAGCAGTATACCTTAAACATCTTGACCAATCAGGAATAGGCAGGCAGACACAATAGAGCCCTAAAAACATGTATAAAAGATCTGACACAAGGGTGCTTAGAGCTTTGGAGGGACTCAAATTCTCTTCTGTTCACTGCTTTAGCAGCCTCTGTGATCTTCTGGTCTCTAGTTAGACCGGCCATCTGACTAGAAAGTACACCAACTGGGTTATAATTTTTGTTATATTGAGCATCAGTTGTACAATAGTAGTAACTATCTGTCCATCTATAGGCATTATCTTTTTTGAAAATAAAAGATGTTTAATTTTTTTTAAAATAAAAGATGTTTTAATTTTTTTTGAAAATAAAAGATGTTTTAAATTAAATAATAAAAAACAAATTTTGCAAAAAAAAAGTGTTGCCTAGCTTCCTGTGAACACTTACCTGTGCTTCATTAATGAATAAAGCACAGATACATAGGAAGCTTGTGGTTTTTCTTTCCTGCAGATCACTAAAGCCAAGTAAAGAAATGTGTGCTAAAACTGGGATGCCTCTGAAACAAGCAGCTACAAATTCTAATGGGGGAAGTTTTAGTGAGTGTGTTTCTCAGAGTTAAGACTATCACTACTTTTTTGTAGCCTGCTAAAAGAAGTTAAAATCCCAGCACTTCATATAATACGCTCTGTGAATGCTCTAGAATAGAAGCAAGAATCTCCTGTGCTTCTGGGGAAAGATGTAATTGTCAGAGACTCTCCCAGTGTTTTGGATATAATTTAGTTTTGGCTGCTAGACGTCTGTGTTGTCATGACCATCCTGGCTAGTGGGTTGAAAAGCCAACTGAGAGGCAGTCAGCTGACAGATCACAATCCTAGAAGTTGTGGCTAAAAGTAATACATGTGAACAAACTGTCATCAGTTTCAGAACCTCCCTAAAGGAACACTTTACTCTGAAGATTCATAAAAGATAATTTCTCTTCAGCACATGACACACGCACATATAAGATGCCCAGACATTCCTCTGCTGGCTTCCTATCAGCCCCCTTGTGGAATAAAGCTACAGCCCATGGTAGCACCTAACTTGATTTAATCACCATGAGGACATGATCAGGCTGCTGTGACTGGATACTCCCTTGGCACTTTAATAGTTGACTTTGATAATGCCTCCAAAATTTAACAAAAAGCCAATACAACCCTAGTCAAGCACTTCACTGACACATTGACCAAAGAGGAATTTAGTTCTGCCTAGACATGCATGTGATTGCTTTGTTAAAATAACGCATAAATGCATCTACATTTATAGTGATTTAAAGTTTTCCTCCTAATTTCTTCAATAATATCATATATTAATGTTTTAACAATACTTGTAACTTTATTTTTTTTAAGATATATTATGCTTACACTTTATAATGTGTTCATGCAAAATTGAGTTGTATCAGGACAACCCAGAAAAAGGGATGCTAATTTGTGACATTACCAGACAGTGTTGTCTACCTTTGCCAAGGCCAGAAGGGAAAAGTCCAGCAAAGCGTTTTGCTCATGATTTCAAGATACCAATCCCTAGAAAATCCTACAAGGAATTAACATTATGAGGAGTAATTATTCCAGTCTATTCTATTTGGTCAAAAACCCATCTTCAGAACTGTGGGCAGTTCTTGGCACCATATTTTAAGAAGGAGTCAAAGAAACTGGAATGAGATCAGAAGAGGGCAATGAAGTTGACAAGGAGATTAGAAACGAACTCCTGTGAAGAATGGCTGTAGGAGCTGGATATGTTTAGCCTTAGAAAAGATTATTGAGAGAAGTATGACAAACACTCTTCAAATATCAGAAAGGATGTCACATGAAAGTAGGTCAAGATAGCTTTCCTTTCATTCCAAATGACAGAACCTGGAACAATGGATTTAAGTTACTGGAAGACAGATTCCAGTTGAATATCAGGGAAAAAAACCCTCCTAAAAATAAGAACAATCCTATAGCGGAACAATTTGCCAAGAGAGTTGTTTCCCTTCTACCCTTCATCAATGTGTTCAAGCAAAGACTAGATAGCTACCTGTCTGATATGCTTTAATTAATGCCCAGAGTTGTTGGGAGTCAGGTATTCTTTAAATAGAAAAAAAAAAAAAATTGGATTCCAGCACCTAGCAGGGGGTTGGTCAGTCTTGAAAGCCTACATGGCCTTTCTAATGCTATGATTCTGATCCAGAAGAGGCCAGAAATCTAACTGGGAACAGACAGCAGGTACACCTGGTTATCTCCACTGTTATAAGAGATGAGAAAATAATGAAGCAACCAGAAGGAAATAACAGAATTAAGAGGCAAGAGAAAAGGAATTTATACCAGCCCTCTTGGCTGGTGGAGTGGGTCTGGCCAGAAAAGCTAAACCGTTGGCATATACCTGCTTATGCTTTGGAAGAAACATCTGCAAGAATAGATATCTGACCTGAGAAATATCACTTTTAGGAGAAGAGAGAAAAAGATAAAAGTTTGTTATCTTTCGCTTAATTATTTTTTGTTTCCCTTTTCCACTTGTCTTGAATCATGTCACATAGTAGGACTAAGGCTAGAAAGACAGATGCCATTTTAGTAAAGTCTTCTGTATTTCTAAAGAAAAGCAGGGCCTTCTTCCTGAAAAGTAATTCCAGCCTGCTCTATAGAACCCTTGTTTGTGTTATTTTTCCCCCAAGAGTGGTGCTGGTCCAGCTGGAGATAGATAGACAAACAGACACTTATACTTAGAAAATTATACTATTAATCAATGCATGCAGAATTAGAAAAAAATGGATAAAAGTTTGGGAAATTTTTGATTAATTTTTCTCAGTGTTCATATTTCTTTGACAACTTTCATCCTAATTTATAATAGTTTACAAAAATACCAGGTACAGCACTATAAAATCTAAAAATAATTTCTTAGCTCAGTGGAAAGATTTTTTAAAAAAATTGTATGTTGATAGCTTATAATGTTTTCTATGGCCAATTCTAACTATAATTTATATGTATGATATTTACTCAAGGATGATGAGCATACGTCACTGAGAGCACATTATTAACTTTACACATTTATTTACTGAAAATAGGAATGTTTTTCGTTTACCAGTATAATCAAAGATTGATGACTGGATAATATTCGCTATCTTGCTAGAGTACAGGAAGAAATTCCACTGATTCTCTGATATAAATCCAAGCTTATTAGCAAATAAATTTTCACCACAATTATTTTTCATGATTGCTATGCACAGTAGAAAAGCGAAGCATAGCTTATTTTTACTGAACAGAGCTGAAGAAACTGTCTGCAAAATAAAAATATATATAATCCATTAACATTTGCTATTCTTTGCAAATACATATATAAGTCTATTGGCTGAAAATAATTTATGCACTATAATATTTAAGTACCTTGTAGACACGATTGGTTAGTATCTCAATGATATCATTAATATATATTTTGAAGTGATCTATATCGCTGTCACTTTCTGATGACGTTTCTCCACCTTGCTCCCTAACTGGACTTGTTTTAGGTCTAGAAATAGAGTCACTGAGAGAAATGCCACTTCTCTTTACATTATCCATGGAGTCTACAAAGACCTTTTGAAACCAGTTCAGTGAAAACTGATACACACGGTTGATGTGTACAAGGTCTGATATTACAAAGTAGAGCACAGCACCACGAGTTGCTATAGGAAGGTAGGCTTCACGCAGTCTCTCGATGGCGACTTCTGTTGCTGCTGAATCTGCAACACGCTGAAAAATCTCCGATGAGGTAATTTTTGTTTGCTGCAAATTGTCAATGAGCTCTTGGTCATCTAAAATGTGCCCTGTAATTTTAAAAAAAGTTTATTTGAATTGTGGAATAGAATAAATTGAATAAGCATAATATCCCAAATTAAACACTCACTTTACAAACCATAAAGCAGCATAACCAGCAGTATAATGAGGGGGCCTTGTTAGCAAAGCTATGAATCTAGTAAAAGATAGTTTTATATGACATAACTAGAGATATGTAGCTATTTGGACCTGAAAAGGTGCTGGAGGGAAAGGTGCTACTTGCTGCAGCTGTTGGAACCACCTTAAAAAGGCAGCATTTTTTCTGGGCTCACACTGTAGCTGCACGGTCCCAGGAAAATACATATTCTTACTCGTGGAGGTACCAGTTGTTAGGGTTCTTGTAGCTGAGGGTTGCCATCCTCTGCCATGTAGGGCTTTTTAGGTTATTTATAGGAAGCAGACTGGCAACCAGTGCAGCTCATAGAGCAGTGGAGTAGTGAGCACTGAACAAGGAGTGCACGTACACGTGCTGCTGCATTCTGCACCAGCTGAGGCTTCCAGATGCTCTTTAAGGGCAGCCCCATGAAGACCACATTACAATAATCCATTTTGGAGGTGACCAGGGCATGAGTGACTCAGAGTAGTTTCCTGGTCCAGGGAAGGGTACAACTGGTACACAACGCAAAGCTGTGCAGAGGCCTTCCTGACCACAAATGCCACCTTCTCTCAGAGCAGGAGCCATGAGTCCAGGAGAAACCCCAGACTGCGAACCAGGTCTATTTGGGGCAGTGCCACCCCATCCAGAACCAAATATGGTAAGTTCTTGGAACCAGCAGGCCCCAAACCCAAACTCACTAGGATTGAGCCAAAGCCTGTTGTTCCCCATCCAGACCTCTACAGCCTTCAGACACCAGGACAGGACATCAACAACATTGCTTAATTCTCCAGAGGTGGAGATATAAATCTGGGTATCATCAGTGTACTGATGATACCTCACCCCATGGCAATGGATGACCTCACCTAGCAGTTTCATGTAGATGGAAAACAGTAGGAGAGAGAGTACCAAACCCTGTAGGACCCTGCAAAAGAGTGGCTGAGGGTAGGACCTCTTGCTCCCCCAAACAACACTGACTGGAACCAGCCCTGGAGGAAGGAGGAAAACTAGCACAATACAGTGCCATCCACCCCCAACCCCTCTAGCTGGTCCAGAAGTATACCATGGTTGATCGTATTGAATGCTGCCAAGTGGTCAAGAAGAGCAAGGATGGCTGCACTACCCCAATCCTGTTCACACCAGAGGGTATCCATAGTGCAACCAATGCTGTCTCCTTCCAACACCCAGGTCTGAAACCTCAGTGGAAGGGGTTCAGATAATCTGTTTAATTCAGGATCTCCAAAGCTGTTGTGCAACCACCTTCTCAATAACCTCCCATAAAAAGGGAACATTGGAGACTATCACGTTGGAGAACGTTGAAGATAATCTAGAATGGTTGGATCTAGCGATGGCTTCTTGAGGAGGGGGTGAACCAGCACCTCCTTAAAAGGTGGAGGGACAACCCCCTGTCTCAAGGAAGAATTCACCACCACCAAGACCCAACCGCACATCACCCCCTGGGAGGCCTTCGCCAACCAGGAGGGACATGGATCCAGTAAACAGATGGCTGAGCTCACAAACAAGAGGACTGTTGTCCCCTCTCAGATAACATGGCAAGACTGTGTCCCAGGCACTTCTACAGGATTTGTATCAAAGCTGGCATCCAGCTGGAAGCAAATCCAAGCGATTTTGTCCAACAGATGCTCTATAAATTTCTCCACTCAGCCTTGTAGGTGAGCCTGCAAATCCCTCTTACCCAAGAAATCAGGCCACCAGTCTGCTATCAGTGGACGCAATAAAGGTGGAGAAGTATTGATGTTTCACCACCCTTACTGCCACAAGATAGGCCTTAATAGCAGCTCTAACCTGTGTTTGCTCTTCAGTGACCTACAGCAGTGCTTCAGGCATCTCTTAACATGCTTCATCTCCCTCAGATCTTCTGTGAACTACAGAGAGTGATGGGATCCACAGGAGAAGAGAGGCCGCAAGGGGTGATCCGATCCAAAGCCTCTGCTGCCCTCCTGTTCTAAGCAATGACCAAAGCCTCAGACGGACCATACAGCAGACCATCAGGAACAACCCCTGTTCCCTTTGGATCCCACAAGGGTCCATCAGTCACCAGAATGAATGAATTTTAATGAATTAGAAATCAAAGATAGACATTACTCCCAATACTGTAAAGTAAATTATATATCAAGTTGAACTTGACTCTTGGTGACTTCATGGACATTTTCATGTAGTTGTCTTGGCAACAATATGGAAGTGGTTTGCCAGCGCCTTCTTCCAGGATGTTTTTGGTCTTCCCAGTATAGCCAACAACTTTGACATTTCCTCCAATTAATTAAAAACAAGTATAAGCATGGTTATAACTGGGATACACTTTTTGAGATCAGCCAAGATCAGTTAGAAGCTGCTTTTTAACTGGGCCTTGAACAGATTGGGAATATATTAAATACATTTTAAAAATCTACATTACTACAGGTAGCCCTCAGTTAATCACCACTCATTCAGCACTGTTTGTAGTGTTTGACAGTGCTGAATGAGTGGTACTTATGACCGATACTCAAAATTCTGGCCATCCTAGCACCACCACGGTCACATGATCGCAATCTGGACAGTTGGCAACTGGCTCACACTTCACTTACAACAGTTGCAGCATCCTACGATCACATGATCACTATTTATGACCTTTCCTGCCAGCTTTCCACAAGCAAAGTCAAAGGGGAAGCCAGGAGGGAAGACTGCAAGTCACTTGGGTAAGTCTCCCCCACGCTGCAGCAGCTACCCCCAGCCCTGCCGTGCTTGCACCACACTACACTGGGCCCTTGCACACCCTCATGCATCCTGCAGCAGCTATCACAAGCCCCACTGCACTCGTGCTGTACCAGCCCCTCACACACTCTGCAGCAGCTACCCTAAGCCTTGCCATGCTCGCACCATGCTGGCCACTTGCACATCTTCCTGAACCCAGGGACTTGCAAATTCCTTCTGGCTTCTCCACTGACTTTGCTTGTGGAAAGCTGGCAGGAAGTTGTGAGGAGGTCCCCGCTTAATGACGGCAATGGGGAGTGCTGGGATTGCTATTGCTAAGTGATGCAGTCATATGATGTCGCACTTTACGACCACATCATTTAGCGATGGAAATTCTGTCCCAATTACTGTAGTTAACCAAGGATTATCTATATATCAGAAAGTATGGAGAGTTAGAGAAAAGCATTTGGGGATGATCATAATATTGCAGTGAGAATTACTGGAAGAAAGTGGTCCTTCAGTTATAATTGGACTGATACAGAATTATGTTAATAGTTATAGAGCACATGAGTCAGCAGGTATTTGCTTTTAAGCTGCCACTATCCAAACCAACATTGTAAACCCTTATACACAGATAAACATTATTTTCAGAAAATGTTGTGGCCTTTGTTTGTATCCTATTTAATAACAGTATTCTGTACTTTGTGCAAAACTGATGAATAAGATATATGGAGTTTTTTGAAGTTTTATTTACCATTTGTTTTTTGCAAAAGTTTAAGTGATCTTTGTTCATATTCACGTAGTGCTACCAGATCAATTGATAAGCTTTCTATCAACTTGCAGTGCTGTTCTTCAAGCTCAGGTTTTTCCTTATTTACAACGGCAGATAAAAGCTGATCTTGCAAACCATGGAATGTCAAAATAAAGTTTATCATTGTAACAATATTGCATGTTGCTGGCAGAAAATGAGGATTGGCTTTCTGCGTTGTCAGGTATAATCTGAAAGAACCACAAATATCTATAAAGCTTTCCAATACAGTGTATCAATTTGTGTCATAATAACATTTTTTAAAATTTTATTTATTGATCAAATTTTATCACCACCCATCTCCTTCCCAAGGATAGGGAGATTATAGTTATAGTTTATAGTTTAATTATAGATTATAGTTTAATTATAGTTCATATCCTTTAGGGGAAAAAATCCTCCCTTAAGAAGCAAATATTACTTTTTTATATATTAGTTGTAAATTAATACATGTTTTCACATTGTTATACGGCAGAATTTGTATGTTGATTCCAACACAGAAATATATAATTTCAATTACTGTATATAAGGCCCAGATGTCATCATGTTATTCAATAATTAGTAATTGTGTGAATGTTATTTCTAAACAAGCAGCACCTTCAGTGCTCTTCCAATCACAATCACAATCACCTTTGTAATTCTGTAAATTACAAAAGGAAATCTAACATTCCCTAACATCCTGAATATTCTCTTCTAGAGCCAAGTTTTCATTTCTTTTCTTACTTGCATTTAATCTGAAATACCAGCCTATAAAGACCTCAGTGACTTAAAGCCTGGCTATCTGCTGTAAGGGACTATCACTATAACCCTGTCTAGTTGTTAACATTTGCAGAAGAGGACCTTTTGAAGATTGCCCCACCCCCACCCCCCTGTCAGAGGACCTTTCTCTGGCATATGGCTGCAGCCTGTTTGGCTCTTGCTCACCCAGGGTTTTCAAAATCCGTAAAGTTGCATTATGTTTTCTGGGCCTTTCATTTTAAATTAATTTTAATTTTGTTTGTAATATTCCCTTGTGTTTTTTTAAAAGTTTGAGTAGGACAATGGAATAATTCAATTTGCCAATTTTCCTTGGAGTGACTAAATCACTAAGGGCCAAACTAGAAATATTCATGAGTGGGCTGGCTTGAATGTATAGAATTGAAAGACTGTGACTAAGTTTAACCCCTTCCTCAGTGCAGAAATCTAAATTAAAGCATCTCTAATAGATTATGTAAGTTATGTCATCCAAGAGTAGGCAAAATAATTGCTGTGAGTTACAGAAAGGCAAAATCCAGGTGAAATTTAAGAAAAATGTTTTATTAGAACATTCTTTTTACCTTGTTAGATGTTCCTGAACTACTGCTACTACCACTATTATTATTATTATTATTATTATTATATAATTATATAACAATTTATATTTAATTATATATAAATTATAATTTATATATAAATTATAAATTATAATTATTATATTGTATAATAATAATAGTAGTAGTAGTAGTAGGAACATCTAACACACTTAGAAGCAATATTCATCTCTTTCTCTAATTTACTTTTTCTCTATTGTCTGGAACAATAGAGTTGGCTACTCTGAATTGTGGACTGCAAGGAAAGGGCAGGCTTCTCTTCCAACCTGCAATATTTTGAACAGTCTAAAAAATCTCCAAAGCCTTCCATTTTATAGGAAAAAAAAGGACACACACACAAGTGATAAATCACCAGGCACATACATATATATGATAAACAAAAATGTAAGGCACATACAGTACATATCTATGATAAACATAAATTTAAGGCAAAACATATGGTTTTGCCTTAAATTTAACTTTAAAGAAAAAGGGCCCTTCTTTATATTACTCAAAGATAAAAGGGAAGGGCAAACACTAGGGCCAAGCATCCCAGATATGTGTGGTTAGATGATTAAATGATGTCCATCAACTGATATTTAGTTCTAGCACACAGCAGTATGACCCTAACCTGAGAAGCAATCCATGAGCAGCCAGCGAGGTAACTATTAGGATTGTACAAAAGACCTGAAGGGGAAATGTGCTTTGGAATGCACAGGAGTGCTCACACAGAACCTATTTATAACCCCTTAAAGTACAGTAGCTGCATCTTTTGCCAGGTTCACATAGCTGCCTTCTGCAACTACTGCATAATCACAGGAAAAATTGCATTTGGTTTAAATAGTTGTTGACTGGTGCTATGCATGCATGCACATCTGCTCTGAGGCACCTTTTCTCCTAGAATCCAAGGTGCTAGACAGTTGTAGTAGCTCTATTGCTTGTGAATTGCACTAGATTTAATTTAAGGTATTTGGTATTCTGTGATGCACTTGGCTTTACATACTGTACTTTGATACTGTTTTTCAGATAATTTCAATCTAGCACTAGCCCATTTCTATATAACAACTTTCAGCAATACTATATCTACATCTGGTTATAGTAAAATCAGGTCATGGTATTTCTGGTCATGATAGTGCAAATATTTGTACAGTAATATAGTTTTGATCCAGTTGCCATTATATTCCCTTACTGGGAATTTGCTTGCAGATAATCCACATGAATGAAATCTAAGTAATTCTTAAATATATCCCATGACTTGGGAATATTTAGAAACCTTTATCATTCTTTCAAACTACAAATTCTTGTTAGATTGAATATAAAGTGCAGGCTTAAAGTCATTCAATTTATAAAAGCAGTTACCGAAAATCTGAATTGTACTGAATTTCAGAATCTCCCATTCTAATGAATTCTTGCCCTCCTTTTTTGTAGATCTCCTTCTTTAAGATTGGTTTTATATTTGAATCCAATGTTTCAGGAAAATCCTAAAAAGCATAAAACTATAGTCAATATTACATATACAATAGATAATATTCTTTTCTTTGAAAAATGCACTTTCTACAGCAATCAAGACACTCTATGTTACTTTGCTCTTTTCTTGGTGATTGCTTCCAGTGAGGAATCCTTATGAATTGTTATGGCCCAACAATGCACCAAACATTATAAGTTGATCCCATTCTAAGAAGCATGAACAAGAATTCATATTTTGTTTCTCACTATGTCTTTCCCATGTAATTCTTACATAATGTCTGTATGCATGTGTGTGTGTGTATGCACATGCCTTTGAATCAGCCTCAACTTTTGGCAACTACATAGACCATGTGGATTTCTTGGCAACATTTTCAAACATGATTTGCCATTGCCTTTTTCTGAGGGCAAGGATGACTGGCCTAGAGTCACCCAGTTGGCTTTTGTGCCTAAGGCAGGACTAGAACTTGGATTTCCTCCTCCCAGTCCAGCACCTTAACCACTAGGCCAAATTGGTTCTCAACATAATGCCTTAATAGTTGAAACGCGGTGGCGCTGCGGGTTAAACTGCTGAGCTGTCGATCGGAAGGTCGGCGGTTCGAAACCGCGCGGCGGGGTGAGCTCCCATTGTTAATCCCAGCTCCTGCTCACCTAGCAGTTTGAAAACATGCAAATGTGAGTAGATCAATAGGTACCGCTTCGGCGGGAAGGTAACGGTGTTCTGAGTCATCATGCTGGCCACATGACCCGGAAGTGTCTATGACAACGCCGGCTCCAAGGCTTAGAAATGGAGATGAGCACCGCCCCCTAGAGTCGGACACGACTGGACTTTACGTCAAGGGAAACCTTTATCTTTACCTAGTAGTATTTTTATCATTCAACTATTGCATTGTTAGGCAGGGGGCTCAGTCATAAAGTAATTTTCTGATTTGATGGCTGGTCTTGTACTATTAGAGTTGGAGTATTTTATTGGTCCAAATAACTAATCTCTAAGAAGCTGGATTTCACTTAACTCTATGTTATATAGAACTATGAGATTAGTGCCCAATAGGAGAAAGAAGAACCAAGAAAAAGACTGGCCATACCACATTGTAGCAAAAAGCTAGATGCAGTCTCTCCCAAACTATCCTGTTTACAGTGAGTGTTCTGAAATCCAAGATTTTCTTCAAGCAGGTAATAAAAACAGTTTATTTAGATAAATGTTTAAATTTTTAGTTTGAATTCTGTGATTCTTGACTTCCAATTTTCTTGCTTCCTCTTTTCCTAGTATAGCCCTTTCATGCAGAGACTTGGTTATATTGTTTAAAAACAATTTTTCACTGCAACGTTCCTTAAATACAAGTGTAATGGTTACCTATTCTAAAACACCATCAGACTCATGAGTAGGAATTCAAAGATATCTGATTTATTAAAGAATAGTATGCAGGATCACAGAGAAAGCTGAGAACGATGAAAGTGCGCCAAATTCAAACTAAAAACCCTCGGTGCAAATGAAATCCCTCCCCCCATAGAATCTTCTCAAGTCCACAAGCCCAGGTGCTCCTAACGGTTTCTGATGGTCTGTGGGAAAAGTCCTTGAGCAGAGAAAATAACCCAAGCACATTCCATTGTACTGATTTCACATACAGAGCTTGGTACAAGGTCTCACAGCAGCTCCTTCCCAAACAGAAACGCGCGTCAGTGCCATGGCATGTGAAACGTTACGATGTATAAACTACATTGAATCAGTGAACATGACAACAAGAAAGCTTTGCTGCACAGATACACCTTGTATTTTGGGATTGGCATATGGTATGTTCTTTACTTCTGGGCACCTTCCTTTCTATTTTTCCTAGTGCTGGACTGAAGAAAAGATCCTTGGAGAAGTCCCCAGCTGGACAGACTGGGATATGTCGGGAAGTTCAACCTCACTGCTGACAGTCTATCCTAAATTTACAAAATCAGTCTGTGCTAAGGCCTTCCTCATCCAAGATGTAATCATGGATGAGAGGTCTGATTTGACATGTATCATCAAGACCTGGTTGGGTACAGGGGGGATTTCCCCTCTTGAAAATGTGCCCACCAGCTGAGACTTTAGGGCAGGGGTTGGAGGTGTGGCCATTGTCAACCAGGAAACTCTGGTGCTTTCCAGGGATGCTGCTTTGCAGATAAGTAACTGGATGTGAAACCTTGTTGGGCTGTAGAGGTCAGATGAGATTGCTGCTTGGGTATCAACCTCCCTGTAGTTATTCTTCCCTGTAGAGCCCTGGAAAGAAGGGTCCTGTCTATAGGATAAAACTACCTTCCCTCTCAGATTCATAATACTTTCCATTTTGAAATCTGGAATTTAAGTTTTCAGTGGTCTAACTTTCAATTTAAATCCAGTATTAATCAGTAAAATCAGCCCTAAAACTTTAAAAATTTGCCTTTTAATAAGATTAAATAGGCTGTTGTTTCAAAACCTCCTATGTTATAATATAGATGCTCATCTTTTACACTTTATACTTTTTTTCATTTGTATGTTGAATGACTAGCTGTGTTGAAGTTGAGTTACCTGCAATAGGACTGATTCACCAAATTGCAGAGAATATTCAAGTTCTTTTAAATAATTGGCATCTGTAATGTGGATTTGTCGTAGCTTGCCACCTTCCATTTGACATATCCATTTGTAAGCTTGCCTTTCTGGATCAATTAGTAAAGGCCACCGTTGTCCATGTTTAACAAGTATTGCATTTTCTGTGGAGTATTGATCAAGTGGCAATCCTGCATTATGCCATCTGCGGACCTATAAAATAATGAGTTTATAGATTTATAATCTTGCCTGTAATTCTCCCCTCCCTCACATACACACAAATTATAGTAATAGTGAACAATCGTATAAAACATGAAGTATATTTTCTCAAAGAAATTCTAATAAATAATACAACTATTTATTAACTACTTTAACTGATTAAAATGCTAATACTCTGCTATAGAAATTGTAATCTGAGGAAGAAATGTAAAGTTCCAGGAAAGTTTTTAGATAAAATTATAAATAAAACAATTTCTTATTTTTTTCTCTATGTACACTACCTCATTCTTTTCTGTCATGCAGTTTACCAATGAGTAATTTGGAGACACTAGAATATTATTCTCATTGCAGAATTTCAAACTGTCATTGACCAGCTGTTGACGATACCCCGCTGATAACATTCCACTATAGATAATACTAGCTGCTGATATAAGCGCATCACCTATAATTCCTTGCAATCTTTGATCAAGATTATTAACAGATTCTTTCCAGCGTTCCTAAGGAAGAAAATTATATAGCTATGTATCATAAAATTGAATATTAGACATGCAAGCTTGCTTAACTTGTAAAGAACTCATAATTAAATGAGAAAGGGGATTTGTGAAGGGACCATAAGTAGGTTCAGAGATGTTCTGAGACAGTGCGTTCTTACTTCATCTAATCAAGAAAACATTAATGGAAGACACAAATAAAGAATACCAGGCCATAGAGTTTGTGCTATTAGCTTCTGAAGGGGCATCCAATCAACCTAAAGGAATTCCATTCTATTATTTATAACATTGGCTTATTTTGGTTCATTCACCCAACTGTATATGAAATGGCTGGAAACTTCACACGTGCCCAAATGAATACAAACCATTTATTTAACATAGAAAAACTTGGCAGCCACTGAAAAATAAACTAAATCCTAGTAACTGAGGCAGACAGGAGCAAATTTTATTCTCCCAGCGATATTAGGAACAAAATAGCAACTGACAACCTTGTAATATTGGATAAGGTCAAGGGCCCATCTCATCTAGGGTTACCAGACATCCAGCAAAAGGAGGACATAACATCCTTTTTGTCTTCATGTCCTCCATCCAGCAGGCACAGCCTTAAAATCAAATATTATCCAGCTTTTTGAGTTCTTCTTCTTGTTCTTTTTATTTTGTTTTCACAACAGTCATCATTTAACCTTTTGTGTACCATGACCTTATAAATTGCTTCTTTCTTTTCCTTGTCCATCAACAGACTTAGATTTACTTTATTTCCTGATTCCAGCAATTGGCTTTAATCTACCCCCTTCAAATATATGATCACTGTAGTTTGTAGATCACATGACCTGTTATACATTTCTGTAGTAAAAACTGAAAAATGCATTTTTGTTGTAATTTTTGTCACAGATGCCAAGAAAGTTAAACAGATAGTGTGTCTTCCTTTTCCTTCCATTTGTCCTCCTTTCTAATTGACCATGTCCTTTGACTGTTCAGACATCTGGTAACCCTAATCTCACCCACCATATGAGCCAAATATTAATTGGAAGCTTACACGAAGGCCTTCAACTAGATATGAATAGGAAGCCCAGAAACGGTACATCAATTACTTGTGGTTGTCATGCTCCCTGATCAAATGTTCCCAGAACATCTGATTGGATTCGCATGCATGAATGGAGTTAACACGTGTTGGAACTTGCGGGTCAATAGAATTGGGAGGGGAAACATGCTAGGAGTGTGAAAGCATCTTGTTTGGACTATCTCTGACATCCAAGATCAAGTTGCCAAGCCATTGGAGACATCTTCATGGAGCTGAACTGACTGGCACAAAGAGCGGGTGCTGTATGCCTGAGAAACAGGTGGGGTTTGAACTCATTGGGTTGTTTAACTTGGGGAAAACATGGGAACTTTCATTCACAACTTTTTCACCGTTCTGTACACTACTCTCCATTAAAGGGATTTCTAGTATAGTCACGTATGAATTGAATTTAATGGCAGGTTGAGTGGGACAGTCATTACATAAAGTTGTGAATCCCAGTTTGACTCTACCTGGAGGCATTCGTACCCAGAAGAGAGTCCCAAAATCCTACAGGATGTTGAAATTGGCTTCTGGAGATTCAACCCAACTGATGGGGAAAGAAGGAACGACTCAACTGATAGAACCAGAGACAGTATCAGAGTCGATGGCTGAATCTGATGGAGATTCGGAAACAGAAGGAGCTGTGGGACTCTCCGTGCCTCCACAAAGCTGTACTGTGGAGATAGACACAGAGCTGATTACTCTAGATGACATGCTGGGGTCCAAGGTGGCAGCCTCCTGGTTCCAACAACTCAATCACCCAGATCTCAAGGGAGTGGAATGGACACCACCTGGTGATCAACGGTGAAGCACCCTGGATTGGGAAGAAGGGACGGAGGGTGAAGTCACGCCGGCTGTCCATCAGTCAATGGATGTGCAACTGAAGGGAACGAGATTCCGCCCTAAGGACCCTGGAACTGAACAATGGGTTACCCCTGAGTGAATGCAATTCCTAGAAGTGCAGGTAGCTTCTATGGGGACCATCCTTCAAAACATCTCACTATCATTAGACTGGGTGTTAAACCAACCGAAGGTGGAATCCAGCATCTTGTCCAAGAGATCAACTCCTGAGCCAATTCCAGGCTCAAGGAGCCCATCCCTGACATCAGAGAGCAGGAAAAACAGCTGACCTTCAGTAATGTGGGGCAAGCCACTGACTGGGCACATAAGTCTTCCCCCCAAAAAGGAAGACCCCATGAATTGCATGTGAAGTTTAATGGGGACCCCCAACAATTAGCTTTTTTCCTGAGTAATGTGGGAACCTATATGGAAGAATTTGGGGCCAATTTCCCCACGGAACATTCAAAGGTAAACTTAGTGGGGTCCAGGCTGAAGGGACCAGCAGCTGACTGGTTGGTGCAACTGCATGATGAGGCAGCTCCCAAACTTCACAACTTAAATGATTTCATGAGGGCTGTAAGAGACCATTTTGAAGACCCACTAGTGAAGCACTGGGCCAAAACAGCTCTCCAACTTAGGCAAGGGTCCAAAACTGTATCAGAATATGCTATGGAATTTGGCTTTGGCTGGAAAGGTAACCAATTGGTCGGAGTCTACCAAAGTGGATTACTTCAAAGGCAGGCTGCAACCAGAGCTGTTGCGTTGGTCATCAGGACGAGGGGACCCTAGCACTGTAAGAGAATGGATCTGTCTAGCAGGGGAAGTGGAAAACACCCAGTTCCAAGTCAGACGGCAAGTGCGAGCTCAAGCCATGGGGAAAAACACAGGAGCTCCAGCCAGTTCACAAGCGTTGATGATAAAGTCAAGTCAACCATGAGATGAGGAAAGAGAACAAGTCAAGAAAGGGTTCTGTTTTAAATGAAGGAAAGACAGCCATCGAGCCTCAGAATGTCCCTGTTTGGGGATGGTCACAACCACAAAGGCTGGGAGCAAAGCAGCGAAATCTCCACCTGTCAAGTGCAAAGGAACTGCAGCTAGTGCAACCAACCATAGAGAGAAGAATTTATTCTTTTCAGAGGATTCCAAAAAGGACTCTGAAAATGAAAACTCCCAACCAGTGGGAAACTAATCATGCCTGCTCTGACTTGCGCTGACAGGTAGGTGGGGGATGATGGGCGCAAAGATTCACTGGTAAATGATTGCCCAACATTGCTGGTGGGGTTATAAATAAAAAATTTAAGAACTAACCTCAAGGCTGACTTAATAGCCATACTGGACTTGGGGTACACAAGGTGCTTAATTCATCCTGTTATAGTAACGGGGCTGGACTTAACAGTGAGAAAGCTGAAGCAACCCATAGTGTTCACTCAATTGATCAGAAGCCCATGGGGGGGAGCAGTGGAATATTGTACAGAGACTGTAGTGATGTGGGTAGGCAGTCATAGAGAGGCTTTACAATTTATTGTGGCTCCTATCGCAAACTATTCCATAATTTTGGGGTTGCCATGGTTATGGAGCCAAAAACCCCATGTAGATTGGGAAGTTGGAAGTTTGCAATTCCAGGACGGATTTTATCCGGGATTACCCAGAGAGACCCCATCCCCAAAAAGTGAATTTGCAGGTCAAAGAAAGCCCATCCCTATCTAGTGAGCACAATCCATTAATCCCAACCCAATATAAAGAGTTCGCAGATGTATTTGATGAGAAGGAGTCAGACCAATTACCCCCGCATAGAAAAACAGACTGTGCGATTGAAATCAATCTGAATGCCAAACTCCCTAAGCCCCAAATGTATGCTATGTCCCAAAAGGAGATGGGAGTGCTTAGAGTATTGACAAAAACTTAGCCTGCGGGTTCATTGAGCTCACCAATTCATCGATGGCCACACCCATATTATTTCGCACCAAGAAAGATGGCTCATTAAGATTATGCACAGATTATAGAGGCTTAAATGCTATTTCCACCACCAATCAATATCCTCTGCCATTGATGAAAGACATGCTTGCTCATTTATCCAAGGGAAAGATCTTTACTAAATTGGACTTAAAAGAAGCATATTTCCGAATTTGACTGCCCTTTGGGGTCCTTTCAGTATAAAGTCATGCCGTTCGGGTTGTCCGGGGGCCTGGTGTGTTCATGTGTTTTATAAATGAAATTCTACATGAATATTTGTACAAAGTCTTAGTATATTCGGATGATATCCTAATCTACTCAAAAAACGAACATGAGCATACTAAATTGGTCAAAAAAGTATTAACTAAGCTCTGTGACGCTCAGTTATATGCTAAAATGTCAAAATGTGAATTCCATAAAAAACAGCTGGACTATTTGGGCTATAACGTGTCCACTAAGGGAATACAGATGGATGGATCAGGACATTGTGGCATGGGGGACCCCACGCATGCACCACCAGTTACAAAGTTTCCTTGGGTTCACCAGTTTTTATCACCAATTTATCTCCAATTTTGCGCAAATAATATTGCCTTTGACTGATTTATTAAAAACGAAAGGAAAAGGGGAAACAAAGTCACAAGCCCTGGAGTGCGGTTAAATTGGACCACTGAATGTCAAAAGGCCTTCAAACATCTGAAGGCACTCTTTACAGCCGAACCCATATTGAAGCATGCTGACCCTGAGCAACTGTTCATAACCCAAGTAGATGCATTAGATATGGCGGTGGGGGAAGTGCTCCTACAAAAAGACCCTCACAGCACCTTGCATCCCTGTGCCTACTTGCCTCATAAATTCACTGACACTGAGCACAGTTGGCATGTGTGGGAGAAAGAAGCTTTCACTGTAAAACTCATTGGCTTGTTTAACTTGGAAAAAACATGGGAACTTTCATTTGCAACTTTTTCACTGTTCTGTACACTACTCTCCATTAAGGGATTTCTACTATAGTCATGTATGAATCGAATTTAGTGGCAGATTGAGTGGGACAGTCATTACAGTGGTGACTAGTATTCCTTTATCTTAGAGATAGTATGTAGCTATCATAATTAATAGCTACAGTATGTAATACCCATTGGGGGAGATGGGCGGTGATATAAATTTAATAAATAAATAAATAAATTCCCCATCAGTGTGACCAAACTCTTTAAAAACTATCCAATTTGATGTCCATCATTACCTCTTGCTATAGCAAATTCTACAATGCTTTATGAAACACTTTTTTTCTCTCTTAAATCTTCTACTACACTAAATCATTAAATATTTCTGGGTTCTAGTACAATGAGTAAACTTTCAAAACTCCATGTATAACTCTATATATCTCTATCATGGGCCTCTGTTTAACTTTTTTCCAAACCAAACGTTGTAGCCTTTTTTCACAGGGGAGTGAAGGAGTTTTATAAATTTGCTTATCCTCTTTTGCACATTTTCCAGCTCTGCATCTTCTTTCTGAAGCACAATGGCCACAGTAGCATACAAATTATTCTAAGTGTAGTAACACCAACTGTGATCATGAAGGTATTATATTATTGGATTTTTTGAAAAACAGATGGCTTTCTTGTGTTTTTATTAAGCTATATGTCACTACCTCATGACTATTTTTCTGGTCAATTCCTACTAGCTCAGACAGTTCAGGATATATGTGAAACATCACTTAATGCTTGCTTACACTGAGCAAATCTGCAATAGTAATTAATAACATCATCCAGCTACCACAAAGGTGCTATATCATTAATGAAGAGAGGCTTCATAGCATCACCTCAATGGCTGGATGGTGCTACTGTATATGTCATTAGTGAGGAAATTCTGACTGAACCACATTTGTCTTTTAGGGAGATACTTTTTGAATTACTTTGTAATGTCTTATGCCCATACTAAACTTTTTCAGCAAAATTGGCCAAATCAATATTCATCCACAATCGGTATTCATCCAGATTATATATTTATACAATCAAATGATTTAGTTCCTAGAACACTAAGTAGCACTTTGCCTCAAAGAAATTTTGATTGAAGTGCCCCTTAGAAGTACCTCAATGAATGCTTCCAAGTGCCAAAGAGCATTGGCTGCAGATCTTTGCTTCAATTAACAAGTGGGATTTCCACACATAGCAGAACTCCTATTTATTGGGGCAAGACAATTGATTAAAGCAGATTACTTTATCTCAACACTTTGGTGAGACAGACCAACTTGACATCTCAAAATGAAGTAGTTACCCAAATGCAATGGTGCTGCTTCATAACCCTTATCAGTTCTTACATAGATGTGTGGTCCATGTGCGATTCATATCCCCCCACTATTATAATTATCTATTTATTTCCACTTTCTGTTCCTTCATCAGTTACCACTTCCTCTATTCATTTAAAATTGAGTTTATCACATTACTTATAAAATATGCATTACTGGATCTAATTTTTAGAGGAAAATGCCTCTTTTTTCTCATTTTATTGGAATTTGATTTAGGAAGTATGTCTAACAAAACTGAAGGAAAAAAAAACTGAATACAAACTTACAAAGAATTAACTTGAACATGTATGGAAATTTTAACTTCCCTCAGTTGTGCTCACTTCAAAAATTGGAATCCAGGCTGACTGCTTCATATAGGATTGGGGCAGGTGCCATCACATATTATTAGAGTTTCAGTATTGGTATACAGCTTATGAGGTGACTCTATGTAGTCCCTCTCAGTGTGGACTGAGTTGTACGAAATTGAAAAAATTACTTATGGCAGACAAGTTAGACAACTAATTCATTATAAGTAGAATCAGAGGGGACTGTCATGGACAAAACAACCTAGCTAATTTGGTTATGTGTACTATATTCATAGTTACCTAGAATGGAAAAAATGTGCACATTGATATAGCTTTCACCAATTTGTTAGCATTATCTCAAATAGCTGCCAGACAAAATTTCAAAATACCTTAAACATACCAAACAATGTACATTTTGAGTTATGCACAAATGAACACACAATGATGCCTCTGCATCCTAATTCAGAATTAAATGTGCTGGAATATTAAAAGGGGCTACCCCATCACTTTTTCAACCTTAGGTATCATGGATTAATGTAAGAAGGCAATGCTTCTCCAATAAGGCTAGCTAATTTTCTAACTGTGGTAGTTCTTTGTCTATCATCAAATACATTTCTAACAAAAATGGTAGCATATAAGATGCTATTGACATTATTTATTTATTAATCACTTTTATATGGCTCCCCATCTCACAAAAAGTGACTCTTAAGTGATTACTTAAACCTTTTATTAATCCCATGCTATACTGCTGTGTTCTACATATAAACCCTTGGCGAACTGGGCATCTATAATAATCTATGTACTGAGAATTCAACCAGGTAGGAGAAAAACCATGGAGAAATAAGTGAGTGATAAAATTGTCTTCAGCACTTGATTTTTTTTTCCAGGCAGTGATTAAATTAGAAAGCTCAAATGTATTTATCTCTGAATCAGCATTATATTGGTCACATAAGAATCTTACACCAAATTTCAGATATGAACAGCAAGGAAAATTGCAATTGTGTATAAAGATAACACATTGTTAAAGTATATAAAGTGGGAAGAATTCAAAGAGAAAAAGCAATCTAAAATGTAAAGAATGAAGCTTTAACTTAAGCATTAGAGCAGATTAAAAAGGTAATACCATTTCATCCTTAAGAGCTATGTTTAATATAGATGCACTGTTTAAACGGCGAGCTGTTCGATTTTTTCGAGCTGCTAGTTTTTCCTGTTCGGCAATACTTTCATCATACAATGCTTCTAAATTTTGCTGATGTTGTTCAATCTGTAAAATTAGAAAATGTTCTAATTCCTAATGAAAAATGTCTACTTAAAAAGTCTACTACGACAGTATTACTTGCTATATTTGCATGGATTTTTTAAAGAAACTGTCTAATATCTATTTTGAGGCTGCTACTGGGCTAGTATCCAGACTTTGAACAGAACTATGCCCACTTAAACATTATTATGCATGAGTTTTCTGAGAAGATTCAGCAGGTCCATGCATAAAGACCGATTGCCTAACTGTAGCTGTGCTATTTTTAGTGATCAACTGTGTAGTTCGAATAGAGATCTAGCTCTAGAAGTATGTTGAAGGACTTTTCTATTTCAGCTTTTTATTATCAGTTTTCCCTCCTTTTATCAATTATCATTTCCCCCTCTTTTTCATTCACTTAAAGACAGTAAGAAGCAATGTCAGCCATGCTTTATCAGAACAGTCAAGCAACTTCATTTTTCCAGCTTCACCCTAATGAATTGTTTTGCATTATTTTGCAAGCAATTTCCCATTCTAACAGATAACCTAACTCAACCTGTTGCAAATGTACCAAATGAACATTGAACTAGCTCAGAGCCATTTTAAACATGAATTACTTAGTAAGTTACTATTCACTTAATATAAATGTGCACCTAGCATATATGTACTCTTCTATGATTGTAACTGCTAGAACTATAAGTAGAGTTAAGAAAGAGTTTATATTGGCTGGCATCACTCCATCAATCAGTTTGGCAGCTGATCTTATCTTCCATCACCCTCAATTTCTGTAGTGAAAAGGATGATAGCTTACTCCTAAGATTACATGAAGAAGTATCAGAGGATGGTACAAAGAAATGGGGATTGCAAGAGATATGACAACACTTTATAGAGAAGAAAATGAGATTATATGATAAGGATTCAGCTATATCTCAAATATATACAAGGATCTGCTGAATCAAGACAGTACACACTCTCTTGATTCAACAAGACACTTTATATAACATGTGAACAAAAAAGCCAAAATTTTGTGGAGGTACAGCATAAAACAGACAGTTGATGGCATGAATACTAATCATGTAGATGTAGGTGAAGAAAAAAAAATCATGAGTTGGCAAAATGATGATCATGCACAAAGGTAAAGACACTCAAGTGAAGCTTAGCTCCTGATGACTACATGGACTCCTCCATGAAGTTTTTTTGGGAATAATACATAACTGGTTTGACACTGTCTTCTACAGGGATGCTTTCTGCAGCAAACTAGAAAAACTGGCAATGTTTGTGCTAAGAGCTTTGTGAATGCCAGCCTCCAACAATGAATGCCAATTAAACTGAAGTATGAAGAACAAGAAGATTAATACCCTGAATGTTTTAGTCTCCATATTATTGAGATGATGAAATATAAGCTTAAATGTTCAGAGCTTTACATATTAATCATTTTTTTCTTTCTCTTTTTTTTTTTTGTGCTGTTGAGTCAGCATTGACTCTAGCTGACTGCAGTTTTCTTGGCAAGATTTCAGAAGTGATTTGCCATTGCCTTCTTCTTAGGACTGAAAGAGACTGATTGGCTCAAAATCACCCAGTTGTTTTTTGTGCCTAAGGTGGGACTACAACTCATGGTCTCCCAGTTTCTAGCCTGGTTCCTTAACCGCTACAATAAATTGGCTCTCACGTATTACAGTTCCTTTTTAGAAGATGATTTCAACCTTTTCTTGTAAAGATGGAGATATATTGTATTAAAAAAAACTTACTGTAGAAAGCAGGAAAACTTAAACTGAGTCAACATACAAATGATGCTGAATACCCAATGCACCATGATAATACAACCAGAGGTGTGATGCGTGCACTTCTGGAAGCAAATGTAACTGCCCATGCCACCACATTTTGCACCAGCTGAAGCTTCTGGATACTTTTTAAGGGAGCCCCATGTATATATAGTATACATTATAGTAATCCATTTGGGAGGTGACCAAGGCATGAGTAACTGAGAGCCTCCCAATACAGGAATGGGTACATGCAGCTGGCACACAGTATGAAGTTGCACAAAGGCCCTCCTAGCCATGATTGCCTCCTGCTCCTTGAGCAGGAGTCATGAGTCCATTGTGTACCAGATCTATTTGGGGCAGTGCTATCTCATCCAGCACCAAAGATGGTAAATTCCAGGATCCAGAAGGCCCCCAAATCCAAAGCAACTCAGTCTTCCCAGGGTTGAGCCAGAGCCTGCTGCTCCCCATCCAAACCCTTACAGCCTCTAGACACTGAGACAGGACATAAATAGCATAGCTTGGTTTGCCAGGGGCAGAGATGTACAGCTGGGTATCATCAGCATACTGATGATATCTCAACCCATGGCAATGGATGACCTCACCCAGTGGCTCCATATAGATGTTAAATAGGAACAGAGACAGTACAGAGCCCTGTGGCACCCCACATACTAAGGTTGCTCCCAATCAAACACTGACTGGAACCAGCCTTGGGGGAAGGAAGAAAACCAGTGCAATATAGTGCCACCCACTTCTAGTCCCCAAAGTCAGTCCAGAAGGATACTATGGTTGATGGTATTGAATGCTGTGGAGAGATCAATTAGAGCAAGGATGGATGCACTATCCCCATCCCACTCATGCCAAAAACATGACCAGTGCTGTCTCCATCCCATACCCAGGCCTGAAACCCGACTAAAAGGGGTCAAGATAATCTGCTTCATCCAGGATCCTCTGAAGCTGTTGTATGACCACCTTCTCAACAATCTTCCCTAAAAAAGCAAGGTTGGATACTGGACAAAACCTGTTCAGTATGATGGGATTTACTGATGGTTTCTTGAGGAGGGGGCAAACAAATGCCTCTTTAAGGGGTGGAGGAACAACCCCCTCTCTCAAGGAACAATTCACCACCACCAGAATCCAACCACATGTCACCTCCCACGTGGCCTCAGGAGGAACTAACTAATGAGCAGGTGGCCAAGCTCACAGACATAAGGAACCTGTCCACTTCCTCAGGTCCAACAGGCTCAAAAAGGGCAAGACAGCACCTCAGGCATCTCCACAGGACCTGTACCAAGGCTGGCATCTAAGAGCAGATCCAAGCAATTTTTTACATAACTATGTGTCTGTTAATGGTTGGTCTATCAGAATGCCAGGCTTCTAGGAATTCTCCTGTATTCTTGGCTTTAGCTTGAGTATTGCCAAAAATTATCAGTAGATAACACAAAAACTGTTGGAATTTGTGAAAGGGGCTCTGCAACACAGATAGAAAGCAGAATTTCTGCAGACTCTGAGTGTATGAAGTAATGTTTTGGCAAGTGTCAAAAGAGGGGTGAAAAGAACAGAAGCTAGTGTCCAGGTTCAAAGAAATAGAAGAAACTTACTTTGTAAGGTACTACGGTGGCCTTGTGCTTCTTAAGATGATGTGTCTTCTTTAAAGGTTTTAACAAGGTAAAAATGAGCAATAAACAATACAAACAAAAAAGAAGTTATAATCTAAGACTAAGAAAATGGCAGAACAGAGGCCAAATGTTTGAATGCTCCAGAACTTTCTGACAGGCAAGATGTTTGTTACAAGCAGTAGGGAATGGGACAGAAGAAAAGACATGCAAAAATTAAGACAAATGTTTCCACCATGAGCTTTGCAGTTTAGTTTTAAGATGATGATGATGATGATGATGATGATGATGATGATGATGATGACGACAATACATGTACTTGTATGGTTCATGATTCCCAATGACTCTGGGTGGCTCACAAGAATCAAATGAATAAATTACAGTAAAATCAATATAAGATCAAAGATGGCAAGTGCGATAGACCAGATGGAATAAAGTGAGGGGTCTCACTTTCCCTTGCCACAGGCCTGGGTGAAGAGCCAGGTCTTCACCACTCTTCTGAACAACAGCAGAGTGGGAGTCATCTGGATCTTGGGGAGAATCTCATTCCAGAGGGCAGGCGCTACTACAGGGAAGGTGTGCTTCCAGGGTCCTGAAAGATGCAACTAAGAATAATATTAATGTGAAGGTTCCAAAAGTGACTCAGAAACAGCAGGTTCCATTTTCCCCACTGGAAACTTTGGATTAGCATGATTCTAGTCCAAGGGATGCTAGGCTAAAAAATAATGTATTTACTAGGAGAATAATAAGGCAGACTAGATTCTACTGAATTTTGTCTTAGATTAGGATAAATGAAATAAACATTGGTGAAAGTGAAGAAGGTATGGAAAAATGGAGGTTCCTGTAGCAGTACTGTATTAAAATCACAGTTCAAGAGGAATACAGACTGTTGGTGTTGAACAAGGAGAAGTGAGGGCCATGAATAAAAGTAGAAGCATCTCTGTGAAGATGACAGAATACTCAAAGCAATTCTGTTGCTGGGGCAGCCAAAAGGAAATAGGAGGCACAGTGAAAACCATTTATTTTGTGCATGTGCAAAGAGAGAGGGATTGTCTTCCACTAAAAAGCTCAGCTCTACAGCATTTTCTGAATGAGTCTCTATGCAGGTGCAGAATTCATTTAAGTGAAGCACAGAGATAATTGAAAAGAACTTATTATTAACTATTCAGGATAATTCTTAGATAAGATAATTCTAGAAACAAACTCTTTCCATTACTACTTCTGCACTCTTTCTACTCAGGCTGAATCACTTTTAAGTACAACAGTGAAAGAAAATGTCATTTAGAGCTATGGTGTCATGAGCGCCGTTGAGCTGAATGCATCAGCACAACAGCACACATAACAATACCACGGAAACAAGAGCAAGGGATTAAAAGATAAGCAAAGCGACGCACAACAACAGACACAGACCCCGAGGAGAAGGGAACGACCCCGGCTGGAAAATCCAGTCAAAAGAACGCAAAGGGGGACAAAGACAGGGCGGATCACGAGGCACGCCTGGAGCTGTCAGCAGGAACGCAAATGATATCGCCCAGCTGAAAGTAATCACCGGCCGGAGGAAGAAGACGATTACGAGAGAAGCCCGGGGCACCAGCAGGGGCCCCGCGACCCCTCACCTACCGGCAACGAAGCATACAGGGCTTGGGGGGATGACACAACCCAAGGTGGGGGGGGTAGTAGTAGGCAGCGCATGACATAAAGCTGAGAGTCCTAAACTCAGCCTCGCCAAGCCCCACCGGACAAGAATGAGCCGTGGGAGGAACAGACGGTGAGAAGAACACGAGCGGAGAGCAATGGAGCCGACGCGCCACAGCCAGGACGGGCGAGTCGTACGGCGAGAGGCGGAGGAGAACCGACAGCGGCCAGAGGCAATGCGGACCCCAGGAGCCACGGACACTCTCCCGGCCCATCCCGAGCCTCAGCCCCACCCCTGGAGGGAGGCGGAGGCGACCCGACCACGGGAGGGAGCAACATACCTCCCGAGACCCGCGGAGACCTCCCCACCCCACATTGCACCCCAGCCACAGGCGTGGAGCTTCAGCCCAACTGCAAGAAATGCGATGGAGGACGGAGGGACGAACCAGCCGTTTCGCTCCCAAGTCGAGGGAGCTGACCAGCGGACGGAAACGCCTGACCCCCATTGGTGGCCCAACTATGCGGAGACGCCAACCGGTCCGATCACAGCTGCGGCGCGGGCCTTGGACCGAGAAACACAAGCCAGACTCACGGCCATGGAAGCCCAACTAAGGGACCTCGGGACCATGCTGCAGTCATTGATGTCCTCCGGCCCCACGTACCAAAAGAAGTTTGCTCGCGGACCCTGCGCGAAGTGCGGGAAAATGGGACACAAAGCGGCAGACTGCTTCTCCAACAGAACGCCGACTAGAGCTATGGTGTCATGAGCGCCGTTGAGCTGAATGCATCAGCACAACAGCACACATAACAATACCACGGAAACAAGAGCAAGGGATTAAAAGATAAGCAAAGCGACGCACAACAACAGACACAGACCCCGAGGAGAAGGGAACGACCCCGGCTGGAAAATCCAGTCAAAAGAACGCAAAGGGGGACAAAGACAGGGTGGATCATGAGGCACGCCTGGAGCTGTCAGCAGGAACGCAAATGATATCGCCCAGCTGAAAGTAATCACCGGCCAGAGGAAGAAGACGATTACGAGAGAAGCCCGGGGCACCAGCAGGGGCCCCGCGACCCCTCACCTACCGGCAACGAAGCATACAGGGCTTGGGGGGATGACACAACCCAAGGTGGGGGGGGGGGCGCTGACCGGCGTGGGCTATTTAAACCCCGTACCGGCGCGCTCCCTTCACTCTCAGCTTTTTCTAACTATGCACTATGCTGAAATAAACCAGAACCTGATTTTCCCTAAATTAGTGTCTGTGTCTTACTCAGTAGTAGGCAGCGCATGACATATGGTGAAGTTAATATACAATAAATCAATATTGAGAGATAATATTTATTCTAGCTAATAAAGATGTCTTTATCTTTAGCAAAGGAAATCTTTATAGTAAAACAATATGCTTCATACTTAGATTTAACAAATGATATAAATATGATGGTATATGATAAACACAACTATTTTACCAGGGCTAAACTTCTTTGTTTTTCAGCTAATTTATTAAGTGCACGATTCAGTAATTCCTCTGCTTCTGCTACCTTTGCTTGTTTGGGTTCTACAAACTAAAAAACAAGATATATTTACAATTCAGTATGAATTTGATAGAGTTAATATTTTGGAGAAAGACAGAATATATCATGAATAACTTATAGGCACATTTATTATATATGAAAAAAGTAACAAACAGTATATTGATATTACTAACTGCACTTGAGGGACTTAACTGAAAGGAGCATCTCTGTGAGAATTTTTTCCAGTCTTAATTTTAATTTTCTAATATATTTATTTCTATTTTGACATCATTATACTGCATGTTCTCCTGTACTGACCACTAGCCAGTGATGGATCCTGGAGAAATACACCTGATGACATGACCACATGAGCAAATTGACCAAATAATCACAACTCTCTGTGACAGTTCTGTGCTGAACATCAATTGCAATTTTGCTCTTTATATTTTTCTGCAAATTTGTAATACAATTATAATGTGTTAATACAGTTTCTAGCACAGGACTTCACTATCCATGAGTCTTAGTAAAAACACAAGTTCTGGTATGGTTCTGGATAGCAAATTTATATCATCTGTTATGTAGTTCTCTCCAGCAACCTGCATTTGCTTCTCAAACAGATGATGGAGTTGCTATAGATAATCCAGTAATAATAAGTGACATATGATCAAGATTTCAAGGAATATAATCTGAAGTCTGCTTTATGTTTCATAAATATTATAGATCAGCCTCTCCCACCTCCAGCCCTACCCTTGCTCCAAAAGATAGAAGTCAAGGTAATGACTGAGTAAAGGTTAGACCCTAATTTATAACTTCAAAGGATTCATGCTAATGAACTCTACCTCACACAGCTGATTTAGACATATTTGCTTGATTATTTTGCTTCGGCAGTCAAAACATCTTACATTTGTTTAGCTATTTTGCTTCTTGATCAAATTAACTTATTTAATATCCTTATCTGAACTTTTATCCATGACTCTAGTACTTTATCACTCTACACAATAATCCAAGCAAAAGATGAATAGAAGCAGCCCTGTGGTGAATGCATGAGGAGACATTTAATGTGGTCAGGGCCTTCATCCTGTGGGCACAAGCAATGGTTTCCTAGCTGTCAGAAAATTTCCCAGCTGCCAGAAAGTGCCAGACTCTAACGAAGGGTGTGAACAAGTGGCTATAGCTGCAGAGTGCATAGATGACTTGTCAGGGGATTTTTTCTAGATTCTGGGCAGAGAACATAATGACTGTTTCCATCTCAGCATGGCAATTCTCTGAATTAGGTGAAAGTGGGTGATATTGAAAACCTGCCTAGTAATGAGGAATAATCATGTCAAAAGGACGTTTTGCAGTACAGTAAGCAAATAAAGGAAGTATATTTTCTACAATAAATACTCCTTAACCCTGTTCTTATGCCTTTTAGGACATAAATATCAATAACTCATTTTACTCTTGTTTATTCTGTCGTATATTTCACATTAATTAAGCTTACAGAAGTACTCTGATGCAAAAAACTGTACTGTTTATCAGAAATTATCCAGAATGTAGCTCTTTAATCAAAGGTTGTTTATTCCAAGTTGAGTGATCTATAACCGGTGCTAATTAACAGTATTCCTTCTCCTTGATCACCAGAAAGACAGAATGACAAGAAAAGGTTAATTACCTTCTTCAGTGAGACAGCAGGGCTAAAACCAACCTTTTTCCTCATTTGCAAAAAGGCCAACTCTCCAACTAGCAGATATTGGAGACAGCTTGAAAGTTCTTGACAAAACTAAGGGATAGATTCCATATATCTCCCACCTCCAGAAAATCAGGAAAAGTATCTCAGGACATGAAGAAGTAAAAAAATGGTTCTTATTGCAAGAATAGAAAACAAGCCGAGGAAGGCTGAGAATTTCTCTCATCCCTACACTTTGCTCTTATGAAGATACCTTACCTTATGAAGATACCATAACAATTGCTGCTGTTTTATGGGCCCACCTTCTGTCTCTACCACTACAATGGCTCTTCCTTATACTAGAATCTTTGACTGTCAGTTGATCATACCTCATGTGAGTCTGCCAGAGAAAATGCCCCAACCTCTGCAATGGCAAATGCAGTCCTTTCATCTTTCTTGGGATGCTCAGGGAACCATAGAGGATACAAACAGATGCCAGCCTGTTTGCTGGAAGTTTACTTTTTGGACCATTAAGGATACATGTTTTATGGACTATCTTCCCCACCTCTTCCCCATTAATTGGCCAGCATCGACAATCATCTATCCTTGATCACGCTCTCATTCTAAATCAAGCGATGCCATATTCTTGTTTATACAGACAACACCTACATCAGGGACTTCTTAAACATTACAGTAAATTGGCTGAACCAGTGGCTGACTCAGCAACACATTTCTTAGGGAGAGTGAATAGACCCTGCATTTGGATATTTTTCAACAGAATATCACAAAATAGGATCTTGCATTAGTCATGGATATGAATGACAGGTCTAATGCTCTTTTCTCCTATTTTCAGGATAAGACAGCATTCAACATATTTATGCCATCCTCCACAACCACTTTATGAGTTCCCTCTATTTCTGACTCTCCCAAAGGTTATCTGGAAGATAAAATTTTTGAAAGCCCAGGTTTTATCTATTGGCTTTACAAGCTGTAATTTTCTGACCTGGTACACTTGAACAGGCAATACCCATATTACCTTCAAAAATGCCTATGTGTCCTGTCCTAATCCATCTAGACCTGGACTGGCTACATTTCTGAACTTGGAGAATGAACAGGAGCAATATCTGAACAGAAGGCCCTGTTACTGAAACCATTTTCTCCTCAAGATACCTGATCTTTGCAAAAAATATAAGCTCATCCAGCAAGCCTTTCTAAAATGATGCAAAAAACAGTGAGTGATATGAGCAAAACTTGCTAAGCTTTGGAGCTCCTTCAATTCCAGTTAGACAGTTAGCAGCCAATAGCCTATGGAGGCAAATAGCTGCATTAGGCTTGGTCTAATGAGAGGACACCTCTTTCTAGTTACCCCCATGTAAACAGTTTCTTAGGATCTCTATTCTGCTTTTCTTAACATGTACCACTGCTTCCCTACTTGAGTCCTATACCCTTCAAGGACAAATATCTGTATCCTCTGAATCTATCAGACAAGTCTCAGTTAAGATTCTGACATAGAAAATGGTTTACCTGGTGTTGCTAAATTTCGCTGGGAGACTGGAAGAACCAAGTTCAGGGGGACTAATGTGTTTTTCACCATGACAGGGTGGTCTTTTAACCAGAACACTGCTTCATTACTAAAGTGAGATTGGCCTTTTATAAGTAACAAGATATAATGCCACTGAATTTCTGTATTGATTCATCTTACCCCAAGGAGTATACCCGGCACAAGCTGGATGATCACAAGGTATTTGGGATATATGTTTAACATAGAATTCCCAAGTTAGATAACCTGTTTGTCTCTTGCAAGCCAGGGGCTAGAGGATTTTTATTCCATTATTAGCTGTTGGGTTAAAGAACATATCACATTCTATCACTCCACCAACAGCAAACAGAATCCCAAAGAAATCATGGTCTATTTGGTACAGGCTAACTACCTTGGCAACTCTAGATGCAGATGTTTCCCTAGTAGATATCTGTAAGGCAGCTGCAATGGCTCTAAATTCATCAAACATTACAAAAGATAAACTTATCCTTTTGATGTGAGTTTCAACCATTCAATTCTGCAGAGGCATTGTACTATAGTTCTTGTTCACCCTAAGGGATACTGCTGTAGTCCATCTCTTTCCTCCATGTCCCTGGTGATCTAGAATGGTAGCTGGATTTCCAACCTTGTGATTGCTGAAGGATAACCTGGCAGGGCATCCTTGGCAATGTGGAGTGGAAGTGTTAAAGGGAAATTGAGTCTGTTCAGTAAACTGGTGCAGATAGCCAGAACATCTTACTCTTTTCCTTCTGTCTTCTCTTTTCATCCTTTGATATATGACTGATATTAACAATTAAACACTCTTAATAGTTGCAATGACATACAACTGAAACCAAGTTTGGAGACTGACATGTCTATCTCTCCTGTAACAGGAGAAAAGTTGCTTTTAGTCCTATATTCTCAATGAAGAGATAAGTTAACCCATTTTTTGTCATGTCCATCTTCTAGTAACAAGAAGGTTACTTTAAACCATCTTCTGGTGATCAGAAAGGGAGACTATGAGCAAAACCATTCAGTTGGTTGCTTAATAAAATCTTTATTAAATTAGGATTGTTGTATATTTCAGGAATTAAAGACATATCTGTTAAGTCACATTAAGGAGTTAAAAAAACCTCCAACTTCAAGGGCCTCTCCTAAGCATTTGACTAACAAAATATTATGATTAATACAGTCTTTCTCCATTTCTAAGATCTAAGTACATCAATGCAGAAAAGCGTAATTTTTATACTAATAACTCCTCTGCTTCTAGTCTTGCATTCACTGAGCTGCCTGAATGTAGGTACATTTTTACATTTGGTTATATGATAGAAAGCTAAAATAGCTGAAAGGTAAGTGGAAAAGAAGAAGATGATGGGAGTTCTTTTATTTCTATCATAATTCTGGCTAAAATGCCTTTGCAGAAATTGGAAATGTATTCCAGAATTATGTAGAATCTTTCTCCCTTATAAATGCAATCTGTCAAATATGAATTTTTAAAAAACAATTGGAAATAGCATATGTAAATATACCTTTTTAACAATGTGATAGTGATCCAAAGCTATAATCCACTGACATATAGAGCAACAGGCAGTAGACACAAGTCCCACTTTCACTGGGCTGAAATCAGGTGACCTCACATATTTTTTCAACTGCAGAAAAACCTAAAATGAATACAAAATAATTAATTATAATAAAATCTCTAACAGATAAATGCAGGAGAATTCTTCCATATCTTCAATGGATAACAAATATTTATTTGTTTTTTTAAAATAATTTCATTACACTTAAGTAATTAAGAAAAGGAAATTATAAATATATACAACAGTATTAAGATAATAAATCTTAAAACTTCAACAAAAGAAGAAGGGAAGGAAAAAGAGACTATGAGTAATATTTCAATAACAATTAAAATCACAAAAACAAAGTAATATTTGTTGTGTTATTCAATATTTGAATTTGTTATTCAATATTTGAATCAAAGTGAAATGTTTTCACTATCTATTTAAAAGCTATCATGGATAGTTTACTAGATACCTTCTTTCCAGATAGAATTCAACAACTGAGGGGCTGCACATACTCCCACCAACTGAATCTCTACATGGTAGAATGAAAGACAGGGCTGCCCTCTGATGAATATTACAGCAAAAAGCAAGGTTAATAGAGGAGGGGCCAGTTTTTCAAAAGATAATTAAGGCTGTGAAAGATCAGATCGAACTCTGCAGAAATGGAGGAAATCTGACTACAATATGTAATTCACATCTGTTACATTCAGAAGATCTTTTTACGGTATGGTGAGGAAAAAAATAGTTGGACCATGGTAGCAATGATGGTGGCCAAGCCAGACCCCAGAAAATGTGTTTAATTTGTAAAACATCTTATTTGAAGATTTAGGTACACAAAAGGAGAAAAACATTCAATCTACTTGCCAATGAACTCTTCCTTTACCTTTTCTGGTAAATTATCTTTGTCAAGAGTAATCAATTTTTTAAGAAACCCTGGATCTGAAAGTAGCAATTTTGCTGTTGTCCAATTTGGTTTCTTTTGAAGAAGCACACAAACTGCATTCATAACAGTTAATACAAGTGGAGGAGGATGAGTATAGACTCTGAATTATATAGAAAAAGTGCACAAAATATGTTGCATCAAAATAACATGTTATTTTTTTGCCAGAGAAATCTTTAACAACCATATAACATTCAGTGATTAAGATACAATAATTTTATCAACATGAAAACACAGAACATGCTAGACTCAATGAATGTAATGGATATTTCTAACCTAGTAATAAGGCAGAGGTTGCAGTTTAATATAAAAATGAGAAATAATATGATACCTGAGGATCTGCTGCACAGTCCAGTGGAGGCCCTGGCTGCTGCCTGGAATAGGGAGGTGGCCGGGGCCTTGGACAGGATCGCACCTGAGTGACCTCTCTTGTCCAATTGAACCCGACACTCCCCGTGGTTTACGCAGGAGCTGAGGGTTCTGAAGAGGATTAAGAGACATCTACAGTGCCACTGGATGAAGACGAGGACTATTCCAACTGAACACAAGCTAGAGCCGCTATTAAGGCCTACCTTGTGGCAATAAGAGTGGCGAAACATCAGTATTTCTCTGCTTTTATTGCATCTGCAGAATGCCACCTGACGGCCCTGTTTAAGGCCACCTGATCCCTTTTGGGCTGAGGAGTTTGCTGGGCATCTGGAGGATAAAATCACTCTGATTCATTCTAAGTTAGATGCCAAGCGTATATTAGGGTCTGGGGAGATGCCTAGGGAGCAGACTTGCCCAGTTATCTGGGAATGGTTTGATCCTGTTGGGCCTGAGGATGTGGACAGGGTTCTTGGATCTGTAAATGCCACAACTTGCCAGTTAGATCCGTGTCCCTCCTGGCTAGTAAAAGCAGCTTGGGAGGTAACGTGTGGGTGGGTCCAGGCAATGCTGAATGCATCCTTGAGAGAGGGGATGTTTCTGGCAGCCTTTAAAGAGGCACTGGTACTCCCCCTCCTCAAGAAACCATCACTGGACCCTACCATTCTGGACAATTTTCGTCCAGTCTCCCACCTTCCCTTTTTAGGGAAGGTGGTTGAGAAAGTGGTGGCATTGCAGCTCCAGAGGGTCCTGGATGAAATGGATTATCTAGACCCTTTTCAGTCGGGATTCAGGCCCGGATATGGGATGGAAACAGCCTTGGTCGCACTTATGGATAATCTCTGGCGGGAGCGGGACGGAGGCAGTGCATCCATCCTGGCTCTTCTTGACTTCTCAGCGGCTTTCGATACCATCGACCATGGTATCCTTTTGGGTTGGCTCATGGAGTTGGGGGTAGGTGGTGTAGTTCTGCGCTGGTTCACCTCCTTCCTCCAGGGCCGGTTCCAATTGGTGTTGAGAGGGAGTGAAAGATCTGGCCCGCGGCCCCTCCTTTGTGGGGTGCTGCAGGGTTCAGTGCTCTCCCCGCTCCTTTTTAACATCTACATGAAACCACTGGGTGAGATCATCCATCGCCACGGGATGAGGTATCATCAGTACGCTGATGATACTCAACTATACATCTCCATCCCGGATGATGTGAGGCTGTGGCCACCTTCTCTCGGTGCCTGGAGGCTGTGGGGGTCTGGATGGGGAACAACAGGCTTCAGCTGAACCCTGGCAAGAAGGAGTGGCTGTGGGTTAGGGGCTCCCGGGTATCTGGGAACTCACCATCTTTGGTTCTGGATGGGGTTACACTGCCCGAGATAGACCAGGTCCAGAACCTGGGGGTTCTCCTGGACTCATGGCTCCTGCTTGAAGAGCAGGTAGCAGCCATGGCCAGGGGATCCTTTGCACAATTTTGTGTTGTGCGCCAGCTCCATCCCTTCCTGGATTGGGAGTCCCTCTGAACGGTCACTCATGCCCTGGTCGCCACCCACATAGACTACTGTAATGCGCTCTACATGGGGCTACCCTTGAAGAGTATCCAGAAGCTGCAGCTGGTCCAGAATGCGGCTGTAAGAGCAGTCTTGGGAACCCCAAGGAGGGCACATATAACACCACTGCTGTGCAAGCTGCATTGGATACCAGTTTGCCTCCGGGTCCAATTCAAGGTGTTGGTTATCACCTTTAAAGCCCTACATGGCGTGGGTCCAGGTTACCTGAGGAACCGCCTCACCCCCATCGCATCGACCCATCCCACCCAGTCAGGCACAGAGGGCATGGTACGGACCCTGTCCATAAGGGATTGCCAATTGGCAGGGTCCAGGAGGAGGGCCTTCTCTGCGGTGGCACCCGCCCTGTGGAACAGCTTACCTCTGGAGGTAAGACAGGTCCCCACTCTCCTGGCCTTCTGGAAGGGCGTGAAAACATGGCTATGCCACCTCACTTGGGATGGGAGCGGGGATAGTCAGTCTTGGGGGTGGCTGGTGCTGTGATCGTGCCAAGTACAAAACGATTGCCATCTTGAATTTTACATTTTATATCTGGTATTTTTATATTTTTATTACTATTTATGTATATTTATATTATATTGATTTTATTGTACTGTTTTTATTGATTGTTATTTTATTATCTGTAAGCCGCCCAGAGTTGTTGGGTACAAGATGGGTGGCAGAGAAATCTGATAAATAAACAAACAAACAAACAATCTGTAAGCAATCTTCTATTGATATGATTATTTTTAGGGAATCTATTGCTTTGGTTGTATCTTACTATTCCTGCTAATAGGATCAGGATACACCAATGTAAGCTGAATATGACTAATGAATGTAATGTACACTGAATTCATTTTATTTTATTGATTGATTGATTGATTGATTGACCAAATTTATCCCACCCATCTCATTGGTGTGGGACTCTAAGTGGCTGTCTAGCAGCTGTGTAATGACTTTAAGTGGCTGTCTCTTGATGTGCAAGAAATCCTCAACTTAGAAATCCTTGGAAATAGCAATATACTTACTTAATTTCTGCAATGTGATTTTTGTCAAGTGCATCAAGAGCACTAAGGGCTTTCTCCAAAGATGGTAATACAACACTGAGTTCTTCTGTTGCTTTCTACAGAATGAAGAAAGGGTAGAGTTTCTTTCTTTATTTACAAGATATACATGTACAAATACTTTTTGTATGCTGAAATCCTTTAATGCAAACATAAGCCCTTTTTATATTGAGTTTGAGTGATCTATGTTATAATATTTAATATTTTTGCTCCAGACCTTTTGCTACTAAAGCTTGTATCTCTGAGTATACCAAAATACTAACAGGGAAATGTAATGGTATGTGGGAATGATCTTGGGAGACAGGAAGAAGAGCAACAGCCTAGACAACAGTCTGATAAACAAAATTTGAGTCCGAAGGAGGGATGGAGAAAATGTCTCAGAAAGGACCTTCCCTAGTTTTTGGGTGAGTAAAAGTAAGGGATGGGAGAGGTACTAGATTCTGATAATGTAATCTAACAATTAAGATAGAGTTAGCATTCACTGTCGTGCTTCTTGTCTGGACTATCTTGAAGGGCTAACATCAGTCTTGCAAGTATGAAAGTACCCCTCCCGTCCCTTACTTTTATTCTCCTGAAAACTAGGGACCCTTCTGAGACCTTTCTCCACCTCTTCTCCTTTGGACTCAAATTTCATTTATCAGACCGTTGTCTAGGCTGTGGCTCTTCTTCCTGTCTCCCAAGGTTTTTCTCACATATCATTTCAGAAAAAGATACTACTGCTGAATCCACATCAGCCAATTTATATAAGATATCTTTGTTTCGTTCATCCTTCAGTCAATACATCCAATGAAGTGGAAAAATATCAGCAGAGAGATATAACAAACTTTAACTTTAACCTCTTACTGCCATCTGGCAGTCCTCCAGATTTTTGCAGTCCAGATATGGTAGTCCTAGTTTCTCCTTTCTGTCAGGGAAATTATATTTGATTGGAATAGTTGGCATGCTTGTCACGATGCAATCAAAATGGAAGAAACAGTGAAAACTGCATACCTTAGCATACTCTTCCACAATTTTGGTTTCTACAGCCATAGTTTCTTCATCCTGTTTAACAATTGTTCGAACTTGCTCTACTACTAAAGCATCTTTGTGAAGTTTAGCTACAAGTTCTTCTATTTCCTGATGAGAAAATAGTCAAATATTTTTATGGTAATCTCTGAAAAAATCATGAATCTAAAATTTTAGAAACATAAGTCCTGCAAACTACCCTCTAAGTCCTTCTTTATAAAGATGCAAATAAGAACGTAAGGATTTTCTTACAGATACAATCAAAAGCCCTTCATTTCAGCCTAGTGTTTCCAGCAATGGATGGCTACAAGATCATAGAAAATGTATAATCTTTGTGTAACAGAATAAGTTTTCTACTGTCTACCTTAGACCCTTGTTTTATGCATATGTTGTCTATCATGATGAATAAAATAATGGATCTATCATCTACATTTATTTTAAAATGTTATCAAATTAATCTCTATCACTATATTGTATGGCAATATAATCTATAAATTATGCTTTGTATGGGAATCAATAACTATTTGTGTAAAGCTATTGCTAATCAATGCCCTGCTGTCATATAAATTGATATTGGTATTAATCCAGCATCAACTTTCCCTGTTACAAATAGAGCCTAGAACCTCTGGAGTGTGGCAGTTTATAAATCCTATAGCTAACATAATGTAACATAACAACAAACATTGCCCTTTTGAGCCTCGTACTCTGGCGGTGGGAACACCTCTAATTTCACTCTCCATCTTCTTTGTCAGGAGTTTATATTGGAAAAAGTGGCCTTAGCTGATTGGAAAAATGATATTATATATTGTGGTTCATGTTTAATTTTAAAAAAATAGATATCAAATAATCGTTCTCTGTATAATTTTCAAAGCAGTCATCCTCCGAATGGACCTCATTTGGAGAAACAAAAAATAATATCATTTCTCTCCATTTTGTTTATAATTATATTCCCTATGAGGAAACATTACAGTTGTAGATTTTTAACTAATGCAGTTCTAAAAGGGATTGGACAAATTCATGGAGGATATACTGTAGCTCTCAGTGACAGTTGTCACGATGGCTATTGGTGGTAGTATCAGGAATAGTATGCCTCTTAATGCCAGTTGCTAGACAACAAATGGGAGGATACTATTGTGCTTTCCATTGAGTTCTGACTGGCCACTGTAGGAACAAAATGCTGGACCAATAAGGCCTTTGGCCCAGTCTAGCATGGCTCTAAATGAAATTCAAGGCTTACTTAGCTCAAATTGGAAACTCAGAAGCAGGGCATGACAGTATAATCCAACCTTCACAACCCCTAGATGTATAGATTAATTCCAAGAATTACATCAATGCTGTCTGCAGGGTTCTTTTTTTTTTTAAGTCAAGATGGGATTCCATGGCAGCACCTTAAAGAGGGAATGGAACTTTCTATGGGGAGACTGTTGTCCTTATTTTCCCCTTTCCTAACTGTGGTATCAAATATTCTTAGATAACAGTCAAGAATCCAAGACAGAAGAAAACAAAATCTTAATTGGGGGCACCTTTGAGTGAGTGAACCTGATGGATTTATAAATCTGCAGGAAGATTTACATCCCTCTTTGCAAATGACCATGGGAGGTGGACTGACGTCAGACCACAAGAGGCCACCAAACGAAAACTTATGAATTTTATTATATCTTATATTGAGCTCTTATTACATTTTATTACATTTTCTTAGTAGCTTTTAACTTCTTTTTACACTTCATGCCTTTTTCCAACTTTGGGATTTAGTGGCTTAACATTTACAATTTATGATCTGGTCTGCTCTATCTGTTCAGTCATGTCCGACTCTCAGCCACTTTGTGGATCAATGCTTTCCATGCCTTTCTATCTCTTACAGCTTCCTTTAGTTCCATCAAAGTCATTCCAGTGTCCCTTCTGATGGTGTCAAGCCAGCGAGTCCTAGGGCAGCCCCTTCTTCTTTTACCACTGACCAATCCCAGCATAATTGTCTTTTCGAGTGAGTTGGCTTGCATAACATGACCAAAATATGACAGTTTTTGTTTGGTGATCTTGGCTTCCAGGGATATTTTTGGTTTGACTCTGCCTAGGACTTCCTTGTTGTTAATCTTTGGTGTCCATGAGATGTGTAGTAGTCGTCTCCAGCACCATGATTCAAATGCATCTATCTTTCTCCTATATGCCTTCCTTAAAGTCCAAGTTTTGCAACCTTACTGTCATGAGTACTGATGGTGAGCAGGAGGGGGCCTCTATCCAGGGGGGAAAATGCATGTGTAGTTTAGAGAATTTGAGCTGTCATTCAAAGAAGCCCAGAACAGACCCACCTTGACTTTTGGGGTTTATCTGTCTGGGTTTTCCCCTTCTTCTTCAGTTTGGTAGGATTTTCTGTCTACAATAGCAGTAATAAAACACTAGAGACTTCCTCCTCGTCTCGGCATGGTCTTTGATTAGTCAGGACACATACGTAGCTATTGGAAATAGGATCATATTAACTGGTCTGCATTTGGTTGGGAGGCTGATATCTTTATTGTTCCAGATGTTATTTATACTAGTCATTGCTGTTCTTCCAAGTACTATACGTGGTGGAGGAGTCTCTTGGGTTTGCGCCTCAATTGGAACAAACTGGACTGGTTTTCCATCTGGCCCATGCAGCTTTTAATTCTTGCTGGGCTGTTTGGTGGCTTGAAACAGGATTGTGTGTGGCCTCCAGGGCCCATTCCCTTACCTGGATCTGCAGCTGGATCATGGCTTGGAGAGCTGGCCTTGGGCGCTTGGAGCTGGCAGAGGCAGCTGGACTGCAGAACTTCCAGGAACATGGATTAGCAGCCTCACACAGGAAGTGCTTCAGGCTTTTTATATCAATTGGCAGCATGGCAGAGGGAAGGAAGCCAGCACAGAAGACGGAGGAAGCCCCCGTTGGCCTGCAGGAGGGACTGTGCTGAGGAACGAGGAGGCTGAGGCTGCCGAGTGTGAATGATGGCTGCCTCTTTCTATTGCAGCCATGTGGAGGTGAGGGATTTTGCTGTGGCAGAGGCAGAGCTGGACCAGGCTGGTTGCACCTGCCTAGGGCCCTGAGCGTATGAATGGTCCCATTTCTTGGTTATATTAACATCCATACATTGCTTAACTGGTAGCCATGTATATTTATTTTGTATTTTAATTGTTTTAATTGTAATTGTTTTAACTGTTTTATAGTTTTATTGTTGTAAGCTGCCCAGAGTCACTTGCTGAGATGGGCAGCTATAGAAATCGAGTAAATAAATAAATAAATAAATAAATAAAAATAAAATCCAAGTTTTTCACTTTCATCTTTGACTATTAGAATTAGCCGTTCTAGATCTTTACTTTCCACCAGCAGTGTTGTATCATCTGCATAGCAAAGGTTGTTGATATTCCTACCACCAATTTTTACCCCAGTATTAGATTCTTCCAGATGTGCCTTTCTCATAACCACTTCTGCGTACATGTTGAATAATGAAGGTGATAGAATACAACCCTGATGAGTGCCTTTTCCAATTTTGAACCATTCTGTGTCTCCATATGCTGTCCTTACAGTTGCTTCTTGATCAGAGTACAGAGTACATCCAATATCAGTTGGATGAGGTGTGATGATATTCCCATTTCTTTCAAGCAGTTCCAGAGCTTGTCATGATCAACACAGTCAAAAGCTTTTGTATCGTCAATGAAGCACATGTAGTGGTCTTTTTGGAATTCCCTTGCCTTTTCCATCATCCATCAAAGGTTGGCGATGTGATTATGTGTCCCTCTTCCTTTTCGGAATCCAGCTTGTACTCTCGTTTGATGGTTGAGTTCATATGTTGTTGGATGATCTTCAAGAGAATTTTACCTGCATGTGGTATTAAGGCGATGGTGCAATAGTTTGAACAGACTTTCATGTCACCTTTCTTCGGTATTAAATACTGACCTTTTCTACTCCTTTGGCCATTGACCAGCCTTCCATACACTTCAACATAATGCTGTTAATGCTTCTGTTGGCAGTGGTCTCAGTAGCTCTGCTGGTATTCCATCAACTCCAGGGGCTTTGTGGTTTGACATCTGACTGAGTGCCCATTCTACTTCCTCCTCCAGGATATCAGGTTCCAGCTCCAGCAGTTCCTCTTCTCCTGTGCCTTGACTTTGATTTTTGTTTGTGTAAAGTTGTTCTGTGTATTCCTGCCACTTTTCTCTGATTGCTTGTTGGTCATGTAATTCCTGTCCATCACGTCCACTGACTGTTGCCTTTCTTTCCATAAAAGGAGCTCTGACCTTCTTCACATGAGCAAAACATACACTGTCTTGTATGTCCTTTCTGAGCTTTATTGGCTCTATAAACAGACTTTGTTTATCTTTTCCTCTCCACTAACTTGTCCTTTCACAGTTTAAATCTGTTGATAAAAATCAAGGGATACTTGGAGTAGAAATTATATATTTTTAGCTTACATTCATGTGGGAAGCCCAAATGAGAAACTGGCTAAAAAGAGATTGGACTAACTACTGTTAGTATGTTACAATTTCCCAATTTCCTTTTCCTGACTTAAATAATTATACAAATATCTGATTATGCCCAACTTGGTGGTGATAGAGCATAGAATTATTTTGTGTGTTTCATCTGAGGTTATTTTATTGTATCTTAGATTTACTCAGATTACATACTAATTATTTTATATTTAACTCCATTTTTTTTAGTTGTATATAGATATTAGTCACTCTAGATTGCTTTGCAGGATCCAACTTTCTGAACTTAAGGTACTTGTTGCCACAAGAGGGAGATCCTGTTCTAAGGAATATTTATTTGGTCTTTTCACTGCAATGACTTCAAATACTGCTTCATACAGAAACCAGTTGGATTTCTATTGTAGAAATAATTTTATCTTACACATTTGGACTCATCTTAATTTTACTGATTTTCTGTATTTTAATTTATTTTTATATATACTCTTCCCCATTAATTTGTTTGGACTATCCCAAAAGATTACTAATTTTTATACATTTTTAATGTACATTTTATGTTCCAATTGATAACAAAATTGTATGAAAAAAATTAAATCACTGTGAAATTGCAGAGGGAGACATCCTGATTCTTGGAAATATAAATGGTTTCTCTCTCATCTCCCTCCCCAGTTTTGATAAATTTGGGCTATACAAAAGGAATTTTTGTTAACCTTCCCCCAAATGACATTTTTCCCCCCTTCAGATGCATGGAGATATAAATATCCTTCAAAGAAAGAATATACCTACTATTCTTCCATTCACAACTCTAACTCAAGAATGTGTTGGTTATCTAGCTCACTACTGAATTTATAGATTTATTGGAATTTGTAGCACTTATTTATACAGATGATAATCCTATAATTATAAGATTGCACAGAGGAACCTGTAGCTCAGAAAGGTGGAGACTGAATGGATTATTACTATTGCAGAATACAATATAAGATTTATTCAAAAATAGCTATTCACAGATTTCAAAAAAATATAATGGCAAATATCTTAAAATGGAAAAACTTAATTATCCTGATTAGGGGTCACATCGATAGTAAAAATGAATATAATTCCCAGGATCAACTTTCTATTTCAGATTATTCCAATAAGAGTTAAACAAAAGATAAGCAAAGACAACTAACTTCATTTGCTCAAATGAAAATTTGATTAAATTCAGAATTTTGCCAGATGTGAAAGAATAAGCTGGACTGGTTGTACCAAATCTCAAACTATATTATATAAGTCTAGACTGATTGACACGTATATAAATATCAAATATTTATTTTCATGAAGGCAAATGTACAAACATATTGATCAGTGGAGAGATAATAATTCATATATACTACAAGATTTAATGTTTAATACCACTAAGATGAAATCTTTCACAACTCTGTCCTTGGAATTTTCAGAAATGCTTCATTAGTTCCAATATCTACAAATAAGTAGCGTAATTCAAAGGGAGTTACAAAACAAAGTGGAACACTCAGAGAACTGAATAAATTTGAAAACTTGTAACATAAAATTTAGAACACCTGCTGGGGTTTACCATATATTTACCAATATATGATTGATAAACTGAATAATTCAAAGATGGTAGGATTAAAGGCATGCAGTATTTAACAGAACAACTAATATGCAAAAATGAAATTACACATGAAATATTACATTTACTGTGAATACTACATTCAGAGAAAATTGGTAAAAGATGTCTTTTCACCAGTATATTACACCAGTGTTGACTGCCAAAATAGATAATTCATAGTCAAAAAATTTCTGGAAATGCAAAAATCAAGTTGGATCATTTTTTCATACTTGATGGTAATTCAGGAAAATGATTTATTATGGAATGAAACATATTTTAAATACTGACTTCTCTTTCCTGCCAGCTGCTTTTTCTGTTATGCATCACTAAGCCTTATATTCCTTCAAAATATATGGAGTTGCTTTTGTGTATAGTAACAGCTGCTAGATACTTTATCTTTTTTAGTGAAAATTGCTCATGATTCTTTCTTTAGAATAATGACGGACTAAACTAGGGGAGCATGCATCTATGTTAAAAATAATTTTGTATTTAAAAACTCTGATACTGAATTTAACTTGGAAACTATTTATGGACTGTAAGTCTGCACATGGACTTGTACCACATCTGAAGTTTGAATTAAGGATTTAAAATATTAGATCTCTGATTTGTGATAATAAGACTTCCTCAAACTAGATAAAAACTCCTATTAATTATTCATTCTGATTGATGAGTTTGATCTTATTGACTGCCTCTAATTATTAAATACTGATTTGATTTTAATAACAGTTTTCAAGTTCTAAACTGATACCATTTTTATATGCAGTATTAATCTAATATTACTTTGAAAATTCTTATTCAGTTTCATACAGCTTTTCTTTTCTATTTCTTTTTTGTTCCTTTATTTCTTTTCCCTTTTTTCATTGGTGGTACTTTAAATACTTGTTAAAATAAAATGAAAAAAGTCAAGATGGCAATTAAGCCATGAAATTGAAGGCCTCTCTCCCTTTTTGAACATGCATCGATACTGCATGCAAACAGAAAGGGGAGAGCTTCAATCACACAGGCACAACTTACACCTTGACTTTTTTTTGACATCCCCTCAGTGGATGCCTCTGGATAATTCCGATTGTGAAAAGAAAGTCTTGCCGGATGCCCTTGGCAAAGAGTTGATATCATGTAAATTCAATTAAAATCATGTTTTGCATGATTTTTGCTGTTATAAATGTAGCCTACAAAAGGTGCCAGCTCAGACACACAAATACACATTCCTAGAGGTTCAGACATACAATCTACACCCTTGGAGAGGAGATACTCTCTGTTACATACACACAGTCCAGAGTTAGATTACCCCCAGCCCCTCCCTTTGCTAGTGAACTACGTGTGGTTTCAGTTTTTATGGATTATTCAGGCTGGGCATGGATATCTGTTTTTATAATCTTATAGTCTGAAATATCAATTGCAACATCTCCTGCTTCACAGAGAAAAACATCCCATTTGTAGGAAACTTTCCTTTTGAGTTGCCAGCTATAAAACTGATATGAACAGCTTATTATGAATGTGAACCTTATCAGGGACTCAACATTTTGAATTGTTTTTCATTGCCTTTTTTTTAGTGTACTGTGTTGTTATTCTGTTCACCACCCAGAGTTTCTTCTGGTAGAAGGGAGGAAGGGTTGAAACATTTAGTCACATGCTTCTGCACTGATAGCCAGGTGGTTGCACTATTAAAACCATTTTACTTCTTGAAGTTTTTACATTTTTACCTTTTTAGTCCCAGAAAGGCAGCACAGATTGTGAGATTGCTACCTTTCTCAAGTTATGTGGCTAGGGAGAATTTGCCATGCAAGGCACCTCTTAAATGACAGGTGGTAGCTGTAGGGATGAATAGCAAAGCTGATACCTCAGAGGAGGAGGCAGAGCCAGTTTGTGAAGACCAGGAGGCTGTTCGGGAGATGTTTGAAATCTCCAGCCTTCCACACAATGGGATCAGCTGTTCCACTACATAGATATATCATGAATGGATTCTAAATGTTCTTTGGTTTTACACCAACTTAGGTTCCTTCTGTCTTTTTGCTCTTCCAATGTATCTGTCCCTCCATAAATTGAATTCATATAGTAGTTATACTGTTGTAACTTTTATAAAACAGTTATACCTGTGTCATAAATTTTATAAACTCTGAAGTCTTACTTGAGACCTGATAGGAAACTATTACGTATTTTGTGGGGGTGGGGAAAACACTTCTGAATTACATATACCTTTGATTTTGACTCTATTTGAGGTCCAAGGACAAGTAACTCATTTTGCATATCTGTAATCTGTGAAGTTGCATCCAAGATTTTTGTCAGACCAGAATGATAGCAAGCTCTAAAATAAAAAATAATTAAAATCTACGTAAAACATAGGCCTGATAGTCACATAGTATATTAATTGGTGTCAACTTCCTAACTGCCTTTTACTAAGTGCCAAGTAAGCATAGAAGCCTTTTGATAAAACTAATTATCCGAACTTCATGAAGTCTGTCGTGAAAGAACTATTGTAAGCACTGCACCCAGAATTGTTTCTAATGTTAATCTTTAGATGCTTGTAGAAAACATTCTATCAAATCTGCAAGTTTCACTCTTTGCTTTGGTGTAAAATGCCCACACATCTTGACATATGATGCTACATGTGTCCTCCAGAAGCTGTATATCAAAAGAGAGATTTTTAAATTACTGGCAAAGCTGTGATATAAGCAATTTCAGATTTCCAGATCAGCTTTAGAAAAAATATCAGAAGAAAATAACATAGGAAGGAAGGCTGAATATTAAAATACCTATGGTATATTATAATATCACATTATATACAGAAACCAAGCAGAAATAGTTTAAAAAAAAACAGATACATGAGCTATCTAACCATGGAACTCTGACAACTAATATGATTTTTATAATTAGCAGTGAATTTCAAGGTATCCAACTGAGATCCTTTTACTGAAAGCTAGGAATTGAATCTAAAACTCTCCACATGTGAAGCATGAATCTACTTTTGAATTCCTGTTGTTATATAATTGCTGTTAACCTCTGACTGGATTTAAGCTTATCATTATCCACAATCCAAACTGTCAGAACTACTTCTGTCAATAAATTAAAGAAACCTCCAGTTGGGAAATGAACAGCTTCTAAGGATTTGTATCCACATTAGAATTGTGCCTGTGCGAGGGTGTATTTAGGTGAGTGTTTTGGCTTTTGACAGGAATATCTGTGATATGCAATAAAAGTAGTTTATAAAATATTTTTTCACTGGTATTAAGTTATTGCTTATATGATATCTGACAGCTTAGTCACATTTACCAGTTCATCCTATTGAAATTAATGTGACTTAAATATGACAATCTTAAACTTAACTGATTCCAAATGCCTGGGATGAGGACTCTCACAGGCTTGGAGGTAATTTATTTTTCCTCTTCTCCCAACAACCTTTTAGTTCTCCACTCCTCTGAGAGTTGGGCAACCTTGCTGAACAGCATGCGACAGCTGGGGGTTGTCTATTGGGTTTTTGTGGTTTTTAATTCTGTAAGCCTCCCAGAGTCATCATGTGTGAGTTGCGCAGCCTTATAAATCTGTTTAATAAATAAATTACTAAATAAATAGTGATACAATAAACTGAAGATGTGGGAATGATCTCTAAAACTGCAGTTTCCAGGATTTGGAAAGTTAACCGACCGGTGTATTGATCTGACTCCACCCAATGTGCAGAGTTTGGAGTTGTACAAAACTCATTGATCAGGAATGGAACATCCTTGAGACCTTTAGAATGGATTATACTGAAATGTTAAATGTTTTAATCCACCTAATTGTAGAAGTAAAAATATTTCTATAAAATCATATCCTTCCTGACAATTGCTTTGAAGTACTGTTACCTTTACAAAGTTATGGTACATTGCACAACTGAGAGATTACATATATATTTTTTACCTTTCACTCAGAGTTTTCTCTTTTGTGGTCTGCAATATTGTAGAAAAAGCATTTATAAATTGCAAGTAACTTTTGGGAGTGATGTAATAGTGCCTTTTAGTTTCCTTCAAGTACTTTTCAATGATCATAGATACATTCTTGTGAATACTAACAGTCATATGGATAAGAACATCTCTTATATTCTGAAAAGATACATGAAAAGACCATGTATTTTATACAATGTACACTTCAGTTTAAGAAGATTTGATCGTAACCTTCTGAGTAGTTCCCTATATGATTGGAAGTGATGTAACTTACTGCTGTTGTGGTCATCTGTATGTAAGATCTCTAAATTCTCACTCCTGGGATATGCACAAATCATGCACACATTACCAATCTGAGGATGCTTCCCACCCCCACAAAAAAAAAATTGATAAAGTAAAATTGTCTTGCTTCATTCACAGCAATTTGGATAGGTGAATGATTTTATCTTCCACTTGTAATTCTTCCATGTTTTGTGTTGCTTCTTCTATAAAATAATAACTTAAAAATATAGGGTATAGCTAGATCTAGAAACTGGCATTGTCAGGAACCACCTTAAATATTTCAATGCCATAGTTGTAGGCAGTCCTACCTTTCCTCCAGCTGATCCCATTCATGTAAGAATGTTTATGCTTAATTGCTGTATAATTAGGTTAGGCTTTGTTAAACCTGGCACTGAGCTGTTTCAAGACCAGGCTTCTTTGAAGGGATTGGGAGAGTTTTATAGGCCTGAAGAGAGAAGTCCAGCAGCAGATTTTCCACTGTTTGTTTTCTCATTTTTATCAGTTTGTATCTGCTTTTTCTCCCTTGTTGTTCCATTTCTTCCCTCCTTAAAAGCCCTCCTCTCACAGCCTTTAAGTTCATCAGGCACTGAGTCTGAAAATTCTCACTCCTTGGTGATGAGGTTTACTTGCAAGGATGCTGGTGTTTTTCTTTTACCATAGTGTGAACTCACATTTTAGAAATATTTTGGGATTGTCAAGTTTTTTTTGCATACCATCAACATTCTTTCATGAAAAATCTAACCCAGTTGAATGCATCTGTCCTAAAAATAGGTATTGTTACAACTTATATAAATACTCATAGCCTTATTCTGTGAGGTAGGGTATACTTTTCAGCAGAGAAATGAAATTCCTATGGAAGAAGCTACTGCAAATTACCTGCTAACAGGTGTTAGCTGAATACTGAATGAGCATTTTAAAAACCTATAGTCAACCACAGACTTTCTGCTACTACCACTACCTTCCAGCCAGCCAAATCCAGACAAGTAGCAGCAGAGCCAAAATATGTAGGTTTTGTACAATGGAGAAATACTTTGTGTTTGCTGCAGAGCAAAGCTGTAGTTGAACCTGGCATTTTAATTTCCCCAACATCTTCTATGAGCCCTAGAGCCTTATCCAGTTATGATTACTGAAACCTGTTGCAATGTTTTCCTTGAGTTTTTAAAACGGGTTATCATAATTCATGAACAGTTTCAGTTGATCAACCAGAATTCATTAGAATAACAACAACATATTATAGTTTCCATTCTGATAAAATATATTCATATCATACCTCATTCCTAAATGTCTCATTCTGGCTAAAGAAACTTTTTGCTACATGGCAAAGGGCCTCTTCAGGCCAATCTTCATACCAGTCTACTGTGCAGCAATTCACAATGGCAGGATATGTCCTACAATGTTGACGGAAAACCAGTCCTGTAGGACTTATTGTCAAAACTATATGAAGGTTGTGATGTACTCTCTGAAAAAAAAATAATCCTGTGTGAAAACTATAGTAAAATAAGTATTTATTTGAAAATATGCATACACTGATATGAATTGCTTTCAGTATATATGACTGCATATATACTGCATCCCATTATTCTTCAGTTGTTCATCTTAGTACATCTTACTTACACTGTTAAAAGAAAGAACTCTGTTCTTTTGTAAATGCTTTGGGAGATCATTTGCTTGATTTCTAAGATATGGATGCTTTGGGAGATCATTTGCTTGATTTCTAAGATATGGATGCTGTAAACTTAGATCAAAAGTCCCCTCTCTCTCCTCTCTCCAGCATTCCCATAAACTTTTAAGAAGGTTAACAATAAAAAATTGAAATAAGGTTAGTCTAGGAAAATCTGTACTTGGCAAATATTTGCTGATTTCAAGTAATTACTGCCTTGCTTTTAAGGTGCTTACAGATTGATCTCTTTATATTCTACTCAAGAATCTTCCCAGGCACTGATATTCATCTGACTGATCTGTAGATCCCTGGATCCTCCTCTCCCCTCTTTTTGAATGAAAACATTTGTCATCCTCTAGTTTTCTAGCACTTTACCGGTTCTCCAGGGTTTCTCAAATATAATAAATAAGGATTCAGCCAGACCATCAGTTAGTTCCTTCATTACCATAGGATACTATTAATCTGATCTTTGAGATATAAATTCATTCAGAGTAAAGAGATTTTCCCTAATCATGTTTTTATTAGTCTCAAGCATCAATCCTTTTTTTTTACCTGGACCTTTAAAAAGACAATTGTTTGAAATCGTACTTTTAGAATCTCCTTCTTTAGGAAATTCCACCTATCTGTTTCCCATTAGATATCCTGCAAAGGAACCTTACCATTGCTCTGAATGTATTAAATTCTTGTTTTCTGAAGTCCAATGTATACATCTGACCACATGCAGTTGTAGTTTCCCATAAAATCAAAAAGTGGCAGAAGAGACGATACAACAACTAAAGAGATCACTGGGACCAAGGAAATTACTAGTATTGACGGTGCTGACAGGGCTGACTTTGCTGTCCATATGTATTTATACTTCTTTTGCAAGATACCTCTCATATAAATAGAGGAGATATTGAGAAAATTCATTAGTGAAGAGCAATTTACTCCCATATTTGGAGGATGAAATGCATTGAGACTATGGACTAAAGCAATGCTAAGATGTGAACCCAAGGAGGGGGAAAATAAAATAGTAAGGAGAAAAATAGTGCTACAATATTGAAAATCTAGAGAAAACATTAAAATTCTAAAACAAGAGTTTAAGGGAATGGAAGAGAATAACCATCAAAGAAAGATCTCTCAGAATGTTGTTGCAATAGCAGAGAAAGTAGAAATGATTATGAACAGGGAGAGTAGTGCCTCTTAAAAAAGTATAGAGGGAAGATACACTCCTGCCAAAATTTCTCAAACAGTGTTTTAAACTGTGATCTGTAGAAACATAAAATTAATTTGAGTGCAGATCTGGTAAATAAGACTTTATATCCCATGCCACAATTGTAGAGTCTTTCATCTAGTACATGAATTTTTAGGTGGAATTCTGTATTTGTAGTCCACCACCCAGCAAAATACTTTCAGACTTAAACATCTTTCCCCCCCAAATTTTATCTATATATTTAACAATATGAAAAAGAAGTCTGAACCCTCTATAACTCAATAATCAAAACAATGGTCCTTCTGCATCATTTCATCCATTAAGTAAGACTAGTATTAGAAATCTTTTATAGCAAAAAATTATCAGAGCAGGAATGTGGAGAATGTAAACATGCAACAGCCACTAATAACTGAATATAAGAAATGAAAGGCAATAATTCTTACATGGTGAGCCAGGAAAAGGAGGTCCTGGGAGGGACTATATGTTCTGTCTTACCCTCAACCTGGCCTACTTTCCTGAAATACCATACAGATTTAGTCCAAGCCTTACAGTATCATTGAAATCTCTGGAGAGCTTCAGTACATGTGAGCTTTGAAGAACTTGACCACCACAGCTTCTCTACACCAGTACTACTAAATCTCCTCCTTGTAAAATGTTTTAGGCAGCTACATGATTAATAATGTCATAAGCCCCTGAAAAGTCCAGCACAATCAACATGGATTCAGGCAGTTCACCTGTTCAGCTTCCAACAACAGATATCAGTTATAACTCATAAAGGTAGGATTTAATGATCACTTTTAACCTGAGCTTCTTTCAGACCAGATGGTACAAAAGCATCCATGGTGGAGATAAGAAAAACTTCCATCATTCATTAAATCAAACTTCTTATGCCTGCCTTCATGAGCCAAAATGGGCAAGGGTCAAACACACATGGATGCCTCAAAGATACAACTAACAGCTTGTTACATTCCTGGCTTGAATTATCTATGAAAAATAGGACAATTAGATTCAGTGGGCACAACCCTGGATCCTGCTGTTAATGTGGAGCTCAAGCTGGAATAGATACAACAATTTCACTGAGAGAGTGTTAGCATATTGATCACAGTTAACTGGTACATACCTGTAAGAAGAAAGAATGGATATCATCTATTTTGTTGGACTGATTAGCCATTTCAGCAACTGATGTAAGTGATTCAATAACATTATCCAACTCATCCTTCTCAAATAGATTGGGCACTTGTCCTGATTTCAGAATATAACTTAGGTCTTCCAAAAATGACTCCTAAGAAAAATAATATCAATTATCTCTGTAATCTTGAGAAAGGCTAATAGAGTCAGAGCTATCTGGATTTTCTCATTTTGACATCTGTTTTCTACAGACAGTCTCACTGGAGCTCCAGCTATAGTTAAAGTTACTTTTATGTCAACTATTTAATAGTTTCTATCCTAGTAATTTATTAGGACTCTAGCAAAAATGCAAGCAAAATAAGCTACTCGTCATACTCCGACCTCTGATAATCATCCAAATACATTAAGATTGGGAAAGAAGAGACAGAGATGGAAAATTCTAAAAAGCGTTTAATTAACATGATACATATTTAATATATATACTAATTTTTATTCTGGGAAGGCTTACTTGAATTATGTCTGAGTCTGTAATGAGAAGAACAGTCCTCTTGCCTTCTGCTCCTGCGTGTTTATAGGCTTTTTTAATCTCCTCTTTGAAATTTGCATAGCTGTAACTATAGGAAGTAGATAACCTATAGATACTGCATTCAGATACATAACAGGCTAAGGATGCGCAGGTTGCTTTTCCGTTGCCATCCAATCCAATCTGTCAATAAATATTTGAAATGTTAGATAAACATGAGGTAAGAAAAGTTTGATTTACTAAAGCAAATCTTCATGTATTTATATGTTTAAATAACTTTTAGAATGTGGATAATAATAATTATGGCTTAGTGGCAGGTGTTTTAAGGACATTTTGAATTAAAAATTTACCTTGACTTAAGGTGTGCTAATTTTAAACAAAGACATATCTTTAACATCTTATATAAGATATTCAATTATAAGTAAACTTTCTTACCAGTGTCATGTGACCACCTTGTTGTCGAAAAACCCTTGCAGCTCTAGTTACATGCTGTATTGCGTCTTTGAAAAATACTATGATGCTCTAAGGAAATAGGAAGCACAAATGTAGTGAATAGGGGGAAATCTCCTTCCAAAAGTTTCAGACATGAAAGAGTTAAAGGAAAAGTAAAATCTAACCCTTTGATCTAGGTAGCTGGCACAAACACTTAAAGTCTGTGAAAACTAATGCTAGAGGGCCAATCAGGACCAAGAATCTCTCTCAGGTAAGTTTTTCAAACAGACAACAGCCAGCTCCATTTTAACTGTTTGTTTTTCTCTTATAGGACTAGCTGGAACATCTTCTGGGCTGCCTCCAAGCCAGTTAAGTAGTGCCTCAGTTCCCAGAGATCTGTAATTGATGATCTAGAAACAGTTTAGCCACATACAAATTGTGCAAGCTTGATGTGAGTTAGAATTTTGATATTATTTTATGCATGTGAGTTGTCTGTCATCCTTGGTCCCATATTGTTTTTGTGTTTTTTCTGTGTGTGTGTTCCTGGGTGGAAAAGCATACACTGAAATAAAACTTACAGACTCAATTGTTATTTTGTCTTACTTTACTTTCTCTTTCGGGCTTCCAGCTCATGTTTGGTTCCTTAACCTTAGTACACAAAGCCTCCCATTTCTTATTGAATCAGCCCTCCCATTCTGACAAAGAATCAAACTTTATTATATGCCCCACCAACCTGACTAAGCAACAGAAAAGGAAGGTCAGAGGTGGGAGGTTTGCCTCTTTCTCCTCTCAAGTAAACCTGTGCAGAACATCTGGAAATAAAGTGGATGGTGGCAGTATTTACCAACAAGGCTTTCCCACAAGAATTGTGGGAGGGCACAGGAAGACTGTAGTTGGAGGATCTACAGACCCTATCATGGGACTCAGGGGACCCAGCCCCTCTTTGTGCATATGTATGTATTTCAAATATTTTCTTATATTCCAAAAACCTGTATGGTATTCCACATAAAATTATTGATGGCACAGTTCAATGAAAGGGAAAATAGTTGGAAAAGGGCAGGAGCTAGAAAAATTATAGCAGAAATGAGCTATAAGCACAAAATTAATTGTGCTTCTTCCTGTATTCTTGAGTATTCAACACTCAAAGCCACAATAGGATGAAAAGGAATAGTGCTTGAAAAAGGAGCAATCATCAGTCTTTGTGAATGAGGAATTTCTCAGATACTCAGTTCAGATGAAAAATCAGCAATTAATCTTATAGACAGAAATTTGAAATAGGACTTCATTGAACAACCATGTTATAAAAACCACTGCAGTTATTTCTTTATTGACTTGTATACAGCCAAATCTTCCCAGACTCAAGGAGCTTACAAGAGTAAAATCTCACAAAAGAAAATAGAAATATCCACAATAAATATAGCCAAAAATGAAACAATCATCCCACAAACAAAATAAAATAAACACAGAAAAATAAATACAGATTGTGATTATATCAATCAATGAAAGCTCTTCAGAAGAGCTCTGTTTTAACCAGCTTTCCAGCTTCCAGACAAGGCCAATACCAAAGGGACCAGTCTTACTTCCAGAGTAGGCTGTTCTGAAGTGTTGGCACCATAACTAAAAAAGTATTTCCTGGCTCCAGCCAGCTTCGCCTCATGAAAATGGGGCACCACTAATAGCTCTTCCAAAGAGGATTGCCTCAGATGGATCAACCCTGGTTGGAGCAGGCAACTTGGCTGCTAAGCCAGATAGGGCTTTATAAAACAAAGCTGTCTTATAGCACTTCGAATTGTGCACAGAAAGTTACTGGTAGCCAGTGTGAGGTTCACAATATATGTACAATATGCTTATGGTGATACTGCCATTTTGAACTAACTGCAGTTTCGGGGTGTGTGTGTGTCTTTAAATGCTTCTCATGTAGAGCAAATTGCGGAAGTGCAACCAAGTGGTGATAAAGACATGAGCCACTGTAGCCAGATCCTTCTGTTCCAGGTAGGATGGCAACTGAGGTACCAGACATAACTGAGCAAAAGTCCTTCTAGCCCCAGCCTTCACTTGCATTTCCAGTAGCAGTTGTGAGGACCCTCAAGTCAAGCACCTGTTCCTTCAGGGACAGTGCCACCACCCCTTGAGAGACAATACTGGAGCCTGCAAAGAACTATAGTGAACAAACAGCAACTCCACTTTGTCTGGGTCCAATTTGATCTATCTATCTACCTACCTACCTACCTACCTACCATTCAGGTATACAATATATGACACTTCAATCATAAACTGACTCTAAGCAGCAACCAACCAAGCTTTAGCTTGTTTTATCACATCCAGAACCCTATAGCCTCCAGACACTGGGACAAGATTTCAACAGCCTCTCCAGAGTTACAAAATCAAGCTGAGTATCGGTTTCCAGTGAAGAAGGTATGGTGTCAGGCGGAGCTCTTCTGTAGCTCCAGGGGTGAAGATTTACGATGTGGCATTGTTGGTGGTCTTGCGGAGCCCTGGGTGACTGGCTGCCCATGGTGGCAATGCTGGGAAAGAGAGGTTGCTGGCGAATTGCTCTATGTGCAGCTGGGAAACTTAAATCAACTTTGCTTTTGTCTTTGCTGCTGTAAAGCTGCAGGGAACCAGCTGGGAAGCGAGGAGTACTAAAGCTGTAGAATCTGCGTTTGTAGCCCTAACATAAAGGCGTATCTGCTGCCCTCTTCACTTCATTTTAAAGATTTTATTAACTCTCAAAAGAAAGGAATAAGAGGCTATTTGAACAGTGAAAAAGAAACTGTACTTCTCGGTGAGACAATTACTATTTCAAGATACTTCTGAGAATGGGACTTATTTAATTATTTTGAATGGCCATATTTGCATGACTTTTCACTTATATTTGTTTTGAGTTGTGTCTACCAAATTGTGATGTACTCTAAAACTATTTAACTAACTACTTAAGCTATACCAAAAAATGAATACACGGAGACAGATTAGGAGGGGATCAGAGATGGGGAAGGAGAATGGCTAAAAGCCATGTTTGAAGATTTTACAATGAAGACAACTCAAAGTGTCACCCAAAATGTAACACACCTGTTGGAAGAAAAACTAGATGGTTTTGAGAAGAGACTAGATCATAAATTAGAAAAGATGGATAAAAGAATAAAAGCAGAAATACAAAAGGTCAGTGACAGAGTTGATAAACTAGAAACTGAAAGAGACAGCAAATTAGACAGATTAGCCTTATTGGAGCTGAAAGAGAAAGAATACTGTCTTAGAGGCGTATTAGAAAAGAAAGAAGCTGAAATTAAAGAAATAATAGTTCAAATGTTAGCAAGCTTGATTGGGAAGAAAAGAAAATGGAAGAAGATATAGAAAAAATATTTTGGGTTAATTCCAAGTACGCTAGCATTCATCAGAAGCCTAGAGATATAATAATTGAATTTTCAAGAAAAAAGACGAGAGATCTGATATTGCAGGCATACTTTGATAAAAAAATCAACATCGAGGGGGAGAATATTATAGTATTAAAAGAAATTCCACTAAGAATTCTAAAAAAAGGAAAGATTATACCTTCCTCACAGACATACTAAAAAGGAATAAAATTCCCTTTCGATAGGAGAGGTTAGAGGGAGTTAGTCTTACCTTTCAGCGAGATAGACACAAACTTAATTCAATTCAAAAAGCCAAGGAATTCTTAAAGAAATATAAAAAAAGATATAGAACAAGTTAAAGATAGGAGAGAAAGAAAAGAAGAGGAAGTAGCAACAAACTTTAAAGAATTTGAGGATTCTTTAATGGTGCCAATGCCCCAGCAAAAAGGAAAAAAATCTTCCATTATTTGAACAAATTAAAACAAGATGTAATTTGTATCCAAGAAACCGATATTAGGAAAAAAGATGTTAAATATTTGTTAAATAAAAATCTAGGAAATGAATATAAAGTTTTCAAGAACAAATTATCCTACCATTTAAGGAACTATTAAATTTGATTATGACTGGATTGAAAATACCAAAGACGTGGACAGAAGCAAACATCATATTAATTCCAAAAGAAGGACAGGATCCGACACTTTGTAAAAGTTATAGGCCCATATCCTTATTGAATAATGATTATAAAATATTTACATTAATTCTAACAGAAAGATTAAAAACAGTGCTCCAAGAAATTATTGATAAGGACCAAAGTGGCTTTTTACCTAAAAGACACATAAAAGATAATATAAGGACTGTGTTGGATGTAATAGAATATGCTCAAGTCCATAATGAAAAACAATTCACTCTGATATTTTTAGATGCTGAAAAAGCCTTTGATAATTTAAATTGGAATTTTATGTTTAAGATTTTAGAAAATATGGTCTTTGGAGATTTATTTATAAAAGCAGTAAAATCAATATATACATCCCAAAAAGCCAAAATTATAGTAAATGAAGAAATAACACAAGATTGTGAAATTGAGAAAGGTACAAGACAAGGCTGTCCTTTATCACCATTGTTATTTATTTTAGTACTTGAATTTCTTATTGGAGATATTAGAGATGATAGACAAATAGGGACGCGGTGGCGCTGCGGGTTAAACCGCTGAGCTGTCGATTGGAAGGTCGGCGGTTCGAAACCGCGCGGCGGGGTGAGCTCCCGTTGTTAATCCCAGCTCCTGCTCACCTAGCAGTTCGAAAACATGCAAATGTGAGTAGATCAATAGGTACCGCTTCGGCGGGAAGGTAACGGCGTTCCGAGTCGTCATGCTGGCCACATGACCCGGAAGTGTCTATGACAACGCCGGCTCCAAGGCTTAGAAACGGAGATGAGCACCGCCCCCTAGAGTCGGATTCGACTGGACTTTACGTCAAGGGAAACCTTTACCTTAGACAAATAGAAGGTGTAAAGATTAAACAAGAAATGTTTAAATTAAGAGCTTTTGCAGATGATCTAGTTATTATTATGCAGAGCCCGCTAGAATCAATTGACTATTTATTAGATAAATTGCAAGAATTTGGAAAATTAGCAGGCTTCAAAATAAATAATCAGAAAATGAAAATGATAAACTTAAATATGACACAAAATGGTCAAGCCATGTTAGAAAATAAGACAGGCTTCAAAAGTGTAAAAAAGGTTAAATATTTGGGAGTAGAAATTGCAACAAAGAACAATGACCTATTTCAAAATAACTACTCGAAAATATGGAATGAAATAAAACTAGATTTCTCAAGATGGGAAAAACTACATCTTTCTCTATTGGGGAGAATTTCCACAATTAAAATGAATGTACTACCCAGAATATTATTTCTATCTCAACCCATACCAATATTAATAACAGATAATACTTTTAAAACATGGCAAAGAGACCTATTGAAATTCATTTGGCAAGGGAAAAAACCAAGAATAAAATTTAAATTATTACAAGATGCCAAAGAAAGGGAAGGATTTGGATTACCAGATCTGAGATTAGATTATGAGGCATGTTGTTTGATGTGGTTAAAAGAGTGGATTACATTAGAAAATCATAGGCTGTTAAAATTAGAAGGACATTATCTAAAATTTGGTTGGCATGGCTTTCTATGGTATGATAAAATCAAAGCAAACAAAGCATTTAACAAACACTGTATTAGAAGAGCTATTATTTATTTGATTTGATTTGATTTTATAAATTTATTCACCGCCCACCTCTCCCCAATGGGGGGACTCTGGGCGTCTTACAATAAAACAAGATTAAAATATAAAACCATTACAATTACAAAATACAATAAAAATATAAATATAATAAAATCTACATGGCGAAGAGATCTTAATCAAACCTTCAGTGTGGTAGGTCTCTCCGAATCACTTCATGGTGCTAGCCATCCCCAGGTGTAATTATTTGCCCTCCCATTCCAAGCCTGCCTACAAAATGAGGTCTTTAATCTTTTGTGGAAGTCCAGGAGCAAGGGGGCTTGTCTCACCTCTGGGGGAAGGATGTGGGAAATATAAATCCACATGGGAAAAATATAAACCTAAATTAACACCAAACATGCCCCTATGGATATCTCCCCAGGAAGCATTTGCCAGAAGATAAAATATAGAAAGTCATAAATGGTTGAGATATAGAGATTTATTAAAACTTGAAGGGGATAAATATGTAATGAAAACAAGAGAAGAATTAGAAAAGGAAGGATACCTTTGCCATTGGTTTACTTATATACAACTAAAGGAACAGTTTAAACTAGATGAGAAGAAGTACAAATTCAGAAAAGATTCAACATGGTGGGATAGTCAATTTTGTACTGATGCTGATCAGTAAGATATATAAAATGTTATTACAATTAAAATGGGAAAACAAGCAAACTAAAGAATGTATGAATAAATGGGCAAATAACTTCAGGTATAACATTATGTATGACCAATGGGAAAGGATGTGGACTAAAGGATTAAAATTTACATTGAATTATAATCTGAAGGAGAACTTTTACAAAATGATGTATAGATGGTATATAACTCCTGATAAAATATCAAGAATGTTTAAAAATGCATCAAACACTTGTTGGAAATGTAGAAACGAAATAGGTACGTTTTATCACATGTGGTGGTCTTGTAAAAAAGCAATAAATTTCTGGGCGTCAATACACAATGTTATTCAAAAAATGTTGGCAATGGACATAATCCCAAAACTGGAATTATACTTACTGGGTCTAATGGAAGAAGAATTAGAAAAAAAACATGGAAAGTTCCTACTGTACTTGACTACTGCCACACAAATTATTTACACCTCAAGGTGGAAAGAAGAGTCTACCCCATCAGTAGAAGAATGGATAATTAAGATAATGGACTTGACCCAGATGGCAAAACTAACGGACCTGTTAAATGATAAAAATATGGACGGTTTTAAGAATGAATGGCGACCTTTTCTCGATTATATAAGGACAATGCAAAAAATAACAATACGTATATAGGATTTAGCAACTAAACACTTAATCAAATAGAAATAGGGGTGACATAGATTGAAAATAGAGAAGAAGTTAAGAGAACACAACTAGAGATCCAAAATCACAGTTTAGATAGTTGGAAACCACTTTTTAATAAGCTTTGTTGTTTTCTTTTCTTTTTGTCCTTTTTCTTTCTTTTTTCTTTTCTTTTTGTTCATTGTTATATGTATTTGTATGTATTATGTTGTTTATGTTATTTTGCTTTCTAATAAAGTATTTAAAAAAAAATCAAGCTGAGTATCATCTGCATATTGATGGTACTGAACCAACAGATTGAAGGAACTGCATACTGCTTATTGATTCTGAATTATCCATTCTGATTTTCATCTTTCTTGAATATACCTTGGACTTGCAGTTTGAGAAAGAATTTATGATAAACCCATGTGACATTTCTTATTCTACCTACTTAGCCAATGTTAGATTCACCTACCTATGTCCTGCTATTTGTGCATAGGGGAAAACAAGAGGAAAGCAAGTTGTCCAGTATGATGGGAATTTTCACAACAGAAATCTAGCACTTAAGATACATGCATACACAACTGGCTCACATAACACAGCAGTTACAATACAATGATGTTATACAGAATTTCAAAAATTACCTCTGACTCTTTCATTTGCGTTCTCATATAATATTCTTCTAGTGTCAAAAGAAGATGCTTCTGGCTAGTGACATTTCTATATATTCTCTTCTCCACAGGTGTGGTGGAATCTAGAAAATCTACAAATATAGGAGACTCCTCCATCAATTTCTCCTTTGTCCATGAAATCTACAGGAATAATTTGTAATTTGGAATCTTTATTAGGACAACAATCTTTCTTAGACAAACTAAAAAAATCACAATGTATCTGCATTTTGAGATCTATAGATCAGGAAATATGTTAGTACAAATGTCAAAGGGAAAAAAAATATTATATAATATTTATAAAGTTTTTTTGGGGGGGTTGCTGTTGCTGGAACAAGATTTAACTTCTAGAATACACTTGAGGAGTTATGGAACTTCTTCATGGCAGTAATAAATACTGGTGTTATAGAACGATTCAGTTCTTAAAGTCAGTCTGAATAAGACTTTCAAGATTTCCATATTATTCACTTTGTCAAATCAACTTGTTGAGTAGCTTGGGATCATCAAAAAAATTGATCCAATCAGGCTGGGCAAACAAAAAAATTGCTGAATTGTACTCACTTTCTGAATTCTCTTGACTTACAGATTTAATTCAAAAATCCAAACGGGATCATTAATCTGAATTTTATTTTAGCTAGTTTGTATACCTCTTAACAAATACAAACATTATTAGGCCAGTTTATATTGATTCAAATAACTTACATAGCTGCAGATGGCCTCTGTAGTTGTACAATGAAGAATGGGCAAATTCCTTGAATATACTATAATCTTTCCTTCAGCAGTTTCTAGCTTTGTATATCTAGAACCCTTAAAACTTCATCTCAGAAATGATATAGGAATAAGTGAACAAAATCTCCCACAATTCTAGCACACAGTTTCCTGCACTGGAACTGCCCCCCACGCCCATTGGATTGGGATAGGAGGAGACAATGGGATAAATCTTCCTTTTAAGCTAAAATCCAAGATGCAATTTGTCAAGTACATGGTAAAAAAAGTTTGTGTCATTCCCCAAACCCATTGCCTCAATCTCATTCTGTTCCTTTACTAACAGTTATTATATATATTTTTAAAAGATCCTAATAATGGATCTCTCCCTTATGACATTTTTTGTGCTTTCAAATTTATGTTGGAGTGTTATGAATGCTACCAAAAAAAAAAAGAATCATTTCATGTAACTATTTAGTGCCTATGGCTAAGATGACATCAAATATCCTAATCTATTTGATTTATTTGATTTATTTATTTATACTTCAAATTTACTCACTGCCCATCTCACTCAAGGAGCAACTCTAGGTGGTTTACAGTAAAAACAAGAATAAATAATCATTAGAACGCCATAAAATAGTATTCTTATATAAAGGTATAAAAGTACAATGACTAGATGTGGTTTGGAGCCCACCAGGAGCGGGGGTGAAAGACTTCGGGGTCAAATTCGACAGGGACCCAGCAACATTATCCTTCTTCCTAACAAATGCCAAGAACTACATGGAAGAATTTGGGCCATATTTCCGCTCAGAAAAGGGCAAAATTAACGCCATTGCTAACAGACTTAAAGGAAGGGCGGCCGACTGGTATGTGCAGCTATGCCAGGCAGAAGCCCCAGAGCTCGATGAATTCGATGAGTTCCTCTGGGCACTAAATCTGCACTTCAGAGACTCCTTAGAAAAGGAGAGAGCGAAGAGATCCCTAAGGGGAATCAGCCAAGGGCAACGATCTGTAGCAGATTATGCCATGGAGTTTAAAGCACTGGCTGGAAAGGTGGTGGACTGGTCGCAGTCTACCCTAATTGAACGTTTCAAAGAGGGCCTGAACTTGGACGTTCTGAGGTGGGCATTATGCAGAGACGACCCAAACACTCTACACGAGTGGATACTGCTGGCCGGTAAGGTGGAAAATGCCCAGGAAACCTTCCTACAAGCCAAGAGGGTGGTGCAACAAGCGACGATGGTAAAGGGACCCCAAACCGCTGCAGGACCGGTGAGGCCAACATCCCAACCTTGGAGAGAGGAGAGGGAGTGACGGTTCGCCAAGGGGCAGTGCCTTCGATGCGGGAAAGAGGACCACAAAGCGGCGGCGTGCCTGAAGACAAAGGTAGTTGACAGGCCAGGAAAAACGCCGGGCAAACCACCTGTAGGGCCCAAAAAGATGCCAGTGGCCAGGGGAGAGATCGGAGCAAAAGAACTACCTTACTCCAGTGAAGAGGAGGAGAACAACCAGGAAGAACCGGCGGGAAACACCAGCCACCTGCCCTGAGAAGCGCCAGGGGGCAGGTGGAGGAGAATGGGCGCAGCGACGTCTGGGTGAGTGCCAACTGTCCCACCCTGTACGTAAAAGTTAAGTTAGGTTCCACTGAGAAGTCGGTTGAAGTCTGGGCCCTAATAGACTCGGGCTGTTCTAGGTGCCTAATGCACCCAGATGTGGTTGCTGATTTAAATCTCCCCTGCTTTCCACTTCAGCACCACATAGTGTTCACGCAGTTGGATGGTTTGGCAGCGGGAGGGGGCCCAGTCACCCAATTCACTGGAGAAGTGGCACTGCAGTTAGGCACCACCTGGAGAGACTGAAATTTGTCGTGGCACCGGTGGGCCACCCTTTAATCATCTTAGGCATTCCATGGCTTGTACGAAGGAACCCATACATAAATTGGGAAACCAGGACGATCATGTTTGCAGACGGCTTCTACCAAGCACCTACAGGGGACCGAATTCCCCATGCTGTGGTGGGGAGGGTGGTGTCTACAACCACACATCTGGCTGCAGTGGCCCTGGAAGGCTTGCCGGACAAGTACACTGAGTTTGCAGATATGTTCGGGGAGAACGAAGCAGACAAACTCCCACCCCACAGAAAGACTGACTGTGCGATAGAACTGGTCCCCAACACACCCTTGCCAAAGCCAAAAATTTACGCAATGACCCAGAAAGAACTGGCAGCATTGCGGGAGTTTGTGGACAAGAACTTAGCACGAGGCTTCATTGAGCCCGCAAACTTGCCAGTTGGAGCCCCAGTGTTGTTCAGAGAAAAAAAGGATGGGACATTAAGACTCTGTATGGACTACCGCGGATTGAATTCGGTTTCCATATCAAACAAATATCCCTTGCCACTAATCAAAGACATATTAGCACATCTGGCAAAGGGGAAAATATTCTCTAAACTGGACTTGCGAGAAGCCTATTTCCACATACGCATACGGGAGGGGGATGAGTGGAAGACGGCTTTCAATTGCCCACTGGGATTATTCCAATATAAAGTATTACCGTTTGGTTTGGCAGGGGCACCAGGGATATTTATGCAATTGATCAACGAGGTCTTGCACGAACACTTGTTCAAGGGGGTCCTTGTGTATTTAGATGATGTATTGATATATTCTGAGACTGAAGAGGAGCACGAACGCTTGGTTAAGCAGGTGCTCAGGAAACTCCGCAAAGCCGAGCTATTTGCCAAGCTTTCTAAGTGCGAGTTTCATAAATCTCAGCTAGATTATCTGGGTTACAGAATCTCTGAGAGGGGCATCAAAATGGACCCTGGGAAAGTCCAGGCCATCCTGGCATGGGAGCGCCCGCGCACTAGGAGGCAACTACAAAGTTTTCTGGGATTTTCTAATTTTTACAGGGGGTTCATCAAGGGACTAGCGGAAATCGTTTTGCCCCTAACTAATTTACTCCACACCAAGGGTTTGGGAGACATGCGCAAGGCACGAAACCCGGGAGCGCTACTTAACTGGACACCTGAATGCCAAAGGGCTTTTGATCATCTCAAAAGCCTGTTCACAGCTGAATCGGTTCTACAACACCCCGACCCCACCAAGCCCTTTGTAGTCCAAGTAGATGCCTCCAATTTCTCAATTGGGGCGCTCTTGCTTCAGCGGGATCCAAATGATCAGCTGAAGCCCTGCGCGTACCTCTCCCGCAAGTTGTCCGAAACAGAACGGAGATGGCATGTATGGGAGAAAGAGGCTTTTGCCGTCAAAGCTGCCTTAGAGGCATGGCGACACCTCCTGGAAGGGGCCACTTGCCCCTTTGAGGTCTGGACGGACCACAAAAACCTGGAAGTGCTCAGTACCCCGAAACGCCTCAGCCCCAAGCAGGTTCGCTGGGCTCAATTTTTCAGCCGCTTTAATTTTCAGCTGAAGTTCATACCGGGAAGAAAGAACTTCTTAGCTGACGCTCTCTCTAGGCGGCCCCAGGATGCCAGTCAGGCATCAGACATTATAGGTACTGTGTGGACCAACACACAGCTGGGTTGCCAAGCCGTCACGCGCAGCCAAACTGGAATGCAGCGTACTCCGGCACAACTGCCTGCAAGGGGAGGGAGACGCATGTCAATTTCATCGCAATTGCAACAGCAGTTTGTACAAACCTTAAAAATGGATACATGGTTGCAAACCAATAAAAACAATGTTTCTTTTGAAAATGATTTGGCCTGGAAACAAAATAGCCTGTACGTGCCAGAGCAATTGCGAGCAGAGGTTCTGAGACGTTCTCACGATGACAAAACGGCAGGGCACTTGGGCTTTGTAAAAATGTTACATCTGGTAAGGCGACAATTCTGGTGGCCTACACTTAGGAGGGATGTAAAAGATTATGTCACTGCTTGCCCTACATGTGCTATGGCCAAGCAAAAAGTGGGTAAGCTCCAGGGACTATTGCAGCCGGTGGCAAGCCCCTCCCGCCTTTGGGAGGAAATCTCGATGGATTTCATCGTTGACTTGCCACCCAGCCAGCGGAAAACGGTCATCTGGGTGGTTAAGGACTACTTTTTGAAACAGGCCCATTTTATTCCATGCGCCTCCATTCCCTCTGCTCAACAGCTGGCACGCCTCTTTTTAAATCACATTTACAAATTACACGGTACCCCTTCCCACTTGGTCACAGATAGGGGTACACAATTTACTTCACAATTCTGGAAAGCATTTTTGAAGTTGATTGGCACCAAGCAGGCATTGTCCACTGCTTGGCACCCCCACATGGACGGCTCTACGGAAATCCTTAACTCCACCCTGGAGCAATTGGGTAGACTTACTCCCCTTTGCTGAGGTGGCATACAACAATGCAGTGCACCAGAGCATGGGCCACACCCCCTTCTGGGTAGTCTATGGACGAGACTTCATCCTGATCCTGGAGTTGCCACAGCCAGCTACCCCGCCTTGTTCCCCAGATGACTGGGCTGCTCAGCTAGCCAACATTTGGCCAATCATTCAGCTGGCTCTCTCCGAAGCCCAAGCAACCTACAAGCATTATGCGGACAACCACAGGGCTGCGCAGCCAGACTTCAAAGTGGGAGATAAGGTCTACCTCTCCACTAAATTCATTAAGTCTCTGCAGCCCTCAAAGAAGTTAGCCCCCAAGTTCATTGGCCCTTTTCCAATAGTGGAAATAATCAACCCAGTAACTTTTAAGTTAGAATTGCCACACAACTTGAAACGCATACACCCAGTATTCCATTGTGCCTTACTGAAACCGGCTACCTCCTCAAAGTTGCATAACGAAACCCCCCCGCCTCCTCCCATCATGATCGATGGGCAGCAGCACTTTGAAATAAAGGAGGTCCTAGATTCCCAAAGGCTACAGGGCACCCTTCAGTACCTGGTCTGCTGGAGACATTTCCCCCACCCTGAGTGGGTGCATGCCCGGGATGTCTCAGCGCAACGGCTAGTCACACGCTTCCATGCAGCGTATCCTTCCAAACCGGCGCCTTGAAGTTTTTTTAGGGGAGGCAGTATGTCATGTCCCCTGTTGCGATATATACATACATCACAACGGGGAACATGCCTTTCCGGTGAAGGGAAGGGGGGAGGAAAGAATCAGTGCGAATCCCGTAAGCACTGAAAGACAATACAGATAAAGGACAAAGGAGCCATTCCTTTGCCCTGACCCGGGAAACCATCATCCTATCTCCCTGACATCTCTGCATTACCACGGGGGACACACCTGCTCCGGACACAGGAAGAGGACAGAGGTAATCAGCGCTAATCCCCCTGATCGCCCATTGGGACTCCGGAATCGCCCCCTGATCGCCCATCGAGACTCCGGGTTCACCGTCGGTCAGGACTTTGGGACAATGGGGAGTGGGGAAGGATCAGGTCCACACCGCGGGTATTTACTGGCTACCTCGCATGCCATGTGCTCATTCCCGTCTTTCTCCGTGTCTGCATTCTATTCTTAATAAACCAGATATCCTTAGCCCTGGCTGGTGAGTCTGTGTTTTTTCTGAATAAGGCAACCATCACAATGATACCCTAGAACAATAAGATTCAATCTCTGTCGACCCTCCACCCTCACCATACATGCAGAATTTCTACATGAATAGCTTATGCCACTACCCAAGCCTTGCTAATGTGTGTAAAAGACAACTGAATTAGTACTGTACTGGGATTTCTTTAACTTAGTTATTGTTCTGACATTGATAATTCATTTTCTGTCTGTTTCAGTGGCTGTTTGCTGACAAGTTAAACAGCCAGTGGTAAGCATTACTGCTTTCCAAACAGTTCAGTAAATAATTTTCCTTGCTACCTACCAACAGAATCCTTCTCCATCACACCTGAGCATTGGGGCCAGGCGGGGAGGGGGTCTGAAGTTTGTGAAAGCCTTCCCCTACAAGAAGACATAAAAAGAATTTGCTGGCAGTAGGTCTCTTGCACTGCCCATGGTCTAGCTGTTTGTCTGCCATAAAAATAAAACACATGCACTTAGGTAGCTAGATGGGTTATTGCACGAATGCTAAAATGTGTGGACAGGGAGAAGAAAGTACAGTCAATTAAATATCTGAATGAATTATTTGTTATAACTTCAAAGAAAAATCAACCTCCAAGTGGTTATGAATATTCAGACACTAGTAATTAGGTAAATTTTAGAGGATAAACCAGACCCACTGCACCATGGAAAGACAGAGGAAGAATACACAAATATTGGGCTATATATCAGATCACGTTGACATCATTAATAACTAGTAAATTTTGTGTACATGAAACATTCCATTTGTATGATAAAACAGTCCTCACAAAACATATATATGCATCACACCCATAAGTATACTTACTTTAAAATAATTGTTGAGCTCATCTGAAAGAAACTGATAAAACATCTCTTTTTCTGCATTATCAACCAGACGGTCATGAAAAACTCGGGTAGATTCATGAATAAAAAGCAATGCTGCTGTTCCTTTTGAGACAATGATTGACTTGTGTGCTTGAAGTAATCCTTCAAGTACCTACAGTATTGATTTTAAGAGAGATTAACTTTTTGAACTGAAGCTGTATTCACATTCCTACTGAAGTTACCAAAACTTTTAAGCTACCTTCTGTATTGATTTAGATTTACATCATGCTATGCTGATCCATATTTGCTTTAGGTATTTTACAATGGTGCTTAATAGCCCTGAAGGTAGGGGTACCCATTGCAGAGATAAAATAAAGGGTCGTACTATATGTAATTTTTTAATTCTGACCGCATATGAAATATGTTGTTTTAATATAAGGATCCGAATAGGTTGTTCGTCAATGCACAGTGCTAAATACTGATCTCTCTCTTTCTTAAACAATTGACATTCAAATAATATGTCTTCTATCTCTGGAGCTCTGCAAATACAAGTATGTTCATTATAAAGGACTTGGCTAAATCTTCCATATTTAACCATTGTCTCCAGCTGCTCGAATCTTGCTCAAGTAAATACAGCCCTAAGATGTGGAGGCATTTCTGTGTTTAAATACTCAGCAGTTTGGAAGGTACGTTTGTAGTGGCTCATCCATTTCAATGTGCCAACCTTGCTAAGAATGGCTTTATCTTTCTGCTTCAAAATCTAAGATTCTTTGTGCAGCAATCTTTTTAGCTTGTTCTCCAGTTGTACAAGAGACAGGGAGACCACAGCTCCTAATATAGTCAGTTGTATAGTACAATCCAAGAATTCTGTGATTGAGATTTTGTCTGTTCTAACAGACACAATTTTGGAAGTCTGTCAGTTTCCATAGCATTAATTTTGCACCAATAGTTGTATGCCCTGATTTCAGACAAAGAACAAATTGAATAAATTCCCAATTCAGCTCTAACTGCAGCAGCTGAAGTCTCTTTATCCACACCCAATATACCTGTCTACTGAAGCATCAGAATCAGCAATAATCCCACAGAAGTCCTATCTGTATCATGAAAGAGTGCTACATATCATATAATTTTGCAACTATTTGCTATTTTCTTAGTATCCCCCTCCCCCCAAAAGTAAAATGATTCAGGAACATGATGCAACAGAGTAAAAATAAGAAATATGCAAATAAATTCGAAGCTCAAAAGAAATTCTTAATACATGTAAACAGTTCAAGAATCAGACAAACACTCTAATCATCAACCTAGCTGTGAAATGTATTTCAGGCAACTACAGCAACTATCTTTCTCAGTTATTCCTCTTTGATAAGGACAGGACTAAAGGTTTAGCCACACTATAGGCACAGTTTTCTCTGCTTGTTACTTTAAATCCATACAGTACATTCCAGTGCATGTTGACAAATAATTATGTATTTGTGTACATTCTTTGTTGATATAGTATTATTCATGTATACATTTTACTGAGTATGATTATAATCTAACTTTTGACATGGGTTAATAGTAAGGAAAGCAAAGGGAAGTAGAGACACATAAAGAAAAAAGGAGTGTGTACTTGTTCAATAAAATGGCTGTGAGATGCATCATCCTGGTTTAAAATCCTCCTCCTTTTATCACATTTCCCAGTTTTAATCATATCCCTTCTATTTATGTATTTCGTTTTTAAAAAACTTTTCTATTTGCTTTCCTATTCTCTAATTTGTGGAATACAGGTAGTCCTCATTTAGCAACTGTTCAATTATGATGGTGATGAAAAAGTAACTTTACAAATAATCCTCACATTTACAATCTTTGCTGTAAAACAAAGGAAACCGACATAAGATCAAAAGCACAGTTGTAGTTTCACTTAGTGACCACTTCACTTAACACCTGAGTTGCTGGTCCTAATTGTGGTTGCTAAATGAGGACTACCTGTATTTCACGGATTAACTGTTAACCAACTGAAAACAGACAAGAAATACAAGACGAGTTTAAAATAAGATTCCAAATGTCATCATTTTAACAAACCTTAAAAAGATCTCGTAGGTTAAATGTGTAATGGCATTTAGCAGGCGTTGGAAGCATTTTATTAAGCATTCTATAGTATAGCGCAATAGAGCAACATGTTAAATTATCTGTACACTTCTGAACTTCAACCAAGAACCTGTTGATGTAAAAGTATGTTCCCAGACGTACCTACAAAAAATAAATATTTTACACATTTAAAATAAATATTTTAAACATATTTCACATATAATTTAATAATAAATGTATGCTAAATTATATAACTTTTTTTTTAAAATGCCAACATAATTATATTAAACCACACTATTTGACATGTTTGCAGATTGAATTGCAAGCATTTTTACATACTTTAATAAAAACAGGCTCTATGGAAACAAGCACTTTTTAACAGACTGTCTAAATGTACATTTAAAAGAGCATTTGAGAATATTCAAGCAATCATAACTACCAATCTAGATGCAGTACCAGTTTCTCTATAGGATTATATAGGGCTTCCAGAGGACTAGCACTGTAGCATGGCTGATCTCCTTTTCAGTGAGGGGCAGTATTATGACAGCATGCTCAGTGCATTGTTTTTTTTGGTCTCATTTTTTTTCCTGGAAATTTCCTCAGTGCCAAAGTAGATATTAAAAACAGAACTAATATCTACTTTGGCTCTGAAGAAATTTCCAGGAAAAAATGATAGGTATGTAACAGCCATAGGGAAATTGGACTTTAAGGTATAAGGAAGGGAGGTTAACCATTTCTGTCCTTATCAAACCCTATTAATATTGTCTCCCTGAAGCTGTTATTAATTTGAAGGGAAGCCTCCACTGGCACCAAATATTGAGTTTTAAAGTAGAATATTATACTGTAACTATAATAAAAGCAAGCATGACCCCAGGTGGCAGCACCAGTTTGCAGTCTAATACAAAGTTTCTCAACCAGGGCTCTGTGGAACCCCAAGGTTCCGTGAGAGGTCACTAGGGGTTCTCTGCGAGAAAATGGTTTATTTAAAAAATTATTTCAAATTCGGGCAACTTCACATTAAAGAGGTAAGTTTCATTCTTTATTTTTAGTTTGAGAACACTGTTAATGCATATATACAGGCCTGTACATGAAACAAATATAATAATTTTATAATTTCTGGCCTATATTTGAGCCTGAATGTGCAGGGGTTCCCCAAGGCCTGAAAAATATTTCAAGGTTTCCTGCAGGGTCAAAAAGTTGAGAAAGGCTGGTCTAATACACAATGAACTGTTTGTGTAGCTTTCTATTCTTTTTTTTTTTATATATCGTTGGATTTTTGTCCTTTATATACAAGTTCAGTGAAATATGTCTTTTTCATGAATTCTTTGAATTCTGATTAGCTGAATCATCTTTCCCTCTCTCATATATATAATGGACAAGAGTAGAAGCTCTTCTGTGGGATGAGCAGAGAATGCTCATAATAATAATAATAATAATAATAATAATAATAATAATAACCATTGACCAGGGAGAAAGCCTGTCTTCCATGAGAACAAAAAATTGTCCTGCAAAGTCAGTGAACTCAAAGTGTTGCAAAAAAGGTAATGTAATACAATATTTTAAGCAGCAAATATTCCAGTTTTGCCCATTACGTTTTGCCATCTTTATTGTTAGAAGGACAATTCAACAATATCCCAGAACAAAGAAACTTTGCCTTTCTAGCTGCTGGAAGTAGAAACAGTCCCTCATGCACTTTTGCACTGTCTCTTCTAGATTTTGTGGTGAGCTGACTTAATAATGTCTTTTCTAACTCACTCTCACTCCTGCTCAGAGGAGGAAAACTCTCTTCCTCTTAGCTGACAGTAACCGAATATCTCCAAAAAGGTTGCTAAATTGATTGTAAGTGCCATCACTATGAGATGTTCTGGCGTTTAGCAATTTTGCTAGCTTCAGTAAGTTTTTATGTAAGGTATTTCTATAATTTTCAGTTACATATCATTAGTTTTGTTTTCTGGTAGTTTTGTTTTGCTCTTTGTAAAAGTAAATAAATAGAGGTTTAGGAACTGTTACCTGGAAAATACGTTGCAAAGACTGTAAGGAAGTTGCAGGCAAAACTAAGATGCAAAAATGGGACAGAAGACGAGCACTAATTTCATTACTTCCTACACTTAGAGGTGTACAGCATGCAATGAAGGCAATGTCCTCAACATGCTGTTAGAAAAATACACAAGAGAGCAGCTTTTAAAAACTCTATAAATCAACATATTTAAAATGTTGTTTTACTGGTTCAGGATGATTGATAATGAACTTACACATTCTTATGAAAAGGTTCTAATGCAATAAAATACTATACATCTGTTCCTAGGGTAGGTACAGAGCTTCCTATACCACAAATACAGGCAAAAATACAAATCTCCTCAGAAACCCTTCAGATTCATGAAGGTTTTTATTGAACAATCACAACCAAAAACAACTTTAAAACAGAAAAAATGTGTATGGAGACATCTCTACTGTAATTGATATGTAACTGTAATATAATTCATAATGCAACTAGCGTAGCTCAGAAACTCAGAACTGGTGACTGTATAATTAAAAACCTGAACTGAAAAAACAAGATAGCGAGTAAACAGACTGCAATTCTGAGAGCTAAATCAGATGTGAACACAGCAAACAAATTAATTTACTTGAAACTCTGATATACTCCATTCAAAATGTGGACATGTCTTAGCAGTATTTCTTACTAATACACTCCTTTTTGCTCCATATCCCTGAGTAGAATAGGGAAAATCCAGATTTAAATAAAAGGAGTGCACTACCATGATACCTATTTAGGCTTCAATAATCAATCAATAATGTTAAGCAATCTGATCTCACTATTGATTTCTCAGAACTACAACCCATACTGTTCCTAAATTAGGCTATGGCAGCTTCAGTATTTTAGCAATTTCTTGTTATACACATACAGTATTTGCATGGTTTTAGGAGATTCTTTTGAGAAAAAGTGATGGCAAGGCAACCACATATATGTCAGCAACTTGTTAGAATGTAAGTGGATTCCATTTATTCTCCAAGTTGATATGAATGAGATTCTGCTTGCCCTTCTTAAGACACCAAGGGCAAATTACACTCCACGTTATTGTTTTCTCTAGACATGGTGACATCTAATCCATCAGATAATTAATCTGATACTGTCCCCAAATCATTTTCCCAATGCTATTTTTATTTGCCAGCTTTTATTACTGTCTTTTGGGTGAATGACGCTTCTGTCTGTATCCTGTCATGTTCAGACTTTAGATTTTGTAACTAAAGAAATGTTTACCAAAGCTAGTCATGAGAATATATAGGAATAAGCAAAAACAGGAATGTGTTCGTTCTTTTGCTTTCATGAATTTAGGGAGGGAGTGAGAAAGAAGATGGCCACAGCCTGTGTCATATCTATCTTCTTTGAAGGAGATTCTTACAGAGAGATGGCCATATCAGGGGAAGTCAGATTTCCAACCTAGTGGTCAGACTGTCAGAGTACCTGGCCTTAAGGTATAGCTGGTAAACACCAGGTCTATTGGAAATAAAATCATGTCCATTCCTGATCTGAATGGTGGTGGATGAGCAGGTAGATCTGGTCTGTATAGTATTGCTAAAACTTGGCTGAGCAACGGTAGCAATGTTGCTTTATCTGAAATATGCCCAGCTGAGTTTCAAGTCCTGCACCAGCCTCAGGGTGAAGGTTGAGGAAGTGGTAGTGGTGTTAATCTACCCAGAGACTTTATTGGTGGCCAGAGGCACTGTCTCCAAAGTGGCACTGCTGCCCATCAGGATTCCTCTCTGGACTTCTGCATTTGGTCCTTAGGCTGATGGTAGATTGGTGTTGGGGAGCATCAGCCTTCGTATAGTTGGGACAGGGTTGAATAGGGCCTGAAGTTCATGGCCTCCATGGTAACCATGGGCTTGTTCGAGGTAATCTTGGATCATGCACACATAGCTGGACAGGTGTTTGGTCTTGTTTCAATTTCACAGCAGTTCTTATATGATCTAGATACAGAGGGTATTACCATCACCCCTTTGTCATGGTCATATCACTTCCTATCCAGATGCAATTGATAGCCATTTGTGACCTGCATAGGGCTAGACCCATTTGAATGGTCTGCCCCAGATGCTTTATTAATCCACTTGGTTATCAGTGGTTCTTTGGGGAGTTCCCTGACAACCTGACAAATGAATCTGCTGTGGGTCTGGTTTGCCACTGGCAATACGAGGTGTCATGGGCCCTCAACATAATCACTCCTGAGTGGCCTCTCCCTGTTAGCTGTTCCCAAGTGATTCATTAGTTTTCTGAGACACTCTGGGAGATGAAGCATTAGAAACAATGTTAGGTGTGCCAATAGAGAAAATAAAAAGCAAATCTGACTGAGCACATATATGTGCCCATGTCTGAGCCTATTCCATGGCAATAAGGCAGGTAAAGCATCTTCACTTCTCCCTTATTGACTTGATGGGTTGTTGTCCAGTGACCTTGTTTAGGGTTGCTAATTCTTGCTGGGAAAGAGCTGACTGCAAAAGATCCCACCTGGCTGCTGTGACCAGCAAACACAACATTTGCCAGCAAAGTTGCTCAGATTTGCTTCAAGTTTGACATGGGCAGGGCCTAGGGTGATGATTGGGGTGTTGCCTTACCATGGGATTCATTTCAGGTTGTGACTTCTAGTGAAGTGGATAAGGTGATCTCCAGGATGTCCCCTGCCACTTGCAGGCTGGATCCTTGTCCCTCCTGGCACCTTCAGGTAGCTGGGGGAATAGTTCCCTGGATCTGAGAGATTATTAATGCCTGATTGCAGGAGGGGATGCTGGTGGTGGCCTTAAATGAGGCTATGGTGTAACTCCTCTTAAAGAGGCACTCTTTAGATCTAGAGGTGTTAGACAACTACCATCTAGTACCTAATCCCCTCTTTTTAGGGAAGATAGTTGAGACAGGGGTGATGGATCAAATTCTGAGCATCTGAGAGGAAACAAGCTACCTGGACCCTTACTGACGGATTCAGGCCTGGCCATTGGTCCCACTAGGGATCTTTTGTAGGGATCTGAGTAAGAGGAGTGCACCTGTCCTGGTCTTTTTAGACCTTTCAGCAGCCTTCATTACCATTAACAAGGTTATGGGTTTGGAGACCCTGTTTTGCAATGGTTCCACTCCTTCCCCAGCAGATGGTTCTAATCAGTGTTGGTGGGGGAGGAGAGGTCAGCCTGGTGGCTGCTCCCTTGTGGGGTGCCACAGAGGTCGTTCCTCAATCCTTACTATTTCTGGGATACAAGATACTGGGAGAGCTCACCCAGTGGTTTTGGATTTGGTACCATCAATATGCTGATGACACTCAGTTTTACATTACTACCCCAGGCCATGCTGCTGATGCTGCTAAGTGTTATCCCAGTGCTTGGAGGCTATGAGGATCTTGATGGGAGAGAATAGACTAAAACTGAATCTTAGCAAGACAAAGTTAGTTTGTCATTGAGGTTCTCTGTCTGCTCCAAGGGTGTCTCTTGATGGGGAGCCACTAGCCCTGAAGCAGCCAGTCTATAGTGACTCATGCCATCATCACCCATTTGGGCTACTGCAACACACTTTACATGGGACTTTACCTTTACAAGTCCACTCAGAAGCTCTAGTGCAATGCTCATGTGTTAACTGGCACATCCATGCTGAAGGTTCTGCACTGGTTATTAATAAATTTCCAGATGCAATTTAAAGTGCTAATCTTGATTTATAAAGCTCTTTATGGCTTGGCACCAAGTTACCTTCAGAGCTGCATTCTCCCACTAAAATTGGCCCAACCAATTTGATCTTCCCAAGGAAAGCAGCTTGTAGTTTGCCACTTTTGGGAGATGAAGGGGGCAAAGGTTGGAGACACAGCCTCTCACTAGCACCACCAGCTCCCTAGAATGGTGTCCCAGTGGGAAACTTTCACCTTAACTGCGTTCTGGAAGCAAATGAAAACAGAGCTTTTCTGGGGGACATTTGTGGCTGTATGGTGGGAGAAGGGTGACACCAAGATATTTTATATCTTGCTGTTTGAGTGAGATGGGTGGTGACTAAATTTGAAATATAAATAAATAAAATAAATGTTTCTTGTTTTGAAGCAGCTGTGGATATTTTTATTATTTTTATTATTTATTGTACTTCTTGAAAATTACCAAGAGTCCTTCAGGACTGCAAGATACAAATAAATTAAAAAATTACAAAAGTGAACATGATTTTTTCAAGTTTTCTAAGACTCATATGGAAGTTTCAATATGTTTTAGAAAGAGTTGCATCTTTCGCTATCCAGCCTAGCGATCAATAAACAGATCCCTGCAGCAAGTCCATCTTGCTGATTTAAAAAGAAGTGGCCCTTACTTGCAAAGGCCCTCATCTGTGCCAAGGTCCAAACACAGCCAGGATTTTGTGTGGCAGGGGGGACAGAGAGGGGAGATAAGAACACTTTATGGAAATCTGCCATGAGCAAATTTATTAGAAATTTTTCTTCCCTGACTTTTACTCTGAAAAGTGGTTAAGAATGTGTGAGAAAAGAACAGAAAAGATACTACCTCCAGAGACAGTAGAATTGTTCTTCACTTCTTAACCACAATACAAAGGGCAAACTATAATTCTTTTATTATAATCATTCTGATTGTAATCTTTATTATTATTTTGGGAAGCAATGAGGGAGGAGCTTCTTCTTGCAAATTAGGAATAGAGAAAGATGGGGGGGGAGTTTGAACTTACAAAAAACTTACTTTAAAAATGATTTTTAAAAAACCTCACTTCTCTCCTAAACCATGTGAGTAAGAATCTAGAGCACCCAGTACGAGAATGTATTACAATTGATCCAGAATACTATATTTACATGACAAATTATTAATGTAATGGTCAACAAAAATCAGAAATAGCACAGGAAATGTAACCCATTTTAAGCAGTACCTTCCATTCAAGATGTTTAGTGTCATAAAATCCTCCCAGCCCAACAAACTGACGGATGAGTTCTAATGGTGGCTTGGATCCATATTCTTCTGCAATTGGCATGTTCAGATCATCAATAAACAGTAGTGCCTTGAAATAAGTATAATAAAAATCACACATGATTATCACATCTGAACTATATTAACAAAAACATTAGACTCTTAATTTCTCTCTGTGGCATTTTCATTTTTACATATAATAGCTATGATCCATTGTGCTGAATATGCATATATTCTTGTACTTAGCTATTGAGGAGATGGCCTGGAAAAGCCCCCTAATTACTCATAGAATAAGTAATTGGCTCCAACAAAGAGTTTCTTAATAAATTATCTGAATTAGGATTGTTTGCATTTGATGGGACTATTCTCTGCAATGATGAAAGTCTGTGGAGTCCTTGGTGCTCCCTGAGCCTTGTTGTTTCCTTGCAGATGTTTCATTGACAGACTAGGCAACATCTTCATGCCTGTGCGGCACGAAGGATAGGATCGTGCCTGTGCGGCCTCTCTTACACCATCGAACCCAATACTCCCCGTGGTTCACGAAAGAGCTGAGGGTTCTGAAGAGGATTAAGAGATGCCTAGAGCGCCGCTGGAGAAAGATGAAGACTGAACCCGACCGAACACAAGCTAAAGCCGCGATTAAGGCCTACCTTGTGGCAGTAAGGGTGGCAAAACGTCAATATTTCTCTGCTCTTATTGCGTCCACAGAATGCTGCCTAGCAGCCCTGTTTAGGATCACCTGACCCCTGTTGGGGAAAGGGGGTCCGGAAAATCATCTACAGGGCCATGCTGATGAGTTTTCAGAGCATCTGCAGGATAAAATCGCTCGGATTCGTGCTAAGCTGGACTCCAAGCTTGAGACAGGGACTGTGGAGATGCCTGGGGAACGTACTTACCCAGTTATCTAGGAACAGTTTGATCCTGCTGGGCCTGAGGAAGCGGACAAGATCCCCCGGATTGTAAATGCTACCACCTGTCAATTAGATCAATGTCCCTCCTAGCTACTAAAGGCAGCCCGGGAGGTGACGTGTGGTTGGGCCCAGTTGATGGTAAAGACACACTTGCGGGAGGGGGTGTTTCTGGCAGCCTTTAAGGAGGCGGTGGTACACCCCCTCCTCAAGAAACCATCACTGGACCCTACTGTACTGGATAATTTTCGTCCAGTCTCCCACCTCCCCTTTATGGGGAAGGTGGTTGAGAAGGTGGTGGCATTGCAACTCCAGAGGATCTTGGATGAAGCGGATTATCTGGACCCCTTTCAGTCAGGTTTCAGGCCTGGATATGGAACAGAAACAGCATTGGTTGCACTTATGGATGATCTCTGGCGGGAGCAGGATGGTGGCAGTGCATCCATCCTGGCTCTCCTTGATGGCTTTCGATACCATCAACCATGGTATCCTTTTGGGGCGGCTCAGGGAGTTGGGGGTGGGCGGCATAGTTTTGTGCTGGTTCACCTCCTTCATCCAGGGCCGATCCCAGTCGGTGTTAATAGGGGAGGATAGATCGGGCTCACGGCCCCTCCTTTGTGGGGTGCCGCAGGGTTCAGTACTCTCTCCTCTCCTTTTTAATATCTACATGAAACCACTGGGTGAGATCATCCGTCTCCACGGGATGAGGTACCATCAATACACTGATGATACTCAGCTACACATTCCCATCCCGGGGGAAGTAAGTGATGCTGTGGCTGCCCTTTCCAGGTGCCTGGGGGCTGTTAGGGTCTGGATGGTGAACAACAGGCTTTAGCTGAACCCTGGTAAGACGGAGTGGCTGTGGGTTAATGGCCCCTCGGTTCCCAGGAATTTGCCATCTTTAGTTCTGGATGGGGTTGCACTGCCCCAGGCAGACCCGGTGCATAACTTGGGGGTCCTCTTGGACTCACAACTCCTGCTCGAAGAGCAGGTAGCAGTTGTGGCCAGAAGGGCCTTTGCACAACTTTGTGTTGTGCTCCAGTTACGCCCCTTCCTGGGGTGAGAGGCCCTTCGAACGGTCACTCATGCCCTGGTCATCTCCCATATAGACTACTGTAATGCACTCTACATGGGGCTACCCATGTAGCCCGGAAGCTACAGCTGGTCCAAAATGCGGCTGCGCAGATTATTTTAGGTGCTTCAAGATCAGCACATATAACTCCGCTGCTCCGTGAGCTGCATTGGGTGCCAGTTTGCTTCCAGGTCCAATTCAAGGTGTTGGTTATCACCTTTAAAGCCCTACATGGCATGGGTCCAGGTTACCTAAGGGACCGTCTCACCCCCGTCACATCAACCCGTCCCACCCGGTCATGCAGAGAGGACATGCCACGGACCCCATCTGCAGGAGAATTCCATCTGGCGGGGTCCAGGAGGCAAGCCTTCTCTGCAGTAGCTTCCGCCCTTTGGAACATCCTTCCCCCAGAAATATGGTTGGCCCCCTCTCTTTTGGACTTCAGAAAACAGTTGAAGACCTGGTTCTGTCATCATCCTTGGAGTGGGGAGAGGAAGAGCCATTCCTGTGGCTGGTTAGTTTCCTAGCCCTGCAGGGACCAGCCTTATCTCTTATGGGCTGAATTGATCTGCCCTTATTTGGATTTTATTGTATTTTTTATTGTATTTTATATTTATTGGAATATTAGTATTATTTATAATTTTATTGAATTTTAAATTGTTTTTACTGTGAACCCTTCAGCAAAGGATCGTTACCTTGTCGTGGTGCTGGAGCTTGAGCACCTCAATGATGCCATGAGCTAAACCGTGAAGGGCCACCCAAGACGGGAAGGTCATGACAGAGAGGTCAGACTAAATGCGATCTCTGGGGAAGGTAATGGCAACCCACCTCAGTATTCTTGCCGTGAAAACTAAATGGATCAGTACAACCAGAGATATGTCGGTATACCATCGGAAGATGAGACCCCCAGGTCGGAAGATGGTCAAAACGCTACTGGGGAGGAACAGAGGATGAGCTCAACTAGCCCCAGACGTGATGACGCAGCTAGCTCAAAGCCGAAAGGACGGCTAGCGGCCGACGGTGCTGGTGGTGAACGGCGAATCCGATGTTCTAAGGATCAACACACCATTGGAACCTGGAATGTAAGATCTATGAGCCAGGGCAAATTGGATGTGGTTATTGGTGAGATGTCAAGATTAAAGATAGACATTCTGGGCGTCAGTGAACTGAAATGGACTGGAATGGGCCACTTCACATCAAATGACCACCAGATCTACTACTGCGGACAAGAGGACCACAGAAGAAATGGAGTAGCCTTCATAATTAATAGTAAAGTGGCTAAAGCAGTGCTTGGATACAACCCAAAAAACGACAGAATGATCTCAATTCGAATTCAGGGCAAGCCATCTAACATCACAGTGATCCAAATATACGCCCCAACCACAAATGCTGAAGAAGCTGAAGTAGAGCAGTTCTATGAGGATCTGCAGCACCTACTGGACAACACGCCTAAAAGAGATGTTATTTTCATCACAGGAGACTGGAATGCTAAGGTGGGCAGTCAAATGACACCTCGAATTACAGGTAAGTATGGCCTGGGAGAACAAAACGAAGCAGGACACAGGCTGATAGAATTTTGCCAAGACAATTCACTCTGCATAACAAACACTCTCTTCCAACAACCTAAGAGACGGCTTTATACATGGACTTCACCAGATGGACAACACCGAAATCAGATTGATTACATCCTTTGCAGCCAAAGGTGGCGGACATCTGTACAGTCGGTAAAAACAAGGCCTGGAGCTGACTGTAGTTCAGATCACGAACTTCTTCTTGCACAATTTAGGATCAGACTAAAGAGATTAGGGAAGACCCACAGATCAGCTAGATATGAGCTCACTAATATTCCTAAGGAATATGCAGTGGAGGTGAAGAATAGATTTAAGGGACTGGACTTAGTAGATAGGGTCCCGGAAGAACTCTGGACAGAAGTTGGCAGCATTGTTCAGGAGGCGGCAACAAAATACATCCCAAAGAAAGAGAAAACCAAGAAGGCAAAATGGCTGTCTGCTGAGACACTAGAAGTAGCCCAAGAAAGAAGGAAAGCAAAAGGCAACAGTGATAGGGGGAGATATGCCCAATTAAATGCAAAATTCCAGAGGTTAGCCAGAAGAGATAAGGAATTATTTTTAAACAAGCAATGCGCGGAAGTGGAAGAAGACAATAGAATAGGAAGGACAAGAGACCTCTTCCAGAAAATTAGAAACATTGGAGGTAAATTCCAGGCAAAAATGGGTATGATCAAAAACAAAGATGGCAAGGACCTAACAGAAGCAGAAGAGATCAAGAAAAGGTGGCAAGAATATACAGAAAACCTGTATAGGAAGGATAACAATATCGGGGATAGCTTTGACGGTGTGGTCGGTGAGCTAGAGCCAGACATCCTGAAGAGTGAGGTTGAGTGGGCCTTAAGAAGCATTGCTAATAACAAGGCAACAGGAGACGACGGCATCCCAGCTGAACTGTTCAAAATCTTGCAAGATGATGCTGTCAAGGTAATGCATGCTATATGCCAGCAAATTTGGAAAACACAAGAATGGCCATCAGACTGGAAAAAATCAACTTATATCCCCATACCAAAAAAGGGAAACACTAAAGAATGTTCAAACTATCGAACAGTGGCACTCATTTCACATGCCAGTAAGGTAATGCTCAAGATCCTGCAAGGTAGACTTCAGCAGTTCATGAAGCGAGAATTGCCAGATGTACAAGCTGGGTTTAGAAAAGGCAGAGGAACTAGAGACCAAATTGCCAATATCCGCTGGATAATGGAAAAAGCCAGGGAGTTTCAGAAAAACATCTATTTCTGTTTTATTGACTATTCTAAAGCCTTTGACTGTGTGGACCATAACAAATTGTGGCAAGTTCTTAGTGATATGGGGATAACAAGTCATCTTGTATGCCTCCTGAAGAATCTGTATAACGACCAAGTAGCAACAGTAAGAACAGACCACGGAACAACAGACTGGTTTAAGATTGGGAAAGGAGTACGGCAGGGCTGTATACTCTCACCCTACCTATTCAACTTGTATGCAGAACACATCATGCGACAAGCTGGCCTTGAGGAATCCAAGGCTGGAGTTAAAATCTCTGGAAGAAACATTAACAATCTCAGATATGCAGATGATACCACTTTGATGGCTGAAAGTGAAGAGGAACTGAGGAGCCTTATGATGAAGGTGAAAGAAGAAAGTGCAAAAGCTGGCTTGCAGCTAAACCTCAAAAAAACCAAGATTATGGCAACCAGCTTGATTGATAACTGGCAAATAGAGGGAGAAAATGTAGAAGCAGTGAAAGACTTTGTATTCCTAGGTGCAAAGATTACTGCAGATGCTGACTGCAGTCAGGAAATCAGAAGACGCTTAATCCTTGGGAGAAGAGCAATGACAAATCTCAATAAAATAGTTAAGAGCAGAGACATCACACTGACAACAAAGGCCCGCATAGTTAAAGCAATGGTGTTCCCTGTAGTAACATATGGCTGCGAGAGCTGGACCATAAGGAAGGCTGAGAGAAGGAAGATCGATGCTTTTGAACTGTGGTGTTGGAGGAAAATTCTGAGAGTGCCTTGGACTGCAAGAAGATCCAACCAGTCCATCCTCCAGGAAATAAAGCCAGACTGCTCACTTGAGGGAATGATATTAAAGGCAAAACTGAAATTCTTTGGCCACATAATGAGAAGACAGGACACCCTGGAGAAGATGCTGATGCTAGGGAGAGTGGAAGGCAAAAGGAAGAGGGGCCGACCAAGGGCAAGATGGATGGATGATATTCTAGAGGTGACGGACTCGTCCCTGGGGGAGCTGGGGGTGTTGACGACCGACAGGAAGCTCTGACTTGGGCTGGTCCATGAAGTCACGAAGAGTCGGAAGCGACTAAACGAATAAACAACAACAACAACTGTGAACCGCCCAGGGTCCCCCCATGTGGGGGAGATGGGTGGTGATAAAGTTCTGATAAATAAAATAAATAAATCTTCAGTGCAAAAAAGTGAGTGGGCCTTGCTCTCTGTTTATATACCGTAGTTTGTCCAGCTTGGTGGAGGTGTTCTCTCCTTGGGAGTTCCTTGATTGGGCTGTTGTTTGCTGCTTGGTTGATTGACTGAGTTAATAGTTCCTTGATTAAGGTATAATGTACTGTTTGATTGTTCATCTGGTGTTAATCCTAGTGCTAATCTTTGCATATCTGGGTGTTGATTGCTGGTAAGGAGGTGTTCTGGTCTTTTGGCTTTTCTATAGTCTCTTTTGAATGGTACGTAAATGTTGTTTACCTCTGTGTGTCTGTTGATGGCTGCTTTGTCTGAGTGCCAAGCTTCCAGGAATTCTCTAGCATTTTTGGATTTGGCTTGGTTAATGTTATTAACCAAGCCAAATCCAAAAATGCCAGAGAGTTCCTGGAAGCTTGGCACTCAGACAAAGCAGCCATCAACAGACACGTAAAGGTAAACAACATTTACATGCCATTCAAAAGAGACAATAGAAAAGCCAAAAGACCAGTACACTCCCTCGCCAGCAATCAACACCCAAATATGCAAACATTAACACTAGGATTAACACCAGATGAACAATCAAACAGTACATTATACCTTAATCAAGGAACTATTAACTCAGTCAATCAACCAAGCAGCAAACAACAGCCCAATCAAGGAACTCCTAAGGAGAGAAGGACACCTCCACCAACGCAAGCTGGACAAACTACAGTATATAAACAGAGAGCAAGGCCCATTCCCGCTTCGCACTGAAGATGTTGCCTAGTCTGGCAATGAAACCTCTGCAAGAAAACAACAAGGCTCAGAGAGCACCAAGGACTCCACAGTTCAACCCTAAGCTACAAATATTCTCTTCAATGATGAAAGTCTGTATGTCTTCAATTTCATTTTTCACTAGTAGTGAAACAAATTCAGCAAATCCATTCCTTGTTCATTTTTCCAAATGTAGCTTGCAATATAACTGAGCAGATGTCTAGAAATATTGAAATACATGCCCAGTTGCAACCTGTTTCATTTTCTCACTCCTTTAGAAAATTGTGTGTCGTGATGGGATGGGTGCTGTTCACTTTGTATAAGTCTTTTGTTTGTTTGTTTTCTTCCTCACTTCCTTTCAGTGTAACACAGGGATAGGCCACAACTTGCTTCTTATGTGCCAAAGGAGACTTTCTGATGCTGTCAGTAAAAGGGGATGGCTGAAGCCTTTGGTACGTTTTTGTGGCTTTCAGTGGCTTTACATGTAATCCATGTTTAGCAACTGCCTTGTTTAGCAACCGTTCACAGCTATGACGATGATGAAAAAGTAATTTTACGACCAATCCTTGCATTTACAACCTTTGCAGGTCTGCAAAGGAAATTGAAGTAAGATCATAAGCACAGCTGGTTTCACTTAATGACCGCTTCGCTTTACAACTGAGTTGCCAGTCCCAATTGTGGTCACTAAAGAAGGATTACTTGTATAGGACTTTAAAAATGGTAATGGGAGCAGTTCTCCTCCCAGAGGCCTCCCATTACAATTCTTACAAATATAAACCCCAAAAAGCAATTTTAAAAGGAGTCCAAATTGCATTGCTAAAATGTAGTGAATTCCAGTGGCATAGTTTTAGCTGTATGTGTTGTGATGGTGGATAAGAATGAGAATAGTTTGCTTCAAAAGACATCAAACTCCCATTCCTTCAATTATATTTGAAAAAAAGGAGGGGATTACACTACTCAGACATGGTTATTTTGTTGCTGAATTTCAGCAGCATGATCTTAAATTACCTTGCAAGTTGTTTTGCTATGGGCTTTGTCTGCTTAAAAAAATAAATATATATATGTGTGTGTGTGCGTGTGTGTGTGTATGGATAGAATAGTGTGGTTAGAGCACTGCCTTTGGAGCAGGAGATCAGGGTTCAAATCCTGGCTGGTATCTATCTTACCAGTAGGGGTCCTTGAGCAAAGACCCCTAATGCTTCACCTGCCTACCTCAAATATGAGAGTGACACGAACTAAGATAGTAATGCCGGCTCAGACATCGTCCACATTAACAAGGTCTACATCAGATGTTGGGGAACCAGGACAATCTGACAATAAGTGGGCTACTGGGACAAACCATACATGGATGAGACAAGAGAACCTGGAATTGATGGAATGCTACTACAACAGTAGACCTAATGAGAGGGGATATATGAAATGTATGAGGGAACTATGGATGGACAGAAGACCTGCATCCACACTAACTAAGAAACAGCTACTTACCCAACGCTCCAACATAGCGAAGAGGAAGCTGCTCTCACAACTTGAGATAGACCAACTATACATGATATCCCAGACTCAAGAAGACCCAGAAGAACAACTGGAGGTGCAGCCAACACCTGACGCTGGAACGTCACTGCCACCCCCTCCATTACAGAACACAGCAGCTGATATGAGGCAAAAGATCATGGATAAACTAAGTCAACTCTTGAAATCGATTACCAAGGCTCAGTGGAGAAGTACCATCAGATAGGATGCTAGAAGATGCCAACAGAGCCCTCATGACAATTCCTACCACCACCATAACTCAAACCAATGAACTGGTATACGCTACAGCCGCTGTAATCCTGGAGATGCTTGGCTACATGATCAAGAAGAATAACAGTACATACCCTACCCCCCTGGAAAGTGAGGTTGGAGTCTAAGATCAAGGCAACTTGGAGAGAAGTTAGTCAGCTGGTGGAACTACAGAAGGGTGTGGAGATTTAGGATAATAAGACTTGGGTACTGAAAAAATACAAGGGACTGACTCCATCTGAAGCCCTAAAGACTGCTAAACAAAGGCTCACAGCACAGGCTACCAGGCTAAGAAGATACACCAGAGAAGCAGAGGCCAAGAAGTTAAATGCCCTGTTCACCAAAGAACCATCCAAGGGGTACTCCCAACTGCAGTGCAAGAACACAGTAATAGCAGAGCCACCAACAACAGAAACTGAACAGTACTGGAAGAACAGATGGGAGAAAGAGAAGGCGCATAACATCAGTGCAAAGTGGCTGCAGGACCTGAGAGCAGACCACAGAAATCTCCCAGAACAGGAACCAGTCACCATCACAGTCGCAGACATCCAACAGCGGGTCAAGAACATGAAGAGCTGGACAGCACCTGTCCGGGCATGATCCACACCTACTGGCTAAAGAAACTAACAGCAGTGCATGAACGCCTAGCAGCACAGATGAACCAGCTGCTAGCAGCAGGCTCCCACCCAGACTGGCTAACACAAGGTAGGACAGTGCTGATTGTGAAAGGCCCCCACAAGGGAATAGCACCATCCAACCACCAACCAATAACCTGCCTACCCACAACATGGAAAGTCCTATCAGGCATCATTGCCACCAAGCTGCAGGACCATATAGGCCAGTACATGAGCGCAGCTCAGAAGGCACTGGGAACACCACCAGAGGCTCAAAACACCAGTTGCTCAAAGATAGAGCAGTTGCCCAAAACTCAAGGTCTAGACAGACCAATCTGAGCATAGCCTGGATTCACTACAGGAAAGCCCCACACATGGATCTGTGAATGCCTGGTGCTATACAAAGTCAACAGGACATTAAGGACCTTCCTCAAGAACTCAATGGGACTGTGGAAGATAACACTGGAAGTCAACTCAAGACAGCTCGCACAAGTCATCAAATGTGGCATATACCAAGGTGATGCACTGTCCCCACTACTGTTCTGCATAGGTTTCAACCCCCTCAGCCAGATAATCACAAGGACTGGATACGGATAGGAGTTCAAGAGTGGAACTACCATCAGCCACCTCCTCTACATGGATGACATCAAGCTGTATGCTAAGAGTGAATGAGACATTGACTCCCTGATCCACCTGACACAGATCTACAGTGAGGACATTGGGATGTCATTCAGACTAGAGAAGTATGGCTAGATGGTAGTAAAGAGAGTGAAGGTAGTTAAGACTGATGGGCTGGAACTACCAGCGGGCCACACAGCAGACATACAGACCAGCTACAAGTACCTTGGTATCCCACAGTCACATGGGAACCATGATGAGGAGGACAGCAACATCCAAGTACCACCAAAGGATATGACAGGTCCTGAAGAGCCAGCTCAATGGGAAGAACAAGATCCATGCCATCAACATGTATGCCCTGCCAGTCATCAGATACCCTGCTGGTATAGTGAGCTGCCCAAAGGAGGACATGGAGGCTGCCAATGTGAAGACCCGGAAGCTCCTCACAATGTACGGAGGCTTCCACCCCAAGTCCAACACCCAGAGACTGTACACCAGCTGGAAAGAGGGCGGGTGGGGTCTGGTGAGTGTCAAAGCCACTGTCCTGGATGAGATCCAGAGCATCCAGGAGTACATCAGTAAGATGGCACCTAAAGATGAGCTGCTGAGAGAATTCCTGAGGCCACAGCAGACATGGAAGGAAGATCAAACAGAGGAAGTTCCATGGCAAGACAAGACCCTGCATGAGATGTACCATAGACAGATAGCTGAGATGGCTGACCTTGGGAAATCCTACCAGTGGATGGAAAGGGCTGGACTAAAAGAGAGTACCAAGGCACTGATCATAGCAGCACAAGAACAGGCACTAAGCACCATATCCATAGAAGCAAGGCTCTACCACACTAGACAGGACCCGAGGTGCAGACTGTGCAGAGAGGCCTCAGAGACAGCCCAACACATAGTGGCAGGGTGTCATGAGTGCCGTTGAGCTAAAGTCATCAGCGCAATGGCACTCATGACAATGACAAGGAAATAAGTGAAGGGGCACAAGTTAAGTAGCCATCAACCCACAACGACTAACGGCTAACAAACAATAGCTAAACGAATCACGGAGCCACCCAAGCCATCAGCGACAATACAACGGGGATCGCCCAGCTGAAAGCAATCAGCAGAAGAATGGAAACCTGAGGATGGGCGATCCTGGAAACCCTCAACCAATGGCAGGGCAACGCATGGGACAAAGGGGGGTGACGTGACCGTGAGCGAGGGGGCGCTGACCGGCGCGGGGTATTTAAACCCCGCACCGGCGCGCTCCTGTCACTCTCAGCTTTTTTCTACCAACGTTGTACCTAACCTGAAATAAACCAGAACCTGCTTTGCAAACCAGCGTCTGAATGTTATTCAGAGGTAGGCAGCGCATGACATAAAGCTGAGAGTCATAAACCCAGCCTCGCCGAGCCCCACCGGACGACAACGAGCCGAGGGAGGAGTAGACGGCGAGAAGACCAGCAAGATGAGGCCGGAACGGCGCGGGCAAGGAGGGCGAGCCGCGCGGCAAGAGACAGAGGAGGACCGACCGAGGCCAGAGGCACCGCGGACTCCCGGAGCCAGGGACGCCCACCCCACCCGACCCGAGCCTCAGCTCCAACCCCAAGGGGAGATGGCGACGGAGGCAACCCGACCGCGGGAGGGAGCAGCACGACTTCCGAAACCAGCGGAGGACCCCGCGCCCCACATCGCACCCCAGCAACGGGCGTGGAGCGACAGCCCCACGGTGCTCAACACGGAGGAGGACGACGGAGACACCCATCAGACGGAGGAGGAAGCGGACCCGCGGCGGAGGGACGATGAACCCCACCGGCAACCCACCCCCGAGGACGCGCCAACGGAACCGGCCCCAGCGGCGGCGCGGGCTGTGGACGAGGAGGCACGAGCTGAACTCGCGGCCATGCGGGCTCAGCTGACGGAACTCCGGACCATGCTCCAGGCGCTTATGCCCCCCACGCCACCCAACGACGTCCCCGCACAAGCCCACACCCCGAGCGAAGCACCGAACCCACACGGGCCAGCGGAGAGCCAGCAGACGGCACAGGCGGCCGACACCACACCCCAGGAAGCGAGAGGCGGGGCCGCACAAAACGCCCGGGCCCCAAAGGACTTCCCCATCTTCTTCGATGGGACCCCCTCAAAACTCTCGTTTTTCATCACCAACGCTAGGGAGTTCATGGGGAGGCACGGACACTCCTATGACTCCGAGGCCGACAAGATCGCCGCCGTGGCGATCAAACTCCAAGACAGGGCGGCGGACTGGTACGTCCAACTGTACGAGTCCAGCTCCCCCGCCCTCGCCACCTTCCCTGCTTTCATCAAAGAGATGAAAAACTACTTCGAAGACCCCCTAGCTAAAGTACGGGCGAAAAGCGCACTCCAGAGACTTAAACAGGGCACACGCACGGTCCCTGACTACGCCCTGGAGTTCAAAGCCCTCGCGGGAAAGGTCTGCGACTGGTCTGAGACCACCCTGCTGGAAATCTTCAAAAGGGGGCTCAACCGCGACGTTCTCCAATGGGCCCTCTACCGCGACGACCCAGAAACGTTACACGGGTGGATCCACCTCGCGGGGAGAGCCGAACACGCGCACCGCACCTTCCTTATGACAACCACGGAAGACACAAACTATGTCGGGAAAAAGGTACCCGCACCACACGGGGGGATGGCCGGCCCCATATACCCAAAAAAGAGGTTCAACCGGGAGCCCTGCGGGAGGTGTGGCAAATTAGGGCACAAGACGGCGGATTGCTTCGCCAACCGACCGCCGACCAGCGCGCCCAAGCCCGCCCCGAAAATTAGCCCCAAACCACCCAACCCGGGGCCGCCCCCTCACCGCCGAATGACCGTGGCCACAGCGACACCGGAAGAGGGCTGGGACGCGTACTGGGGGGAAGAGGACAATACCGACCCCGACCAGCCGGCGGGAAATGCTCCCCGCCTGCTCTGAGACGCGTGGCAAGGCAGGCGGTGGGACAGCAACGCGGACCACCTCAACGAAACGACAAAAGCTCCGTAATATTGGCAGCAATCCAACTCTCTGCCGGCAACGGAGCCACCACGGCCGCGGCACTAGTGGACTCGGGGTGCTCAAAAAACCTCATCCACCCCGACCTAGTTGCCAAACTCGACCTCCGCTGCTTCCCGCTCCCCACGCCGCTGGCATTCCACCAGCTGGACGGCTCTACAGCGGGAGGGAAACCAGCCACGCTACAAACCGAGCCGGTCACCCTGCAAATGGGCACTCACACCGAGCGCACATCGTTCGTAGTCACGCCCATCGGACGGCCCATTGCAGTCCTGGGGATGCCATGGCTCGCGAAAAACAACCCGCGGATCAACTGGGCGACCCGCACCTTCACATTCGGCGACGGCGAGTATCGAGCACCAGCACCAGCTGGCAAAAGCAACCCCACGGTAGGACGAGCGGAGGCGACCACACAAGACAACGCCGCTACCACAGCAGACCTACCAGAACAATACGCCGACTTCTCCGAGGTCTTCGGAGAGGCAGAGGCAGACCAACTACCCCCCCACCGCAAGACGGATTGCCGGATCGACCTACTGCCCGACGTCCCCCTACCTAGACCAAAGATCTATTCGATGACCCCGAAGGAGATGGCAACCCTCCGGGAGTTCATCGATAAAAACCTAGACAGGGGATTCATAGAGCCAGCATGCTCACCGGTCGGAGCCCCCGTCTTATTCCGGGAGAAGAAAGACGGGACCCTACGGCTCTGCACCGACTACCGGGGCCTAAACGCGGCTTCCCTGTCCAACAAATACCCCTTACCCCTGGTAAAGGACATGCTCGCCCACCTCTCCACGGGCAAAGTCTTTTCCAAATTGGACCTTCGCGAAGCGTACTATCGCATCCGAATCAGGGAGGGGGACGAATGGAAGACGGCGTTTAACTGCCCCCTAGGCGCCTTCCAGTACAAGGTACTGCCCTTCGGACTCGCGGGGGCCCCTGGGGTGTTCATGCAGCTCATCAATGAGGTACTGCATGAACATCTGTTTAAAGGGGTCCTGGTCTACATCGACGACGTCCTCATTTACACAAAAACACACGAGGAACACGTAACCTTAGTCAGGCAAGTCCTCGACAAGCTCAGAAGGGCGCAGCTCTACGCAAAGCCTACAAAGTGCGAGTTTCACAAAGAGCGCCTAGACTATTTGGGGTATCGAATCTCCGGGGACGGCATCGAAATGGACCCCGCAAAAGTCGAAGCGGTGCTAAACTGGGAGCGGCCCCGCAACAGACGGCAACTACAGAGCTTCCTGGGATTCGCGAATTTCTACAGGTCCTTCGCCCGGGGGTTCGCTGAGATAGCCCTCCCCTTAACGGACCTCCTCAAAACCAAAGGGGTGGGGGACACCCGACGCGCCAAGAACCCAGGCACAGTGCTGAATTGGACTCCCGCGTGCCAGACCGCATTCGACAAGCTGAAAGCGCTGTTCACGACGGAGCCAATCCTCGCACACCCGGACCCAGAACGGCCGTTCGTGGTCCAAGCCGACGCCTCAGACTTCTCCCTGGGAGCCATCCTGCTACAAAAAGACTCCACGGGGCTCCTGAAACCATGCGCCTACCTGTCAAGGAAGTTCTCCGAGACAGAGAGGCGATGGCACGTCTGGGAGAAAGAAGCCTTCGCGGTGAAATCGGCACTAGAGACATGGCGTCACCTACTCGAGGGAGCCACCCAACCATTCGAGGTCTGGACGGACCACCGGAACCTCGAGGCCCTACGAACGCCTAGACGCCTTAGCCCAAAACAGGTCCGATGGGCCCAATTCTTCAGCCGCTTTGATTTCCAGCTGAAGTTCATGCCGGGCAAGAAGAACTTCCTGGCCGACGCCCTCTCCCGGCTGCCCCAAGACGAAGAGCCCGCCCCAGACACCATTGGGACGGTCCTATCCGCCTCGCAACTGGGAATGGCCGTGACCACCCGAAGCGGCGCACGGAGGCAGCTCGACGCTACGGCGCAGCCGACGGCGGGACAACCGGCGACGGAAAGAAGCCAACCGCAACTACCAGGGGGAATGCGCACGGACCTCGCCGCCGCCCTCAAAACCGACCCCTGGTTCCTGGCAAACCCCGACAAGGTAACGATGGCGCAAGACCTGGCATGGGGGGAAGGCAGAATCTACGTCCCGGACTCGCAACGCCAGGCGATCTTGCATAGGTCACACGACGCCAAGCAAGCGGGACACTTTGGGTTCCTCAAGACCCTACACCTAACACGGCGCCAATTCTGGTGGCCCGCGCTCAGGCGAGACGTAAAAACCTACGTGGCGTCCTGCCCAACGTGCGCTAGGGCCAAACGGGCACCAGGCAAACCCGCGGGGCTATTGCAACGAGTGGCAGAACCCTCCCGCCCATGGGAGGAAATCTCTATGGATTTTATAGTGGACCTCCCACCCAGCCAGAAGAAAACGGCCATTTGGGTGGTGAAGGACTACTTCTCAAAGCAGGCCCACTTCATCCCCTGCACGTCGGTCCCATCCTCACAACAACTAGCCAAACTCTTCCTCATCCACGTGTACAGGCTACACGGATGTCCCGCACGTGTGGTGACCGACAGGGGCACACAGTTCACCTCCAAATTCTGGCGGGCCTTCCTGAAGCTGACGGGGACCCAACAGGCCCTATCTACGGCTTGGCATCCGCAGACGGACGGAGCCACTGAGGTTCTTAATGCCACCTTAGAGCAATTTATACGATCATATACGAACTACCACCAAGACGACTGGGCTGAACTGCTCCCGTTCGCCGAAGTCGCATACAACAACGCCGTCCACACGAGCACGGGGAAAACCCCGTTCGAAGTAGTCTCGGGGCGCGACTTCGTCCCCATACCGGAGCTACCTCAACCCCCGGAACCCCAGGTGGACGCCAGCGACTGGGGACGGAAGATCGCGGAAGCATGGCCAGTAATCACGGCGGCGCTAAAGGAGGCACAGGCTGCTTACAAAGAGCAGGCCGACAAGCACCGGCGCCAACAACCGCCGTTCCAGGCGGGAGATATGGCCTATCTCTCCACCAAGTTCCTAAAGTCAACCCAACCCTCGAAAAAACTGGGGCCTAAGTACATCGGGCCGTTCCGAGTCACGCAAATAGTGAACCCGGTAGCAATACGCCTGGACCTGCCACACAACCTCCGGAGACTCCACCCGGTGTTCCATACCAGCCTCCTAAAACCGGCAACCACCTCCCGATGGCACCCAAGCACGCCACAGCCCGCACCGCTAATGATCGACGGGCAACACCACTTCGAGATCAGGGACATCCTCGACTCCCGCAAGCAACGAGGAACTCTACACTATCTGGTCAGGTGGAAACACTTCCCCCACCCGGAATGGGTGGCAGCGCACAACGTTAACGCGCCTGACCTGACCAGAGCATTTCACCGGGCATACCCCGACAAACCGCAACCAAGGTCAGCAAATCCAACCCCCCCCCCGCAGGCCCCCCCCCGCCTCCCGTGCCCCAAGGGAAAGGGCCCCCCCCAAGCCCGCGACTTGGGTGGACCTTCCCCCCCCCGGGACTCACTCCCCCCGCCCCGGGCCCACGGGGTGGTGACAAACGATCGCCAGCACCCTCCCCCCGCCCCCCGGCCGCGGGGGAGTGGCAAGCAAGTCAACAGGGCAACCTGGGGGCAACGCCCAGGAGACACAACAAAGGCGACGCACTCTAAATAAGAAAAGAAGGGCCCTACCTGGAGCTGAGCAGCACCCGACCAGCCACGCCTCTCGCCTCGCCGAACTGAGCCAAACAAACAGGGTGTGGTTGGAGCATGCGCACGCCAGGTCAGAACCCGAGCATGCGCACCATGGACACACCCTGGGAAGGCACGTGGTAGAGGGAGGAGCAAAGGGAGGGGCGACAACTACTCCGGCGGGAACTTTGAAAAAAAAAAAAAAAAAAAAAATGTGGCGTTTTGACAGCTCCACGGGGAAAACCAAGAAAACCGGGGGAGAACACTATTCGAAAAGGGGGCAGTATGTCATGAGTGCCGTTGAGCTAAAGTCATCAGCGCAATGGCACTCATGACAATGACAAGGAAATAAGTGAAGGGGCACAAGTTAAGTAGCCATCAACCCACAACGACTAACGGCTAACAAACAATAGCTAAACGAATCACGGAGCCACCCAAGCCATCAGCGACAATACAACGGGGATCGCCCAGCTGAAAGCAATCAGCAGAAGAATGGAAACCTGAGGATGGGCGATCCTGGAAACCCTCAACCAATGGCAGGGCAACGCATGGGACAAAGGGGGGTGACGTGACCGTGAGCGAGGGGGCGCTGACCGGCGCGGGGTATTTAAACCCCGCACCGGCGCGCTCCTGTCACTCTCAGCTTTTTTCTACCAACGTTGTACCTAACCTGAAATAAACCAGAACCTGCTTTGCAAACCAGCGTCTGAATGTTATTCAGAGGTAGGCAGCGCATGACACAGGGTGTAAGATGCAGGCAGGAACAGCAGACACTGAACAGCACAACCAAGTAGCTGGCATTGTGTACAGGAACATCTGCACAGTGTATGGGCTAGATCCTTCCAAGTCCAGATGAGAGATTCCACAAAAGGTCGTGGAAGGGCTAAGATCCTGTGGGACTTCCAGATCCAGATGGACAGGAAGGTACTGGCCAATCAACCAGACATTGTGGTAGTAGACAAGGACTAGAAGACAGTGGTCGTGATAGATGTAGTGGTGCCAAGTGACAGCAACATCAGGAAAAAGGATTATGAGAAGCTGAAGAAGTACCAGGGCCTGAAGGAGGAATTAGAGAGGATGTGGAAAGTGAAGGCCAAAGTGGTCCCAGTGGTGGTAGGAGGACTCGGGGCTGTGACTCCTAAGCTGGGAGGGTGGCTCCAACAGATCCCAGGAGCAACATCAGAGCTCTTTGTCCAGAACAGTGCAGTGCTAGAAACAGCTAAGATACTGCACAGTACCCTCAAACTCCCAGACCTCTGGTAGAGGACCCAAGGTTGAGGAAGACACATACCACCCATACGATAAGAAGGGATTTTTTAAAAAATTCTACAATATGCACAAGGTCTCACGTTCCTTAGCTTCTAGCACATACAGTATATTGAAACTGAAAATTGGGGCAGGTAGAATTAACTTTTTTTTCCCTCTAAAGTTTTAGTGGCTCCTATGCTTAGCCATCAAACTGTGGGAATGAGAACGCTCATCATTAAAAGACTCCTCTTCTTCCTATGCTGTATTCATGGAATTTTTAATACAAAGGAAAAGAAAAAAGTCACCTTTACTCCAGATCAACTGAGTATTCACCAGTGGTACTGGCAGCTAAACCCCAAACAGTATACTTTAGATCAGCACCCTTTTGAGCAGTGAGCACTTAATAATAGAATGTTAAAATGGCTCAAATTTTGTAAGTTCATTAGATTTTGCAAGATCGCAGCTGAAATTTTCTGAGATTTGGCAACTTTCTGAAATGTTAAATTTTACTTTGTATTTATTTTGGACCTTGGAGGCCATGAGCATCTGGGGTTCTTGGAACCTCCAAATGATATATATGTTCTGTTTCTTGCATTAGACTAAATGTGGATCAAGTCAGTTCTTTTTGAAATGCTGACCAAATGAACTGGTTGTCATATATATTTCAGTTAGATTCACCAATAAGTCTTCATTAGTTTCTTACTTGCTTAGATTGTGGAGCACCCATAATATCTTTACTCTTCAGTATTAATTTCTCAATGATCAAAGCCTTTGTTTGGGCTGCAGTTGTATGGGCACCTAATTGTAATTTAGAAATTATAGGACTTGTTGTATGTTCTGAAGATGGTTCTTCGAGATCACTGTCCTCTCTTGTTGAGCTGAGAGCTGAAACTTTAGCAGATCGAATCATTAGAATTTTACATAATTTTTAATCTTTATTAGGGGTATGCAAAATACTTTCTGTTCAAGATATTTCAAGCTGGAAACACCTCTGGTATGTTCAAAACTGACACTAATACTTCCATCTTGGAATGAAGCATTTTGACCATGAAAGATTTTAAATTAAAAATGCTTTGCATACCACTAATTATTTTACCATATTCATAAATTTTAAAAAATTAACAAGATAAGATCAGCGGTAAAATAATTTATACTTGTTACTAAATAACAGCCACAGTAAGATCAGCATCAGGTAGAAAACAGACATTCCCAGCCCACAAACTTCACCTGCATTATTATTGCATTTAAGGCAATTTAAGTACTACTAGTATAATTCTCCTGGTTAAAATAGAAGTGCAGTCATTTTTGCTGATATAACTATATAGAATTCCTTGTTACAATATCTCTTCTTTATCTGTTGAATATTTTTTTTCTAAAATCACAGAAGTAAAGCTAAGGATTCCTTCAGGTTGAGCTCAACTCTTTGTAATGTTAAGAATGATTTAGACAGAAGTATATGTATTCTGTTTTTCTAAACCACCCAGAGTCCCTCCTTTTGGGGGGAGATGGGCGGTAATAAAAATTTGATAAATAAATAAATAAATAATTCAGAACATGCATAGGAAACATATTGTTTCATGTGATTATTAAATATCTGCAATCTGAAGTGGTAGAAAGGTTGGAAAACGATCAGCCACTTCTGAACAAAGCTATAAAAATGAGTCCCTCTAAACAAAGCAACAGAATAGGACCAGTTAAAATACAATAGATAAATTTACTCCATGCCAGCCATAAATCTAGCTCAAGAAAACTTCGAAAATCATACTTGGAAAACAATTACTTTTGGTTCAGGCAGCTGCCAAAAGGCCTGACATTACTTATTCTAAGGCAATACATCAACACTTTAAATGACTTGTAGGAAGGTACAAAATTATATGCCATAAATTGGTTTTCCCTACTGTATTATTATTGTATTATTTTGATATTATCCTTATTTACACCACTTAAAGCCTTATGGAGTGAAGCAGTTTATAAATCTTATCAATCAATTGGTACATTAGGCTGGCAGTGAAAGTCACTGATATGTTCTCTACGTGTACTGAAGAAATCCAGATAGATGTAGAGAAATGAAATAAAGTCAAAGGAATAAAATTCTTAATTATTTTATGGAACCATGGTTGACTTTAAATTTTCTTTTAAATTGGCCTCTCTCAATCTCTTCAGTGGGTTCTTTTTTCATTAAGGAAGTGATTTCAATATTAATGTTAGGCATTATTTGGACTTTAAAGGGCTTATTTCTATTTAAAAAGAAAATACCATCATTTAAAAAAGAAAATCTAATCCTAAAACTTTTTCTTCATTCTTAAAAATCAATGACATACACAATTCTTTGGTTGAAGAATGTTTTATTCTCCAAGATCCACGAAACATATCCGATTTCAACATACTGTAGTTCTTCATCAAGCTAGACAGTAAAACACAAACATAGAATGAAGAAAACCAAAGTAAAAAGTCTGCCAATTCTGCCACAAAATCATCAAACAAAACTTTGGCTGTTGTTATTACTTTCTAGTATTTTCCAGTACTTTAAATGAATCTAAACCCATTATTACTTTATTATTAATTTATTTATATTGATAATTCATCAGTATTAATAACTTTATTTAAAGAAAATATGCTGTGTCACATCAGACAGGCATGGCCAACTATGATTTAGCTTTAAATAAGCCCAGTGACTCCTCCCCCTCAGTGGAAAAGTCAAAGATCAGAAGGAATCTGATCAGAATCAAAGAAGAACGAAAAAAAACTGGAGACTCAGCCAAAGGTGATGCAGATATGAAAGATTCAAAACCCTTCTGGCCCTCAACCATGTCCCCAACCCAGACCTTATTAAAAAATGACACTGGGAAGAAAAGAGATGCTCTCACTCTGTTCTACCATTAACAGATCAGTCAGGCACTGTTATGCTGGAATCTCTAGGATCAATATACTCGAGAAGGAGCTTAGAATTGCCCTCTACATTTCTAAGCAGTTACCTTGTTGTTTTATATTGGTTGTAATAAAAGACCTCTCCTAATAATGTTTTCTTCCTTATATTTAATCCATCTTTTTGAAGTCTTCCAAGCATATTATTTATCATAGTGGTCTTCCCACTGCCAGGGTCCCCTAAAAATTGTAGAAGAGACGATCAGGCCTTGATACTAAAAACGGAAGAGGTGAAGAAATTAATCTATAAAATTTCTAATTTCAATAAATAAAAAACTTCTAACTCCTGGTGAATTATCTATAACTAAGAAAATACAATAGAAGAAAATTATCTGTAGCTCAAGGCTGAACTATGGAGTCCTTGGAGCTCTCTGAGCTTGGTTGTTTGCTTGCAGATGTTTCATTTCCCTACTAGGCAACATCTTCAGTGCTAGAAGGGAGTTGGGTTTGCTCTCTGTTTATAAGAAAATACATTTTAAACAAAAAAAATACCAAAATTATTTTAATTGGAAACTATTCTAACAAGAATTAGTAAGGGGAAATTAATACTGTACATACTATAGTTTCAGTATATATTTCCAAGTAACAAAAGATCAAAATATATGCACTAAAACAATAGTTCTGAAGCAACATGAAGTGTTCAAGATTTCTAGATATTAATATTTAAAAAATAAAGTGTATTCATATAAGCACTAATTTAATTTCTTGATTGCCAGTTAAAAACCTTATCTCTACCCTTATTGTGTTCACTGATAACTGCCTAGTGACCCTGTTAAAAGTGATCTGGGGGGAGGGGGGCTGGGCCACAGGACCATATGCAAGGCTATGGCAAGGAGTATTCATGTTATTTGGTAGATAAAGATACTTAGATTCGTTTGAAGTTGAACTCTGAGCAGGTCCAAATGAGTTGCCTGGGGCATAGTCTTGTGAGATTATCTGCGGTGAGCTCAATTCTGTAACTTCCAAGGAAATAGACAAGGTCCTCCAATCTGTCAGCTTGGCCATCTGTTTGTTGGATTCTAGCCCCTCTTGGATTGGCAAGGTGGCCTAAGAGGTGACCAAAGGATGGGTCCACGTGATGGTATCATCCTCTTTGAGGGGTGGTCCCTCTGGTTTTGAAGGAGGCAGTGGTTCTCCCCCTTCTCAAGAGACTATGTCTGGGCCTCTCAATTCTGGACAATTGCTGTCCAGTTTCCTGTCTTCCCTTTGTGGGGAAGGTTGTAGAAAAGGTAGTTGGATGGCAGCTGCAGAGGATCTTGGAGGAAACGGATTATCTGGACCTGTTTCAGTCGGGTTTCAGACAGGGGTATAGTATGGAAATAGTGCTGGTCATGCTTGTCAATTACCTTTGGCAGGGCTGGGGTGGGAGTGGTACATCCACCCTTGTGCTCCTAAATCTCTCAGTGGCTTTTGATACCATCAACCACAGTATCTTTCTGGACCGACTGTGGGGGTTGGGACTAGGAGGCACTGTGTTGCACTGGTTCACCCCTTTACTCAGTTTTCATTTCGGGTGCTGGTGCCAAGAGGGAAGAGATTGCACCCATGGCCCCTCACTTGTGGGGTTCCTAAGGCCCAATTGCCCCCCACTTGTTTGACATTTGCATGAAATTGTTGGATGAGATCATCTGTCAGTTTGGGATTCAATATCATCAGTACGCTGGGTGATATCCAGCTCTACATGGGCTGCACAGGTGAAGCTGTCAATGTACTAACCTAGTGTCTGGAGACTGTTCAGGACTGGATGGGGAGGAACAGACTTCAGCTCAACCCTGACAAGACTGAGTGGCTGTGGCTGTTTGACCCCCCTGGGTTGGGGATGTTTTCATTATTGGTCTTGGATAAGGTTACACTTCCCCATTTGAGACTAGTGTGCAACTTGGGGGTCTTCCTGGACTCACAGCTACTAATTGATGAGTAGGTGACAGCTGTGACCAGGAGGGCTTTGTACAGGTTCATCTTATATGCCAGTTGCACCCTTTTCTCAACTGAGAGGCCCTTTAGATGGTTACCCACACCCTGGTCACCTCATAACTAGACTACTGCAATTCAGCCTACATGGGGCTGCCCTTAAAGACCACCTGGAAACTTCAACTGGTCCAGAATGTGGAGGCACAAGCAGTAATGGGCATGCCTTGGTATGTCCATGTCACACCTGTGCTTTGTGAGCTCCACTGGTTGCCAGTTTGCTTCCAGGTGCAATTCAAGGTGCTGGTTCTTACTTATGAAGCCCTACTTGGCCTAGTTGCTTGAGGGACTGCCTGTCTCCCCTAGCATCTGCCCAGCCAATTTGATCCTGCGGGGTTGGCACTCCAGGTTCCTTCAATTAAACAATGTCATCTATATGAGACTGCTCTTAAAGAGTAACTGGAAGCTTCAGTTGGTTCAAAATCCAGTGGCCTCCATAATTTTACACAAGCCTAGATTCGCACATGTCTCACCTCTTCTGCGGGAGCTGCATTGGGTGCCAGTTTGCTTCCAGGTCCAATTCAAGGTGCTGGTTATCACCTTTAATGCCCTTCAGGGCTTGGGCCCAGGTTATTTGCAGGACTGCCTTACCTCAGTCACATTTACCCACCAGAGCAGAGAGGTAGGGTATGTTGCGGGTCCCTTCAGTTACGGAAGTACATCTAGTGGAACCGAGAAGGGCCTTCTCCTTGGTGGCTCCCTCCCTTTGGAATATCATTCCCCCAGAGATAAGATTGGCCCCCTCCTTGCTCCTTTTCTGGAAGGTCCTGAAGACATGGTTCTGTCAGTGGGCCTGGGGATCCCAGGTCACTACGGAGCCGATCAACTGGCTAAATTGAGTGTGTTTGTTGCCACCATGGGGTGTATGTGTTTTGTTTTATGGGTTTTAATTCTGTAAGCCACCTGGAGTCATCATGTGTGAGTAGGGCAGCCATATAATTTTAATAAATTAAATAGTTTGGTCTAGTGGTTAAGGTACTGGGCTAGAAACCAGGAGATTGTGAGTTCTAGTCCCACCTTAGGCATGAAAGCCAGCTGGGTGGTCCTGGGCCAGTCACTCTCTCTCAGCCCAACTCACCTCACAGGGTTGTTGTTGTAGGGAAAATAGGAGGAGGAAAGAGTATTAAGTATGTTTGCCACCTTGAGTTATTTATAAAAATAATAAAGGTGGGATAATAAATAAATAAATAAAGTAAGTATGTAAGTAAGTAAGTAACAATTCTCTTGACAACACCAATAGGCCTAAGAAGAGTGATTCAAGCTCCTGTCACTTACTGGGAGGAGGAAAGTTTCTCAAGAAATCTAGGAGGTATAAACATAGCTAATAAATAAATGGAATTTAAATTCAGTGGATTAAATTACTTATAACTGTGTTTCATTCTTCCAATTCTTGGATTGTACAGGTCAGATCTGTCACAGAAAACAAGCTAAAGGGGGGGGGGTTGGCAACCTTAACTTCCTATGTATTGAAAGTAACAACTACATTCCAGCTACTCTCAAATAATTCAAAGAAATAAGTTCTTAGATTTGTTCTAAAATTTTCAGTAAATCAGTATGGGCATTTTAAATTACCTGTAAAACAGTTCTGTAGTTCAGTTTATGGCTGGGCTTTCAAATAATAGAATGAAAATATTATATAACAGTAATCCAACAATTACTTGCAACTATTTTTCAGAAAATAGGGCCTGTTTTGTTTTCCAATATTTAAGTATGATCTTACCTATAATCAGTACTGGTTGTTTTGTCAATAAAAGAAGACTTGCTAGGAAGCTGTGGCGAATTGTATCAATATTGGGAATAAATGCAGAAGCTTCTGTTTTCTTTTCTTGGTTTTCTGACATGCTGTTATCCGAATCTGAAAGATCTGATGTCTCTGTTTAAAAGATTAAAATAATTATTTTAAAAATCAACATTTCTTATAATATTGTAAATCAGGGCCAGACAAAAGATAGATCACTGGATCATTACTTGTAATAGAAAGATGAGGAGTATAAGATTTTACCTTGTAAAGATCAATTAGCCTATGATATTCAGGAGTACAGGAAAAAAATATTGCATGTCTTTTTACCTTCAAGCCATTAAACAGGGAGAAGAAAGGAGGAGGGGCAGGAGAAAGGAGGATGGCTACATTTATTTTACCACGTTCTTAAGAATTATTTACTGCTAGATAAGGCAACATTATCTCTAATATTGCCTTATCTAGCAGTAAGTAATTCTTAAGAATCCGGTAAAATAAAAGTAGGTTGCATCCTTCAATGTGTTTTCTTAATGAGAAAAAATTTAAAAGGATTGTTGTTGCACTGTGTCTTTCATCAAATCCTATGAACCCAGAGGAAGCCAATGTAATATGGTACAGACAATTGCAAGTACGTATAAATAGAGATGGATGGGAAAATTTTAAGGTATACAAATCCTGGTAGAAAGGTACTAGTTAGGAGTGGTAGTATTGAGCTATTGTGAGGAATGTATGTTTGTTGAAGTGTCATGTTCACTGTTTCAATGTGCACTGTACATCGTAATGTTTCACATGCCATGGCGCTGACACGCATTTCTGGTGGGAGGGAGCTGCTGTGAAACCTTGTGCCAAGCTCTGTATCTATGTTCATTTCAATGGAATGTGTTTGGGTTATGTGCTCTGCTCAAGGACTTTTCCCGCGGACCATCAGAAGCTGTTAGGAGCACCTGGGATTGTGAGCTTGGGAAGATTCTACGGGGCGAGGGATCTCATTTGTACCAAGGGTTTTTAGTTTGCATTTGGCGTGCTTTTTCCATTCTCAGCTTTCTTTGTGATCCTGCACACTATTCTTTAATAAATCAGATATCTTTGTGATCCTGCTCATGAGTCTGATGATGTTTTAGAATAGGCAATCCTTACATGAAGTGATAATGGCTATCTATGAATGGGAAAGACATGTATCACAAGTTCTTTTTAGAGATGGTGAAAATGACACTTTCAGCTCTTACTGGCAAAAGTGTGTTTTACCACACACAAACACAGACACTCACACACAAACACACGCACACACAGTGCTTACATAAACAAGAATGTCATTTATTTTCTAACACTCTTAAAACTTACCTATATTTCTAGAAGTCTATTCTCAATCATATTATGCTTTAATTTCTGCCGTTTGGCTTCAGCATCTACGACTGAATTTATCTCTGGACTTAACTACATTCTTCTCCTCCCAAACACTGAGTGCCGCACTTCATCTATCAGAAATGTGTGTGTTTTTGAATTCTAAATTTATTAAATGTTTTCTAGGATTGTTAATATAATTTAATAACATGAAGCAACTATAATTATACTCACCCTTCTGGATAAGAAATTGTGTGCTAGGAACTAAACATCCCCATGGCTCAAATTCTCCTGTTTGTAAATCCACAAAATAATCAAAAACAGTTTTATCTCCAGATGGAATCTGAATATCTGACAGTTCAAAAAAAGAAAGACATGTTTTATTAACATATAAAGTTGACTTCCAGTGAGATGGCAACACTGGAGGATGCATGTATGTGAACATATACAGTCTAAAATTATATGGGTGAATTGTGCAATATTTTCTATAAAGCATATAGCAGTTGTGTTTCTGTCATATAACCCCACCACACCCAATCCCTGTTAAGGCACTGGCTTGAATGTGGGGAGAATTCAAAGCAGGGGAGAAATAAATCTGGATCTTAGATCATGCTAACAGCTGTACTTCTGTCCAAGCGAGCTCAAGTACAGCTCCCCTTCAAATTGTTGGAGGTGAACTATTCTCTGTGTGCATGTGAGTATTCCTGAGAGCACAAACCTGACCTGAGCAAGGATTAATAAACTGTTTAGAACATAATATAGTGTTATAACAAAAAGGAGATTTATTTTTATAAAATTGGGATAGGCAACAAGCCTAGCATCTAGCTAGCTATATCCTAGCAGGAGAAGAATCTAAGAGCGTGTGTCCTGTGCCTGTGTGCCTGGGAAGAAAGGCAGAAGTAGGTATCTTTAGATTAGCATTCTTTTAGGCAAAAAGCATATAAAGAAAGGACACAACAGTAAATTCACAACTCTACATTTGCAAGCATGTTTCAAAAATATTCTTTTTAAAAAAAAATCCGATTACATTTATATTTATCAGCAGTTCTGTCACTAATTGGTAGACTTCCCATGTATGCATTTATAACTGTAGTAATACTGAATTAGCTAAATTAGTCTGTGCTGACCAGCAGCAACTTTCCAGGCTTTTCACCTAAAGATTTTCCCATGCCCTATTAATATCTTCATATAAAAGGAAATTGAATCCCAGGTCCTCCTACATGAAGCATCTGATTTTGCCATTGTTCTGCATTCTACCTCCTTTTCAGCTAGTTGATTTCAGTTGGAATGTCTTCTGCATTCAGAATCTACAGTCATATAGATGCTACTTACTTTACATACATAAGTACACACATATGTAAATTTTTCAGATACATAGTTCTGGAAACAAAACTATATAGTTCAGCTTCATTGAAAATATAAAATTACATCTTTGGCCCTTTCCAATTCCAATAATTTGTTACATAACATGAGTATTTATTGAGTTAATGCAATTAGAATATATACAATAACTATATTGTGAAATCAGTAGAAGTTTAAAACTTACTAGCAGGTGATTTTCTTTCAAATAAATCACGAACAAGGTAATTGAAGTTACGTGTTACATGTGCAAGTTCATCTTGGCTAGTGTTTATACCAATGAGAGTTTCACCTTCATGTTCTTCCTCTCGTTTTAAAATTCCTCCAATAGCCCAAGTAAATGCAAATATGAAAATTTTCCCCAATAACACAAGCATTTTATTAGGTTCCTTTTCCCAAAACCATTTCTCATCACCTCTGAAATTAATGAATAAAGAAGTTATCTTAATATAACTTTATTGCTAAACCTCAAAAAAGATACTGTACTTTTATAATGTGAGTTATACATTTTTAAGGTCTTGAATATCTTATTTATGAATGACCTGGCTCTTCACCCAGGCCTTTGGCAAATGAGAGTGAGATCCCATACTTCATTGCATTTGCCATCTTTTATGGTTTACTGATTTTATTGTAATTTGTTTGATAGTTGTGAGCTGCCCAGAGTCATTGAGAGTCAGAGGGCAAACAAGTTTAATAATTTTTTGTTATTTTTATTAATATTTGGTCTGTTATGATAGTTTAGTATTTTATCATGATTTTTGGGCTAGTTAACTGGTGCCTTTTTTGCAGGAAATGAGCAGGATAGCACTATGTTTAAAAAAAACAATAAAAAACCTGAATGGGTACAAAAAAAGGGAAAACATCATATAATTAAGCAAGAATATATAAGGATAGGATTTAGGGTTTTTAGCTTGGGGAGAGGGCAGGTAAGGCAAAAAATAATAGAAATACAGAAAATCATGCATGGATTTTCCCCTCTTTAATTGTGTTAGAATATTGGGCCAATTATTAAAACTAGATGCAGAGAGATTTAGAATATTGGACAACAAATTGGCCAATGATTAGATAGATTAAAAGGAACCTAGGCAAATTCATCGAGGATCAGTGGGTCCTAGTCTTGATGGCTGGTTATTATCTTCTAAATCATGGGCAATATTCCTTAAACATCAGATGCTAGATAGGAAGTGTGGAAGAGGACCATTGTTTTCCCACCCATATTTGTGAGCTTCCTGAATGCATCTAGCTGACCACTGTGACACAGCATGCTGAACTAGAAGAGCCATTGACCTGATTCAACAAGAATATGATTATGTGCTTATATTTTCATACTTGACCTACCTTTTCTTCATTATTGATGGGGCCTTTCCACTGAATGAACTGAAACTATGTTGAGAATCACTCTGGGTTACTGTTGAGAAACTCACCACGCTGCTTTGTCGTCTTTTCTTACCTTTAATATAATGTCTGTAATTATACATTTGACCCTTTCAAGGAATAGCTGAATACATACTACAGTTCAATTATACTTTCCTATATAATTGATTTTATATTTGGTTACAGTAAATACAAACATTTTACTTTGATCCTAATCTACTTCAAAGAGTAATCATTATGAAACATCAAAGCTTTGCTGATAATTTAAAAATTAAGCCATGAATTGTAGATACACTTGCAGTATATTAAGTCTTTCAATATTATTTGTATACACTACATCAGGGTTTCTCAACTTGTTTATTAGTTCCAACCATGCAATCATATCATGTGTCCTTTAGTTTGTTTCCATTCATTAGCTCTAAAGCAGGGTTTCTCAACCAGGGTTCTGTGGAACCCTAGGGTTCTGCGAGAGGTCACTAGGGGTTCCCTAGGAGATCATGATTTATTTAAAAAATTATTTCAAATTCAGGCAACTTCACATTAAAGAAGTAAGTTTCATTCTTTATTTTCAGTTTAAGAACACTGTTAATGCATATATACAGGCCTACACATGAAACAAATACAATGTTTTTGTAACTTCTGGCCTATATTTGAACCTGAATGTGCAGGGGTTCCCCGAGGCCTGAAAAATATTTCAAGGGTTCCTCCAGGGTCAAAAGGTTGAGAAAGGCTGCACTACATATATTACTGTACCGGAATAGTGATCTTCCTAATATATCAGGTTTACTTCAATTATACTAGACAATGCAACTTGCTTATACAGGATAGAAGAGACTTTAACATATGATTATTTTGTTCATATTTTTGAAACAATATATCTCCCATTAGATATTAAGGAAACATGGAACATTACAAAAGGATTATTCAGCTGAAAGCAGTTAGATATCTGGAAGAGGTATTGATTGATGCTACCTGCTGAATAGTAACAAAATATAAGTAACATTTCCTGCTTTTTGCAGTAGAATACCATCTTCAAGTTACTTTAATCAAAACAAGGATGCGCAAGAGAGAGCAAGTTGATTAAATTGATTTCAGTGATTGGTGATTGGAGGAACATTCACAAAAGGAAAAATTCCTGTCTCCTCCTCTCTTACTTCAGCTACTTAGGCTCCTTGAAAAGCCCTCTTCTCCAAATGAGGAAAATTCCTCCTTCCTTCACATCCAAATTTAAATATAATTAAATTAATTAATTATATTTTAAAATATATAGCTTAATAATTAATTATTAATAATATAATGTGTGTATATGTGTATGCTTTATTATTATCTATATTTATCAATTGTTATCTGCAAATTTTTCTTCTTCCATGTAAACTAGGGGTTCTCAACCTTTTTTGCTCGTGGCCCCCTTCTGAGCGCTGTGACTCCCCTCATAGTCGCTGTTATCTGGAAAAAAGATACTACTCTGGAATTTTCTATTGAACAGTATTATAGAAAATGATGATGGTTGAGATATGAACCATTCCTTTACTAACATATGAATGTTAAATTACAATATCAAGTGTGGTCAGTGGATTTTCCTAATAGGACAACTATCTTTATTTAAATCACCAAATATGGTTTCTGATTCATTCATTCATTCATTCATTCATTCTTCTCCTGCTTGGAGGACATTCCCCAGATGTGTGGACTTCGAATGTCCATTACTGAGAATTCTAGGAGTTCAAAATCAAACTTATCCCAAGGTACTTAGCATATATAGAATTATGCCATAAACATTTTTTAAAGTTTACTTACTGTATTGTAATCCTTGACCTAGGTTCATTACATGAATAAATGAACCAATAATTCTGCAAATGTTCATTACTATCCCCATCTGATGTACAGGAAATACTTGCATTTTCTTATGTTTATTTAGAAAAGCTAACCCTATCTTTATACTTGAGTGAAACAAACTTTCAAGATATTCAGTACTATTTTCTGGTATTGTTTTAGAAATGCCTTCCAGCCATGTCTTGACATAAGGTTCCCATCCCAGATCAGCAGGGTCCTGCAAAGAAATAAAATACATGAACAAATGTTCAGCAATATATCCATTTGAAGATTTTTTTTATTATTTGTATCTGAAATGTAACATATATTTTTGTATCTAACAAGTTGATCCATACCCTAGGAATACACGTGCCATACTTAGTTCATTACACCATATACATTTGTCTCCTGCAGAGACAAATCACCCCATAGATAATTGATAATTAGAAATATCCTAGTTTGTCACTCACTGACAAATTAAATTTATGCAATAAAAGTATACAATCATGTAAGAAAAAGCATTTGTGAAGCTAAAACCAACAGAAGAATCAGTAAAGATTCTAACCACTCTATGCCAACAAATCTGGAGAATGACACAGTGGACAAACCAATTGGAAGAGGTTAATCTACATTCCAATACAAAAAAAAAAGGAATGTTAACACAGTGTGCAAACTATTGTACAATATCCTTAATTTCACATGCTAGCAGAATAACGCTTAGGATCATCCAATGCAGATTTAAAACCTACATAGAAAAAGAGATGCCAGATGTTCAATTTACCTTTAGAAAAGGCCAAGGAACATGAGACATTATTGCTGATGCATGCTAGATAATTGAGAAAGCCAAAGAATACAAAAAAAAAAAAAAAGCCACTATGTGCTTTATTGATTATTGAAAGGCCTTCAATTGTGTTGATCATGTCAAGACGTGGAATGTGCTCAGAAAAATGGGAATCCCAGAACAGCTTATTGTCCTCATGAGAAACTTTTATGCAAGTCAGGAAGCCACAGTACAGGCAGAACATGGCAAAACAGACTGGCTCCAGGTTGGCAAAGAGTGAGACAAAGCTGTATACTCTCCCCTTATTTATACAACCTATATGCTGAATATACGTTAAGGAAAATTGGATTGGAAGAAGATGAGTATAGTTTTAAAACTGGAGGAAGAAATATCAATAATCTGTGCTATGCTGATACTACCTGATAGCTGAAAATGTAAAGGATCTGCAAGCCCTAGTATTAACAGTCAAAGAGTGCAGTGAAAAAAATGGGACTAGATTAAATATAAAGAAGATCAAACTAATGTCAACAGGTAGAACAAGCAGCCTTAGAACTGGCAGTGAAGATATGGAAGTGGTAGATAACTTCTGCCTTTTAGGATCAACCATCAACTGTAAAGGAACAAGCAGTCAAGAAATATGCTGCAGACTAGCACTTGGTAGAACAGCCATGAAGGCCTTGGGAAACACCATTCACCATTTGAAACACCATTCAAATGGCATGATGTCTCTAAACCTAGAAAGATTAGACTCATGCAAGCCATGGTATTCCCTATGACACACTATGGAAGCAAATGTTGGATGGACTTTGAAGAAGCAGGATAGGAAGACCATGACACCTTTGAACTTTGGTGTTGGAGAAGACTCCTGAGTATACTATGGACAGCCAAGAAAACAAACCAATGAAACATCAAATAAATCAACCCAGTGTTCTCACTTGAGGCACAAATGACCAGGCTCAAATTATCCTACTTCAGACACATTATGCAAAGACCTAGTTCTCTGGAAAAGGCTCTAATGTTGGGAAAAGTGGAAGGAAAGAGATGAAGAGGATGACCAGCAGTAAGGTGGATGGACTTAGTTACAGTGGCATTGAGTGCACCATTGGAAGACCTGAAAGATTAGGTTAGGGATAGACTGTCATGGAGAAAATCTAAGTGGTTACTTGGAGTTGAAAACAACTTGATGGCACATAATCAATGAATCAAAGCTAAGAGACTGATATTCAAAAAGGACTTACAGAATTTTATCTTACTTTACCAATAGCAATTAGGTGAACATGAATGGCATTAGACAGAATTGCTTCTTTTATCTTTATTATTCTATCTCTAATAATAAAATATAAGGCTACTTACATAAAATTAGTGGTACCAAAATACTAAATTATACTTTAAAAATCAGATTGAAAACAAAATAAAGAATTAAAAGATTATAAAATAAACAACATGGAATAAATATTTATAATAAATAAGGATCCTAAAATAATTTATTATTACTGATAATCAAATGAAGCTAACAGTGAATCATGCTAACATGATGTGAGACTACGCTGAAGCTGCCATAACCTAAAAATGAAGCAGGCATGTAAGCAGAGAAGACAAAAAGCCAGGAATCTTGTCAATAAGATCCATTCATGGAGATAGATAAGAAAGAAACAAGGCATTAATGATCAAAGAAGTAATGTCACCAGAAGTAGACAAAGGAGACTGGGCACTGAGCACATGGAAACAACCCGCCCCCCCTCAATCTCATTGACAGTTACCAGGCTTTGAATCAATAAGGCAAGGACTTTTGGGAATAAAAGAGGTCCTGAAGTCCCACCCCCTTTGAGCTGTTGTACATCCAGACTTTGTGTCTTCCACCCCTCTAGCTGATGCCTAGCAGCCTAGTTGAGAAGGATGTGGGTAAGTGGGGATAAGCGTGTGTGTTTGTGTGTGTGACTGTGAGAAAAAGCAAATGTATATTGTAACCAATAAAGTTTTGCTGCCACTTTAAATTCATTGGGTCTCCATGTATTCCAAAAGAACCTGATGTGCCTCTGTGTTCGGTTGAAAGTTATTTGTGTGTGTTCCTAATTATTTCCCAGCTGTTGACCAGGGCTGTGTGTCTTGTATGCTCTAGCAGCCCCTATCTGGAAACCCAGGTAGAAAGCAAGGGAGCTACAAGATCTGCATGCCCCAACAGACTGTGCATGCATGATTGAGTGACCATAAGCCAAACCTGGGAGCATGTGTAACAATGGTTTGAATGAACACACTTGTCAGAAAACACATAACTGCATTCTGGAAGAGCTAAAAAGAGTGCCGAAAGAGTGAGCTGGTACGCCAGAGGGCTTGCTATTGCCCTGTGGATAACTGTATGTGTGAGGGTGTGTGAGTGGATGGAGGGCCCTCTACTCCAAGTGGGAGACTCCAGAAGCGCTGGAGTGGGGCTAGGTAGATTTGGAGTCTCTGGGGGCTGCAGGGCGGGTCATACTATTGAGGTGGTGACGGGTAGGGGACGTTATGGTGGGAGCCGGAGGGCAGGCCATCTTTGGGGAAGATGCCCCCGGTGTTTGTTACCGGTGGCGTGTTCCGGCCCTCCATGCTCAGACCCAGGCTCCGGTCAGCAGATCCATAGGAGCCCTGGTCTCCGGCTGCTGCTACTCAACGCCAGGTCTGTTAACAACACAGCCCCCCTCATAAGTGACTTGATCACTGAGGAGGGGGCAGACCTGGCATAAATTACTGAAACCTGGCTGGGCCCTGAAGGGGGGGTGCCCCTTTCAGAAATGCGCCAGGCCGGGTTTATGGTATGGCACCAGCCGAGACACCAGGGCAGGGGGGGAGGGGTGGCAGTTGTCATCCAGGAGTCTCTGGTGGCCTTCAGGGGCCCTGCCCCACAAGTGGCTGGCTGTGAGACCATTTTTCAAGTTGGGTGCCCGAGAGCAGTTAGGAGTGTTGCTGCTGTACCAGCCTCCCTGCTGCGTGGCAACCTCCGTGCCTGTGCTGCTGGAGGCCATCTCAGGGTTGGCGGTGGAGTTCCCCAGAGTTATGGTTCTGGGGGACTTCAACTTGCCATCCCTGGGGCAGGCCTCTGAGGCAGCTCGGGAGTTCATGGCCACCATGGCAGCCATGGGCCTGACTTAGATTATTCGAGACCCAACTAGAGACAGTAGCCTCACCCCGGACTTAGTTTTCTTGTCGGAGCAGTGGCAATGTGACCTGAGGGGAGAGTGAGAGCTATCCCCATTGTCATGGTCAGATCACGCCCTGGTGGCCCTGAGATTCTCTTATGCCACCCCCCTCCACAGGGAGGCAGGACCCATTTGATTGGTCTGCCCCCAGTGACAGATGGACCTGGCAGAGTTTCAGAGGGAGCTGGGGGTTATACCCGGGGATCTGCTACATGGTACGGCGGAGGCCCTGGCCGCTGTCTGGAATAGGGAGGCAGCTGGGGCCTTGGACAGGATCGCGCCTGTGCGACCTCTCTTGCCTCATCATACTCGATACTCCCCATGGTTTACAGAGGAGCTGAGGGTTTTGAAGAGGATTAAGAGACATCTAGAGCGCTGCTAGAGGAAGACAAAGACCGAATCCGACTGAACACTGGTTAGAGCCGCTATTAAGGCCTACCTGGTGGCGATAAGAGCGGCGAAGCATCAATACTTCTCTGCTCTTATTGCGTCTGCATAATGCCACCCAACAGCCCTATTTAAAATCACTCAATCCTTTTTGGGGAAGGTGGGTGCAGTGACCCATCTATAGGGCTGTGCAGAGGAGTTTTTGGAGCATCTGCAAGACAAAATCGCTCAGATCCGCTCCACGTTAGATTCCAAGCATGAGGCAGGGTCTATGGAGATACCAAGGGAGTGTTCTTACCATGTTATCTGGGAACAGTTTGATCCTGTTGGGCCTGAGGAAGTGGACAGGATTCTCCGGACAGTAAATGCCACCACTTGTCATCTAGACCCATGTCCCTCCTGAATGGTGAAAGCAGCTTGGGAGGTGACATGTGGATGGGTCCAGGCGATGGTTAATACATCCTTGAGGGAGGGGGTGTTTCCAACTGCTTTTAAGGAGACGCTGGTGCAACCCCTCCTCAAGAATCCATCACTGGACCCTACTGTACTGGGTAATTTTCATCCAGTCTCCCACCTCCCCTTTATGGGGAGGGTGGCTGAGAACGTGGTAGCATTGCAACTCCAGAGGATTCTGGAGGAAACAAATTATCTAGACCCCTTTCAGTCAGGTTTCAGGCCCAGATATGGGACAGAAACAGCATTGGTCGCACTTATGGATGATCTCTGGCGGGAGTGGGATGGGGGTAGTGCATCCATTCTTGCTCTTCTTGACCTCTCAGCAGCTTTTGATACCATCAACCATGGTATCCTTTTGGGTCGGCTCAGGGAGTTGGGGGTGGGCAGCATAGTTCTGCGCTGGTTTACCTCCTTCCTCCAGGGCCGGTCCCAAACAGTGGTGATAAGGAGTGAGAGATCCGACCTTCGACCCCTCCTTTGTGGGGTGCCGCAGGGTTCAGTTGTCTCCCCTCTCCTATTCAACATCTACATGAAACCTCTGGGCGAGATCATCTGTCACCACAGGATGAGGTATCATCAGTATGCTGACGATACCCAATTGTCTATCTCTATCCTGGGTGAGGTAAGTGATGTCATGACCACCCTCTCCAGGTGCCTGGGGGCTATGGAGGCCTGGATGGGGAATAACAGGCTTTGGCTGAACCCTGGTAAGACGGAGTGGCTGTGGGTTAAGGGTTCCTCGGTATCCAGGACTTTGTCATCTTTAGTTCTGGATGGGGTTGCACTGCCCCATTCAGACCTGGTGCATAACCTGGGGGTCCTCATGGACTCACGGCTCCTGCTTGAAGAGCAGGTGGCAACCATAGCTGGAAGAGCCTTTGCACAGCTTCATGTTGTGCACCATTTACACCCTTTCCTGGATCGGGAAGCCCTTCAGACAGTGACTCATGCCCTGGTCATCTCCCATATAGACTACTGCAATGCACTCTACATGGGGCTACCCTTGAAGAGTATCCGGAAGCTGCAGCTGGTCCAGAATGCGGCCGTGCGGCCTATTTTTGGCGCCCCTAGAAGGGCGCACGTAACACCTTTGCTACGCGAGCTGCATTGGATACCAGTTTGCTTCTGGGTCCAATTCAAGGTGTTGGTTGTCACCTATAAAGCCCTACATGGCATGGGACCGGGTTACCTAAGGGACCGCCTCTTCCCCACATCATCAGCCCGTCCCACCCGATCATGCAGAGAGGGCATGCTATGGACCCCGTCAATAAGAGAATTCCATCTGGCAGGGTCCAGGAGGCGGGCCTTCTCTGCAGTAGCGCCAACCCTTTGGAACATCTTGCCCCTGGAGGTGAGATTAGCCCCATCACTCCTAGCCTTCCAGAGGAAGTTGAAGACCTGGCTCTGCCACCGGGCTTGGGGCAGGGAGGAGAATCGCCATACTTGGGGTTGGCTAGTGCCTTGAAGTGCCCCTCCTACATAATGACTGAAGGAGATCACAGCCTTCTGAATTTTATTAGATGGGGTAGTTGAGAAATTGTTTTAGAGGGATTTTATTGGAATTTTATTATATATTTATTGTTTTATATTGTAAACCACCCAGAGTCCCTCCAGTCAGAGGAGATGGGCGGTGACAAATTTGATAAATAAATAAATAAGAAAACTTACATGTCTACTTAATAATAACAACAAACGCCTGTCGTCACAGAACACCTGTAGGTAGGTTGAAATATTATATATAACGCCAAGTTGCCACAAGCTGACGTGTGTAGTGGGTGGCCGCGGCGTTGCCACTGCACTGTCCCCTCCCCTACACAGCATTCTGTTGTTTCTGCCTACACAGTTTGCGCTCAAGCACCGCTCAATCGAGTCACAAGAAAAATCACAAAATAATGTTAAAAGTTTATGATCTTTTGGGGCTGTATTACTAGCTGTTCAGGGCCGCATGTGGCCCATAGGCTGCAGGTTGGACATGCCTGCTTTGGAGTCTCAGCATTCCAAACCAAGAATGCAAAGTAATGCTCAAAATAAAATATCAAACCAAGAAAGTCAATGAGTCTGCCAGCAATAGTTTGAGGCTTATTCTCCTGCTCTTATGCCAACAATCTCAATAAGCCATCCAGCCTTGGCTGTGGGTATATAGGCAACTCCTTATTTGTGTACTCTCTGGCCCCTTCCTTCCCTGAGTAAGGCTTTCCAATATGAGGAACTAGCTATCTTTTCTGCCTGGGCAATGAGCTGAGTCCCAGCGAGGCAGCATAGAAGGGTGGGAGAGTCTGTTTATACAGACCTGATAAGGGTAATTCCAGCAGGTGCTTCCTCCATAGACATCCACCATCTCCCTCAACCTTCTTCTCCAACATTCTCCCCACCCACCTGCCCTTTTTTCAGAGCTGCCTTTATGCTTAGCATGCATTGAGTCTGCAGGCACTTAAAGTATGGAGCTGTGGCTTACTCACAAAGTGTTTTTCTTTCATCACAATACCCTTTGATTCCAAAAAGTTTGCCTTATTTCTTCAATAGGTGAATACCCATAGTGCAGTCAAGCAGCCTCCTTTTTTAATGGAAATAATAGTAAAACAATAGTCCTGTCTGATAATAATATTAAAAATAATGTCTATATCCAAATAGAGGTTATTTACCTGGATAATGATAGATATTATCATTTAAAAACTTCCACTTCATGAAATAGTTCTGCTTACAGATGTAATTAAAATGATTCTAAAAATTTGCTCTAAAGATCTGCTGGAACATGTGAGAAATTGGAGAGGAAAGGGAAAAATAGTTAAAATAATCCCTTTACCTTTATATTGCTGCCTTGGCTGCATTAAAGGCTCTTGCTCATGGCAGAATAATTATTCTAGATTCAAGCCACTGTTTGTTTGTTTTTTTGCAGGTTTCATGTATGCAACCCCCTATTCTAAGTACAGCACTTAAAGCTTTACTCAGAACAGACAGTACAGAACAAGTTCTAACAAACTAGGTGCAGAATTAGTGGAAAATACCTCATCTATGATTTTTATTGTCTGAAACTGAGAAACGTTTTCTGCTAACCTTCCTGAAAAAAAGCCTTTATTTCATTCAAATGCCAATTATGCTAGTGTTTGAGCTCAAAGTCATTTTTATATAGAAGAATTTTTTAAAAAATGTGATCCTGTATCTTCAATTTGTAATTCTGTCAATTCTACCATTTGTTCTACCCCACCATTCTCTTTCATGTGTTGCACTACTATGTACACCATATGATCCAGAAGTATTTTCTCCATTGTTCCATTTCTAAACTTCGTCTTAGCTACTCACCTTTTCTTTCATAATGCCTACAATTTGGTTTATTAAAGAATGATGAAATATATAATTATTATTGTTTATATGCATGATAATATATAGGAGGGTGATATACCAGTTAAAATCTTATACTTCCACAAGATAGGATTCAGACAGTTTAGTGCAATGAAGAAATACTTAGAAAAAAGGCTTTGGTCTCAGTAGAAAGTCACATTCTTTAACAAAAGGACTAAACAAATCTACAGTATTCTTGGGGCAACCTTGAAATCACTTTTAGAGGATCTGTCATTTGATAAATCTTCAGATCCATTCCTGAATTTTATTATGCACCAGTCATTGCTTCCTTCCCAAGAATAAGAACAGCAAACTAAAAAAAAGGTCACAGTTGTTGCTAGGACCATCTGTTTGGCTGCCATAAAACCCCCTTCTGACCCCTCTCCTCTGTCATGAGTTATAAAGGAGGGAGGGGGGAAACTTGATTACTGTGAGTGAGAATCAGAGACATCACAGAGCCAGCAAATTGACACCAGAATGTTGTGGCTACAGTGTTATCTGCAAACGGACAGTGAAGAATGTTGCTGGGGAATCATGTTATAAAACTAACAGCAGTTGTAAATATCCAATTTCAAAAGAAGGCGGGAACTTGGGGCTGGTAAAAGAAGGGAACTGGGGGGATTTCAGTTACTTGAGTCTTTAGACGTGATGGCGATGTTACTGTATCTTTCAATACATGAAATATTTTACTGAGACCTCACCGGTTCCAGACAGGTTTCTTACGATTGGGATATCTGAACCTAGATCCTTGTCAGGGTATACTCAATGTATAAGGAATTTTACCGTGTGAATGAGATAATGCCAAGGCTGTTGCACAGCTGAGAGCACTAAGTAATTAGCGTGGAAGGATCATGAGATGTGATTGCCAGCACCTGTAAAGTGACTCAGCACCTAACGTTGTATATATAAGTAGTATGGATGAACAGTACTGTGTTGGGGATAGTGTTAAGTGGTGGTGAGTGTTACTGTGTGAAGGAACTTGCTGTGTAAGAATTAGCTTGTATATTGCTTTATATAGTAAAGACTGTAAATAGTTAAGGAACCAGACTCAAGCTGATACTTCCAGCACCACTCGAAGATTGCGGTGCAGGCGCAGCTCTGACAATCCTCACAGGTTAGAACTCACTAATTTCTAGCTTCTTGCACAGGTAGAATAGTCACAAAATCATACTGAAACTGAAATTATGAAATATTTAATATGGGATATATTTATCTAGCTATGAGCACACATTTTACATCTGAAATTCATTAAGTGGGCATTAAACCACCACTCCCCTTTCAAATATAATCATAGAGTTTTGTTTACTTGGGACTTGGCTAAATATGGTAAATGAAAAATACAGAATATTATGCTTAAGTATACAATTTTTTTAATGAAACCTACCACATAAACCATGGCACATCTACTAATTGTGGCTGGGTTGGCTTGAGAAAGGCTGTCCACTTCAAATATCATTCTGATACCTGATGATAGATAAATTCTTTCACTGTTAGCAAGGCATAATGTTCTGCTGTCATCTAGCACAGAATTTAAGTTTTCTATCCAAACTGGATCTACTGGGCCATCCAGGATAATCCACTGCCAGTCAAGAATAGTTTCATCTAAATGAATAAAAAAAAAGTGTTAACTTTAAATTTGCTAGTTTACATGCATGTAAAAATGTAATATAGTAATAAAAAACAATGTTCATATTTTATAAAAATCACACATCCGCTTGTTTCTTTGAAAAACACATCTTAAATCTCACTCTCAAATTATCTATTTGCTGCTAATCAAATCAGAGAACAAATTATAATGTTCTATAAATTTTTAAATTATACATTACAACTAGACAACCCGTGATCCGTTGAGTCATCATTTCAGAGATACTTCCTTACCAGATTCCTCAATGCTTTCAACATTCTAATGTATTGTCTTCACTGGAAAAGTTCTTAAAAAGTCAGGGAGATATTCAGAGATGTATCTGCTATGAAAATAGCCCATGTCATTCATATTGAACTGTAAAGCACAGTCCACAGGAAATGTTTTATGGCATTTTATGTTATGACATAAATTTTATGATAATTTTTATGTCATAAAATGTTTTATAAAATTTGTCAAATTTCAATTCCACAGGAGTCATAGGTTCCAGATTTTGGACGCATTCTGTATATTAGCCCATTTGAGGTACCTTGGTTCAAAAATTGTTGGCCTATGACACACCATTTCGCCCAATTAAAAGATTACAAACAGACGCAAGCATTTTAGTATATGTATATATATTATTTGGCAACAATGGGAAAATTTACTATGAGGTCATTGTGTCATCTGAAACTATCAGAAGAAATTAGTTTTACTATTAGATATTGTCATTTCTCTGTCATCATTTTATCCAGTCTCAAGGGCCAGAAAAGTTTGAGAAAGTTTATCCCCTGCTGGGGAAGCCGTGTCAATAGAGCACAGCAATTACTTCCTAAGAGTCATTTTAGGAGGAGAGCCATGTTAGTCTAAAACTTGTTAGTTGGAAAAACTAACTCAACTACCAGACTCCTCCTGTTTCCTAAATGCCAATGTCAAAGCAATAGTTAAGATATGTATTTTCATCTTTCCAAATTGTAGCTTATGGTGCAATATGAGACAATTCTGGGATTTTGGGTACCAGAAATTTTTTAAATTTCTTATAGAAGACCAGTTTATTCTAATAAGCAACTGAATTTCTCTAATTGAAGAGGGGAAACATTTTTTTAAAAAGATTTTTTTCCTTGATGGTCCAGTTCATAACAAGAGAAATAAAAAAAAAGACATATCGGGAATAGCTTCGACGGTGTGGTCAGTGAGCTAGAGCCAGACATCCTGAAGATTGAGGTTGAATGGGCCTTAAGAAGCATTGCTAATAACAAGGCAGCAGGAGACGACGGCATCCCAGCTGAACTGTTCAAAATCTTGCGAGATGATGTTGTCAAGGTAATGCATGCTATATGCCAGCAAATTTGGAAAACACAAGAATGGCCATCAGATTGGAAAAAATCAACTTCTATCCCCATACCAAAAAAGGGAAACACTAAAGAATGTTCAAACTATCGAACAGTGGCACTCATTTCACATGCCAGTAAGGTAATGCTCAAGATCCTGCAAGGTAGACTTCAGCAATTCATGGAGCGAGAATTGCCCGATGTACAAGCTGGGTTTAGAAAAGGCAGAGGAACTAGGGACCAAATTGCCAATATCCGCTGGATAATGGAAAAAGCCAGGGAGTTTCAGAAAAACATCTATTTCTGTTTTATTGACTATTCTAAAGCCTTTGACTGTGTGGACCATAACAAATTGTGGCAAGTTCTTAGTGGTATGGGGATACCAAGTCATCTTGTATGCCTCCTGACGAATCTGTATAACGACCAAGTAGCAACAGTAAGAACAGACCACGGAACAACAGACTGGTTTAAGATTGGGAAAGGAGCACGGCAGGGATGTATACTCTCACCCTACCTATTCAACTTGTACGCAGAACACATCATGCGACAAGCTGGGCTTGAGGAATCCAAGGCTGGAGTTAAAATCTCTGGAAGAAACGTTAACAATCTCAGATATGCAGATGATACCACTTTGATGGCTGAAAGCAAAGAGGAACTGAGGAGCCTTATGATGAAGGTGAAAGAAGAAAGTGCAAAAGCTGGCTTGCAGCTAAACCACAAAAAAACCAAGGTTATGGCAACCAGCTTGATCGATACCTGGCAAATAGAGGGAGAAAATGTAGAAGCAGTGAAAGACTTTGTATTTCTAGGTGCAAAGATTACTGCAGATGCTGACTGCAGTCAGGAAATCAGAAGATGCTTAATCCTTGGGAGAAGAGCAATGACAAATCTCGATCAAATAGTTAAGAGCAGAGACATCACACTGACAACAAAGGTCTGCATAGTTAAAGCAATGGTGTTCCCCATAGTAACATATGGCTGCGAGAGCTGGACCATAAGGAAGGCTGAGAGAAGGAAGATCGATGCTTTTGAACTGTGATGTTGGAGGAAAATTCTGAGAGTGCCTTGGACTGCAAGAAGATCAAACCAGTCCATCCTCCAGGAAATAAAGCCAGACTGCTCACTTGAGGGAATGTTATTAAAGGCAAAACTGAAATACTTTGGCCACATAATGAGAAGACAGGACACCCTGGAGAAGATGCTGATGCTAGGGAGAGTGGAAGGCAAAAGGAAGAGGGGCCGACCAAGGGCAAAATGGATGGATGATATTCTAGAGGTGATGGACTCGTCCCTGGGGGAGCTCGGGGTGGCGACATCCAACAGGAAGCTCTGACTTGGGCTGGTCCATGAAGTCACGAAGAGTCAGAAGTGACTGAACGAATAAACAACAAAAATTCAAATCCAATAAAGGTGTGCAAGGCTTTCCAGGAAAATTCGCAATGCTTCATTGCTGATGCCACATTAGTAAGTGGCCAACTTTCTTCCAGAGAAATAGTTCTTTCAAACATTGCTAGACTCAATATGTGGCTTAAACACTGGACTGTTCTAGCTTTAATCCTTTTTTCCAGCTCTATTTGAAGATGAAACTAGAGAGATATCCTAGTGGAATTTAAGGACAAATTTAAAGCTTTGTGCCTGCACATGCACAAACACACAAACTGTATATAAACATAAAACTCAAACCAATTTAGAATATTTTGTCCCCAAATACCAAAATATATATATATATTTTTCATTCCGGAGACAACAGATCTAGAAGACTCTCCTGAAACCAAGCAATAATATTTATTCGGTCAATGACCAGCAAAATTTAAAAGGTGAAAAACAAAATAAAACCAAGAAATACAATAATATACTACCAACTAATAAAATATATCACATAATAATAGCATTCACTCCGCTATTACTATATTAATATATTTGTTACCGAGGTAGTGTGAGTCTAAAACATCAATAAGTATAAAATAAAAAATAAATATATATTTATATATTTATATCCCCTAACAATTTATTAAGATATTTCAATTTAAAAGTAATATTTAAAACAAGGGAATTACTTCTTTAGCCCATTTTGTCTTATTTTCATTGGGGCAACAAAAAATTTGGCTACTGCACCTGTAATATATAGTTTTAGATCCTGAAGAAGATGGTTCACATAAAAATTATCTGGATTCCCAGGGAATTTATCTTCCAGGGGCAAAATGTAGATTGACCTAATGTCCTTATAAAATTTACAGTGTAACAGTACATGTGAGATGGTTTCAACTTCCTCTTCACCACATGGGCAAATACGCTCAGTTATAGGGTTTTATTATACCTGCCTTGAAGAAGAGCAGATGGAAGAACGTTGAATCTAGCTTTGAAGAATGCAATTCTCAGCTTAGGGAAAGTTAGATTTAGCAAATAACTTGCTGGTTCCCATACACCCCTATTTATCCAAATTATATCATGTTGGGACAGCCTGTTAACTTCAGTCTGAAACCCTATGTTCCTTATTCTTTGGATGATTAGATGCTTAGCTTGGTCATAACCTATTGTTATTAGGAATGGTGGAGAGAACCCATATGAAGCCATCTTATATTCTACCACCTGCTTCCAGGGTGAAGAGAAATTATCTGTTAGAACTAGAGGGGTCAAACCACCTGGGAAGAATTGCATTTTTAGCCAATAATTTATCATCAACTTCCAGGCCCTAACCCGAAGTGACGGCATTCCTGTCTTGAGCCTTAACTGGGTATTTGATGTGCCATTGGGTGTGGCTAGAATTGATTGCAGGAATTTTATTTGCATTGTTTCCTGCAGCTCCTTCTTCACATAAATTCCTATTTGTGTCCCATAGAGAATTTGAGCCAATGTTTTGGCCTCAAAAAGTTTTAAAGCCACAGGTACTAATTGTCCTCCACCAGAGTAAAAGAACCATTTAATGGCATTCATTGACCTAAGGCTCCTGAAACAGAACCAGTAGGACATCATATGCTTTTTTGCTGAATTCAATGTCCATGCACTGGCTTTCAGCACCTATAAAACTATTGGCCACTACAGGCAACAGATGTAAAGATTATAAAGGGATTCTCCACTATTATCTCCTTTCTTCTCCTTTGTCTGAAATATTTAATTTTGCATGCCTGTATGTAACAAACCTCCTATGGCTTAGGCTGATATTCTCAAAGTTTTCATCACTTTCTACGTCTTTAGGCTCACTTCTCTTTCTCTTCCAACTCTAATCTGTGAAGTTCAGGTTCTTATCTGACTCCTTTCTCCATAATGGACGAGAACAAACTAATAGCTATTTATTCAGTGGAATGTTAATATCCAGCTGTATATCGAAAGAAATCCATGCATGGGGCATCAGGAAGTGGGAGGAATAAAAGACTATCACATTATTTCATTGCTGCCTCTTGTTCCTAGGTAGGATGCTGAAATAGAACTGGCACATAATTACTTAAATATCAAAATGTTGCCTAAGTTGAATCCATAACTAAGAGATGCAATAATAAAATATTTGCCATATTTGTTATTACAAGATTATACTAACATTGAATATTCTCTGATGATTGTACGATTTCATCAGTTACAACTGCATCAGTTATAGTCACTGTATTCAGCTAAAAAACAGAAATGAGAGTAATTATACTACAATAGATAAAATTAGATGAACATAACATAATTATAACTTACAATAGATAAATGTAAAAACAGGGGCATGATGTTTTAGCTTCAATAAAAATTCAGTGAAATACATGTCTTAGAAATTATTTCAGTCTTAAAAGAGAGACAGTCGAATGAAATCTTGCTAGTAATAGAATTCACAATCTGATTTTATTATGCTTTATTGTTATTTGCCTCAGATTCAAGAGACTTCAGGTTGAGATTGCCTGTGATTGGGAGCTTCCCAAAATATCTTACAAAATCTATAATTTTGTAATTATAGACTTTCTTTCCACCTGATTATTTTAAGAAAATCCAAGCTCTTAAACATAATCAAATTCTTTATAGATTAATTCACTGGAAGGAAAGGAAAAGCAGTAAGGCTTCCTTCTTCATCCCAGGTGGGAGAAATTGCTGTGATTGTGATTCAATTAGCAACAAAAGCATTGTGATTTTAGGTCCTTTCACTGGAAGGAAAGTGTAAATGAAGTGTGAAGGAAAGCCTTGCAATGGCCACCAGGAGCTCTTCCTTCCTTTTGTTTTCTACCTGGGACTTTAAGGCAGCCTGAAGAGCATTACAACACACTTGGTTTCCAATTATAAAAGGAAAATGCCAAGAGCACCAGACTATAGGTGTGTAGGTATGTTGTGTAGGACAGCAGAAAGGAAGAATTTGCAGCCTAGGGAGTGGAGCAGCTGTCACCTCAATAGACATCTGATGGTAAAGGAGGAGCGGGTCTGGACTTCACCAAACCAGCAGCAGACAAGCTAAAAGGAGAAGCAGAGCCCAGCAGCTTCAGATGGACTTGAAATAAGATTTTGAAATTAATTACAAGAATACTTCCTGTGGATTGTTTAAATTTTTATTTGAAAAAATATATGAAAATTTTGAAAACAACTGTAAAAACCTTCCCATGGGAAAGTGATTGATTAGATTAGAAAAAAAACATGGTAAGAGGAGACTTTGACAGTTGACTAGAGGGAACCAGAAAAAACTAAAGATTATAATTAAAGAGACCCATTAATACAGAAAGGAGCAATATTATTTGACTGTTGAAGAATTCAAGGATACTTGGGAACAATGCACTCAGAAATTACTCTTAAGATCATCTGCAATTATAAAAATGGATTCAAAAGAAGTTATGGAAGAGGAGCTAATTTTACTGGATAAAACAGGCTGATTTGAATATGGACCTGACAATGGATTTTAAAATGTCAGGCTATAAGAATGATATGGAAAATGATGTTATATTGGATTTACAAATGAAAACAACTGATGTCTTAATAATTAAAGGGGATTTACAAAGAATAACTCAGAAGAGTGACTTGGATAGCTTTCTTATCTTGGATTTACAAAAGAGATGCGTTAAACTTGTGAAGGAGTCACTGAGAGGAGACAAAGAAAATGATATAAAATCAACTTGTGGGACACTATTTGAAGGGATTAAAGATCAAGATCCTTAAAAGTAAACAGAAGGTATACAAAGTGAGTTTTTTAAATCAAAGTTAAAATATATATGTTGTTGTTTCTGATAGCTTTTAATGGATTTTTTTTTAACTAGGTCCAAATAATGAGGCTTTAAAGATAAGAAAGAAGATATGGGAAAAAGAGATTTTTTGAGAAAATGACAAGTTACTGTGTTAAAAGTAAAGTAAAGGAATATGAAACTGATTTGATTAAGGTTAAAATATATATGTTGTTATTTATGGTAACTCTTAATGGACTTTTGCTGATTAGACTGAATGATGAGGCTTTATAATTCGTTTATAGGTAAGAGATGAGATATGGGAAGAAGAGATCTTTTGCTGAAATGTCAGAAAAGGTGGTAAGTTACTGAAATTGTTGTACTTGATGAAAGTGTTTTGATGAAGGGGGAAATCATTTCTTTATTTTTTTTCTTTTTCTCTGTACTTTTCCTTTTCCTTTTTATATTTTTCTTAGTTTGTATTAGTTTTTTATCTTTGAACTTTTTAGACTTTAATAAAAATTATTATAAAAAATGCAGGATCTGCTCAGACAGTAATCCTGCATTATATAGTTAACATAACTGGACTAGATGTAGTTATGATTCAAAGATCATTAATATATTTTTTTCCAAACAAGCAAAGATAATTAAATTTAGCATTTAATGGGCACAAAACAATAAGCTAATTTGTAAAATGGAAGCACAGACACCATTTAAAATATCACATAGTTCCTGACAGATTCTCAGCATAAAAGAAATTACAGTGTACCTCTGACTATCCAACTGCTGTGGCAACATGCAGCCATGATTACAGCTACTGGGAAAAGGGTGATTGCAACAGAGTAACATGTTATTATTTTGGCATCAGAGCTTGCATGAGATCTTAACGGAGGATGTAACAGAGGAATTGCTTCTTTGCAGCTAGGAACCCTCCCCTCATAGGAACTACTCAATGGGATTTTGTAAGTGGCCAAATACACACATGTTCCAAAAATAGATGGGGACAATACTGGCAACTATTTTATTTTCCCTTAGTGAGGAGTGGCGATGGAAGGTTAGAATTCTGGTTCCTGGATTTGCATTAATCCCTGGATCAGAGTACTAAGTGAACCTTTTTTTTTTTTTGCATTCTCATATTGATCAGCTAGTAGGTGAAACTGATTTATTCATAATGTTACATGCTTGTTCTCAGCATTCTGAGGTGTCCAGAAGTGAAAAGTTACAAATCCATTTCAAGTAGCTTTGTAATAGTTTGGGGAGTGTGAAAATGGTATACTGTGGATATGCCCTTTGTTCTCTACAGAAACTTTGTGACTTTAAGGATCACTGCCTAACATTAAGTATATGCCTACCAGATCCCCTAACTTCCACTCGAATGGCTGAAGTCTATTTATTATTTTTCTTAACTTAGAAGGTTCAAACTTAAAATCCAGAGAATCATACATTTAAAATGTTAGTGGGTAACCCTTTAAACAGGATTTTAAAAGCTAAGCACTGATAGATCTCTACCCAGCTAGGAAATTCATTTCATCAACCTTTTAAATTTTTTTCAATAAATCATTTTCATCTTTTGGGGAAGAAATTTGCAGGTTTTGGCAAGTTCTTATTAAATGAAAAAAATGAATGGAATTCTCACTCATCTCTAATTAAGTGAACAAAATGTAACTCCATTTTAAAATATAATTATCTCAGTATCTAAATACATTACTGTATACTCACTGTATATAGGTCCTGCATTTCTGAATTTATACCAATGCTTGGATCTTTTTTTTTAGATTTTTTGGCTCCAAGTTTAGCAAATCCTCGAACAGCTGATGATAATAGTCCATCTGACCATTCCATTGTACTAGGATTTGTCTGTCCAAAGAGTTCACCAACAGTAATAGACTTTGGGTTTATTTCAAAAGTATCTACTTTGCTTCTCTTTGAAGTATTCTGAGAAAGAAAAAAAAACCTTCTGAATGAGCAGTTATTACATTTATTTCCTAATAACACAAACTTCTAAACTTGGAGCCAAACTTCCACAAACACAAACCTCCAGGGAGTAATAAAACTATGCCTGTTTTGTATATTCTGTTACTGATTGATCCTAAGTATTAAAGGTAAGGGGATACCAAATACTGTATGACTCAGGAAATTCTCCAAACTTTTAAAAGTATTTTGAGTAATTCTACTTTTCATTTGATTATGTACCACCAATTCAGTGTAGACTTTTAGGAAACACATACAGTAGATAGACCTTTTCCTGGATGATCTGTCCCCAACTTAGTCTTTCAGGTCTTCTGAGAGTGCACCATTGCTGCTGTAATTGAGTCTTTCCACATTGTTCCTGGCCATCCTCCTCTTTAATTTCCTTTCACTTTTCCCAGTATAATGGACTTCTCAAGGTAGTTAGGTTTTCATATAATTTGTGCAAAATATGATAATTTCAGCCTAGTTATTCATGCCTTAAATGAGAAGTCTGGATTGATTTCTCCTATGATCTATTTGTTGGTTTTCTTGGCTGTCCTTGGTGTTCTTAGGAGTCTTTTCCAACACCAACATTCAAACAGTGTCAATACTATACTCTTTCTATCTTGATTCTTTAAAGTCCAACTTCTGCTTCCATGAACAGTCACAGGGAAAACCATTGCCTGCACAATTCTGATATTTATAAGTATAGACTTGTCACAGCATCTGAATATCTCTTCCAAGGATCTGTTCTACAGTCAGCCCCTAGCCACATCATTGCTGTTATAGTTGACCTCTTCAACCTACTTGTACCAATAATATAGTGAATTTAATGTCTCTGTCCTCCATCTAGTCATGTTTGTGTATATAAATGTTGTTTTGGTTGTTTGAAGACTGTATTATCAATGAAGAAATAACAGGACTGGCAAAAGTGGTAAGTTGTTCCTTGTCGGGATATAAAGCGAAGAACTACACTGAGACCAGAAGCTTTAGCTCTAGTGATTATTGTTCTACTGTACTAGACAAAATCCTGCTAAACTGAAAGGCACTAGCAAGCCTACCGGACAAAACCCCAGAAACCTAAGGCAGTTCTCTTCTGGTCCTCTTGACTGGAAACCGAAGAGATTCAGTACTGTATGTGCGCTTTTCCCCCTGGAGAGAGCCCCCCTCTTCTTTACCAGCAATCTCCATAACATTCCTCCACTTCATTTCTATTTCCTAGGCTATATACAGGTAGTCCTCGATTACTGACTGCTCATTCAGTAACCATTCAAAGTTACGATGGCCCTGAAAAAGGAGCTTTATGACTGGTCCTTGAACCTGCGGCCATTGCAGCATCCCCATGGTCACATGATTGCCATTTGTGACCTTCACAGCCAGCTTCTGACAAGAAAAGTCAATGGGGAAGCCAGCAGGAAGTTGCAAGTTGCAGTCACATGACATTGCACTTAACAACTGTGGTGATTTACTTCATGACTACAGCTGGAACTGACACCGTTAAGTCAGGAGCAGTCATGTGATGTTTCATTATATGACTATGTCACTTAGCAATGGAGTTGCCGGTCCCAAATGTGGTTGGTAAGTGAGGACTACCTGTAGTTATACCTACAAAGATCAGAATTGTGCAAGCTATAGTATTCCCCATGACAGTATATGGAAGCAGAAGTTGGACTTTAAAGAAGCAGGATAGGAAGAGTATTGATGCCTTTGCTGTTGGAGAAGACTCTTGAGACTACCATGATGTAAGGGTTGCCTATTCTGACAGACTCAGTCTCACAAGCAGGTGCTTAAGGAAAACTGGTTTATTGAAAGAATAGTGTGCAAATACAAAGAAAGCTGAGAATGAGCAAAAGCACGCCAAATACAAACTAAAAACCCCTCGCTTCAAACCCGATCCCGCCCTCGCTCCCACTTAGCAACCACCCCCTCCCAGATGTTGGCAACCGTCACACACATCGGCCTGAGAAAGTAACCTTGAACACAGGCAATAACCCAAACAGACATTCCACAGTCACAGTAAGGAGATTGCAGCCTGGCACGGCTGGAAATCTCCACTCAGCAAACGTGAAACACGGATCGGGAAAGTGACATGCGAAACGTTACGATGTATTCAGTACATTGGAATGATGAACATGACACATGAACAGCCAAGAAAACAAACCAATGAATCATAGAACAAATCAACCCAAAGTTCTTCCTTGAGGCACAAATGACCAGGCTCAAATTATCCTACTTTGGACACATTATGCAAAGACCCAGCTCTCTGGAAAAGGCTCTAATGCTGGGGAAGGTGGAAGGAAAGAGAAGAAGAGGATGACCAGCAGCAAGGTGGATTCATTCAGTTACAATGGCAATCAGTACATCATTGGGAGATTTGAAATAACAAGTTAGAGATAGATCATCATGGAGGAAATCTATCTAAGGGGTCTCTAGGAGTCAAAAACAATTTGATGGCACATAATCAATCAATCAATCAATCAATCAGGCTATATAGTCCAACAATGTTTTCTTCTTTACTATTTCCAATGTTGGCATTTCAGTCTCCAACCACAAGTAGCACATCTTGCTTGCACATCCTGTTAATAACTGTTCATTACTAAGTACAGGTAGTCCTCACTTACCAATGGTAATTGGGACCAGGAACTCTGTTGCTAAGCTAAGCAATGCGGTTGGAAGACATGACATCATGTGACCGTGCTGACTTACAATGGCAGTTCTGGCAGTCCCAGTTGCTGCTGTTAGGCATTTGTGACCTCCTGCCAGTTTCCCCATTGACTTTGCTTGTCAGTATCTGGCAGTGAAGGTCGCGAATGGCAATCACATGACGGGGATCGCAGCGACATCATAATTGTGAGTTGGTCACCGAGCACCTAGTGATCACATGACCATGGAGACACTGTGATGGCCGCAACTATGAGAACCCATTGTCAGTCCCCCTCATTCAGCATTGTTGTAACTTTGAACAGTCACTGAACGGGTGGACATTAAGTGAGGAACACCTGCATTTTAGTAGCAAAGTCTCCTTCAAATCAAGTATGATCTCTTGTGATTTGAAGAACACATATAAGCAGTCTTCTGGAAATAATATGGACATGTTTTGCCATTGCCTTCCTGAATGATTTCTCTATTTTTTGATACAACATACTGTCCTGGAATTTCTTGGTATACTCCCATTCAATTATTAACCAAACCAATGGCATTCTTGGCATTCTGAGATTAGTGAAAGTTGACTGGGTACTGCCAACTACTGAGTTGTTTAATAATCAGTAAATATTTAAAATTTCAAAATTCATATGGATTGCTGCTCTGGGAGATTACAGGAAAGGAAATCAAGCACTAATGCATGCCATATGAATAATTAAAAAGAAATCCTTACCTGAAAGATATCAAGTTTTGTAGTGGTTTCCATATCAACTAATGGAAGGATTATCAAGGCTTTTTCTAAAATTGTTCTAATGGTAGTCTTTCCTCCACCTGTGGGGCCTACAAGCATCACACCAACACGAGCCTGAAAATATACTTTAAAAGATCAAATCTAGAGCATTCATATTCCTTAAATGATTAATACTTAGATTTTAGTAAATACACACTAAAGGTCTTACAAAGTGTGTATTTATGAAAAGTTACTGTGGCTTTTTTTGTACATCTCAATTGCTGCAACATCAATATTTCTGCCATTTACTGAAATGCAATTGCTGTAGTGTAAGATCTCACTGCAACATTTTCAGGACTTCTATAGATTTGTATCATATTTAACTTCCATAGCACATTTTACCTGGTTAATATCCCATCGCACTCACCATAATTTGGTTGTATAGTTGTATAACTTTCTGTATCTGATTTTCCCAAGGCTGCAAAGATAAATGCTGTACTGCAAGAGATATTGCATTCTAAAGTTTTTTAAAAAGATAGCAGGTTAGAAGATTGATGAGCCATCAATAATTTGAAGATACATAAAATAACTAAAACTTAGTATTAAGAAAAAATTGTAACTATTGTTTCTAGCAACACTGGGAAAGAAAAAGATTAGAGACACAATTTCACTGTCTCTACATTCAGTAGACCTGAATGTAAACCTGAATATGCCCATCTTTCCTGAATATCTGTTAGTTTTTCAAGGTAGACCAGATCAAGAAACCAACATCACAAAGATTCCAGGAATGCTACTTTATTGTTGCAGGCTATATTAACAGGTTCCCTAAAGCCTGTCTAAATTTCTCTCTGTCCCATCTTATGCTAAACAAAATCAAGGCAGGGTTATTTTGAGTTTTTTCTCACACTTCCTTCTATCTCTGGAAGGAAGTCATCTTGTCATCTCTTGTCCAAATCCCTCCTTAACAGCTCACACATACCTTCCCCAAGGTCAGCTCTAAATTCCTTTACAAAATCATTGAAATACTCAGGCCTAATCGATAATAACATTTAAAAATCCTAATATCAAAAGTATTTGTCTATAGATAATATTTGTGCCAAGAATAACTACTGTATGCTTATTTTTATTACCTCTAATCGTTTAGGGTTTACTTTTGGAACTTCCATTCCTGTAAAGAGATCTGTGATAATATCTTCAAATATTGGAACATCCTCAGCAATTAACTTTGGTAAATTAACTTCTTTCAGTATACCAATTGTGAGTACAGTTTCTTCCTTTGCAGAAAACTTTTTCTTTTTATTACTGTATCAATTATAAAAGAAAACTAATATTTAGAATTTAATGAATTATTCTAAGGTTCATAATGTTTTTTTATTAGTCCACCATGCTGTACTTTTTAAGGAGATATTCTTAAATGCATGTTCTTGATCATATGTTGCTAAATTTGTGCATTTTCATTGTGTTTATTTTCCTTTATTGCTATTGCTATCTTATTGGTCTATTTCTAATAAGTTTTATTAGCTGCTCAGAACCACTGTTGCAGCCTTATAAATTTCATAAATAAATAAATATGCTCAGATATAAGAGACATTCAGCGATCCATGATGTAATTTTCTTCATGTTCAAAGCAACATAAATTATAAATAAATATATAAATAACATTTTGATCCCACAGTGAAAAAGATAATTTGTGTAGTTTGTAAATAAGCATGGCAAGAAGAACACAGAGAAAATAAATTTACACCAAAATGTAGGCAGAGGATTCCCACTAATGCCTATATCAATATGTCTACTCAGAACTAAAAACAGCTAATCTATATACTACTAAACTCTCATGTCGGTTTGTTTGTGACCTTTAACTGGGTGAAACGGTGCATCATAGGGCAACAATTTTTGAACCAAGGTACCTCAAATGGGCTAACTTAGAGAATGCATCCAAAATCCAGGACCCATGGCTCCCATGGAATTGAAACTTGGAAAATTTTATGACATAAAAATTACCATAAAACATTTTATGACATAATAGAAAATGTCATAAAACATTTCCTGTGGTCAGCTCCTGATGCTTGACTGTGCTGTACCATTCAATATGGATGACATGGGCTATTTTCAAGCCAGATACACCTCTGAATATCTCCCTGAATTTTTAAGAACTCTTCCAGTGAAAGCAGCACATTAGAAGCTCTGCCACTGTTGAAGGCATTGAGTAATCTGGTAAGGAAATATCTCTGAAACAATGACCCAACAGGTCACGGGTTGTCTAGTAAAGAATTGTTTTATTAATCCATATATCATTCAATTTTTGCCCCATATGGTATTTAATTGCACAATGGCTAATTAACTACCATAAATCAAAGCTCCTTCCTTCCTTTCTTCCATCCGTCCCTAAATATTTGGTAGGCCTTACAAATTAAACATTATTCTATGGTATGAAAGAACTGTAATCTGAATGTTCTGCAAGTCATTTTTTTCAGCAACAAAAACAACGTTAACGAAAACTTAATTTCATGGACAGTAATACATTTTTGCTGGTAATGAATGTAGATATAGAAATATTTAGAATTTTCGTGATTTAGGCGTCAATTCTATGAATTATTAAGTCTTTCTGAGTTCAAAAGACTACATTCTAAAAAAGCATGCATAGGTCAACTTACAGAACTTAGTTTTCTTTACCTGAACAAAGACAAATATTCTTATGCATGTCTCATATGATCATAAGAGCAGCTATCTCCTCTCCTAAAATGTATCTTTAGATAAAACCTTTATATCATCCCATATCAAGACATAATAATGTTATATCTGTGTATTAATATTAACCACTTTTTAAAAAAGAAAACTTACTGTATTTTCAATTCTTGGCGCTTTTGACCAACTCTTATTAACACAGTTTTTATAGCTCTCATGCCAAAATCATAATGATCCTAAAATATAAGAACATTATTTATTTTTTTGTGCATTGCAAATATCTTCTTTGCAATTACTGGACAGTATGTTTGTCAAAATTATTGTATATTTGATCAGTTTGATTTCCAGCTGCACTGTTCCAGAGTTAATTTGCCTTGGGTGACTGATCTAGAATTGTAGCATATTGTCATCAGTCCCTTCTCATGATAATTTCCTGTTAGCCTTGGAGTTTTCTGAGGCTACCCTATCCCTGTTGCAGGGGAGAGGGACGTACTTGATCAGCTGCTCAGGTGGGGTTCCAGAGGAAATCTGGGGTAGTTCCCAAAGCTCTGGTGCATGGTTTGGCTGAGCAGGTAATAGTGGCTGATCAAACTTCACCTTGTAGACTATGCATGTGGATCCTAGAGAGACCCTTAATTTTCAGAGGAGCTCTGGGAGATGAAGCGGAATAAGAGTGTGTTGGTAAAAATATGAGTAGCCAAAGCATGGTAAACTGTTCAGGAGCTTTAAATTGTATTATACAATGGTTGGAGATGAAATCCCTGATTAAGCACTCAGATAAATGTTCAGAAAGCTTGAACTCTTAATACAGAAAGCAAACATTATTTAATAGATATAACTGAAATGTAGTGCAATGACTCCTATGATTAAATGTAATTACTGAAGCACAGAAGGGAGAAAGAGTTGCACTGTTACATTAACAATATCCATTTCTCTTCAGCGACCAAAATGAATGAATTTGGTATTGTTGAGAGAGCATATGGATTAAAATAAAAGGAGGAACAAATAGAAGTAATGCTACTGTTGGTGTCTGCAGTTTAACCCAGTGAAGCTAAAAAATGTGGGTGCTGCTTTCCAAAAGCAAACTGAAGATCTTTCAAAGAGACACAGTGGTAGAGGTCTTTAAACACCCCAAATTTTGTTGGAAGACAAATTCTTCCAAGTGTGGTCCTTCCAGAACATTCCTGACTTACTCTGTTGACTATTTTCTTTTTCAGAAAGGAAGGAACAAGAGGCTCTCATATTTTTAACCTGATATTAACCAACAGAAAAGACAGCTGAAGAAATGGAAGTAGCAGCAACATTGGGGGGAAAGTGACCATAGTATGCTAGATTTGTTGATTTTAATGGTAACTGAAGCTGTGTGTAATTGAATATGTATCTTGGACTTCAAAAAGGAAGATTTCAATGAACTTAGAGCAATGACATGTAGAATTCCAAGGCAGAAGCTGATAAGGAAAGAAGTTTGAAATGGGTAGGAATTACAAAGTAAAGAGATAATAAAAGCACAACTGCATACAATTCTACTGGAAGCTTGCACAAGAGACCAGTATGACTGAATGAAAAGCTTAGTGAAACCTTGAAACAAACGACGCAAAAAAGAATATGAGAGACAAAAAGAGTGCATGAATGAAAGTTAACTGAACCCAAGAGGCTGCCAAAAGAACTCTAGAAGACTAATTTTCTGGTGGGATATTTGTCACAGGAGAGCACAGGAAGAGGACAGGATGGCTGAAAGTATAATGTCGGTCCCTCTGTAGGAAATGTGCAACAGCATAAAATCTGCTGAACCTTCTCATGATGAAAATTATAGGATACTCATTGCACTGGGAACTGAGGCCAACAAAAACATAAGTGACAGATGCCTTTGAACAGGTACTTACGTGGTATGGTATTAAGCAGATCTGAAATAGTTGGTATTGTTGCCACAAATTGATCTATTCTGTTCTGCTTGCTTTTTAAAGTTTTGGGCAATATGGACAATGAGTATTCAACTTAATATCCTACACGGAGGCATAGAATAGGTTTAGCTGTCAATTGGGGAATTTGCTCCCACTTCTCAAACACTAGTGCAGGGCATTTGCCCAACCACAGACCCAGAGTGCTTTAAAGGAAGGCCCAAATTCTCACTTACTTTTTGAAACTTTCTTTTAAAAATAAGAATCCACAAAATAAGGATAATGACCAGAAAGATAATCCTGACAGGAAATTGAGATTTTTTTCCCTAGTAAGTGCTAAAAGGAATCTCTCTCTCCCTCTTTTGTCTAAGGCCATCCACTTGCCAGTGACTTTAGGCAAACTGGCAGCTAACATTGCTATAGCACTTGAAAAAAAACCGAGAGGAAAGTCAGGAACTGGATTCAGGAACATGTTCACTGGAACGTGCATTTCCAGTTAAAAATTCTGATGGGGTCTTCTACACAGATGCATCTCCACAATGTACAATACATAGAGACCACAAAGAAAGCAAAAGCCCAGAAACAGTGTTGAGTCATAGAATATATCCTGTTTCTGAGAAGTACAGACCTGAAATAAATATAAAACTCACATTGTTTGGATTGAGATTTTATAGCTGAGAGTCAGAACAAAAAAAAATGAGCCACTGAACAAAAAGAAAAAGACACAGAGAAGATAATAACTTTAACATCCTCTGTCTCTTCTGAGAGCAGTGTGACTCACCAATTTATCAGCCATACTTCCCTACTCTTTATTTTACTTTTCCTCTTAGTAACAATCTCAGATAGATGCTAGAGTATGAAGACACATTAGGTGTTAAAAAGTAAGAGCTGTGTGTGGCTTTTGGCCTATCTTGTACCTCCTCAACTAGTTTGCGCTCATTATGAGCAGTAGGCCACACTGTTCCATTCAACCTCATAGCTGAATATTTATCTGTCAACCCATCTGATTCCTGTATTACTTCCCCAAATCATTGCCTCTATGGAAGATCACCTGGAGATTCTATATAGCTACTTCAAGCTCTATTCCCAAAAAAAATTAGGATAAAAAAAAAAAAAGTATATTCTTTATATTTTACCTGCTGTGACAGTCTTTTGCTAGAAAGTTGGTAAAGATTTACTATCTTCCCTGAGAGTAATTTTGCCAATTTGAAACCTTCTGAAAACAACATTATTTCAGCAATGAGTTCATAATCTGGTACCACCATTGACATAGGACGAAATAATGATTTTAAGTTGTCTGGAAGTTCTACGACACCTTTGTATCTTAAAAAGAAAGGCAATTGATCACATTAATTAAGAACACATTAATATATTAATTTTAGCACAGTACAATAAAATTCCTTTCAACAAAGGTACAGTGCTAGTCTGAAAAAAGAGTTCACTACAGTTTAGAAAATAATTGTATGATCACTATTATGATAGATCTATGGTAAGGAAAATGTTTAAATGCAAGTGAAAAATTATCTTTCTGAAAATGACTATTCAGGTAGATACAGAGAAAAAAATACTGGTAGTTGTGAGACTAGGCTGAAGCTGCCATAACCTAAAGAGGAAGTAGGCAGGTAAGCAGAGAGGACAAAAGCCACGAAACTTGTCTAAAAGATTCCTTCAGGGAGGTAGATAAGAAGGAAGCAAGTCATTAAGGAAACAAAGGAAAAATGTCACTTGAACCAGACTGTAACACACCGGTATACTCAAGCTTTCACTCAATTACGACTCATAAGTGGATGCTTATAAATCTATTTAATGAAGTGAAGTGTCCATTACAGAGTGAAAGTTGTGAATGGCATTTCCCCATGTTCTACAATTTAAAATCACAAAAGCTTCTAATTCCCCACCACTACCCCCTTAGGTATGTGCCCCTCCTCCCCATGCCAGCAGATGGCTGGAACAGTTTCTTCTTCGATGGCCTTGGGGCAAGAGCATCTAGCCCAAACAAAATGACTCACACTCCATCCCAGCTCCCCCTCCCTACTGGTGATTCGCAGGTTAACATGGGTTGCTAGAAGATAGATGTGAGTCCAATAAGATGTTCTGGGAACATTTGATTAGGGAATCTGACACAGACAAAGGAAGTTGGGCCTGAGCACATGGAAAACCCCCAATCCCATCAAAGGAAACTGGGCCTGAGCACATGGAAAACCCCCAATCCCATCAACAGCTACCAGACTTGTAAATTAACAAGGCAAGAGTAGCTGCCAGTCTTGTGAATCAACAAAGCAAGGACTTTGGGGGATAAAAGGAGTCCCAGAGCCTGCCTACTCCTTGAGTTGTCTTTGGATCTGGAGGCTTCTGTCCCTCTAGCTAGTGCCTGGCAGCCTAGTTGGGAAGGATGTGGGTAAGTGTGGATGAGTGTGTGTGTGCATGTGAAAAACAGCAAATGTACCTTGTAAAGTTTTGCTGTTACTTTAAATTCACTGGGTCTCTGTGTATTACAAAGAACCTGTTGAGCCTCAGTATTCAGTTGGAAGTGATTTATATGTGTCCCTAATTAATTCCTGGCTGTTGACCAGGGCTGTGGGTCTTGTCTGCTCAAGCCACACCTATCTGGAAAACCCAGGTAGAAAGCAAGGGGGGCTGACAAGATCTGTGTGCCTCAACAGGCTGTGAGCATGTGAGTGAGTGACCATTAGCAGAACCTGGGAGCATGTGTATAACATCAAAACCACAACATTTGGAAAATGGGAATGTAATTCAGTGGCAGTGTATATTCCTTGCATTTCGAAGACCCCATGATCAATCCCTGGAATCAACAACTTGGGCTAAGAAACATTATTTTCTGAAATCTTGAAAGCTGCAGAGCTATGGACAATGTTGAGCTAAATGTATCAAAATCACCACTTCATACAACATAGCTTCATGCATTTATATAAAAAAAAATACTGTTCTAGTATTATGGAACAATGATAGCTACAGATATCACTTACCTAGGATTCATGGTAATAAAAATTGCACAGTTTGGTTTCAGGCGGATTTCTTTTCCTTCCAGTATAAATCTGTGTTAAATGTTATATTAATTATTATGGAAATATTTAAAATAAACAGAATTACAGTTATTTTTGTATGCCATTCTCATTCATTCATTCATTCATTCATTCACTCATTCAGCTTCAGACTTCCTACAGCCAAAGCTCTCAAAGCAACAGTCAAAATTCCCCTTTTCAGGAGAGATGGGCGGTGATAGAAGTTTGAAAAATAAATAAATAAAATAATTCAGTTAAATATATAGAATGATTACAATGATAATTTTTAAATTTAAATTTAAAATATCAAAAACTAAACAATCTTTTGAAATTTCCAGGAAAAAAACAGCTCTAAGATACAGTTTTAAGATACAACTAGGCAATAAGTAGTATAACAAGTTACAAAACCAGAGAGAATGATAAAGGTTTTGCCCTGTACAAAAAACAGCAGGAGGTACATACTGTGGCGCTAAGTTGCACAGGATCTTACATAGATTAAGCACCTTGAATTAAGCCCAGAAAGTTAGATATAATTAAAAGTGGTACAATATTAGCATAACATGTTGATAATTAATATTTATGTATGCATTCACACATATGGGATTTGCATCTGCATAGACCACTATTAGGAACATTCTAAAGGGAAGTTTCGGGGGAGGACTAAGGCCCTTACTACATATGTCCATATTGGAAGTAGTGCAAAGGAGCTCAGTTCTGATACCAACACAGGAGTTCAGAATAAATACACCACTGTAGAACAAATTAGGGAGTGTTATGTAGCTACAGAAATGGCAGTTTGAAGCAGTACAGTTATTATTAAGCAATCTACCATTATTCTTTGTGATACTGTGATATTGTGATAATCTTTGATATTCTCTCTCTGCATTATACATATGGCAGAATACCAAGTTTCCTTAAGTTGATAGTCAGATAGTTGATCTATGAAAGTACAAAATATAGAACTGTTTTGCCAAATGGCCAGTGCAGATATCCAAGCTACAATGTTTGATTAATGTAGATGGACATGCCCACATAGTAGGCTTACAAATACAGGTAGTCCTTGACTTATGATCACAATTGGGACCAGAATTTCCATTGTAAGTCATTGTGGTCATAAGTCGAGTCACCACGTTACCAGACCCAATTTTATTACCATTTTACAGCGCTCCTAAGCAAATCACTGTGGTCATTAAGCAAATCCAGCTCCCCAATGGGTGTTTTTTGCCAGAAAACAGCAAAAAACATTGCAAAACACAATCACATGACCACAAGACACTGCAACCAGTCATAAACACGAGCTGGTTGCCAAGCACCAGAAATGTGATCATGTGACCATGGAGGGGTGGTGTGATGTTTTGCAATGCTTGGAAGTGCTTTAAAGGCCATAATGTACCTATTTCAAGGCCGTCATAACTTCAGACTATTGTTAAACGAACTATCGTAAGTCGAGGACTACCTGTAATCTCCAGAGGTGCCCATTTGGCAAAAACTAGTACATATATGAAGACTGCTTGTGCAGAAAGACTTTAAACTCTGAAGAAATAGAGGTATGTTAACTGGCAGATCAAAATATAACAGAATCCACCACTGACCCAACCCATTTTTCAAAATTGTTTGCAGGTTCCAACATCTATCTTAGTACAGCTTTTCAGTTACAAATAAATTTCAAATAAATACCTGACACTGAGGCTATCTTTAGCTGCCTTGATTGTCTGAATATGTGAAGCAATTGCAGAGAGGACTTCTATATCAATCCGATTGAATTCATCAAAACAACACCATGCTCCAGATTGAACAAGCCCAAAAAACAACTTTCCCATCACCTTAAAAAGACAGAAAGATTTATTAAGCATGACAAATGGGAAATAAGGTCCCATGGAATTTATCACCTAGCCCATTACTCAAAAGTAAAACAGTCACATCTGCCTTTGTTTAGTTATTCAAGAGTAAAATAGTTATTTATGCATGCACTTATGGAAGAGTTCTCAATAAGTCCTTTTTAAAAGCCTGCTTTGTTGTTCAGTATTGCTCATTCCATTGTCTCCAAGGCTGTGCTCAGAGTCTGAGTAGCTTTTGGCCTATTTCATATATCACTGGGCCTTTGGTTCTGCCCCAAATTGATGCAACCTCTGCCAGCATCCCTTATGATCTTGCCTTGGTTAGCTGATCTACAACTGTCATCACCTGTACCTTCTGTGGTTTGATTGCTCCAGCCCTGTATGCTCAGGGTTTTAGCCCTTTCAACACCACTAAGCCATCTCTCACTGGCCTTTATGGGTGGGTTGCCAGTGTGAAGAAGGATGAGGTTATTAAAAATGAAAAAGCCAGAGAGCATGCCAAAAAAGTGCCCATGGCACATATGACAGTAGTAGTGTTCATATTGGACTCAAATAGTAAATGAATGCTTTAGGCATTCTTAAAGAATTTAAACAGTGGGTGGCTACAGTCTGGTGCTTTGTTTGGAAGATAAAGATAAAGATAAAAGATGGTGTGGCAGGGAGCTTCTTGAAAAACTGGGGAATGGAAGATAACCTTCTCACTAGTTTGCTGTTGAAATAAAAGGGTGCCAAGCCCACTATTCCACCCATATTGTGAGAATGTCTATAACATGCTCTCATAATTCCAGATGCGCTAATTGTCCCGAAAGTTTGCCTACCCATGTTCTACATAATACCTTAAAATAAAACTGTTTATCATACCTTATCATCCAAACCTTCAGAACAATTGTATGAAAGGGCAAATTTTCCCAAAGCCTAGAGGTGAAAAAGTACAATATTGAGCAGAAGCAGTTCCATTTGTTTAACTAAAAATTGTGATTAAATATTAAATATTAAATAAGATCATATACTTTCAATTTAGATTTATCACTCACATTTTATTATTTTACACCTTTCCTAGGGGGAGATCCATGTTTTCAAACTTGAAAATACAAATGCAATTTTGAAAAAGATGAAAGCTATTAAAGCATAGGATGTATGTATAAATATAAGGGATGCCTTAGCAAAGAAAAACAATCTCTGCTAACTCAGAATGCCTGCAATCATGAGTAATAGTGTCTTTTCACATTTGGATACATGTGAGTTTTATGGTATATTATAAATTTTTGGTACTTTGGTACTTAAGCTTAGGTCAAAAAAGCTATTAAACTCTTTGGTAGTGTTAATGTTACATATAACTACTTCTCTAAGATAAATGTTTATTTAGAATGTGGGGTTTTTTGAATTGTCAAAATATTTAATTCTAAAGGTTCAAAAAAACCCACATTCTAAATGCAGGATTCAAAATGAACATTAGCCTAATTTTTTGAGAATCAGAGAAAGTATATTTAACTAACACGCAATGAGACAATGATGTCTGCCTCCCATCACTATCATATTAACTATGGATTCAAGCTAATCCTTAGTCTCAACACAGTACATGACAGAACATCACATGTTTAGTTTTCATAGTTTCATAATTACTCCAAAGCAAAATAAGAAAGTATTGTTCACTAGCAGTCAACAGTCAATGTATTGACAATATACAGTAAGGAATGAGAGCAATTTCATTTCATTTCCACATAAGTGGATAGCCTATGTAAACTGATATTAATATTGCAAAGTTAAACTCTACTATCTTATAGAGAGTGATTAACAAAGTAAAATTGCTGATCTCCTCAAACAGCTGGTTAAAAGTTAAAAATGTCTGTGAAATTTATATTCAAGTTCACCTGTAACGAAAAGGTAGATATTATTTATTTAAAGCAGTTTAACCTCATTCTTAAGCACTTCCTAAAGTGGCTTACAAAGTTTAATAATCATCTTAATATGTCAATCTTGAGACTTAGGTATGTAATAAAAATAAGAACATTTACTCTATGCAAAAAAAAAAAAGTTAAAGCCAACATCAATATAAGAAAAGAGAACAGAAGAAATCTCTGAAAGTGAGGAAGGCACATCAACATCTTATTGGATACCTGACATATCAAGATGAAAGGCAGGATAAGAAGTTTACACTGGAAGAATGAGGGCTGGAGGATCTGGCTCTCCCTTAAGATCTGGCACTGTTCCCAGGCCTGGGGTTAGGCTCTCTGTAGAACCCCTGTTGAGTCTTTTTTCTGATTGTTGAGAGTGCTGTTTTAATCCAGGCAGTCATGTTGCTTTAGTTGTTGTTTTTTTTTAATTTATGTATTGGATAATTAAAGAGGGTTTTTTGGGAGTTAGGCAGCTTTAACAAATCTAATAAATAAATACCTAAGTGGCAGCCTGTAAATCAGCATTGCATAAGGCAATTTAGCCCAACACCCAACAAATTATAAAAGATCTGAAACAGAACTTCCAGTGGGGACATGGTGGATTGACCAGCTGTGTCCATGGGCTCCGCAGGCAGAACTGACAATGTGGCAGTTTTTTCGTGCTAAGGCGGGTTTTCCCTGAAGCCCAGGAGTGTTTTTCCAGAAAAAGAAAAACACCTGGAATCAACCCATCTGTCCTCCGGATGGCTGCTTGCAGCCAGAAGATTGCAAACAGCGTTCGAGCTCAACTGGTAAGAGCAGCCTGGAGGCTGGGACATCACCATTTCCAAGCCGTGCTGTAGCCTTAAAGGGACACTAAGACCGGCCACCCCATTTCTAAATCACCCAATTTATATTTCTTTTAAGTATGCATACCCTAAGAGAGGCTTTCTACAGCAAGAAGAAGCCGGCTCTCTTGGTGCTTATTGTTATTTTGGGTATCAATTTTTTTTTTAAATCTTTTTAAGTTTTGGACTTTGTTTTCCATCCAAATATTAAGGAGGATTGAGAGTAAATAATTACTCCCTGTTATAATATTTGTACTAAATTTGAAGATATTAGCATTTTCCTACATGTTGAATTGGCTGGTTTGAACTTTCAGTTTTCTGCTTCTACATTCCCTGGGGAACTGTCTGAATATCTCACTTTTGCTTATGTAAACACATTTTGGAATTCTTTCATATCTTTGACTTTCACTGGTTAAGCTCCTAGGGGGCATCATAATCTACTGCTTGAGACATGGAGGATTTTAAACAGACTTTCTCTGACTTCCAACAAGATTTTAAACAGATTCTTTCTGATTCCTACCAAGTTTTTATGCAAGGCATTCAGGACATTGTGGAAAACATGAGGTCTAAAATGTGTCATTTGGTTGGGGATGTTGTGGATGAAACTGAGTAATTTAACAGCAACAGAAATATCTCTTCTAAGGGTGAGATTGGGACTTCTGTTGAAATGCTAGATGAAGATCAGATAGTCGAGTTGAAGGAATTAAAGGGAGAGATTGAGTTGCAAGCCAGAAATGAACTTAATCTTCTGATGGAACACCATGGAAAAGAAGGGGTTATTATGTATGGGAAGTCTCCTGAAGAGAAGTTGGAGTTTTTGAGGGGGGCAGTTGGGCTGTTCAATTTTTTAAATAAAAAAGCTCGGTGTGCATTATGGGTACATGTAAATGCTCTGGTTTATTTTGAAGTGGGTTAAGGGTTTAAGAATATTTATCTGGATTGCTTTTAGGGTTTGACTGATTTCATTTACCTTTAACGATTTGGATTATTAAGGTATAATAAAAAAAGAGTAAATGTCTGGTTTTGGGTTTAATATGACTAAGATTATTAACATTATTGTATTATCAAGTACAGTGGCAGACAATTTATGTTTTTTAGTTTGATCTGTATTACAGTAGACAGGAACGTATAGAATAGTAGTAGGAAGGAAACAAATAAATGTTATCTTTGGAGGGGAGTTGATTAGGAGGTTTATATATTTTTTCTTTTAAGATAAGGGGAGGGAACAACTGTATTTAGTGATTTTTATAATGTGCCAATGGAATGATTTATAGAAATAATGTGATTTTGGTTTAATATAGAGTAAGGGATTGATTATAGAAAATTGTTGTATATCCTTGCTGTTAAAAGTCGGAAGTCACCTTTTTTTGTAATTTTGAAATTTTTTCTCTTGTGTTTCTACACTTCTTTAGTTTTTTCTTTTTTTCTTTGCAGTTTTTTGTTTTTCTATAGCTTTTATCTTTGCTTGAAACGTAATAAAATTCTTATAAAAAAATAAAAGATCTGAAAGAAAAGATCTCAATGTAGCCTCTCTGAACAGATAGAGAATCCTCATGCTCTTGGACTAGATGCTTGGACAGCTCTGGTTGCAAGAGTTAGGTGAGGGAATGGAAGAATGAGTGTCAAGAGTGAAAGTGAGGGCAATGTATATTCTATTTCAGTAAAGATTAGTAACACATGGAACTCTGTGCTTGTAACTAAACCCTGTGCTGACAACTAAAAGTTCCTAAGATGATTTTCTAATTAGCACTGAGAGAAATCAGGGAAAGGAGTCCCACTGAGTGCTGTGTGTATGTTTTCTCTAAAATTCCCCTCTTCTTTACCATAGCTGTGCAAGATTTGTTCCATCAAGAGGATCAATCACAATCACTTGTGGACTGCTGATGAAAGCAAGGGAGAGGAGCTAGAGCACATGCTAAAAGGAGAGACAGAAAGAACAGTGTTTGCCTATGTGGGACTTGAAACATACGGGCTTGTAAGATTTTGAAGAGAAATTGTGTAACAAGTGCCAGAACTATGTTGTCCTAAAATATGTATTTGCTATTAATTGTGTACAAAGCATACCGTTACACCTTTTATAAGAAGCATATTTTGATATAGAGCATAGCACTTACTTTTGACAGATCTTTGACTGTCTCTGATTTTCCTGTACCAGCTGGGCCAGCAAGACAGCATCCTAGATTTAATTGTAGAGCTCCAGTAATGGTTAACCAACATCGATCAGTAAGAGGAGTGATAACCAATCGTGGAGAGCAGCCTAAATATTCATAACCATATTCAAAGGAAGCATAACCTTGAATAACTGTGCACACGTTGTGTTCATGCCATTTGTAACGCAATTGCCTGAATAAAACATGTTTGTATAGCAGTTAATGACTAGTAAAGATTAGCAAATATTATAGCTATCAGATTATACAGGCATAAAAATCCATAGTGTGATAAGAAATTGAACTTTTCAGTATCACAAAAAACAATCCAAAAATCTGTTAAGTACAAAGCTATGTTAAAAGGTTAGGAAATGAGGTATCTGAGAGCCAGTGTGGCATAGTAGTTCAACTACAAGACTAGGAGTGGGAACTCCCAGGTTCTACTCCTTCCTTAGGCAAGGAAGCCAGCCGGATGATCTTGGACCATTCATTCCCTCTCAGCCTTAAACAGTATCACATCATGCATTGATGGTTTTGCCATACGAATAAGGTAAGCACAGTGGAAAACAAGTGAGGACAAAGAAGTATCTAAAATCAGGGTTTTATTTAAGTGAGAGGAACATGAACATTCTGTTCAAGTATGAACACACTGCACTGGCATGAGTTTCACCTCAAGGTGAAAGGAAGCTTTTATGCACGTTATACTATTCCAAATGTCCTATTTATGTGAAAGATTTTTTCTGAAATTCACATTCAAATGTCAAGATAAGCCAGAGTTTTTTAAAAATTCCGGGTTCGTTGGAAAAAGCAGTGTAATTGTATGCTGTGCAACTGCTCTTTGCCTTTTCCTGCCAGTTGAAAATACCAGGATGGTTTATGGTAAGTTATAATTATGCTAAAAAATAATAAGAAAATAACTGGTTCCTGTCCTTAGTACTTTCAGAGAGGGAGGGGGGAAAAGCCTTCATTTCCTCTTGCTCCATACCAGGTTCATCTGTACCCAAGGACTGGAGAATAGTCAATGTGACTACAATTTTTTTAAAAAAGGATCAAAGAGCAATAAATGAAACTATAGGCTAGTTAGCTTCACATCAGTTATGAAGAAAACATCTGAAAGTATCATTAAAGAGAAAATATGCAAAGACATAGCTCCTGCCTCACTGAAGAGAAATCATCACAGCTTCTACAAAGGTAAGTTTTGTCTAACTAAACTTCTACACTTTTTTTAAGGGCAAGATCCCAGCATGAAATGGAGAACAGAAATAGAAATATCACACAGTTGTATCTTCCAAGTGGCCTTCAAGAGCAGTTGCATGTGGAGAGTTTTATAGTAATCCAAACAAGAGGTGACTAAGGCATGAGTGATGGTGAGCAGGGTCTCCCAGTCCAGGAAAGGGCACAATTGGTGCACAAAATGAACCTGTGCAAAGACACACACACCCCAGCCATGGCTGTCAACTGCTCCTTGAGTACGAGCTACAAGTCCATGAGGACCTCCCAAATTGTGTACCAATTCTGGGGGAGTGCTACTCCATTGAAAGTCAAGAATGACAATTCACCAGACCCTGGGGAATCAAAACCTTAAAGCCACTGTCTTGCCAGGGTTGAGTCTAAGCTGGTTCCTCCCAATACAGGACCTCCCAGAACATCTCACTGGCCTCATGAGAATCTTGTAGATAGGCCAGGAAGCCACAGTACAGAGAGAACATGGTGAAACAGACTGGCTCCAGGTTGGTGAGTGAGACAAGGCTATATATTCTCCCCTTATTTATTCAACCTATATGTTGAATATATATTAAGAGAAACTGGAGGAAGATGAGTGTGGTTTTACAAGTGGAGGAATAAACCTCAATAACCTGCACTATGCCAATGATGCTACCCCTGATAGCCAAAAATGGAAAGGATCTGCATGCTTTAGTTATAAAAGTTAAAGAGCAAAGTGAAAAAGTGAGACTAAAATTAAATATAAAGAGGACCAAACTAATGACAACAAGTAGAACAACCAGCTTTAGAATTGGCAATGAAGATATGGAAGTGGTGGATAGCTTCTACCTTTTAGGATCAACCTAAAAGGAACAAGCAGTCAAGAAATACACTACAGACTAGCAGAATCATGCAAGCCATGGTGTTCCCTGTAACACTTTATGGAAGCAAAAGTTGGACTTTGAAGAAGCAGGAGAGAAAGAGTATTGACACTTTTGAACTTTGGTGATGGAAAAGATTCCTGAGAAAACAAACAAATGGATCATCATACAAATAAACCCAGAATTCTCACTCAAGGCACAAATGACTGGGCTCAGATTATCCTACTCTGGACATACTATGCGAAGACCTTGTTCTCTGGAAAAGGCTGTAATGCTGGGAAAGGTGGAAGGAAAAAAGTGGACGACCAGGAGCAAGATGGATAGATACAGTTATACTGGCAATGAGTGCACCATTGAAAGACCTGAGAGACCATGTTAGGGATAGATTGTCATTGAGAAAATCTACCTATATAGTCTCTAGGAGTCAGAAATAACTTGATAGTACATAACCAAAGTTTTCTTTACTCGGAGTAACAGTATCGCTAATAAATTTCTGAAATTGAAGATTTATTCCTTGAATGTGTATGGCTGGGATGGGCAGACTTCCTGCCAGAAAATTCTTTTTTTTAAGATACTTTATTAAATTTCAGAATATAAGTAAAACATATTAGAATAGAAAGAGAGGAAGGAAGGAAGGAAGGAAGGAAGGAAGGAAGGAAGGAAGGAAGGAAGGAAGGAAGGAAAAAGTGCAGAAATAAAAAGAAACATAGAAAAAAGAGTGACTTCCAACCATCTTCAGTACAGATACAGACATAAAAATACATTAATCTCTTACTTTATTTTAACTATAAAGCACATTATTTCTATATTGTTATACAATCCTAATAATCAAATCCCAAAATTAAAACTTCATCTTTTTCACTTTCAAGCAAAAAGTCCAAAAGTGGTTTCCAAGTAGAAACAAAGTTAGGCAAATTATTTTCTTTAATTAATGCAGTCAGCCTCGCCATCTCTGCCAGCTCCATTAATTTCACCACCCATTCTTCCACTGTAGGAATTTGTAAGTCTTTCCACCTTTGTGCATATAAAAGTCTTGCTGTTGCCTGAAACTTTCTGAGGCAGAGTGAATTCTGCATATATACTCAAGACCCCTGAGTAAGATGCACAAAGTCAATATATGAATACACATAAAGGAGAACGGAATAAGATTGCATCCAAAATTAAGTAATATCTGTTTTGCATACTATATTTACATTTTGGTTTATTTAAAATATTTATTCTTAAATATATGTTAGCATTTAGGGTGAATTTTTAAACCATACCTAGTCCATTCAAAATCTTTAATGTCATTAAGCTCTTGATCTATCAGTGAAGATAGTATATCTCTGTTATGGATGCACAAAGAAGCCAAAGCTTCTAATGTGTTTTGCTTGTGGTAGGGAAGAACATCTGATGCTATCTCTGTAAGTTGCTCTAGAACGTTGATCAGATCATCCCGGTCTTCTATCATCTCCTTTTTTGAATTAGAACTTAATAGGGCTGCTTCACATTCCTGAGTAAACTTTATGTGACTCTAAAAGTGAAAACACTATGATAGTAATGATAATAACATTTTAAATTATTCATTATACAATGTAATTCTTGAGAAAGGAGTGTATGCTTCACTCCTTCATCCTTCAAAGTATCCCCATCAGACTAAGCCAAGTCACATTAAGGTGAATTTCTCTTATTCCCCAAACCAGACTTGAGTAAGGGGAAAGAAATCAAATTTAAATCCAAAGAACAGAAGAAAGGAACAGAAAAATATTCCAAATGTGGTGCAACATAGGATAGGAAGAAACAAGTTGAATCCTAACAAGTCATCTGGTTCTTTGTCAGCTCCTATACTTATTCTGGACATCAGGTCTACAACTTGGAGTTGTGGCTGGTGCACCAGTTGCAACCCTCTTTAAAATGTGAGGCCCTAACAGCAGTACCATAATTCATATCCTCATCACCCTGAATTTGGACTATGGCAGTACACTTCACATGGGCTGCCTATGTAGACTACTTCAGTTGGTGCAAATTGCAGTGGCTCACATGTATGTGGGCGAGAGCCACTACAACCATGCAATATCAGTTCTGTTGGGGCTGCATTGGCTACCAATAGATTTCTGAAAACAAAGTGCTGGTTTTAACTTATAAAGTCTCTCATGGCTTGGTTCTCAAGCATCTCCAGGACCACTTTCCTCAAACTGAATCTGCCTACACCAAAGATATGATGGTCTAAGGGATGCTTCAGTTCTCTGCTGTTTGAAAGGCTGAGGAGGAAGACACAGTTATTTTCAATAGCAGCCCTCATTTTATGAAATATTCTTTACCCAGAAGTACTGATGGCCCCTACCCTGCTGTCCTTCAAGAAAGTGGTAAAAGAAGTACTGTTGTAAAGTTGGGTATTGATTTTCATCACTAAAGATTACAAATAGAATGGGTTTGATACAAAAAGGATGCAAGGGATTAAAATGTAACAGGAAACACCCAGCTGTTTAAACAAAATATTCCCTTCAGACTTAATCAGAGACCTTGTAAAACAAAAGGTTGATCCTTCCAGAAATTAGCAGAGCCCATTCAGGTAAACATTCTTCCCCAGCCAAAAATATCTCCATAATCAAAAAACAAAAATATTCCTTCCAAGGTGAACATTCCAAGCTAGGAGACAAAAGCTGCAGCCCAGCAAGGAACCTAGACTATCTGAGAATAGGAAACCACAAATACCAGGGAGCCTGACCACAGAGCGCCTCCTCTCTGAACTCCGGTAAATCGCATTTTCCTAGAATTCCTAGAGAGCGCCCCCTTCCAAGAAAATGGCCAAATACGCTTTCTCAGAAGTTCCTAAAGGGCGGGAACACTTTCACATAACAATAGCCAAGGCTTCCTATATAAAGGGCTTCCAGGAAATTTCTAAGTGTGGCCACCTCCAACAGCTGAATGTTCTGTACTTTGTGCTCTTGGACAATAAAATTCACCTCTGTTCAAGCAATTGCCTAAGTTCTTTTTGTTCCTGGCTTGGAACGGACCTGGTAAGATTTTCTTCCAACAATACCATCTACACTTACAGCCTTACTTTTTAAAATATTCTCACAGACTTTACAACTTCCTTTTCTTCTAATTTTTCTTGGACATTGTTACAGGTTTTTCTGACTCCAAGATGAGGGCCATAGTCCATCAAGTTGTCAGCCTCACAAGCCACAGACAATCAATCATTTGAGGCTGAGCAGGCAGATCATCATCAAGAGCAGGTGAGGGTAGATTCAGATGCTGAGGGGCTAGATCCTGAAAGGGATCTAAACATTTGCTAAAAATGTCTAGTTTTAATTTACAGAAGGTATTTGCTCTAAAATTTGGTCATAAAGATAATGACTGTGTGTGTGTGTGTGTGTGCGTGTATAAATATTTAATCCATTTTCCCTTAGCACCCAATGCAATCTAATTGAAGGAAAAAATAATTAAGTACTGTACATGTACAGTTAATATAATTAAATAGTACTATATTTTGCTTACCACAACTAATATCACCTGTCCTGGGTGGGTAAAAAACCATTCTTTAAATTCCATTTGATTCCACTCTGTAATTCCAACTTCTATAAACCTTAAAGTATATTATATAGAAAAACATGAAATCTTTGTAAAATTATTTTTTCCAAGTACTAAGTTATCTCTGGTTATATCATCAGCTATCTGGTTATGTTGTCAGGCCTGGGGGTCTCTGGGAACGAGAGACATTGTTAGATGGCTCCACATTCTCACTCTCTCCGTGGGGTTGGTATATTTTATAATTTGTGATAATATTCTTTTAATAATCATTTTATCTTTTTATAATGATTGTTTTTATTCATTCACTGTTTTTATCTCATTGTTGTACACTACCCAGAGTCTTCTTGTGTGAGATGGACAGCCATATGTATAAATGTGAGCAATAAATAAATGAGCAATAAATCTCCCAGGTTACCTTAAAGGAAGGTTTCTCATAATAGAATTAGATTTTTCAAGAGCCATGGATATATTGCTCATAAAACATAATTTCCCTTATAACATTAATATTTAGCATTCTACATGGTATACTGATAACAAAGAATTGCCACCAATAGCACAAAGTGGAGAGGTCTCTGATCCCATTAATATATGCTAGTCCCTGGGAGGGGACCTGGAAAATTATGCAGCTGAATTTGGTTCTTCATCTGAATGACCATGATTGCCAATATACATTTTAAAGATGTATTTGGTCTGAACAGACTGCATCTATTTACTCTTTTTTTTTTTTTAAAAAAGGATGACTTGCTTTTTTGTAATAAAAAAAGTAAAAGATCAGCTATGTTAGTAACTTTCCATATGATGTAACATATACTTACTTTCTTATTATACTGTAAATGGTACTTTCAACATTTCTAAGCCACTGTTCGACGGGACCTCTAATACGAATACCCCTATGAAACAGTATTTTAAAATTCAGCTTTTAGGAATAAATACATATTTTAATGTCTACGTTTCATATTCATATAAATTGGTAAAAATAGACCCTCCAACAGCAGGTATGGCCTATTTGAAAACAAAAATATAATTTGGGAATACAACTTTATTTTGTCCTGAAACCAAACCAACTTGTTAAGAACAATTAACAATTAACTACAGACCTGTGCCTGAGTCTGGGGGAATGTGGGACAGAGCCCATTTTTTAGCTGTTATGGGCTTTATATGATTCTCCGGCTGCTGTGTGTTTATTTCTCTCTTTTTTAAAATATTTTTATATATTTGATTTGTTTTTAATGTTGTGTCATGTACTTGAGATGGATGGCTATATAAATCGAATAAATACATAAATTTCATCAAGGGATTTCCCCACCACCACCACCACCACCACCACCACCTTTGTGAGCAGCACTATCTGCATGGCTGGAGATTCACCTTAAAGATTAGCACATCCAGCCTGTAAAAGGCAGCATGTTTTGTTTTTCCTCTTTCATCACTTGTCCGATAACCACTGGGACCACCACTGTTGGTTTATGCCATTTTATTATTATTATTTTAATAAGTAATGTTATCTGAGGTCTAAAAAAAAGAAAAAAATCACTAAAAAATTCTCACAACACTGCATGAATTAAATGTGTAACATAAGGATTAGTGTGGACTCATTGTGATAAATGGCCTTCTTCAACCTCAATGATAAAATGTGTCAAGGTTCTCTTTGATAATATATGGTAATTATTGGTGAGAAAGCCTGTTAAATTGGCAATGCCTGTAATGTCTTTGGAGCAATGCTACCAGAAGAGACCTCTGGACCAAAAATTAACCACATTTGGGAGAATCATACTATATATTTAGATTGGCTGCCTATTATTATTATTAATTTTTATAATGCTATATCCATCCATTCATCCATCCACGTGGTAAACATATCTAATACTCCTGCCTCCTATTTTCCCCACAACAACACTGCGAGATGGGCTGGTCTGAGAGAGAGTGACTGGCCCAAAGTCATTCATCTGGCTTTCATGCCTCAGGGAGGCCAGCACCTTAACCACCACACCAAACTGGCTCTCAAATCTATAATGGATTTGGAAACTCTACAAGTAATTGGATGGTTTACAACACATACACAGAAGCTTGCAAAGAGCTGATATTTAACTGAATGATCTTACATGGTTTCTTTCCATATCATCCATTTATAACACATTCACTATCGTATACTGTATTTGGGGTTTTTTTGTTAATTCTTCTTTACATGTTATTGTAACATTGGCATTTCATTAATTTTTTGTTCTGGGAATTTTCTGTTGTTTTTTCTGCTTTAGGCTCAAAAATACTGCAACAGATACAGGCCTCTCTTCACACCAAGTTATGCTAAATGACCTAAATTGGTCAGCACATTTGATAGACAATTGTATAAACACCTTGTCTTACTGAAGAATTAATCAGCTTGAATTAACATATAAAGTACTATCAAACTGAACTGCTTTTATCAAGATATAAAGTAGTCATGAGACATTTTTTAGATCTTATAATCATGCTAATTATTGGTCAACCAGGGAATCTGTCCATTTGTTTACAAATGGACTTTGAACCAAAAATATACTATAGAACTGAAAAATGCTTGAATGTCTATGGAAACTTTCCCTTATTGCATTTGATTTATATTTGTTAAATGTAAAGTAACAGCATACTGTACTTTGGTACTAGAAGAATCTCTCCTTCAGCAGATCTAATCATTAAAACCACTGGAGGTCTCTGTTGTTGCGGCCGTATATATAACTTCCTCACATTTGAAAAACACTTGATAAGATGAGGCTGTATCACAGATATGAAGCAAATATTATTTATTTGATGGATGAATTAAAAAGTAATGATAAAAATTATCTGTTTACTTTACAAACTAAAATATCTCAAAGACAATAAAATGTAATAGTAATTAGCACAAGACATTAAAAAAGGTATGATTACATTAAAATGGTTAAACTGACAAAAGCTTAGTATTTACATGTACAGATTTGTAGATCTGATATTGAACATTACCTGCACAGCATCAGGACTGTTACTTTCAGCTATTATGTCAAGGAGTTCTGCATTGCTGAGAAAATAAAATCTTGGGAAAATCATACGTTTAACTTCAAGATATTCCTGACAGAAAATTGGAAAGTAGAGATTTTATTAAAAATAATAAAGTGAGATGAAATTATAAGCTCTATAATGAGCTTGCTTTTCAGTGGCTTCAGTTTTCTCAGAACTACCTAAGTACAGTCTTTAGCTCAAAAAAGACTGCAGCTAATGGGATACATTTTTGTGTATAAGGTCAGTGGGACAAGATGTCATGTACTCAAGTAGTGTGCTGGCAAATGTTTAACAACCAGCTGTCCAGATCCATTGCTGCTGCTGCCACGCCATACTGCTAGCCATCAAACTGCTGATCAGTGTGTCAGCCATTGTAGCTTAACTCTGCTCTCAAACAGCTCACAAAATCCCAGGAAATTTAACACTTGGCTCTCATGAGCCAGTATGAGCCAGCTCCAGCACACCACTGCATGTACTGCGGAAACATGTTTTATACATACCAATACAAAACATGTGTCTGCAGTACAGGACATCTTCACACACTAACAATTCCTTGGTTAACACAATGAACAAGAAATTTTCATATAAACTGTTATTCATCTACTAGAAAGGTAACCTTTCTCATAGCAGTGTAAAAAACTGAATAGGATCATTATTTATTTTGGGAACATTGAAATTTTTAAAGTATTTCATTTTTAATCTAAAAATATAATTTTTTTAAAGTATTAGATTTTTAATCTAACATTTGTGAAATCCAGAATTCACTGATTTGACCCATATCACATTTATGAATGTATGAATTAGAGCCTAATATTTCTTTCAATTTCACAGATGTCTGAATGTTGTGATGCTATTCTTCTTTCTAAAAAGGTACTAAAATACATCTTGGAATGAGTTATTTCAAAATAAAATATAATCAGAAACTAATTTAGGTTAGAGTAAACAGATTTGTTGGTTTATTTATTTATTTTCTATCCCTCCTTTATTATTTTTATAAATACCTCAAGGCGACGAATATACCTAATACTCCTCCTTCCTCCTATTTTCCCCAAAACAATCACCCTGTCAGGTGGGTTGGGCTGAGAGAGAGTGACTGGCCCAAAGTCACAGAATATTAATTCTTCTGGCAGGCATTTAATATTTAGCCAGACAACCTGTGACCTATTGGGTCATCATTTCAGGATATTTCCTTACCAGATTCCTCAATGCCTTCATCAACGGCAGAGCTTCCAATGTACTGGAAAAGTTCTTAAAAATTCAGGGAAAGATGTATCTGCCTTGAAAGTAGCCAATGTTGAACTGTATAGCACAGTCAAATATCAGGAGTTGACCACAGGAAATATTTTATGACATTTTGTATCATGTCATAAAATGTTTCATGATAATTTTATGTCATAGAATGTTTTATAAAATTTGCCAGATTTCAATTCCACATGAGTCATGGGTCCCAGATTTTGGATGCATTTTGTAAGTTAGCCCATTTGAGGTACCTTGGTTCAAAAATTGTTGGCCTATGACACACCCTTTCACCCAGTTAAAGGTTACAAAGTATCAAACAGACTTGAGAGTTTTAGTAGTACATAGTTATGTTAACAATTAAATCAGCTGCATTACTTACAGCATTGTGCTTTTATTTGTGTTTTTTGCTTGTATATTACTCTGAAAGTAATTGCCAATACTAGAGAGATAGGCAGATAGATGTGTGTGTGTGTATGTGTGTGTGTAATAAATGTGTCTCGGGGCATGACTTAAGGAAAAGAGGGCCCACTCCATCTTAAAGCTGTACCCCAGATCCTACCTGTTTCTTCTTGCAGGAGGAAGAAAGCTATGGCTTCAACAACAACAACAACAAATGATATGTTTAGGGTGCAGTAGGTAGTCTATCTTTCCTGCCTTTTCCTGCTCACAAATTTTTATTCATTGTGATTCAGGGAGTGCTAGTTCCTTGCCAGTCACTGAACATACTTAGACTTACCTCAAGAGCTTTCTGTATTTTTTCCAGTGATACATTGTTGCTCTGCAGTATTTCAAAAATTCCACTAGTTGTAGTTGCCTTAAGAGCATTTGGAGTCTCTGCTACAAATTTCATGATTTCTTTCCATTTGTTATCAACTACAGAGAAGAGATTGGCTTCTTCTGGAAGTTGTCTGTAATTAAATCACATGTATATGTATATGTTTATGTGTATTTTATATACTGTATACAGTGTATGTATGTATGTACTGTATGTATGTATGTATGTATGTGTATGTATATATATATATATATATATATATATATATATATAGTATAAAGAACATCTAATTCCCCAAATTTAGATTTAGCAAATTCTTATGTGTTAATATAATATGTTAAGCCACATGCTTAGACAAGGAAGCAATTTTTTTTACTGGTTTTCTAAAGCCAGAGCTGACTTACAAAGAAAAAAGTGGCAATAGTAACACATCTGGAATAACAAGAATACAAAATTAATTTTAAAGATAATCAAACAATATCTAGCATAGCTAATACCTAAAGCAGCATTTTCAAACTTTTTCAGGCCATAGAACCTGTCACTTAAAAAATAAATTTCCTGAAATTCCTGATCTAGAGGTAAAGCTAAGTGATAGAAAACTATCTGTGCTTTTTGCTCTTTTTTGCCATTAGTCTCTCATGGAACCCCATCACATTCTTGTGTTCTATGGAACACAGTTAAAAAACCTGCCCTATTTTTATTGTGGAAAATTCCATCCTTTGGGGAAATGAATTAGATAGAAGTACTTGCCCTTAGTCTTAAGGGCACCAGCAGTATACTTTAGATTTCTATCATCAATGCTCTGAATTCCCTTGATTTTATGGTGGTTCATATAGGGAGAACTGTTCCATAACACTTTTCTATATATGCCAAAACATGTGCATATGCATCCTCCTCCTGCAAGAAGTAGCAGCAGCATAATGCTCAGGCATAGTTCCTGAGCACCAGGACGCAGTGGGATACCCCCTAGGAAAATCTGCTCCTGGGAGAGAGGGAAAGTGATATTAGGCAAGGGTGCTTTGATACTTTCTGATATGCCTCAAGTGTGGGTTTGCATAGTTGCAAGAACCTGTTGTTGTAAGCTCAAAGCGCATTGAAGGAGGGCCTCACCACCTGGATTCTATGCTTGGCCTGGTCCATTATAGGTAGCTCAGCAAAAGCAGGAGTGAGTGTGACCCCACTTCCACAAATATACTCATGACCTATCATTTAAGATCCCTTGTATTATTTTTATATTGTCACACTCCTAAATCAAATGTTCACAAAACATTTGATCAGATTCGCATGCATGTTCCAGCTAACACGCATACCTGTCTTACAAGTCAAAAGCACGGGAGGGGGAACATCACTGGAGTGTGAAATCATATTGTTTGGACTATCTCGCAGGGCCAAGGATGTTTGTGAGGAGCCGTTGGATGCAGCTGCAGATTCTTACACTAACTGGCACAAGAGGGAGGGGTGCATACCTAAGAGGGCGAGTGGGGGGCAATTTGATTCACTGAAGGTGTTTTAATGGGGTAAAAGTGGGGGATTTTTCATTTGCAACTTTTTCCTTTGTACCGAATGCTTTGTACCATTAAAGAGAATTCTGTCCTGACAAGCAGGAACCACACCGAGATGAGGAATAGGTCTCTAGTGTTTTATTACTGCTACAATAGACAGAAAATCCTAACAAACTGAAGAAGCTTGAGAAAATCCATACAGATAAACCCCAAAAGTCAAGGCAGGTCTGTTCTGTGTCTCTTTGAATGACAGCTCAAATTCTCGCTACTACGCATGTGTTTTCCCCCCTGGATAGGGGCCCCCTCCTGCTCACCATCAGTGCTCATGACAAATTCTAAGCAATTGCTTATGAGTCAGATTTAATGGGAAGTTGAATATTCCAGTCATCAGATATATTTAAATTATTTTAATGTTTTAAGTAACACCGTAGTCTTTCCAGAAAACTTTGGTTATTGGGCAGATAAAATAAATAAATTCCGCTAGAGGTAGTTTATGTATAATAACACTGTTCATCTAAGTACTATTTAAATGCCTTTTTAAAATTCAAAATCATTATTACAGAAATACATACTGGTACATATTAACGGTGAACAAACCATTTTGAATTCAGATTGGCTGTTTTAAAGTCAAAATGGGCTATTCCAACTTTACCAGAAGATTACTGAATGTGACACTACTCCAGTAAGGTCAAAATAGCCCATTTCAAACAAATCTGCTTTGAATTCAAAGTGGTTTGCATACCTCTAATACCGTAAACATATTTTCATATGTCAAGTGTATAGGCTAATCCATTCAACCTATTTCCTTGAAACTGTTTTACAGAAATATGACCACTAATGCAACATACATATCAGAAAACATCATTTGACAAAAATGCAGATTAGCTTATGCCTTGTCTGTGGTATATTTTGGCTTTTTGTATATTGTTTTACAAACCATATTATTATTCCTTTCGTTTTAATTTTTGTACATCACCTAGAATAGTTTAGTGAGATGAGCAGCTATATGAATTATATTAAATAAATGAGGAAACACTTGTAATGTAACTTATTGTATTCCAAAGCACTGCCTACAGTACAACAATCTATAGCTGTGGTTTTCAAGCTTTTTCATCTCATGGCACACTGATAACGTGCTAACTTGCACAGTCGCACATCTAAGAGGGACTTCCGGGTCGCGAAACCAGAAGTTGCATGACAGCACTCATTACTAGGACTCAAAAGGAGAAATGGAGGTAGTCTGCCCCGGTGATGTCACTGAGGCAGGGTTCTGGCTGTGTGGCTGTGAAGCACTTCCTGTCATTTACTTGTGGCTCACAGACACAGCACACCTGAAGACCTTTCACAGCACAGCAGTTGAAAACTGCTGATATATAGCACCAGATATAGCTATTGTGTAATATTTAGTTAATTTGTATTTTATTTTGGATATAACATGAAAGTTTAATTACAGTTGGTAGTACTAAAGCACTTAAGCATACCTTTTTATTTCTGGAGCATGAAAGATTGGCTCAAGATAAATCCAGTGCCTCTGACAAGTTAACCATTCCTCCACAGTACAAGAAATGAGGTTTATCTTATGATCCCAAGCATGAACAAGATTCTACCATAAAAAAGCAGAATAATTATCATCTGAGGCAGGCAGCAATCCTCTCTTTAAGTAGAAATGAGGAGGGGGGAAGACACTTTTTTTATATTTTAAATTTGAACAATTTAAAATATTCACTAGCCACTATCATAGGCAAAGCAGACCTGGAAAGTTTAAACTATACTGATTTAAAGAGTAAGGTCTTTCTGGTTTCTTTCAGATATTCCAAATGGGAACCAACCACTTGTAATGATTGAGCATCTCAGTATTCAAACTGTTTCACAACATCCCCAGAGAAAGATTACCTTAATTGGTTCAACAAAACAAGAACTTTTAATGCTTGAAATTGTCATCAGAGACTCTTCTAACAGAGTAATTATGTCTTCCACAGATGAAATAATACAAGTACTAGATGCTTCAGTGTGATAGGGACATAAATGAAAATCAGTTTTATGCCAAAGGCCAATGATTTTTTTCAACATTACTTCAAGAGTTGCTTCTCTGGTAGCTCTTATGGATATTTCATTAATATCTTTTCTGTGCTGAAATAGCTAAAGGAAAAAAAGTAGATTTACTAATGTATGCTAATAAACATATATATAAATAATTAAGATGCAGGTTCAGCTAATGTGAATTTTAGTAATAATGTGAAAATGCAGAACCAGCCATTGTATACATTAATCATATCTTGCAGAGAATAACCACATGATCACTGCTTACTTTGCCATTGTCATGCTCTCTAAAAGAACTGTACACACTCTTAATTCAAAGGCAAAAAAAATGCTTTGGAATACATGAAGGCTGAACATAGCAACTATCCGCAACTCAATGCAGCCACCCCTTTTCCCAGAGTCATGCAGCTAACCCTCCAGATCTGCCATTTGATCCCAGGAAACCGTGTATTTGTTTTCAGGAGTAGTAGATGCATGCTACATTTAGACCTCTGTGCAATCCAAAGCACTTTTTGCCTTCAAATCCAAGGCACTGCACAGACCAACTCATGCAGATATTTTGTACAGGGATGTAAAAGATCACACATTTCTGTGGGAGCAGATTTACAAATTTTATCAAAAGCAATTCTACCATAGCATGGACAAAAGCATTGGAGGAAGCTAACTAGCTTCCATTCTTCTCTTGTAACAGAAATCTGTATGAAAATATTTGCAAGACCAGAGTTTAAGTTTAAGATGTCATAATCTTAAACTCTTTTTGAGGGAGTGGGGGACAATATCCTAAGAATATGGAAAAGGGAACCTGGAAATCCCGCAAGACCTATTTGAAATTATGCATAATATCTAAAAAAGTGTATAAAAGTCTGATAAGCTATACATATTCCCTATATAATGTATAGGGATGTATAGGGAATATGTATAGGACAACATGCATGACTTCCTTCAAAAATTATCAGAGTTCACTCAAAGCTCAAGTTAAGATGAAAATTAATAAAACATGGGCAAAGTACATTATATGGAAAATCTAAGAAAATGTTCAGTTTAGACTACAAAACATAGGATGTGAGCCAAAAAGCAAAAATAAGCAAATGATTTTTAAAGTGGCATTTCTAAATTATAAATCATAAAATTACATTGAGTTCCAGTATTTTCTCCAGAGTAAGTCTTTTATCCCAAGAAACTGACTGTCCAACAATATTCTGTATTGTTTCCCAATGCCTTCGTTGAAGACTAGGATTCCTTAAAGATATGATTATAGGCAAGGATTCCTTAAAATTCATCAATGATTTCTTCATAGCTGGTAAAATAGTATTTTCCGGCAAGCCTTCAAATATGAAAAAGTTATATCAAAACATTTTTCATAAGATGTTTGAAATCTATTTGAGCTTTTGTTGATCTTTCTTTACATAAGGTTATTCTGAGTTTTTGACATATTTAGATCCTTGAAATCATAGACTCACAGAATGTCAGGGTTCGAAGAAACCTTGGAGATCAACTAGTCTAAACCCCTGCTCACTAATACAACATGCCCAACATCCATCCAGACTCTGTTTATACATTTCCAGAGATGGAAAGTCCATCACCTCCTAAGGTGGCCCTGATGTCCAACCAAATCTACTTTATTTAAACCCACTGTTTCTTGACCAGCCTTCTAGAACAATTCTTGTCAATTCTGCCAATTTCTACAAGACAGCCCTTTAGATACTTGAAGAAAGGGATCATGTCTCTTTACAGTCTCATTTTCTCCCAGCTAAATATACCTAACAACTGAAACTATTCTTGATACTGTGTCTAGGTTACAGTCTGTCCCCCCTTCCCACCCAACACACACACATCATTCACTGTGCACTTGACTGATTCAAATCTTTTTTGTCTTCCAATTATTTTTAATACTAAAAATATTAATATATTACTATAGATTATAGAAAATTCCCTTTATAGGGGGTTCCCTCAAAGAGCAGTCCTGAGTATCTTCTATACCCTTCGTTTGAGAGCCAGTTTGGCCTAGTGGTTAAGGTGCTGGGCTAGAAACCAGGAGTCTGAGAGTTCTAGTCCCGCCTTAGGCACAAAAGCTGGCTGGGTGACCTTGGGCCAGTCACTCTCTCTCAGCCCAACTCGGTGCAATGTAGACTAGCCTCCTTGTGGTGCACCCCAGGCAACGTGACTTGTCACAGCTAAATAGTCTACACATCTGACTGCTGGACCTCACAAGGATTTCCCAGCAAGAAAAAAAAAAGCAGCATGAACACCAAACTGCTATGCCATAAGATTTAAAAAAAAGAAAAAAAAAACCTTCCTTTGAGTGCCCTGATTCAGGGCTTTCAGTGTCATTGTTATTCCAATGATATTCAGGTCTATAAATATTTTGTAGTCCTTGATGACATTGTGTGTTCAATCATGAAGGAATGTTTGATTGTATTTTGTCTGGGCTGCCCTCCCATCACCTCAAGTTAAATATGAGTAAGATTGAGATGGTTATTTTGGCTTGATCATTCTTCCTATCCTTGTAGTATGCCCCTATATATCTTCCAGAGCTTCTAGCTTACCCCCATTTCCTTTGTTCCAGCCTCAGGATTTTGATTGATGATCAGCTTACTCTGTGCCCAGTCACTTTTCTTATAGCAATGGTCCCTAATTTTCATTTGATGAATTTTCATAGGATCCTTGGATTTATGACAGAGGAGACTGCAACTTTATTGGTATATGCCTTGGTTGTTTCACACCTGGATTACTGCAGTTGTCTTCTGGCAGATGTTCCCTATTTCTATCTCCTTCCCTTGATCCTAGTCTAGAACAGTACTGTTCAGGCTGTTCTGAGCCTTCCATACTATTCTCATCTTTCATTACATTGCATGGCTCTTCACTGGCTTCCTATTCAAACCAGAGCCCACTGGTTCTGATATTTAGAATACTCTGATTACAAACAGCTCAGTATCTGCCTGCCCTTATTTCTTCCTACCATCTTGTTTATCCCTTACATTATTTTGGGCAGGGCTTCCAGCCATGGCTTCCAGGTTCCCAGCTTCTGGGGACCTGGCCTTCTGACTCCAGGAGCAACATCAAGATGAGCAACTTATTAACCTGAGTTCTCTTTTTCCCCTTTTTGAAAATAGAAACAGTTGGTCTTCTCTAATCCTCTGGCACTATCCCTGTTGTCCAGGATTTGTTGAAGATCATAGAAAAGGACTCCAAGATTATATCCATAAGCTCCTTCAAGATTCTTGGATGTAATTGGTTTGGTCCTGGTGACTTAAATTCATACTGTATATGATGGTCAGGTACTCCATGCAACCCCTGTATTTACCTTGGGTTGCCCCTCCCTCCTTGTGTCAATCATACTGCTTTGGCCCATTTTGGTCCATGGAAGAAGACTGAAGCACAGGAAGAGCTGAAGAGCTCTGCTCTCTCCCTCTTGATTACCTGTTACTATCCTATCACCTTTTTCAACCAGTGGGCCCATTCCTTCCTTTTTTTCCCCCATTTATAACTGACACAGTTAAAACCCTTTTAATTTCTTTAGCTTCCTTTGTAAGCCTAACCTTTTTTGTGCTTTAGCCTTTCTGACTTCCTTTCTGCAACTATTAGCTACTTGCTAGTATGCTTCTTTGATGATTACTCATATCTTCCATTTCTTATTCAGGCCCCTTTTAATTCTTAGCCCAGTAAAAAGCTCCTATGCATCACCAACAGTTTCCTAAGCTACCCTCTATTTTTTTCTCATTGACATGTTGTGCAATTGTACTTCCAGTATCTAATTTTTGAGAAGTTCCCAACCCTCCTGTGTTCTGTTTAACCTATTAATTTGTATCCATAGGATCCTGCCTAGTACATCTCTAAGCTTGTTGAAACTGGTTCTCCTGAAACCTACTGTGCATATATTGCTGTGCTCCAATTTCTCTTTTTATACTATCTTGAACCCCCTCTGACACCAATCCACTGTTGGCTTTATAAAAGCTATTTCACTACCCCTAATTATGATTTTAGTTATCAAAATTAATAATAATTATTGTAACTGGCAAGTAAATATTTACTAATACTCCACATAGCTACAATCCAAACATGTATGTAAAAAGTTTCAACCACAAAATGGTTAATCCTTGAAGTTTAAAAAATATGTTTATACAGCAAGTCAATGAAAAAGGGAAAAAATTGCAAAAGCATGACTTGGATGCTCTTTGTATAAGTACTGCTTTGTTATCAATGCATGAAATCAAAATAATCTTGCAATAAAAAAAGAAAAGATGACTTCCTTTGATAACACTTCACCACTTAGCTAAAACAAAATTAGTTATTATTTAATTTCAAAATAATTTAATTTATAAAATATTTCATTTTAATGAATTCATAACTATTGCAATTAATGTGCATTTTACCTTTTTCAAGGATATGAATTATCTGTATGAATCTGTTAACATCTCTTTGAATTATATCTACATCAAGATTCCAAAAGATGGTGTGTTTCCACTTAAAGACAAGTTTTGTCCATTCTTCATGAGAATCCCATAACAATTTGCGCAACACTAGTTCACTTTCAATTTCCGAGAGTTCAGCATTCACCCTCTGAGAATCTCCAGCCTGACTTCTGTGTGACAGCTTTTCCACAGACAATGATTTCATGTCACTAACAGAACTGTCAAGCACATTCTGGTAATTTGCATAATTTAAAATTTTCTCACTGATAACTGATGCTTCTTCAATAAGGTTTTCAATCATCTCTTTAGCTGTCTTAGGCAAAGTTTCACTAAGGAGAAGGACAGGGTTTCTCACCTAAACAACAAGATGAATAATAACATAATGACAAAACATAATTTTATTTGAGCAAAAATAGGGAAAATACTTTAAAAAGTCCCAAATCAGTCCATGATGCTGAACAAAGTTGCCTATATTCCTTCTCCACTACCAAATACATTCTCTCTTTCCCTTTCCAAAGAAGAGTGGGCAAACTTTTATGGCATAATTGGTTGCGACATGATTTCATAAAGCCCATAGTTTGACCACTGCTGCTTTAATTTTATAATAGCAGTACTACATGGAAAAAGGGGAGGGGTCTTCACCTTGCTGCACTTTCTACCATTGTAAACAAATAAAATAAAGGACTTGGAAGAATTATGTGTACTGCATTCAGTTTCCCAATTAGTAAGACAATAGAGAGAAGAGGATAAGATTAAATCCTCCTACTGTTCTGCCTTTCTCATACCATTGCCACTGCTTGCACTATTGGGTTAAAGGGAGAGAAGGAATTCAATGGAAGGAAGGACAGGAGTAACTTAGAGGAATAAAGGGAGAACAATTGAGATACACAGGAGAAAAGAAGCAGGAATTCTTTGTTATTGATAAAAAGTATGAATCAGAGTCAGTTTTTGCCTACTGCAGGTTGAAGTGGATCTCAGTGAGTGCTTGAAAACCTTATTTCTAAGCCTAGACCAGGATAACATCAGCATCTCTATTCTGTGTGAATCTGCAATCTAAATAATTTATAAATGACATTTTCTTTTTTAAAAATTGCAAACTCTGAGGTCTTAACCTAATAGAGTAATTGCATGTATCTTTGCTTGGGTTTTTTACCTGTTACTACCAAGCAGATATAGATATACAGCATATTTGTTATTATCCTAGTAACTTACTTTGTTTTTATATTCTTTCATTTCAGCCTGTAAATTGTCAATATATTCTCCCAAGGTTTCATTAAATTTTAGAACATAATCATCCTTCATTTTTTCACAGATAAGGATAGTTGATTGAAGATTCTGGAGTGTACGCACAACAGTTTGATAGAGAGCAAGTTGCTGAAGTGGAAGAAAGATGTTATAATCATTTGCAATGAAGTAGAGCTCAGAAAGATACTGATATTCAACCTGTATTTTTGGTAGTTGTGAGGAAATTTCCTGAAGATATAGCAAATGTTCAACGAATCCATCCACTGTTACTAGTTCTTTGCTCAACCTTGCTACTGCTGACTGGGTGGCCTAAAAGCAATGAAATATTAAACATTTAAATATGTATCCAAATATGTATAAATATATATCCAAAGATGTATAATTATTCCCCTATGGTAATATCCCAGCTGTTGGGAAAACCTTCTGGGGCTTGCGATCACAGTTGAGACATAGTTTATTTATTTGTTTACTTACTAACTAACAAACTAACCTTACTAACTGTTCCAATTGTTGTAGATTCTGAAGGAGTACATACCCAACATCCATCACTCAAGTTAAAACAGTAACAATAATTACTATAATAAAATTAAAACAATGACATTGACAACGGCATACAGAATGATAGCACCTTAACTACACTTACACACTAGGGAACACAGATCACATTAAACAGGTACTCCATTAGCAGAAAGAAGAACATGATAACATTTCAGCCGCTAAAACCTGCTGGAATAACAAGTTTTTGTGGCTTTCCTGGATTTTAAAAGGGTTGGGACCATTTGAATCTCTTGGGAATGTTAGAGGTTAAAGGTGTATAATAAAGCTTCAAAGAAAAAAGGAATTTGCAGTATACAGAACAAAAGATACTTTCCTATCAGCATGAGAGATTTAGCACAGAATTTGCTAAAATTGATAGCTAATCATATGAGACACAGACAACTTTGTTGGCCCTTTGTTCTGACATATTAGAAAAACCCCAAGATATAAAAAAGGTTTTTTTGTACTGACAATCATAACTCCAAACTATTTTAAATAAGATTTGTTTATGTTTATACAAAAAATAAAAGGAAAAACTAAGAATCACTAAAACATCAAAATAATGTTATTTATACATATATCTCTGCTAAAACCCTTTCAGAATCAACAATGCTTACTGATAGCTAAAAATATTGAATCATGAAACTGCTTCTTGAGCTCTCAGAGACAATAAGCACTGAGCAGAATGGTGAACAGCAAGATATGGAAAATCAAATATTGATTAAAATGCCAGGAAGAATTAAAAAATAATCTTTGCCTGGCCCTGGTAGTGAAATGATGAAAAAGGTGATATCATGCATATATCTCTGGGAATGGCATTCCAGAGACTACAAGCTAGCACTGACAAGGTCCACTCCTGTATTGCTGCTAACCATACTTCAACATGGGAGAGTACCTGGGGAAGAGCTTCTGAAGATGAACTCATGGTCCATATAGGAACTTAGAAGAAGAAGCATTTTTTCAAATACTGTGGTCCCAAGTCTGGGAATTACTACTAGCACATTGAATTAGGATCGGAAATGATCTCAGAGCCAGTGAAGATCATGTACCACACCACTTACCTTAGTCTAGCTCAAAATTGGAATCTGACTGACTACACTTTCACTCTAACCTTCTGCAATAATTTATTTATTTATTTAATTTATATTTCAAATTTCGTCAACGCCCATCTCACATGAAGTGCAATTTACCAAATTGCAACAGTCTGGAATATAGCCAAACAAAATTTTGATATCCAATATAGCTAATGGTATCTTCCATATAATGCACTTCGACCTAAACATTTGCAGTGGAAACATGGAATCAAAAAATTAATAAATTAAACATAAATAAAAATTAGATACTTACTTCGACAAGATGTACATTCTTTGTATCAATTGCTGTATAAAAACGTAAATGAATTGCATTTAGCAGCCCCTCAAAATATGGCAGGCAGTCTGTCTGAAAGTTCAAACTGTTGACTCTAAACATGGAGATGCGTTTTCCAATAATCATACATACAATCTCCATTACATCAGCTGTATAGTTTTCTAGAATCTTTCGAAACTCCTTTGTAGTCATTTCTCTTTCTAGTGCTGATATTTTGTCAGTTGTATATTTTGCTTTATCTACCATACTGCAGTATTCCATAAAGTTTCTGCTGTAAGATTCTACTTGGGCCAGTGAAGAACTCTGAAGAGAAAGAAGGTCCAGAATCTGAAAAATTAAAATGGAAACAAATTATGCTCACACACGGTTAAAAATCAAAGGCACATAGGTATAATCCTATAATGGTGCCAGCCTCCCTTACAATCTTCCAAATTTGTAATTAAGCAGAACTGACAGCATTCTCATTAGAATGGTGCAAACTTTTGCTGTATACCTTTTAGTTTTGTAGGAACTATATTCTTAGCAGATGCAGCTTATTAACCCTTAACTCAGTTTAACCCTATGTAATCAAATTGTACTAACAACATTTCCTGCTGACTTGAGCCTCAGAGCTAGCAGAGTTCTGCCAGATTTTATAACCTGAATTAAAAGTCAAGGACAAAACTGAAGAGACCTACATGTTCTTGATCCTTATGTTCAATTATTGTAAGGTTCATACAAGTCCAAAGTGCATTATTATGAACAGGGGAAACAAAATCTTAAACATAAATAGCAATAGCTGGGTCTCAGTTAATGGGGCTCATGAGATGAGTGCTATTTAGTGCTTGTTCTTGTCCTTGGCTACTATTACAAGTATATTTATTGTTATTGTTATTGGTGCTTTATTGAATTTTAGCTGCCCAGAGTTGCTGTTGGGTGGTCATATAATTGATTAAAATAAATAAAAATAATAAATGGTGATGATTTTCTGTGTCAAAGCAGGATTGGACAAGGACTTTAACTTCACTGATGCCAATACAGGATTTCCTTCCAATACAAACAGCATCACAGGAGAATAAATGTTCCTTAGGTCTGCAGCAAAGACAAGAATTAAATTCCTGTTTCCTCCTGTTGAGATCCTGTTACTTATCCCCCCTCGCCAATACTATTTGCATTTTTAAATATGAACACTGAAAGCAAGCACTAAATGAACAAAGCATAAAAGACAAGGGGAATGAAATACATTGGCTTGAACCCAAAACAGAAACATCAGCTGATATGTTAACATTTTTAAAATTAAGAACAGTGAAAAATCAAGCTGCATTTGTTTTGGTAATAACACTAAGAGTTTAACAAAAAAAATTGAAATCCCATAAAGTTAAAATGAGTATTAAAAGTAGATCATGCTCAAGACCTAGCTGAAGAAGAGTGGGCAACTGTTTAGTAACCATGGGCCACATGTTCTCAGATTTTCTTTTCTTTTCTTTTTTCTTATTTTTGAAACTGAGGGCCACAGAAGGAAATGTGCCAACACCACACGTCAAGCAAGTGGAAAGACACAGGATTTCTGGGGTGATTTTTTTGTGTGAATTTGAAGGGATTGGAGTTTGGAAGGTAGTTTAGAGCAGCCTTTCTCAACCTTTTGACCCCAGAGGAACCCTTATTTTGAAATATTTTTCAGGCCTCAGGGAACCCCCTGCACATTCATGCTCAAATATAGGCCAGAAGTTACAAAATTGCTATATTCATTTCATGTGTAGGCCTGTATATATGCATTAACAGTGTTCTTAAACTAAAAATAAAGAATGAAACTTATCTTTAATGTGAAGTTGCCCGAATTTGAAATAATTTTTTAAATAAATTGTGATCTCCCAGAGAACCCCTAGTGACCTCTTGCAGAGCCCTAGGGTTCCACAGAACCCTGGTTGAGAAACCCTGGTTTAGAAGTATGAGTCAGGCTTCTAGAAGCCACCTAAATGGAAGCAGTTAATCCCAAATCTCTTAGAGCTCTGATAGGTAAGATTTACAAGAAGGAGATTAAAGTATTAAATAATACAAGATTTCTAGTGAGTACTCTAACGGAAAACCTATATATAAGGAAAATAGGGCAGTGAATATTTCTTGTGCTCTTCTGATGTAAAGTGAGTGAAGCTTGAGTCTTTTGTGAAGAAGGGCAGGCTGCACCTGTTGATTGTTTTGGAAATGACTACTTATCAATTTCTTACACTGGGCAAACATGCATGCTTATTTTTTCATGTTTTCTGCCAAAGCTTAGAAATATTGTTCAGCCAAATTTTGGTAACTGGAGTTTTAGAAAGCCCCAACGAAAGGATTTCAAAGATCGGATGTAGCCATTGTCCATGGTTTGCATCAAAATAAAGGTAAGAAAAAAAAATTCAGAAATATATTTTGGCACCAATCTGTTACCCCCATATAGTACAACTTCTGAAACATACTTTGCTTTTGTAATCTGGATCTGTCCCAAGAATGAGATCACAGTATGGCCACATTGATTGATAATGTCCTGAATCAAAATCTGTGTAATCTTCATATGGCTGCATTGTTTTATGTAAAGACTGATCAATGAAGACAGAAAGCTGAGAATCTTGCGAAAATGGTACAATTTGATCTAATGGAAAATAATTTAAAATATTTACAAAATTAGAAATTCACTGTAAAACATTTTTTTTAATTCAAAATTGTTGGCTGAGCACCTGGGATGAATAAATACCCTCAGGATATCTGTATATCTGTATATATATCTGCACATGCTTATTTTGCTTAATTATTAATCCAGGGCTAAAGCTTGGCAAATTCCTGTGATTATACTATATGCAGGCTTTAAAAGATATGAAGCATTTAAAAATAAAAAATATTACATTTAATGTAATACTGATCAGGATGTTTCTGGAACAGAGATTTTTAAATAAAACTTTCAGATAGATTTTCATCTGGATTTTAAGTATGAGAACTATACATTTTTTCTGTTAAAGGCTATGAACTATATTACCAAACTGAAGCACAGACCCATATACAGTAAAATGCACTGTCATATGTGTTAAATTATGACAGCAATCCTATGCACATTTACTTAAGAAAACTCAACTGAACACAATGGAACTTGCTTTTAAATGAACATGCACATGGTCATGTTCCACAATTGATAAGATTTAAACTTATTTTAACTTTCCACTCTTGCTGGTTCCAAGATAGGATCTGTATTTAAGTTTATCTTTGCTAACAGAGTGTATATTCTAGCCCAAATGAAAATAAGTTAATACTATTAACACAGCAAGTAATACTTAAATGTGGGAACAGCACTAATGCTTGAAGAATCTTTTAGAGGTCACAAGGTAAGAGAAGCCTGAGACTAGTTTTGCACAGCAATACTCCCAGTATATAAGTGGTCCTTGCTTAACAACCACTTGTTCAGTGACCATTCAAACTTGTGACAGTGCTGAATGGCTGGTACATACAAAAGGTCTTCAGAGTGCTGGCCATCGCAGCATCTCCGCAGTCACATAGTCACCTTTTGCAACCTTCTGTGCTGGCTTCCGACAAGCAAAGTCAATGAGGAAGCCAGCAGGAGGTTGCAAATGGCAACCATGTGATGTTGTCACTTAATGACCCACATGGTCCTTGCTTAAGAACAGCACTGGGACTGCCAGAATTGCTGTTGCTAAGCGATGCAGTCACATGACATTGTGTTTTATGACCATGTCACTTAGCAATGGCAAACAACCAAGGACTACCTTTATGATAGCTTCATAATCTTAGGACTTAAATCAGCAAAAATTATATCAACCAAGAGTTCTGATTAGCCTCAGGCTCTCTCTTTTATCAATAAAAGAATGTGTGTGTGTGTCTTTGACTCAGTTTTTTGGACTCTTGATGACTGCCTGGACTAGTCCCTGCAGTTTTCTTGGCAATGTATTTTGGGATCTTTCTTGGTTGCCATTGCCTCCTTCCTAGGGCTGAGAGAAAGTGACTGTCAGCACCTGATCATTCGAGCATTCACACAATCACAGTCAAGAGGCTGGGATTCCTTTAACTGTTTAATGAAGTGAAATGAACGGTACAGAAGTAAAGCTGCGAATGGAAAGTTCCTGCTCAAACCTAGATTTAAAACTAGATTCCCTTAGTTTGTTCCATTTTCCATGAAAGCATGTCACACCCCACACACCCCACATCCAGGTGGTGTTCCTGGTGTATCTCAATTCATTGTCCTTGATGTTTTCCATAGCCATAATAATCCACTTCACACTCCAACCTCACATCCCCTCCCATCTGGCAACACAGAGTCTACACCATTCACAAGGAAATGATGGCAGATCCTCCGATAAGGGGTTCTGTGAATCCTTTGATCGGGGGGATCTGACATACCACCCCCCTAAGAAAGATAAAGAGAAACAATAGAAAGTGATAAAACAGCAATGACTGGAGGCAAAATAAGCACAGGTTCAGTAAGGTGAGGGCTTTGCAGGATATCTGGAATGAAATTTTTTAGTTAAAATAAATGCATCAACCCACTCAGGAAAATGTTTCCATTGAATTAAATACTGGAGAGATTTGTGAAAAAAACAAGACTCCAGAATGTCTTTAACTTTGAAGTGTTGATGGCCATCGAACATAATGGGTGGAGGGGTTGCTGCAGGCTGGTGCCACTTAAAACGTTCCAGGGCAGGTTTAAGCAAGCTGCAATGAAAAACAGGATGAAATCGCTTAAGAGTGGGAGGTAATTGTAATTGTACAGTCATAGGGTTAATGATTTTGGTGATTGGAAAAGGTCCAACAAATTTAGGGGCAAGCTTCTTAGAAGGTTGTTGTCAGCGTAAGAATTTAGTGGATAAATACACCAAGTCCCCAACTTTAAATTTCCATTCCGGGCACCTGTGGTGAACAGCAAACTTTTTGTGTCATGTGTATGATCCAATGCCTGGCAGATGACAGGCCAATTTGTGGCGATCTGGGTAGCCCAGTCAGCTACTGAGGAATCAGGCAAAGATTGCAATTGAAGTTCTGGTATGGGAAGAAAATCCTGGCCATAAACAATATGAAAAGGGGAAAAGCCAGTGCTCTGGTGGACTGCATTATTATAAGCAACCTCAGCGAAAGGGAGGAGGTCCACCCAGTCATCTTGTTGAAACCTGATATAACAACGTAAGAATTGCTCTAGAGTAGACTGAATTCATTCAGTCGCTCCATCCATCTGCGGATGGCTCGATGAGCTGAGGGATTGCTGGACCCCAATTAATTTTAAAAATGCCCGCCAAAATTTGGAAGGGGGTGGAGGCTGCAAACTTACGAACTCCTCTGCTTGGGATTCCTCTGCTTGCTCAGCCAAGTGAGGAATCTCTGGTAGAGTGCGAGGCTTGGGTTTGTGAGGGAAAAGCTGATGGAATCGATGAACCAGTGCTGGAGCATGTACATCTCTGGCATTCTCCCATGTGTGCTCTTCCTCAGGGTACCCTTTCCAGTGTATGAAATATTGGATGCCCCTTCCCCTCCTCCTAGAGTCCAGAATTTCCTCAACTTCGTATTCCTCCTCCCCCTCCACAATTACTGGAGGTGGGGGGGGCAGTTGAGATCGTAAGGCACTTGGGGGAGGGTCTTTGGCTAGCAATGATCTGTGAAACACAGGATGGACTTTCATGGATGCTGGTAGCTGTAAACGATAAACCACTGGATTTATCTGCTGTACCAGTGAAAGGGCCCACAAACTTAGAGTCCAATTTCTTGGAGGGTCTGGTAGAGTTCAGAAACTTGGTAGAGAGCCACACTCTGTCTCCTACTGCAATCGCTGGCCCCTCCTGTCTGTGAGCATCTGCAGCTCTCTTGTAAGCACTCTTTGCCCTGTTCAGCTGCTCCTTTAACAACTCCTGTGCAGCTTGTTGCTCTTTAAGAAAATCAGCCGTGGCTGGAACAGTTCCCTGCTGGGAGGAGGTGGGCAACACCCGAGGGTTAACCCCGTAGAGTGCCTGGAAAGGGGACATCTTGGTAGAGGACTGTAGAGAATTATTACATGTAAATTCTGCCATGGGGAGCAGGGCTGGCCAATTGTCTTGCTGATAAGTGGTGTAACACTTGAGATACTGCTGTAACCACTGGTTAATTTTCTCAGCTTGCCCATTACTAGCAGGATGATGCGCTGATGACAGGTGGATCTGGACCCCTAATGACTGGAAAAGGGCCCTCCAGAACCTGGAAGTGAACTGTGGGCCTCTGTCACTCACCAAGTGATTCACCATGCCTCTATACCTAAAAACACGGTCCATGAACAACTGCGCTGTGGCTGGTGCAGATGGGAGGCCCTTGCAAGGAATAAAATGCGCCATTTTTGTGAAAAGGTCCACCACCACTAGTATGGAAGTCAGCCCCTGGACCGGGGGTAAATCAGTGATGAAATCCATGGAGATTGTATCCCAAGGCCTACTGGGGGTGGGTAGGGGTTGCAAGAGTCCTGTGGGCTTCCCTGGGAGAGGCTTGGCTCATCTGCAGGTGTGACAAGAAGCAACGTAACCCTTTATGTCTGCAGTCATCTTAGGCCACCAGTAGTCTCTCAGAGCTCTATGGAGAGTTTTGAAAACACCTCCGTGGCCTGCCATTTGGTGGTCATGGCAAAGTCTCAGTACTTCTTCCCTCAATGACGGGGGAATATATAATCGCCCACTATGCCAGAGGATTCCTGCCTCCACATTGAATGGGGGGGCAGTGTCTTGCGGGCCCCTCTGGAGGTCATCCATCCTGGCCCTGGCATATGGGTCCTGTTGCTGCTGAGCTCTGACTCTTGTAAATAGGTCCTCTGCTTGTCTGCCTGCTGCTAAAATCTCTGTTTGGTTCCCCCTCATAGACTGATCAAAGTTGTGAGGTTGTAATATAGTAGCTTGTACCTCCTGGTGAGTGGCAGGGGTTGCCTGAAAGAATCGAGACAGGGCGTCTGCCAAGCAGTTTTGCGCCCTGGGCACATAAGAAATAACAAAATTGAAACGGGAGAAAAACTGGCTCCATCTGATTTGGCGTGGGGTGAGGGATCTGGTGTTTTGTAGAAGCTGTAAATTCTTGTGATCGGTGCAAACTTTCACAGGAAGGGCTGCACCTTCTAGCCAGTGCCTCCACTCTTGGAATGCTGCTTTAATTGCCAGCAACTCCTTGTTAAAAACATCATAGTTTCTCTCTGCTGGTGAGAGCATGCGTGAAAAAAAGGCACACGGAAGCAATGTATTCTCGGTTTTGTTTGTATATTGCAATAACACTGCCCCAATGGCAATATCGGAAGCATCTGAATGCATTATGAATTGCTTCGTGGGATCAGGGTGCCTTAAGAACGGCTGGGATGCAAAGAGCTGCTTAAATTCCTGGAAGGCTGCTTGCTGTCTCTCCCCCCAGATGAATTTTGAGCCTTTCTTCAAAAGCTGTGTGAGGGGTCTAGCCCTGTCACTAAAGTTTCTTATGAACCGCCTGTAGAAATTGAAAAATCCTAGATATCTTTGTACTTCTTTAACATTTCGGGGAGGTGGCCAAGAGAGAATTGCCTGGACCTTAGCAGGATCCATGGATATGCCTTCTGTTGATACTTTATAGCCCAGGAAATGTAATTCAGTTAAATCAAAGGCACACTTCTCTAGCTTGGCGAATAGCTTGTTCTCTCTCAGTCTTTGTAAGACATTACGTACATGGGTTACATGAATTGTAGCATCCTCAGAGAAAATTAATATGTCATCTAAATAAATGACCAGATACTTATCTAGTAAATCAGAGAAAATTTGATTCATAAATTGGGAAAATATGGCTCCTGCATTAGACAAGCCAAAGGGCAAAACAAGGTACTCAAATTTACCAAACCTGGTGTTGAAGGCAGTCAGATATTCATGCCCCTCTTTCAGCTGGATCAGATTGTACGCACTCCTGAGGTCCAACCTAGTAAAAATGCGTGCTTTCTGTAATCGATCCAGCAGATCAGATATTAATGGCAGGGGATAATTTTCTTTTATTGTGAGTTTATTTAAAAAACTGAAATCATGGACCACTCTCATGGGTGTCTCCTGGGTTGCAGGTGCCAACGGGTTGGGCTTCTTTGATACGAAGAAGGTAGGAGCAGACGCTGGGGAAGAAGATGGTCGGATGAACCCCTTTTGGAGATTAGAATCCAAGTAATCCTTTAAGGTGGCTAGTTCTTTGGGAGACATGGGATATTGTTTCCTTGCTGGAATCCTGGCTCCTGGTATCAACTCAATGGTGCAATCACAGTCCCTATGGGGGAGTAGTGCTGTGGCCTCTTGTTCGCTGAAAACGTCTGCGAAATCTGCATACTTGGCTGGCAACTGGACCCCCCCTGCTTCCGTGACTGCGTTGGCTGCTGGAGAGCGGAGAGCGGCTTGAATCTTGTGGTGCTGACATTCCTTACCTGGGAAGGAGATTGCTCCTGTAGCCCAGTTTAGCAATGGGTTGTGGATCCTCAGCCAAGGCGTGCCTAGGATTACAGGCACATTAAGCGATGCAGTAACATAAAGCTGGATCCACTCAGTGTGGTCTCCCGTAGTCAGTTGCACCAGTTCTGTGAATCTTCTAATCGGCCCTGCCTTGAGGGGCTGGCCGTCAATGGTTTCCACTTCTATGGGACATGGCAATTCTATGGTCGGGATGTTGAAGTCTTGTACGGTCTGCACATCAATAAAATTGGTTGAAGCTCCGGAATCCATGAGGGCCTCTAACTTGACCTGGTGCTCTGGGTTAATGTGCATTATTACTGGTAAGTAGTAAAAGGATTGCCTGGAATCCTCGGAATGAGCCCTCCTTAATTGATTGATGGTCTCCCTGCTGAGCTCTGTGGAGGGAGACCGATGGAGTTTCCCTGGTTGGAAGCAGAGGCGGAAATGGCTCTTGTTTCAGCTGCTTGCCCTGGGGGTCTTACTGAAGTTGCTTGGCTTCTCGCTGGGCAAGCTCTCACCATGTGCCCCTGGGCTCCACAGTAAAAACAGAGGGCTCTCTCTCTCCTTCTCTGCCTCTCAGCCTCGGAAATAAGCCTCCTGCTCGCCCCGATCTGCATCGGCTCCTCTGGTCCTGAGTGAGTGGATGCCATGGAGAGAGCTGGAAATCCTGGAAGCGCTCTGAGGGCCCTGTTTCTCCCCGGCTGCATCTGTCTGAGCTCTTCTAGCCTGGTATCTATGACCACAAACAACTGATATAAGGCTTCTAGGTTAGCTGGTGTTCCCTGGCGCACTAATTCATTCTTAATTTCTTCATCCAGCCCCTGTTTGAATTGGTCTTTTAATGCATTCTCATTCCAGTCCAGATCTCCTGCTAACAACTTGAAATCAGCAATGTAGATTCCCACCCTCTTGTTACCTTGCTTGAGCTTCCGAATTTCCTGGCTGGCAATGACCTCTCTGATCGGGTCGTCAAAGTGTGCTCGGAAACTTGCCAAAAAGTTCTGGTAGTCGTTGAGAATCGGGTCGTTGTTCTCCACCATGGGAATAGCCCATTTGGCTGCTGGTCCCTTTAGCAGACTTAGGATGAAGGTGACTCTGGTTCTGTCTGTGGGAAACTCTGCCGGTCTGCTGTCGAAAAATATAGTGCACTGTGTGAGGAAGGTTCTCAACTGTCCTGCTTCTCCTCCAAACTTCTCTGGTAGACTGCCCTGGGATCTCAAGACTACTGGCGGAGCTGCTGCTGCTGCTGCTGGCACTGGTTGTGGGTTAATCAGAGCTGGTTGTTGTAACTGCTGTAGCATGGCAGCTTGTAATGTGTTGACCTGTAGATCTACCTGTTGTTGGTGTTGCTGCAGGGCTGCTAACAATTGTTGGATGGCGAGCCGAATTTCTTGGTTTTCTGAAGACATTTCCAAATGTCTCCCCTTTAAATTCTTTGTTCCTCCCTCTTTCGATGGGAGTAAGAGTTTGTTAGGATTGATGTCCTAACAGCCAGGAACCACGCTGAGACAAGGAATAGGTCTCTAGTGTTTTATTACTGCTACATAACAGAGAATCCTAACAAACTGAAGAAGCATGGGAAAACCCAGACATATAAACCCCAAAGACTAAGGCGGGCCCGATCTGTGTCTCTTTGAATGGCCATCTAATTCCTCAGTACTACGCATGCACTTTACAGCCTGGATGGGAGCCCCCTGCTCACCATCCTCACTCATGACAAGCACTGTCCTCTCTGATGATGGTAGAGGCGATGGCTGCTTGGCTCAGGATTTTCTGTGTTTAGGCATGATTCATTAACTCTCAGCTGAGTTACTTTCTCAGGAAGAGTTTTCAAATAAAATGAGATTCGCAGCTTAATGTCAGCACCTGATCATTAGAGCATTCACACAATCACAGTCAAGAGGCTGGGATTCTTTTAACTGTTTAATGAAGTGAAATGAACGGTACAGAAGTAAAGCTGTGAATGGAGAGTTCCCGCTCAAACCTAGATTTAAAACTAGATTCCCTTAGTTTGTTCCCTTTCCCACAAAAGCATGTCACCCCCCCTCCCATCCAGGTGATGTTCCTGGTGTATCTCAATTCATTATCCTTGATGTTCTCCATAGCCATAATAATCCACTTCACACTCCAACCTCACACCCCCTCCCATCTGGCAACACAGAGTCTACACCATTCACAAGGAAATGATGGCAGATCCTCCGATAAGGGGTTCTGTGAATCCTTTGATCGGGGGAGGTCCGCTGCGACGAGGAAAAAGCGAAGCAGGAAGCCAGGGGAGTGGGTCTCCCCTCGGGATCCCACAGGGGTTGGGTGAAGAACGTAGGCTGCTGCTGCTGCTGCAGACGGACCGAGAGCCAAGTCCAGGCTCAGAAGTGAAGAGCGGGCTCCAAGCAGCGACTGGACTCCCCTCTTTGCGCCAAGCACCATGGCTTCTCCAAACAGGTGCTCCATGCAAGTTGTCCTCCACCCTGCCAAGTTCCCCCAGGCAGAGCAATCCCCCCGCACACTCATTATCCTGCAAGCCTGCCCCCACCAGCTTTTAAGGCACCCTCCCAGAGCCCACGATGCCCCACGTTGACATCATCTGCCGGCCACCCAACGAGGCTGTGGTGGATCTGCCCACCAGCGTGCCCTGGGTGATGCTTCACAATGTGCACCCACGCTTGGGCAGTGCTCCCGGGGGAGAAGGGGAGGGGGATACCCCACCGCCCCCACCCCTCCAAGCAGGGCCCTGGCTTTGCTGTGCTGCTTGGCAGAGAAAACTTTACAGCATGATCAGATTCATCCCAGCAGCAAGCAAAAGGGGGAGAGGGCAAGGAGATTGACCCCCGATGTAAGACCCAATCCGGGGAGGAAAAAGGGGTGAGAGACTCAGGTGGGAGAGAAAGGCTGGCTGGTGAGCTTTATTTCTCTCATGCACCCAAACCTTCCTGACTTTCTGGGCCAGGCCCACAACTAGGGTCTGTGTCAGCCGGGGCAAACATGGATTCCATGCCCATTTTGGCACACACACCCCCAGCATGGTGCCGGGGCATATTTCCCAGTTGCCGCACCCCCCCCCCAGTTGCAGCCCTGGGGGGGATGGTTTCAGGATGATTCAAGCACTTCCTCTTTTTCCCAACCTTTTCTTTTTTCTTTGTGCCATTTGGAGATATCAGCCAATGGGCTTGCTTTCTCTGACAGGAGGCGGAGCTCAGGCGGTAATGCGAGCAATGAGGAGTGGCTGTAAATACTCAGGCTGTAAATTCGCTCGCTCGCCCACCGCTCACCTCCTGCTGTGCAGCCCTGTTCCTAACAGGGAGTTGGGGACCCCTGTCCTCGGTGGAGACCAAGGCCTAGTGAGATTGGAAGGGTAACCAGATGCACAGAAAATTGCATCTACAACCTGGTGCTGATTGAGGCTCCTCATATCAAGAACTTCTTTGTCTTTTGATCAAATGGGAAGGTCAAGAGATTCTTGAAGAAATTGCAGAAATCAAAGGAACATTTTATGCAAAATCGGCAAAGTAAAATAAGGTACAATAAAGGTACAATAAAGATATATTACAGAAAGAAGATAAAGGCAAGATGATATGAACTGTAGAAAATAGATCTCAAAATGGATGATACATACACAGATATTGAGATCACTGAACTATTTAAGTATTTATTTGCTACTTAGATTTATATCCCACTTTTTCTTAAGAAGCTCAAAGTGGTGTACAGAGTGCTCCCTCCTCTCACTTTTTCCGAGAACAACAATCCTGTGAGGTAAATTGGGTTGAGAGAGAGTGATTGGCTCAAACTCACCTAGTGACTTTTTATAGGATTAAAATTTTGGATTAGACAAAAATTTAATTACTACATTTTGGAAAAAGGTGTTAAATGGGCCCTAGAAAATACTGCTAACAACAAAGCTGCAGCAGTTGATGAAAAACCAGAATTGCATAAAATCTTACATGATGAAGTAGTTATTTTGTGATGCATGTAATTTGTTAGCAGGTATAGAAAACACAGCAATAGCCAAGAGACTGGAAAAAATCAATTTATAATCCAGTACCAAAAAAGGACATTGCTAAAGAATGCTCAATCTACCACATAGTTGCACTTATCCTACAAGCTAATAAAATAATGCTCAAGATTTTGCAATCCAGTTGATGCAATTACATGGAATGAGAACTATCAGATATGTGAACTAGATTCAGAAGAGGCATGAGCTCCCAAAATCACATTGTTAATATCTGTTGCATAAAGGAAAAGCAAGGGTGTTCCAAACAAGACATCTTATTTTTGTCTTATTGATTAGACTAAGGCTTTCAACTGCGGAGACCACAACGAACTGTGGATTGCCACTTGACACTACCCACAATGCTTTCTTTACTCTATATTAGTTTTTGTTAGTTTTTATTTTCTCTTTAAAACTTTTAATAAAATTTACACAAACACAAACACTACGGATTGCCTCTAAAAACATGTATCAGGTCACAAGAGTCCAACAATAATCTTTTGTTGAAATGAAAAAAAAAGAACACAAAAGCCAATCTGCTGTTTCATATTTTTTTTTTAAAAACATTATGACAACAAGCAATGCCAAATCAGTGCAAATAGGTAGAGAAGCTGAAGTAGTTATTGACCATCTTAAGCTCAAAAATCCACTGGGATGGTTTTTGTGAAGACATGTTTGTTATTTTCAAGAAAGACTATAGCAGATCTAGTAAAATATTAAAGTGCAGGTGTGTTTTGTCAAGTCCATTGTAAACATATGGCTGTAAAAGCTGGACCATCATCAAGGGTAAACAAAGAAAATCTGATGCCTTTCAGTTGTGATGCTGCAAAAAAATGCTAAAAATACTCTGGGTTGCAATAAAAACAAGTCAATTTTACACAAAGTAAAACCAGATTGTTCACTGGAAGTATTAATAAAGAAGCTAAAGTTTACATATTTTGGACACACAATGCAAAGGCAAGAGTCAGTTGAGAAGACCCAGATGCTTGGAAAAATCAAATTGAAAAAGAGGTAAGAGAAGGCAAAGTGGTCTCACACTATCATTGATGAGAGAAACATGAGCTTACAAGAATTCAAAGAGTTACTTTAATTTACTGGCAGTTACTGACAGACAATTCTGAAAAAATTACATTTGGTAGGTCACAAAGAGCCAGAAGCAACTGCATGATTGAACAACATCAACTACTTATAGTTGATACTTTAGGTATTGTCATAGGCAGCTCAGACTCAGAAGATAAATAGCAGTTACAGGAGGGTCATCAGCCTGAGGGGATTCAGCAGGAAGAGTCACAGGCAGGGAAAGCAGCATTGCCTAGCAACCAGGAGAGTTATCACTGGCCTCAGAAGATGAAGAGGCAGAGCTAATACTTCCCCACAGTGCAAGGGCTCGCTGCAAAGACAGGAGGGCTGAACAAAAGTGCTCAGCAAGACTATTGGCCAGAAAGAACCCTGCCCCACCAAAGGAATAAATCCAGGTCATGCCGTCCCTATATAAGGGGAGCTGCGCATCACAGATCCGTTGGTGACAACTCTCCATTTACCTAACAACTGTGTTCTTCAATTTCTTAGCCTGCCTTCTCAAGTAGTGACCCTGGACTCTCATACCACATTTGTTTGACCCTTTAGTACCTTGTTTACAATTTGAACTATCTCTTGCCTCTAATTTAAGCTGGTTGAGTTTTTATGGGCTGGATATTTTGGGCATGAGGGATTACAATTGTTTGTTCAAGCCTTTTTGCCATTAGTTCTATTTGAAAACCTTTTTAGTGGGGGCTTGATTTTTGATTTTGAAAAGATATATGATTTTCCTGTGTGTCTGTGATTTCCATGGGTCTAAAAATAACTCCTGAAAACCATAAAAATGTGATAGGTGAGCATCAGTGAATCATGGGAATTACATCGTTCACCTATAAGCCCTTGACAACAATTTTTAGGAATTTCCAGAAGTACTATGTAGGGGAGCCTGATTTCTAAGGGGAACTATTCCATAATAAAGGTGTTACTACTGAAAAGCAGAGTCTATGAGCCTCTGCAGAAATGGGGGATTATCAGTCTTGTGACAGTATATTGGAATCAAATTCTTATTTATTTAATTTCAGTTACTTAAATCGTATCTATTCTGCCTTTCTGCAACAAAGCATACTTTTCTTGGTATCAAATTTAGTGGAAGATAGACACTTTCAAAGCTTTTATCAGCTTTTCATCCAAATAGTGAATCTAACTATGAGGGGTGTGAAAAACATCAAAAGCATGCTTTGATTCAAGAAAGCTTCAATGGAATCACCCCACTGAAATGGTTAGTTTCAAACCTGCTTTGAAGCAACAAATCAAACCTGGGAGCTTCAATGCACTTGGAGCTTTGTTGCTTCTGTTTAAAGATACATTAACAAAACCCTATGCTTATTTAAAGAATGATATGATTATTTTTTCACAAAGTCCATCTTTATATACTGTGTTATTTTCCTTCATTTATCATTTTATTCTGTCATGCTGTCAACAGCCTCTCTCCTCTTCCCATCCCTTCTCTTACTCTCCCATTTTTCTAATTTTTTCTGCGCAACCTACCTTATAAGGAAATGCTAGTTAATTATTTTCTTTATATGTAAAGTGTAATGCAAGTAATTTAGTATAATGCAAGTAATTTACCATTTCATCACACCATCCACAGGAGAATGTTTTGCTGAAACCATAGCCCAATACATGCAGAGAGATAAGGTTAAATCACTGGCCTTTAAACAGAGAAGAAGCCAAAGAATTAGTGAGAGATGGAAATTAACAGAATCAAGCCTCTATTACAAAGAAAAAAGTATTCCATTTATGGATATAGAACAGCTGTGTAGATTGTTTCCTGTAACCTGCAAAATATCTATTAAGTTCCTTGGGAATGTCTACATAGGAGAAAACATGTGGTTGGATTGAGGAAAGATAGGTCCAGATGATGTCAATGTTCTCAAAGATATCTTTGTTCAATGCATAAAGGAATTGCCAATGGTGCAGATGCAGAAGAGTGGAAAATCAAGGTTGATGCACAATGTTAAGACATGTAGAAGATGGTGGAAAACCATGCAAACAAGGCACTGGAGGGAATGGATAAAGCATGTCGTCCTCCCAAATGTGGGTGAATACATCTTCTAGAGTTCTTGTTTATCCCCACTCTTAAGTAGAAGTGAGGGAATTCACTTTTAAGCATTAAGCATTGCACATCTCAGTGACAGAAAAGAATATAGACAAGCAACTTCAACATGGAACTTTCATTCATGGGAAACAAATGTATTTGACTCACCAAGTTTGTTTAACAACTGTTACCCTGTTAAGGTGGACCACAACAAGAAATATGTACCTTTCCATAGACAAAGCATCAAATGTAGTAAGGTGTAGGATTGAGTCTTGCCTTGTTTATAGTTTGTTCTATTTGTGCTATTTATACTATATGGTCCTGGAAGACTAGCTCAAAAGTATGAAGAGCTTTAATGATAGCAAGAAGCTTCAAGAAGTTAAGATGGAAATGAGATTGATCATCAACCTTTGGGATTAGAAAATTTCTAAAGTTAGATGTGGTATGTACTCTGCAGTGGCCAAGAGACTATAGATGAAAATTCACAGGCAATTTAATCAAGAATGCAGTTTTCTTTTGACTTGGAATAGAGGTATGAGTAGAGCCAGTTTGGTGCAGTGGTTAAGGCATCAGGCTAGAAACTGGGAGACTTGAGAGTTCTAATCCTGCATTAGGCATAAAGGCAGTTGCATGACCTTGGGCCAGTCACTCTCTCTCAGACCTAGGAAGAAGGCAATGGTAAGCCACCTCTCAAAATCTTGCCAAGAAAACTGCAGGGACTAGTCCAGGCAGTTGCCATGAGTCAACACTGACTCAAAGGCATATATATACACACACACACACACACTAAAAGAGGTACAACAAAGTGTGCTAACTTACTCATATTCTGCCTGTGGGCTTCCCATAGACCTCTTGATAGTTATGCAAGAAATAAAATGCAAAAAATAATATTTTCAGGTAGAAGGGTTTATTAATCTAATCCAACACAACTCTTCTTGTGTTTCTAATATTTCTTCTCCTTGGACAAGTGACAGCCAACAAATGGAGTAAGGACATAGAAATGCTAGCACAATATCACATAGTGCATCCTCTTTTATTACATTATATTATGCTTTATTGAGAAAACAATGGCAAAAGATATGGATGAACTATCTCACAATGTTCAGGTAAAATAAAAATGTTTATTTAACTTTTAGTTCTTGGAACTGTGAATAGCATACAGAAAAATATTGAATATATATTTTTATATATTTTATATATATTCAATATATATAAAATCCATGTCTTTTCCAAGCTACAAACAAGAACGTTTAATGGAGCTGGCTTTTAAAATATAATGTCACTTTCAGTATGTTGTATTTCAATGCAGTATGTTGTATTTCAATACGATTTCTATGGAAATATTGTTTTGTAAAAATAAATCAACTATTTATTAAATAATCAATATATCAAAAGGAAGATTTTTTTTTCTTCTTTGCTCATTTGGTCCCATCATGCAACAAAAAGAAATATTTAAAATGCTGCAAGACTGTATATAGGTATAGTAAATAACTTTCACACAAATTTTTAATCTTCTAAAGTGTTTCAACCCAGCTGAAATTTTCTTAGTGAGATTTGATATAACTTATAGCAATTAGATCTATTTTGCTTTGATGGATAGTAAATAATCTATATTACATCAAACCTTTTTCCAGTGGACACCAGTAGCATCCACCATGTCCATACATTACTTACTAATGAGGTTTTCTAATCCATCTAAAATCCCTTGTAATTTTATTGAAAATGTTCTTCTGTTAGGAACCAGGTATACATCTGTAGAGAACTGTACAGATCTAGAAAATAAAATATTGCATTTTTATTGGTAATTTATCTCCTGGGCCATACCTATAAAATCTTTGAAATAATGATACAAAACCACCTCACTGTAGCTGTACAACTCTTGCTCATACCACAACAGGCTGGATTTCGCCCTGAAAAAAGCTGTACTGCACAAATCCTTAACACAGTACATCAAAGATGGATTTCAAAAGGGCAGCGTAACAGGAACTGTATTTATAGATCTTACAGCCACATATGATACCATCAATCTCAGAAGACTGAAGCAGAAAGTTTGATATGACTAAAGATTTTAAACTTACAAACATCATGAGGAACCAGCTTCAGAACCATATGTTTTTCATGGAGTTCCAGGGAACACGAAGTAGGTGGAAAAATCAGAGGAATGGCTTACCACAGGGTAGTGTATTGGCCCCAACCCTTTTCAATATTTACACCAATGATCAGCCGCTTCCTGCAGGTACTAACAACTGTATATACGCTGATGATCGAGCAATGGCTGTACAGGGAAAAACATTTGAGGTAGAACAACGCCTAACTGAAGCCCTGGAAGAGCTGGACTGATACTATCATGATGACCAATTAAGGCCAAACCCAGCAAAAACTCAGGTATGTGCCTTCCATCTTGGCAATAAGCAGGCTGCTAGGAAGCTGCAAATTACATGGAAAGGAGTGTTGTTGGAGCATTGCCACAACCCTAAATACTTAGGGGTTACTTTAGACAGGGCCCTAACATACAAACAGCACTGTATCAATACTAAATTGAAGGTCAGTGGAGGAAACAACATTCTCAGGAAACTAACAAGCTCTACTTGGGGTGCCAAACCAAGGGTCCTTAAAACAACAGCATTAGCCCTTTGCTACTCAGCAGGCGAGTACACCTGCCCAGTTTGGTATAAATCAGCACATGCTGGGAAGGTAGACGTTGCTTTGAATGAAACTAGCAGAAGTATTACCAGATGTCTGAAAACTACCTCTCTAGATAAGATCTACCACCTAGCTGGCATTGCTCCACCTGCTGTCCGTAGAGCAGCAGCAGCACATAGAGAGAGGCTTAAATCATCAACATCCAAACAACACCCTCTTTATGGCCTACAACCAGCTCCTCAGAGATTAAAATCCAGGAAAAGTTTCCTTAGGTCGATGGAAGATTTTGATGAATTTATTTATTTATTTATTATTCACATTTCTATCACCACCCATCTCCCCCTAAAAGGGGGACTCTGGGCGGTTTACAATAAAATTCACCTTAAAACCTAACATCATAAAATCACCAATATTACAATAAAAAAATATAAATATAAAATCCAAGTGGGAGATTTCCATTCCGTCGGGAGAACTCTACATCACCAGCCACCCCCAGGAAGAGCTATTGCCCTTCCCATCCCAGGTGAGGCAGCAAAACCAGGTCTTCAAGCCCTTCCGGAAGGTCGGGAGCGAAGGGACCTGCCTCACCTCGAGGGGTAGAATGTTCCACAGGGCGGGCGCCACTGCAGAGAAGGCCTGCCTCCTGGACCCTGCCAGATGAAATTCTCTTACAGACGGGGTCTGCAACATGCCCTCTCTGCATGATCAGGTGGGACAGGTTGATGTTATAGGGATGAGACGGTCCCTCAGGTAGCCTGGCCCCATGCCATGTAGGGCTTTAAAGGTGATAACCAACACCTTGAATTGGACCCGGAAGCAAACTGGAACCCAATGCAGCTCATGCAGTAGAGGTGTTACATGTGCTGATCTTGGAGCACTCATCACTGTTCACGTAGCCGCATTTTGGACCAACTGAAGCTTCTGGATACTCTTCAAGGGTAGCCCCCTGTAGAGCGCATTGCAGTAGTCTATATGGGGGATGACCAGGGCATGAGTGACTGTCCAGAGGGCATCTCGATCCAGGAAAGGGCGTAACTGGCACACAACCTGAAGTTGTGCAAAGGCCCTCCTAGCTATGACTGCCACCTGCTCTTTGAGCAGGAGTTGTGAGTCCAGGAGGACCCCCAAGTTACGCACGGGTTCTGAATGGGGCAGTGCAACCCCATCCAGAACTAAAGATGACAACTTCCCGGATACCGAGGAGCCATCAATCCACAGCCACTCTGTCTTACCAGGGTTCAGCTGAAGCCTGTTGCTCCCCATCCAAGCCCCCACAGCCCCCAGGCACTGAGAAAGGGCATTGACCACATAACTTACTTCACCCAGGATGGAGATACATATCTGAGTATCATCAGCATACTGATGGTACCTCATCCCGTGGAGACGGATGACCTCACCCAGCGGTTTCATGTAGATGTTAAATAGGAGAGGGCAGAGAACCGAACCCTGCGGCACCCCGCAAAGCAGGGGTCGAGGGTCAGATCTCTCATCTCCTATCATCACCGACTGGGACCGGCCCTGGAGGAAGGAGGTGAACCAGCGCAGAACCACGCTGCCCACCCCCAACTCCCTGAGTTGTCCCAGAAGAATACCATGGTCGATGGTATCGAAAGCCGCTGAGAGATCAAGGAGAGCGAGGATGGATGCACTGCCTCCATCTCGCTCCCGCCAGAGATCATCCATAAGCGCGACCAATGCAGTCTCTGTCCCATATCCCAGCCTGAAGCCTGACTGAAAGGGGTCTAGATAATCCGTTTCCTCCAGAATCCTCTGAAGTTGTAACGCCACCACTTTCTCAACCACCTTCCCCAAAAAGGGGAGGTGGGAGACTGGACGAAAGTTGTCCAGGACAGTACGGTCCAGCGATGGCTCTTTGAGGAGGGGGTGTACCAGTGCCTCTTTAAAGGCAACCGGAACCACTCCCTCCCTCAAAGATGCATTAACCATCGCCTGGACCCAACCACGTGTCACCTCCTGGGCTGCTTTCACAAGCCAGGAAGGGCATGGGTCTAGATGACAGGTGGTGGCATTTACAATCTGGAAGATCCTGTCCACTTCCTCAGGCCCAACAGGATCAAACTGTTCCCAGATAACTCGGTAAGTACGTTCCCTCAGCATCTCCCCAGACTCTGCCCCATGCTTAGAGTCCAATTTGGACCGAATCTGAGCAATTTTACCCTGCAGATGCTCAGCAAATTCCTCTGCACAGCCCTGTAGGTGGGAGACAGAGCCCCCCCTACTTAATAACGATCACGTAATTTTAAACAGGGCCGTTGGGCAGCATTCTGCGGATGCAATAAGAGCGGAGAAATATTGACGTTTCGCCGCTCTTACCGCCACAAGGTAGGCCTTAATAGCGGCTCTAGCTTGTGTTCGGTCAGATTCAGTCTTTGTCTTCCTCCAGCGGCACTCTAGGCATCTCTTCACCCTCTTCAAAACCCGCAGTTCCTCCGTAAACCACGGGGAGTGCCGGATTTGAGTGGGCAAGAGAGGCCGCACAGGCGCGATCCTGTCCAAGACCCCGGCCGCTTCCCTATTCCAGGTTGCGGCCAGGACCTCTGCTGGACCGTGCAGTAGATCCCCGGGCATAACCCCCAGCTCCTTCTGAAACCTCACTGGGTCCATCAGTCACCGGGGGTGGACCAATTGAATGGGTCCTGCCTCCCTGCGGAGGGGGGCAGCACAATCTCAGGGCCACCAGGGCATGGTCTGACCATGACAATGGGGACAGATCTATCTCTCCCCTCAGATCACATTGCCACTGCTCCGACAAGAAAACCAAGTCCGGAGTGAGGCCACTGTCTCGAGTTGGGTCCCGAATGATCTGAGACAGGCCCATGGCTGCCATGGTAGCCATGAACTCCTGAGCAGCATCCGAGGCACGCCCCAGGGAAGGCAGGTTGAAGTCCCCCAAGACCATAAGCCTGGGGAACTCCACCACCAACCCTGAGATGGCCTCAAGCAGCTCAGGCAGGGAGGTTGCCACGCAGCAGGGAGGCTGGTACAGCAGCAACACTCCCAACTGTTCTCGGGTGCCCAACTTGAGAACAGGGTCTCACAACCGGCTACCTGTGAAGCAGCGCCCCTGAAGGCTACTAGAGATTCTCGGATGACAACTGCCACCCCACCTCCCCTGCCCCGGTGTTGTGGCTGGTGCCACACCTGAAACCCAGCCGGGCACATTTCTGAAAGGGCTATCCCCCCCTTCCTGACCCAGCCAGGTCTTGGTGATACACGCCAGGTCTGCCCCCTCCTCTGCGATCAAGTCACTTATAAGGGGGGCTTTGTTGTTGACTGACCTGGTGTTCAGAAGCAGTAGCCGGAGACCAGGGCCCTCAGGGATCTGCTGACCAGGACCTGGCTATGAACCTGGAGGGCTGGAACACGCTACCGGGAGTGTCTTCCCCGGAAATGGCCTGCCCTCCAGTTCCCGTCATAACATCCCCGGCCCATCACCACCTCAGTAGTGAAACCCGCCCTACAACCCCCAGAGCTGCCAGGTCCAGTTGCCTCCACTTCCGAACCACTGGCCACCCTGGGATAACGCAAGGGTCCCCTCCCCCATGCACACATCCTCCCACCCTCAGTCAACCTCAGGTGGAGGCAGACCCTCCAGCACACCAGTTCCTGCTCTCGGCACTGTTGGAGCCTACCCCCCCATCCACTCACTCACTGTGTCCATCCCGCCACCACTCTCACTGGTCACAGGGGGGCACCCCACCCATTCCTACCCACCTCCTGTCTCTCACTCGGGTGGGTACTCTTACACACCCCATTCAATCTTGGGCTCCTTCCGTGTACTCTCACCCCAGAGGTAAGCCCACTCTTGACACCTGCAGCTGGCATTGGAGGCAGCGGGAGTCCCCCCCCCTCCGGTGGAGCAGCAGAGTGTGGCAGAGTGGAGCGGAGGAACGCAGCGGACCTTTGGGGCGGCCGCTGACTCTGTGGAGCCTCCGTGGATGAGGGAGCCTCCCATGGATTCGAGGAGACCTCTGCAGACCCAGGTGGACTCTGGATGCTCTGAGGGGCCCACCAAACCACTTTGCTGCTTCTAACAAACGGGCATTCCCCAGACCCCCAGACACAGAGCCCGAGAACCCCGACAATCCCCAGTCCACCGACGTCTATGAGTGTTCCACCAGAGTCCTGCCAGAGATCACAAGGTCCACCCAGGGGCCTGCGGTCCTCTGGTTCACACCATGGGACTCCACCCCCAAGGCCTCCAGTCTTCTGCCACCTTATGGAGGCCGTCCAGATCTGCCAGGGTCTCTCAGGTCTGGCAGGGTCCACCCAGGCCCACCAAAGATCTCCTGCGGTCAACCTGGGTCCACCGCTGTCCCAAGGAAGCCGTGTCCACCATTTCCCACGAAGGGAAACCGCCCCAGGGCCTGCCGTGTTCTCTCCAGAATCTTGCACACACTGCCACGTTCTATCAGGCATCCGCCAGGGCCTCCGAGTCCAACCAGGCATCCAGGGTCCACTCAGGTCCGCAGAGGTCTCCCCGAATCCACGGGAGGCTCCCTCATCCACAGAGGCTCCACAGAGTCAGCGGCCGCCCCAAAGGTCCACCGCGTTCCTCCGCTCCACTATGCTCTGCTGCTCCACCCGGGGGGGGGGGGGCTCCTGCTGCCTCCAATGCCAACTGCAGGCATCAAGGCCAGAGAACCCAAAATTTCAACAGGGTCTGTCTGTCCTCCCCAAGCCCCCGAGGGAAGGGGCTGGTAACAAGGCCCGTGGGGCTCTCAGCGACCCGAATCCTCCCCCCACCAGGAGCCGCAATCAGCATCCGCTCCCGGTCGCCATCTTGGATTAAGATCCAAGCCATCTTGGATTAATATAATTGGAATTTAAAAGTAGAGTGGACCTATGGAAAGCTACAAAGAACCAACACTGGATGGAACCAGCAGAGGAGCTGGCACCTGAGTTTGGCGAAAGTTGGGAAGTATGGAAATCGCTGAACAGACTGCACACACGCATAACAAGATCCAGAGATACTTTGAACAAATGGGGCTATCCGGTGGCCTCTGCCCTTTGTGAATGTGGAGACATGCAGAAAACAACACATATGTATACTTGTCCTCTGTGCCCTGATCAATGCACATTTGAAGACTTCATGACCGTGCGACCGAATGCAATTAATGTTGCCAGTTTCTGGGCGAGATCTGTTTAACTTTTATATATTTTAAGTCTTGTATTTTATATTTTAAATTCTATGTTCTACAGTACGCCTTATTTTAATTGTGATGCTTCTAACACGAATAAATAAAAATTGGCAAAAGTCATTCAGAAAACAGATTATCCATTCATAAAACCATTATCAGAGAGGGTTTGTGCAGTAGTGAGTTAATATGTTGGTTCTTCTTACATATATACTGAATAAAATAAATCACTTCAAATTCAACGATTTGAATGTATACTGACATGTTCCAATGTTAACATTTTTTGGTGAAGCTTTAACAATGGAAACTTACTTACCACCAATTTAAAAAAAAAATCACCTATCACAAAAAAGGCGTAGAGCCAGGGGCTAAGTCAGCACATTTCCAGCCAATGTGACAGAACAGCTACCTCTTTTTAATAACAGTATCTAGTACTAGAGACCAGAATTTGGTGTAGTAAAGGCATGAGGCTGGAAACTGGGAAACTATGAGTTCTATTCCTACCTTAGGCATAAAACCAGCTGGTTGAGAGTAACTGGCCCAAAGTTACTCCACCCTAGGAAGAAGGCAATGGCAAACCACTTCCAAAAATCTTGCCAAAAAGCTGCATGGACTTTTACAGGCTGTCTGGTTGGAAGGCACACACACACATACAACAATCCAGTACAACGTGTGTGCTTGACAATGTACTTTTGTGTAGAGAAAGTGTGACATTTCTCCATATCTGCCATATTCTAGACAACAGCAAGTCAGATCAGAGAATTGGGAAAATCTGTGTTTGGAAAAGGTTGTTACTTCTTCCAGAGTAAAAATATTGAGAAAGGCTGGGTTAGTCTATTCCCAAGGCTGTCATAACTTTGGGTTCATAAGAAGTATGAAGTATGAGATTCGCACATAAGAAGTATGAAGTATGAGATTTGCACAATCTCAATTTCTCTCTTTTTATAATGCAGGAGATACTATTCCAGGCTTCTTGTGGTCTAGCAAACTACATCATTTTTCATTCTTTTACATAAAACACAATTAGATCAGTATTTAGACTTTTTATCTAAATGTAATTTCCTAGTAAATTTTTTTTGTATCATCAGAAATAAGCACTAGAAATCTTTCTGTGAACTGCTCCATTATTTTTATGTCTCTCTGCATATATATTCTGCTGCATAAAGCTACTCCCATGCTGATGATAAGGGTGAAAGCATATTATGTTACAAAGTATTTGCATTTAAAATATGCTTGCCACACAGAAAAAATGTGGTATGAAAGGTCCCCTGTGCAAGCACCAAGTCATGTCTGACCCTTTGGGGGGACGCTGCTTTTGCAATGTTTTCTTGGCAGACTATAGCAGGGTGGTTTGCCATTGCCTTCCCCAGTCGTCACCTTCCCCAGCAAGCTGGGTACTCATTTTACCGACCTTGGAAGGATGGAAGGCTGAGTCAACCTGAGCCGGCTACCCAAGAATCCAGCTTCTGCTGGGGTCGAACTCGGGTCGTGGGGAGACTTTCGGTTGCAATACTGCTGCCTACCACTCTATGCCATACGAGTTTCATAAAATGTGGTAAGCCACTAAAATAAATATACATACCTTTTACAATGTTAAAAGCAAAATACATTCTAAATTATGCATACCTCTCATATACGAGTGGTTCGTTCTTTGAATCAGAGGTGGCCTCTTTTCCTTGAAAAGAAAGAAAACCAAAAACAATCCTTGAAAACCTAATAATTCAAACATGTTAAACTGAGTCCTTCTCATGATTAGCACAAAGACAGTAAACCAGCTAACTTCCCATGGGGTCAAATTTGCAATTCCCTTTACATTTCCAGAACCTGGGAATAGCACTATAGCAGCTTTTTTATTTTTTGTTTTAATGCTAGCAGTTTCCCTTCAATAATATTGAGATGAAGCATCTTGTTTGGACAGTCCTGCAGAAAAGAAAAAAGACCATTGCCAAGCAGTGGTCACAGCGAAGGATGCTATGTGCCTGTGGAACAAAAGTAAGGGGAGAAGTCCAACAAGCCACTGATCTTGGCAAAGAGTAAGCTTTCAGAACTCTTAAAATAATTTTTGCCTGTTTTAAAATGCCCCTATAAAAATAGAACAAAATCAGAATATGGTCTTGCTATTAGAGGAAGGTATATCAAAACCTTTACTCTAAACCTCATATCATTTTCTTTCTTGAATTTGCTGTTTCTCTGCGAGGAAAATAGTCAGTTACCTTACCAATAAATACAATTTCAGCCTGTATTTATAAACTCTGGTTCCAGTTGTGAAGATCTGGTAATCTTAATATTAATCCATTAAAAATATTCTATAATCTTCACTGGCCAAAAAAAATCTGACAGAAAATCACTTTTTTCCTCTCACATTAGTAATTCTTCATGCATTCTCTCAAATTTGGTATTGGGATGGGGCAAACTCTGTATAGGCATAGTGACTGTGCCCCTAATGTCTACATTCCTACCTACTGCATGCTCTCTCCCAGACCCTCTCCTTGGCATCAGCAGGAGCATTGCCGCTCACCCTCTGATCAGCTTTGTCACAATGTACCACATCAACCTCACAATGCACTGCAATAAGGACCTCTCAGAGCAATGGATACAGAGCTGATGACAAAGCTTCTCTGCACTGCTGCTGGTTCATCTCTCTGATGACCATTACAAGTCTTATATATAGTAAGAAAGATGAGTACAACCTTATTCCTATCCCTCTGATATAAAATGAGACCTTATACATTCTGAGAAAACACATGAAGAAGACAAAAGGAATGCTGCAGTGTGGCACCCTAGTTTTGTTACTATCTTTTTATTTGCAAAATACAGAGTAGGAAAGGAAAACACAAATACTAGCATAACAATAACCTTGCCTAGTTCCAAGAACAAAAAGGGAAGATCACTATTTAAAACAATTTTATTGCAGTTTTCATTAAGTGAGTATTTAAAAAAACATTTTAGTACAGCTATGCAACATTCAAATGGCTATTAGCATCAATGGCTATGACCGTTGATGGAAGTGTGACTGCCTTTGAAGGCCATCTGCTGGAAGACTAGTGGGCTTCTTTGTGCAGTTGTTTAGCCACTGTAAGAACAGACTGCTGGAATAGATTGGCCTGGTCTGATCCAGTAGGGCACTGCTTATGTTAAAACCACAGAAAATTATAAAAATAAACCATATTGAATGTATTCTCATTCAAAATGGTTTAAGTTTTACAATTCTTGGTGGGGGGGTGGAATACTGACTCAGCAAAGCTATGATGGGTAGTAAAGATAATTATCTACAGGCCCATCTGGTGATGATCACAGCATATGAATTTGTGATATTGTAATGGTATGTGACAATAGCCTTGGGAGACAGGGGGAAGATACCTGCAAAAGGTATCTTAGCCCACAGAAGGAAAAGGGACATGGGAAGCATCTCAGAAGGGACCCTCCCTAGTTTTCTGGAAAGTAAAAGTAAAGGAGGGGAGACATGTTTTCAGACTTGCAAGATTCTGTTACTGTAACCTTACAATAAAGGTAGTATTAGCACTCATGGCTTGTGCTTCTTGTCTGGACTACCACAAAGGGCTGACAGATATGGAATAGCAGTAATCAATAAAAAGCAAGACTGAAAGATTGAAATTAAATAAAAATTTCTATGCTGTATTCTTATGAAACTAAGAGAAAGTGAAAAGATGTACTAAATGAAGGCAGACTTACCTTGTAGAGTGGATGAGTACATACATAGAAGTAAAAGTTAAAAATGAAGGGGCTAAAATATATGTCAGAATGTATCAATTGGCGTCACCAAGGTTTTTATGGATGTGTATGAAAAAAGAGATCCAAAGATAGTTGCATGTTATTTTCCATTTAATTGTGATAATGGAAGAACCAGAGATGCTATTTGGAAAAAATATTGCAACATTCTGATGACTGTGATCCAGGAAAAAAAAAAAAAAAACCTCTGCTAGATAATATGAATGGAAAAGCCAGAATGAGACAAGAGCATACAGAAAAAAGGATAGTGCCTTTTGGAGACCCAAAAATGAATAAGGAAGTTTATTGGTGAATATCTGTTAAGAAAAAGGGCTGTTTTTTCTGAACATCTAGTTTAAGCATAAAGGTAAAGGTTTCCCTTGACATTAAGTCCAGTCGTGTCTGACTCTAGGGGGCGGTGCTCATCTCCATTTCAAAACCGAAGAGCCGGCATTTGTCCGTAGACACTTCCATGGTCATGTGGCCGGCATGACTAAATGGAACGCCATTACCTGCCCGCCAAAGCAGTACCTATTAATCTATTCACATTTGCATATTTTCGAACTGCTAAGTTGGCAGGAGCTGGGACTAGCAACAGGAGCTCACCCCGTCACACGGATTTGAACTGCTGACCTTCCGATCAGCAAGTTCAGCAGCTCAGCGGTTTAACCCACTGCCCCACAGAGACCCCAGTTTAAGCATACATCTGTTTATATATATACATGGCAATTTGGGAACACAGTGCAATTTTATGCTGGGCAGGGGGTTGCAGACCAAATTACTACTCTTCAGCAAGGCATCAGAAATGTACAAATGTGAGAGTCTGAGAGCATGTTTGTTGATTTAAGAAGCAGGAGATGACAGCATCCCAGCTGAACTGTTCAAAATCTTGCAAGATGATGCTGTCAAGGTAATGCATGCTATATGCCAGCAAATTTGGAAAACACAAGAATGGCCATCAGACTGGAAAAAATCAACTTATATCCCCATACCAAAAAAGGGAAACACTAAAGAATGTTCAAACTATCGAACAGTGGCACTCATTTCACATGCCAGTAAGGTAAGATCCTGCAAGGTAGACTTCAGCAATTCATGGAGCGAGAATTGCCAGATGTACAAGCTGGGTTTAGAAAAGGCAGAGGAACGAGGGACCAAATTGCCAATATCCGCTGGATAATGAAAAAAGCCAGGGAGTTTCAGAAAAACATCTATTTCTGTTTTATTGACTATTCTAAAGCCTTTGACTGTGTGGACCATAACAAATTGTGGCAAGTTCTTAGCGGTTTCGGGATACCAACTCATCTTGTATGCCTCCTGAGGAATCTGTATAACAACCAAGTAGCAACAGTAAGAACCGACCACGGAACAACGGACTGGTTTAAGATTGGGAAAGGAGTACGGCAGGGCTGTATACTCTCACCCTACCTATTCAACTTGTATGCAGAACACATCATGCGACATGCTGGGCTTGAGGAATCCAAGGCTGGAGTTAAAATCGCTGGAAGAAACGTTAACAATCTTAGATATGCAGATGATACCACTTTGATGGCTGAAAGCAAAGAGGAACTGAGGAGACTTATGATGAAGGTGAAAGAAGAAAGTGCAAAAGCTGGCTTGCAGCTAAACCTCAAAAAACCAAGATTATGGCAACCAGCTTGATTGATAACTGGCAAATAGAGGGAGAAAACGTAGAAGCAGTGAAAGACTTTGTATTTCTAGGTGCGAAGATTACTGCAGATGCTGACTGCAGTCAGGTAATCAGAAGACGCTTAATCCTTGGGAGAAGAGCAATGACCAATCTTGATCAAATAGTTAAGAGCAGAGACATCACACTGACAACAAAGGTCCGCATAGTTCAAGCAATGGTGTTCCCCGTAGTAACATATGGCTGCGAGAGCTGGACCATAAGGAAGGCTGAGAGAAGGAAGATAGATACTTTGGAACTGTAGTGTTGGAGGAAAATTCTGAGAGTGCCTTGGACTGCAAGAAGATCCAACCAGTCCATCCTCCAGGAAATAAAGCCAGACTGCTCACTTGAGGGAATATTAAAGGCAAAACTGAAATTCTTTGGTCACATAATGAGAAGACAGGACACCCTGGAGAAGATGCTGATGCTAGGGAAAGTAGAAGGCAAAAGAAAGAGGGGCCAACCAAGGGCAAGATGGATAGATGATATTCTAGAGGTGACGGACTTGTCCCTGGGGGAGCTGGGGGTGTTGGCGACTGACAGGAAGCTCAGGCATGGGCTGGTCCATGAAGTGACAAAGAGTCAGAAGCGACTGAACGAATAAACAACAAAAAATATGATAAAATAAATAGACTTGAATTATGGTATGTTTTGCACAGATAAAGAGTTGAAGGTTGGTTGCTGAATGCAGAAAGTAAAGCACGTGTGAGAATAAATGGAATGGTTAGTGAATGGTTCAGCACTGAGCAGAGAGTAAGATGAAGATGTGTGCTGTCCCTTTTGCAATTTAATATATTTATGATAAATATGTAAGGAATGCTACTATGCAGATGTTGCATAAAATAAAATTACACCCTTTGGGGATAAGACTAAGAGAGTTATAGTTTAAGGTCTCTTTTGAAAGAGGATTACCGAGGCTAAGGGCAACAACACCATGGTTCTTTATCCCTAATATTCTGAATTCCCTTAATTCTATGGCTCATACCAGTATCCTCATACTAATATAAATGATCCCTAAGGTTTGTTCCATACCTGGTTTTTAAAACTTAGAAACCTAGAAGATGCCTTTTTGGAAGCTTGTTAAACATAATATCTTGATGGGGAGAGGAGAGAGAGGGAGTAGTGAGTCAGAGACTAACAGATCTGTCCTCACATAAGAGAATACATGAAAGAAGTACATTAGGCAGTCAAGTTTCAAAGCACAAAAAATACAAGGGCACCTGCAGGTAAGGAATCAAAGGAATCAAAATGGTGGCCATGGCGACATGATCAAAGCCCGGCCCCTGTTATGTGTATCTCACACACATAAAATACATTAGAAAGGGTGGAGCTCTGATTGTGCAGTGATGGCCACAATTTGGACTTTTTTACCCCCTTCCCCATGGGCCTTTATATAGGAAGCTATAGTTTCTCAATTTTAACTTAATTAGTGCTCATCAACTAAGTTTGACTGTAAGGCCATATGGGTTTGCTAGTAACTTTATTTCCAAGGCACTCTCCCTTGTAATAAAGTACTTTCTGGATATCTTCTGATAGTCAGTCTGGCATTTTCATGGACACATTTCTCAATGGCTGATGGCTATACCAATGGAATCTGGATCTGAGTCCTGAGTAGAGGGTGATGAACTAGCGGAGATTGAATCTAGCCTAGCTTATCTGATGCAGAGGACTTGGCAGGATTTCCTAACTTATCTTCCTCAGAGGACCAGCATACTGAATTCTCAAAACTATATGGCATATGGAACTTCATGAAGACTTCTGAAGAGACAGCCTCTAACTAGTTAAAATTACTCAAATTGTCTCATTCCACAACAAATTGCTGAGCAATTTGCTGAGGTTTGGTGAGCAATTCAGAACACCTTTGGGCAGCCAACTCTAAGCCTTTAAATATTTATGCATATTTATACATGCAGCTTTTGCATGTAAAACAATAGATTGGGTGGGTGGAGGAGAGACAGAAATGAAACTACATGATTAATATGTTTTTAGTGGACTGTTTTAGGATTCATGTCCAAATCAAAATATTTCCTCACACTGTGACACCACTGTGCCTATTAGCTTGACGTATGAAATAATTTGTCCTACAGAAATAGCAACTACAGTATGCCTGCAAATACCATGTAATTCTATCCCAAAATGATTTAATTACTTACATAATGCTTGTCTATTTTAAACAAATTAGAATTTAAAGGAGCTTTCTTCTAAGTAGCATCTGTAAAATGTCTGCGGTTTTTGTAAACATTGCCTCTCAACAATGTGAAAGATTATGTACTTCTTGAATTCTGTAAATGTTCCTGTTGCACAAGCTTTGTTCATAACTGTTTGAATCTTAGGTATGATACTTACCGAAGGAACAACTGCACTTACAGATGCTATTGAATTCTAAACAAAATTAGGAAAATTGCATACATTTCTTTTAGAAAAAAAATCACAATTTAAAAGAGCCTAGATCTAAAACGGAGAGTCTCTTTCTGCAGACGTATTTACTGTGCCTAAAAAAATTCTGCTAAACAAAAAGAATTACAGCTACTTGTGACTGTCCCTTTCTAGTCAATGGGAGACATCAGTCTTGCCTCGGTTTCAGATCAGATTCCTGATTCAATCCAAGTTAAATTATCTACATTTCTGAAGCATCCCATTAGGTGCAAACTCAATCTTCTGATCAGTATTCATTCTTAGAATTAATAATGGAATTAAAGAATAAGTCAAAGGAAGAAGAAATAACATGGCAGTACCAAAGAGCAGTATCCCAATAGTACCAAATGAACTGATAGAATAATGGTCCATCTAATGAAACTCTGAGCTATGGCTCTGGGCTTTTATAGGGTCAAACTTAGCCTTATTTTCAAAGAACTTTATTAATCTTACCCAACAGCTTCCTTTTTTCTTCATTCCTGAAGTTACCCAAAACTTGTGTGGTATTTTCTGATTGTTCTTCATGTATATTCTTGCTATTGTGTTCAGATGAGCTTTTCAAAACTTCATTATAGTGTAATGTTTCTTTCAAAGAGTCTAATGAAGGTTCTGAAATATAATCATCATCATCCTGGTAAAATTTTCTACGATACTCCTGTTCATAAGGAATTCTCAGACAAATATTTATTTCAAATATTGGATAGTATTCTTCTTCTCCTTTTAGTTGCTTTTTCACTTCTTCTAGTATCTAAATTCATAGGAAAATATAACAAAAATAGAATTTTTTTAAAAAAATCATCATGCAAAGGGAAACTAGAGAGAGTTGAAGATTACTATTGAAAATAAATGATTTTCAATCTGAAACAAGGAACAAATAAAAGCAGAAGATGGAGAAAGGAGAACTGCTATCATTGACTTGATACTAATCAGTAGAGAAGACTGTGATAATGTCCTTTTAAATCTGTTGTAAAGGACGAAGAAATTTTTGAGAAATATTGGAAAATGTATTTAATTTTCCTAAGTTTTTTCATAGAGAACCATGAAATTATTTTGTCTCTGAAGGCATATAACAATGAATAGCCTTCAGCATATATTTAAATTGTATCACTAATATAAATAAATATGAATTGTCTGATAACCAGCCTCTGTTGTAGGATACTTTTATTTAGAAATCAATTCACCTTGTCTATATCACTGACAGTAACAATTTCACGTTGTATTTCAGATTCCTTTGAACGGTGCAATGATTTCTGAGTATCTTCAAATTGCTCATTTTCATATACCCACAGGCATTTATTTTCAGCTAACATGTAAAATGCTCTCTCAATTGTGTCTTTATATGCTCTGTGTATGTAAAAAAAATAGGAAAAATCCTAATTCATATTTTAAATAGCAAAATTCATTTTAATAATTGACTTAATATCTCAAAGGTACTTAATACATCAAGGACTTCATTGCCAAATGTTTTCTTCACTATTTATAATACTAAAAAAGTCACTAATAAGGATAATATAAATTATCATTATAGTACAGCATTTTCACATTGCCACTTTCTGTTCTCCAGTCCCTCAAAATCAGTTTAAAGACCTGTGATAGTTTTCACTGCTATGCATATTGTTATCTAGCTGCTTTACTCTTGTTTGTGTTAACCAGTTGTTAAATTTTTTGTAAGAACTCCAGCCAGCTGAAGATGAAACACACCCAGGCCCACTTACTTTCAGTTGCCCATGTACCTCTGGGTAGTCATCACCCATGAGAGAGAGAAAAAATGGCAGGTCTTGACAGTTTGGGGAACCCTCATAGACCCTGCTGCTGGAGTGGCTGCTCTCATTGCAACCAGCATCTTCTTCCTCCTCCTCCTGTGGTTTTCCTCTAACAGCTGTTATTGAGAGACTCAGCACAGGCTCTTCAGTGGTGGGCACTGACAGCTGCTGGCCTCCTTGTTTCTCTCATAGTCTTGTTCTAATGTTGCTCCCCACAAGCCTCTAGCTGCCACTAACACTACTATTGCCTCCTCAGGTGTAAGCTGCCTCTGCTCTCCAAGCAGCCCAGCCATGCTGCTGTAGAAGGCAAAATGGCTATAGCTGTTGCTGCTGCTGCCCCTTCCACTCAGAGAACTGCCATGGCTGCCATTCTTTTTCCTCTTGCTCAGCTCAGCCTCTTGGAGGGCAATGGGCCAGGAACTGAAATAGTTCTATTGCCTAATTTAGATAACATCCCTGCTATGACCTTGCAACTCTGAGTACAAGGAGTAAAGAACTGCTGCTCCATCTTAAGCTAGGAAAGGTTCTGGAGAGATAAAAATGCCTTCACTCCCATTCCACAAATAAATGAAATGAAATGAAATAAATTGCTTGGATACACACCCTCCTGATTGTTGTCCTTATTTCATGCTGTATGCACTTGTCTTACCATACAAAATCAATCTGTATGGTTCCTATGGAGAAGTTATTACAAAGCCATTCAGCCAACCTTCCCCTGAAAGACCTGCTAGAATGGCTGGATTCCAAAAGCTGGGTGATAGGGTGACAAGGGTCCCTGAGGAACTGGATTACCCATACACTTGAAAAAGTCCCAGCATTTCAAAGAAAACATTAGTTTTATGCAGTTCCAAATATAACTATAGCTGAAGAAATCTGAAGAAGCTGAAGAAAGCAATATTGTTATTCTCTACTGCAGACCATGCAACCAAGAAAAATAAGTGGACGTCACTTTCTAAAAGCAAACTGAAAAAGCTGCGTGTCACAACATTCCAGAAGTTTTTAAGCAATGCAGAAAACAATTGTAAAAAAAATAAAACCTGATCAATCTTGTGCAGACAAAGCAGGAATTCTATCAGAACTCATTTCAGACTTTGCTCTCGGCACTGTCTGCCAAAACCAGCAGCAGTATGTCAGAGAAAAAGTGAAAATACCATCAAAATTTGTTTTGGGGTTTGTTCTCCACTTCACCTCTAGAACATTGCAGTGGGTAGTTACAGTACTGCAAAATTTGAGAACCCCTGTGATACAGTTTAAAATGTAATTATTACAAGTATCTTGCCCAACCCTAATCCTAATAAAATCATTAGAACAGTAACACCACAGTAATTCATTTTTCATTTTAAAGAGTCATGGTACCTCAGAGTTTGAGAACACCTGAGTTAAGTAATGGATTGGGAGACAATCCAGGGAATCTCATCAGATGATTTTTGGGCCAGTTATTCTATAGTTTCTTCATTTATTATTTCAATGTGAGATGCCTATGCACCATGTAATTCTGGTGGCTAACAGAGGGGAAAAATACAATAGCAATCATGAAAAAGACATTGCACTGAAGGCAATTCACACTCTTAACACGAAAAATAGGCTAATGTGCTATCTTGGCCTATGGGGGAGAATCAGGTTTTCAAAGCGTTTCTAAAGGCTGGGAGGGTTGGGATTGTCCAAATTTCAGGAGGAATGTTATTCCATAGGGCAAGCACAACAGCAAAGAAGGCACACCTCCTGGGTCCCATAAAATGACATTGCTTAATAGATGGGACCTGGAGCATGACAACCCTGGAAAATCTTGTTAGATGAGCAGAGATAATGGGAGACAGACAGTCCTGCAAATATCCATGTCCTGTATCATGAAGGGCTTTAAAATAGCTGTCATCTGTGACCCAAGCAGCAGAAGTAGCCTCCAAGGAGGAGGAGTTGCTGACAGTTGCAGCGAATACTGTGTGTCCTGTGCCTGCCTCATTTAAATGGTGGCATTGCCAGGACCATTCCCTGCCAGTATGAATGTCCCCTAACAGACATGAATGTAAACCTGTGAGGCAGACCACCCCAATCTCAGAGGAAAGATGCTGCTCCATGCAGAAGTGGGTAACTTGTAAGGAGGCTATAAGTATTTCTACAGCATGACACAGTTGTAGAAATTACCAGCAACAGTTGGGGTGAAGGCTTTACAACTATATGAGCCAGACAACTTTGTCTCAACTTCTGAAGAACGTGGTATGCAAACATACACAATATGTACTCCCATTTCTCATTCTGCCAATTCAGTGCACCTTTGGCAGGCTAAGGATGAGGGTAGTGCATCTATCTTGGCAATCCTTGATCTCTCAGCTGTCTTCAATACCATTGATCATAGTATCCATATGGGCCACATCAGAGGATTAGGAGTGGGAGATGTGATGTTATGGTGGTTCTCTTTCTTTCTCCAGGCTGAGTTCCAGTCAGTATTGGAGGGAGGGGAAGAGGTCAACCTGGAGGCCTCTTCTTTGTGGGGGGTCTAGGGGCTCTACTTTCTCTCTGATTCTATTTAATATCTACATGAAGCTGCTGGGAGAGGTCATCTGTCAATACAGGGTGTGGTATCATCTGTATGCTAATGAAACTCAGCTGTACATATCTGCCCTGGGCTGACCAAGTGATGCTATCAAGATCCTTACCCAGTGTCTGGAGGCTATGAGAATCTGGATGGGGAAAACAGGCTTGAGTTCAACCCTCACAAGATTGAGTAGCTGTGGGTTTTAATACTCTGTGGTTCCAGAGATTTTCCATCTTGAATTCTGTCTGGGGGTACACTTCCCCAGTCAGAGCTAGTGTGCTATTTGGGGGTCTACTTGGACTCACAGCTCCTGCTTGAAGAGCAGATGGCAGCCATGGTTGGGGGGGCCTTTGCACAGGTTCATCTTGTGCAGCAACTGTGCCTATTCCTGGACCAGAAGGCCTTGCTCATGGTGACCCATGCCTTTATCATCTCCCACTTGGATTACTGTAGCATGCTCTACATACTCTACCTTTGAAGAGTATTTGGAAGTTGCAACTGATCCAGAATGCAGCAGTTTGGGCAGTTTTGATGTTTCTTGATATATTCATATAACACCACTGTTCTGTGAGCTGCACTGGATCTCAGTAGGCTTCTGAATCCAATTCAAGATGCTGGTTACCACATATAAAGCCCTACATGGCATAGGACCAGGCTATTTGCAGGACTGCCTGTCCCCCATTGTTTCTGCCTGCCCCACCAGGTCTAGTAGGGAGGACATACTCCAGGTTCCCTCCATCAAACAATGCCATCTTGTTGGACTCTGGAGTCATGCCTTCTCTGCAGCTGCACCTGTCCTGCGGAACAGTAGCCCCCAGAGATCCAGATGGCCCCAAACCTATTAGCCCTTCATAAGGCTCTGAGGACTTGGCTATTCTTCCAGGCTTTGAGACCAGGCAATTAGGTATGAATTCCACTGGTATTGATCTGGTTTGGGGGATTTTTTTTTTCAGGGCATCATGTGTTTGTACTGTTGTGATGGTTTTAATCTTTGTATGCTGCCCAGAGTCACTACACTGAGATGGACAACTCAATATTCAGTTAGACTGGAGGTGTTTATCTGCAATGAAATGAAATGTAGCAGGTAAGCACAACAGCACTGCATGTGCCATCACAACATGGGAAGCAGTACTACTGACATGCAGCAAGAAAATATGGATGGATGTTACCTTCCCACTGGGCCATAGGCAGATAGAGGATGACATTGTGCGTTCCTGACCTCAAGAAATGGTCAATGGCTTGTATTCATGCTGGAGCAAGCTGGTTAGGATTAGCTTTAAGTGTTGCATGGACAAATTCAGGGAGTGTTAGATAACTGACCTGCATTTCTCTTGACATTTATTACTTCCACAATCATAGGTAGTAAATATTAAATATATACTGTTATGAGCTTCCTGAATGCATCTGATTAGCTGCCAGTGACAAAGAATCCTGAACTTTATCTTTGGCATGCCCAAAGATTCTTTCAGAGCCTATAACAGAACCACTGAGTGGAAACTGCTGATACTTTTTTGAGAGGATCCTTGAAAGAAATAATAGCCTTGTGTTCTGCACAAAGTTCCTAGTAATGACCAGGTAGTGAACAAAGTTTTAAAAACACCCCAAGATTAATGAAGACATTCAGGAGCTTAATGTCTTAACCAAGACAAAAGCTGCCAAAGCCAAAATATCTACTCTGTTTGCTCCTTAGCATGAGTAATTTTTACTCTATTTTGTTTATTTTCTAACAGATATGATAGCAACAAAAATGATTTTTTTCCCAGGACATTTCATCCGGGAAATGAATGAATTTTCCAGGACAAAAGCTAAAAAGAACATACTCATCAATCAATCAATCAATCAATTGGCAGGAAATAGTAATAGTAATAAGGCAAGTGGTTCAAAAGGGTTTTTTAGCTGTGCTAAAATGAAAGAAAACCTGGCTGCGACAGGAAGATGCAAGCTATACAACCACCTCTCAAAAAGCTTTTAGTTGACAGACAATGTGGCTGTAACTTGTAAACTTAAACTAAGTAGTTGAACTATTCTGAGGGTAGGTAAGGTTGAAAAAATATATAGTTTTTATCTCATATGCAGGAAAGCAACATTTCCCAAACTGGGAGTCCTCAAGATTATAGCCCTCAAGATTTACAGACAATTCCCAGAATTCCCCAGTCAGAAGGGGCTCACAAATAGTGAAGGCAGACGAGGTGACCATCTTCAACCATGCACACATGGTAGAGACAGGCTACCCTTGTCTCATTTCTTCAATCTTTAAAAAAAAAGCTGGTCATGTTGTGCCCCAGTAGCTTATGATAAAGGAACAGTGCAGAAGAAAGAAGGGAAAAAACTGGGAAGAGCTGCTGCAGGTGCCAAACTACCCTCTCCCCCAATGCCACCACCAGTTTTCATGCATTCCTTTCCTTAGTTGGGTAAGGGATACTTCATACTACATGAGGAAATAAGGGCAGGCTGCAACAGCAGTGAGAAAGAAGCAGTATGTGAGTGTGCCCCTTCCTTTTTTCTGCCCATCCTCAGTTGCTGCAGTTGTGAGTGCTTAGTATCTTAGCTTTGCCATGGCACCAAAAGACATCTACATGCACATTTGCCAGACAACTGGTTAATGCTGGGAATTTGGGGAGTCAAGATCTCAGTACTGGAGGAGACTGCACTAAAGCCTGTATATCTTATTTGGAGCTACTCCAACATATCTTTTTAATGTACAATTAGATAGTTGGTATATACAGTAGATCCCTACCAATATTATACCTTAGTTATAGCTATTTCCTTTGTACAGGAATAAAGCTAGCATGTGTAACTCAGAGACAAAAAGGAGCAGTAAATCATTAATAATACTGAATATCATTTTTCATTTAAAACATAGATATTTTTGGCCCCTCACTTGTGTTTCATAGTAAGCATTTACTCCACAGAATAAATTTTTATAATTTTTATAATAAGTAACCCAAGCTTTAAAATAAAGGAATCTAACAGGGAATTTTATATACAATATTATTAAATAAGACATTTAGAGCCAATGTTTTAATCAAGAAATAGGCAAAACTAACCTCACAAGGCTTTCGTTTGTCTTCTTTTTTGAAATGGTCATACTACTGGAACCTTTAAATATCTCCAAAAGAATATTTATGGCATTCTTTACCAATCTGCGAAGAAATTCTTGAAAGATTCTATCTATAAGCTGAAGAAACTTAGAAAAACGTTCCATAATGTGCTGCCATCCAGCTATCTCAAAGTATTTTGGTCTCTCTTTGTTATCATATAGTGAATGCTGAAAAAAAAATTCTGCTCCGTTCATTTCTGCCACCTACAGCATTATGAAATAATAAATTTGGAAAAGCAATAAATATATAAAGTAATTTTCATCAAGTAGACATGTTGCATTACTTACTTTTCATTGTTAGGATTGTTTTCAGTGAGGAAAACAAAATGGAAGTACATTTAAATTCATTTTCTTAACAGAAATATTTACCAGGTAAAGTTATATTCTTTGGCCAGGAGGGCACTTCTAGAGTAGATTAGACCTCACCCTCAAGAACATGGAGTCAAGGCTGAAGAAACCATGTTTCATACTTAAGTATTTCTTACCAGAATGGCTAAGAAGCAAGAAGGGTGGTGGTGGTAGTGGTGGTGGTGAACAACAACTACTACTATATCTTGACAACCAAGACAGAATATTAAGAAACAGACACTGTCAGCTTACAGATACTGAAAAGGAGAACAGATGCTCACCAGATAAGAATTTTGATTTTTCCTTTCATGCTGTATGAGCAGCATACAGATAGCAACTAAAGACCATGAACAAAAATTGACTATGTCTGATCACAACACCAGATATCTATGAAACTTTTACAGAGGACAAATGGGAAAGCTTGACTGAAAAGCTTGAAATAGAATCCAGAACCTTTAAGAAACAGGAACTTCTAACAAACCTCTAACAAACCAAGAGAGGCAGATAAAGAATGTTATGGTAGTATTTCACAAGTCATTGACTTGGGGAAATGACAGTATTGTCATCTGTTGTGCATGAAATCATCAAGTTGAAGAGCCAGAAGATCTGTCACATTTCAGATCTCCTCATGTAATTACAGCACACAGATCAAAATACTGGGATATACAGGAACTCATATCAACTGAAGATGAGATACCCAGGATTTTTAAAAAGAAAGAGACTAGTGATAAGACTGAGAATTCATATCAAACTTCCAGAAATCTCAGGAAACAGCAATGGGAGGGATGAAATGGGATGTGAAAATAAACTCCTTTTAGATCTGTGCTATATTTTTAACAGATAAGAAGGGAACCCAACCTTTCTAAATTGAAGGTCTTTCTTATAGCTTTGTGTTGCAATGTTTTCTTACTAGAAGAGCTAGCAGATTTTGCTGTGGCTGCTCCATGGAAGAGGACTGGAATGGGAAAGAGAAATACTACAGGGGCATCACTGGACATGCAAATAGTATGCACATTTTATTTAACAGATATAACTGAGACCTAATCATGGTTCACATGATTAGAATATGTTAATCACAAGATGCAAGTTATTCAAATGTAATAGAAGCATCAGAATGGGATAAAAAATTCCAGTGTATATTAAAAGTATGATCACACAGCCAGGTCTCTTGAGCCACTGAATGATGGAGAAGTGTATGAATCTACACTGATGAAGGGTGGCTGTCATGTTCACCGTTCCGATATTACCGTTGCATTGTAACGTTTCGCATGTCATTTGGCTGATGTGTGTTTCGTCTGGGAGGGGAGGAGGATTCCATCTCGTGGGATTGTTATATGTTACCAGCTGCATTGGAATGTGTTTGGGTTATCTCGTGTGTTCAAGGTTCCTTTCCCAGGACATCAGCAGAAACGGTTACCAGTACCTGGGGGGGGGGGGAGTTTGCAACGGCAGGGCGAGGGGAGGGATTACGTTTGAGCCGAGGGTTTTTAGTTTGTATTTGGCGCGCTTTTACTCATTCTCAGCTTTCTCTGTATTTGCATACTATTCTTTAATAAATCAGATATCATTAAGTTCCTGCTTGTGAGTCTGAGTCTATTAGAGTAGGCAATCATTACAGTGGCAGCCAATTGCAGTTACTAAAAAGTGTGAGCAACCATGCTCTTATCATGTTCTGATGGGAGGCAGTATTGGTGAAATAGGAACCATATATGCAAGCAACATGGAACAGGTGAAAGCTCATCATTAAATCTTGAGCAGTGATCATGCCTGGGAGGCACAGAATACCTTATTAGATGATCTTGATCTTATTGTTGAAGACTGTGTAAAGGAAGCAGGTGCTTCAGTACTAAGAGCGGACAATTCTACTACTACAACGGAATCACCATACGTGTGACATCTCATGGGAAACCTGTCATTTTACCAGTGTGACTGAGGGATTATATTCTTTCAGAAGTAGATGGTGGTAAAAACCATCCACGTTGGTGAGCTAAGTACTGGTGACCTCTGGTTCCATCAAGGCCTTGTTATAATTTTGTATTTTAAATTTGTTTTATATGTTTTTACATATATGTATGATTGCTTTTAATTTTATCAAAGGGAGATGTAGAGAGATGCAGAGAGATGCAGAGAGCTGAATGGTCATTGGTCACAGATGCTGAAGTGCTGGATTCCTGCACTAGGTAGGTAGCTGAACAACATGATTTTTATGGTCCCTTCCAATCCTTTTATTCTACAATTTGATTAAAACCCTTCTTTGAAGGGCGCTACAGAAAAACATGCAGAGGAACTCCTACCTCCAGAAAATAGAGGTTTGGGTACTTTGGTTACTTTAGAATCAAAGCTAGAACTAATCCTTTAAAAATATCTCCCATCCTCAGAGAGAGAGAAAATACTGAATAGTGTTTGTAAACTTCTAACTTCAAAGTCATGCATTAATCTGCCAAGAATGTTAAAAATATAGGATAGTTGTGAACAAATAATAGTAAAATGTCTTATTCACCACCTACTTCCTTCATCAGATTAGAAAAAATAGTTATTATACTAACTGAAAATTAAGTCTTAACAACACACTGTACCATCAGAAAATTGTTTAAGTATTAATTAAGTATTAAGTATACTTAGGTAATTAAGTAATTAAATATTAAATATTGGGTATTAAATATTAAGTATTAGGTATTGTTTATCTTGAGTATGTTCATATTCAAGAATGAACATAAGATAAAAATGCAAAAATAAAAATTATAAGATTTTAATAATTACCTTTAAGAAGCAGGTCTGAATTACTTTGATTACTTTATCCTTAAAAGCTTGGAGTTGAGATAAAGCATGTTGACTCTGTTGATACTGTTCCTCACAAAATTCATCCAACGTGTATGTATAGGATGTATTTATCTAATAACAAAATTAAAAATATCATAAATAACTACAATTTACTTGAAACAGATACAAATTCTTAGGTATTTTTCTCATTCATCTGTACAGGAATAAATGTCAGCACATCAACACTAAAATGCAAAAAGTGAATGGTACACACACAAGCAGACAGAAGACTATACTTACTAACATTTCAGAGTTAAAAATAGCAATTTTTGCTGCTCCTTAATCTTTCCATGCTGCTAGAGGTAAGCATTTTATTGCATTCATAGGCAGTCAGAGATGCAAAATTTTGGGAATTTTTAAAGCCAGGGAGCAAGTAGAAGGAAAATTTTCAAGTTAGTTTTTTTCCCTCTCTGCCTCCAGTTTATCTTCACTCTGTAAGTTATATTAAACTAAAAGGTGACTGATTCAGAGTGACTTAGTGATTAAATGGGGATTTGAATACGAGTCTCCCCAATCCTACACCAACACCTCTTAATCCACTCTGAGAAGTAAAGTTTATTTCCAGGAGTAAATACATATATACATCTTTTAAAGCTTCAAAGGTACAAATTTGTTTTTATGTAAAAGCAATACATAAAATATCTCTAATATATGGAAGCATATTTACCACTTAGTGTTGAGAATTTGAATTTGGAGGGATTGGGGATGACTTATACAGTGGCTTGAGTGAGGAAAGGGTAGGCAAATTGAGAAGAAGACTTCTTGTAAAAAAAAAAGGTAAGCAATATGTTCATTCATCTCAGAAATGTTGCTGATGCAGGATAAAAAGGGGAGAGTGTTTTGGCATGTGTGTGCCTACCTCACGCTACTTCCAAGCACCACTATGGTATTATATAACACTGAATGTGGCCCTAAACCCAAAAGTGTTGTGCATCTAAATGAATTTATTTAGCATTAGACTGAGTCACTTGGTGACAACTCAGATGTGGAACTCATTAATACAAAGTTTGGTGCCTCCAAATATCTGGTATGCCTAGGTGTAGGGGTGTATGTGTGTGTGTGCATGTGCAGAGAGGGGGTGGTAGAAATTGAGCAGTTTGTCATACCTTCTAAATAGTATTAATTTTAGTATAAAAACTATAATTAACAGTAGACTGAGTGTATGTCATTTCCTAATAAGGATAGTAGTAGAAGTGTCACAGTGAATATTTCCACAGTAGAATATACCCATGAGGGTAAAAAGTTTTGACATTTAATTTCTTTTAACATTTTCCAGTTTCTCATACAAACTATAAAATTGTATGTAACCATACAGTATTAAAGTATTCATATATTCAGTTCCTATGTATACACATACTTTTTTTTTAATCGTATGGCATAGAAGTTCGGTGTTCATGCTGCTTTTCCTTGCTGGAAAATCCTTGTGAGGTCCAGCAGCCAGATATGTAGACTATTTAGCTGTGACAAGTCATGTTGCCTGGGGTGCACCACAAGAAGGCTAGTCTACATTGCACTGAGTTGGGCTGAGAGAAAGTGACTGGCCCAAGGTCACCCAGCCAGCTTTCATGCCTAAGATGGGACTAGAACTCTCAGACTCCTGGTTTCTAGCCCAGCACCTTAACCACTAGACCAAACTGGCTCTCATACACATAGTGAACCAACAAGACTAGCATGAACCTGAATCGAAGTTTAATTAATAACTGAACAGAAAAAAACCTGTCTTGTCACACTAACAGTTCACAATAATTTTGGAGGTTAGACATAGAACAAGACAAAAGAATAGTACATTATTACATTCAAGTTATATTTTCTTAGATCTCATAATAGATTATTTCTCTATATTTTTTTATTTGTACCTTCGAGTCAGTGCTAACTCTTGGCGACTGCCTGGACAAGTCACTGCAGTTTTCTTAGCAAGATTTTGGAAGTGGTTTGCCATTGCCTGCTCCCTAGGGCTGAGGGAGAGTGACTGGCCCAAGGTCACCCAGCTGGATTTTGTGCTTGAGGGGAGAACTAGAACTCATGGTCTCCCAGTTTCTAGCCTGATATCTTAATCACTACACCAAACTGGCTCTCTTATTTCTATATTAGTAATTATTGAAGTTGTATAATTAGGTTTATTTATATTATTTTTCTAGACATTTAAAATATTTGCTCTTACCTTTATGAAATTTATAGTTGTGTTTTCAGATGATCTGGGCTTCTCTGGGTTACTCACATCCACACACAAGGCTTGGAAATACAGCAAACAACTTTGCAATATCTCATCAGCAAAGAATAGTTGTTTATACAATACCATTCTGCAAAGAAAATAATAATTCAACATTTAAAAATACTATGTTTTTAATAATAAATATAGGCAGACACATATGTCTTGGACTTCAGTAATTCATCTTGAAAGTCATTGTCTCAAATGTAAACACTTGAGCTGCTCTCCAGAGTAAAAGTGAAGGAAGAAAATAGAATTATTAGTGGTCCTGTGCTCCCTGTCTTTCCTGGATGATAGGAAGACTGAACTCATTGGGTGAATGCCTCCTCACATGAAAATGAGAAATCATTTTAAATGTTTTCCAACATCCAATGAAACCCCATTAAAAATCACTGAATCACAAAATGGATGAGTTAGAAGGGCCTTATATAACATGCAGGAAATCTACTCAACAATCCCTGACAGGTGGCCATCCACTTCTTCAATGCAGAATGTTCTACTGTTTAAGAGCTCCTACCATCAGGGAATTCCACTGGTTCTTGTCCTGCCCCCAATTTCAAGAGTTTAACAGGTCCAACCTCTCTTATAAGTGACAGCCCTTAAATATTTGTTGACTGCTATCACAACTTCCCTTGTCTTTTCTTTTACAAACTAAACATACCCAGCAACTTTAACTGTTCCTCACAGCACTTAGGTTCCAGATCTCTTATCATGCTTATAGATCTTATTTGAACTTGTTCTACATTCTCCATATTTTAAGTGTAGCATCCAGAACTGGCCACAGTATTCCAGCATAGTCTAAGCAGTGCACAGTACAATGGAACAATTATCTCCCACAGAGCAGCCCTTTACTTCATTGGCCTTTTTAACTTCTGCATTACACTGCATACACATGTTCAGTTTAAGACTCTAAAACTCTTAGATCCTTGACATATGCACTGTTATCAGGCCACATATCCTCAATGTGGTAGCTATGCATTTGATTTCTTCTGTTCAGATCTGTGTTGTCTTATACTTGTTAATTTTTAAAATGTGCCTCCCAATTGAAAAAGGGTACTCAATCCACTCAGTACTAATATCTGGTCTTCATACTTACTGGCTTCTCTTCATTATTGAACTCTTAACATTATTTTTCCAGTGGATAAAATATTTCTTTTTTCTGAAAAGAAAAGAAAAACGTATTTTGAGAAATACAGAAACAGACTTGATTGTATAATCAAGGATTATTGAGCCACAGATATGTAATTTAATTTGTATAACTACTATCAATGAATATTAAATATTTAACATAATCTCGTATGACTAAAAATTAATTATTTTAACAGAATATGAGCAAAAATAGGGGTACTTACTGTCATACACTTCCAACAGTGGATAAAGGATAACTTGGGTGAGTTGTTCTATTAAGTAAGATTATGCAAATGAAACTAGAAATGCTTTACCTGGGAGCAACCTTGGAATTTAAGATGCTACGCACAGGGAGATACAAACAATATACACCCTACAACAGTAACTCATGTCTTTGTCACCGCATAGACTATTGCAACATATTGTACATGGGACATCAGATGAAAACAACTCAAAAACTAGTTGGTCCAAAATGCAATGGCCAGAATGCTAACTAAAACAAATTTTGCAATGTAACACCAGTACTCCCATTGCTGCACTAGCCAACTTTGGCTGAGAGAGAAACCTAGCTTTGCACAGCCTATTTTTGTGGGGTTGGAGTGGGGCATCAGACATGAGAATATTGATCCTATGGAAAATTAAATGTTGTTCTTCCATGTCTAGACAAACAAAAAACCAAATAAAAAGTATTCAGTGGACAAAGGAAGTTAAGTGGTAGACTAGGAGCAACTGATATGCATGCTGAGAGAGGCTGCTGCATGTTTATTCGCCTCTGATCACTTTGCATTTAGGGTTGGGGAAGGAGAGGGCATGACTAGAAAGGCCAATCTGATGTTCCTTCCCATTTACCATTTGCAGGTCATAACGGATGCTTACAGAGACAGCAGTGTCAAACTATCAGTCTATGACCAGCAAAAGCCCCCCTCTCCCATCCTTGTTGTTCCCTATGAGGAAGCATAGTGCACACTGCTACACTTCTTGGCTCAGCTTTCCTCCTTCAGGTCCCTTTGGCAGAATCCTATGTTGTAAGTAAGCCTCCAGTTCTCCCTTTAAGGCAAAAATCACCTACGGAGTTCTCAGGAGCAAATGCCACTGAAATACAATGAGTGTTCCTTATCTCTACATAGTTTTTCCTCTTTTCTTTCATAGAACCAAGATACTGGCACTAAAGGGGGAAGCTCCCAAGCCTTAACAAGTGCTTTAGACCTTCTACGTACCCTCTTGTGATAGAGACACTAATTAAACTGACTTTCTTAGAAATAACTTTCATGGTTGATAGAGATCTATCAGGGGATTTTTCTATCAGGGGATTTTTCTGGGTGGGGATGTTGACAGATATATTTCATATAATTATGATATAATTCTGGCTGACTAGCCAGCAAAGTGTAAGAGAGGCCCTGTCCCATCACATGTTCAGAAGAGCAACTGGTAGTTGTTTTCCAACCACTAAGACAGAGGAAAGGACATCCAAATCCATCAATCACAGCTTGTCAGTCCTTCAGGAAAATGACTCCACTGTGGAATCCTTGGTGCTCTCTTAGCCTTGTTGTTTTCTTGCAGACTTTTCATTGCCAGACTAGGCAACATCTTCAGTGCAAAGAGGGAGTGGGCCTTGCTCTCTGTTTATATACCATGGCTTGCCCTGCTTGTGTTGGTAGGGGTGTTGTTCCCTCCTTGGGTGTTCTTTGGTTGGGCTGTTGTTTGCTGCTTGGTTGATCGCCTGAGTTGATAGTTCCTTGATTAGGGTGTATTGTGCTGTTTGATGGTTCATCTGGTGTTAATCCTAGTGTTGATTTTTGCATATCTGGGTGTTGATTGCTGGCAAGGGAGTGTCCTGGTCTTTCGGCTTTTCTATTGTCTCTTTTGAATGGTATGTAAATGTTGTTTACCTTTATGTGTCTGTTGATGGCTGCTTTGTCTGAGTGCCAGGCTTCCAGGAATTCTCTGGCATTTTTGGATTTGGCTTGGTTTAGGATACTCATAGTTTCCCAGTTGAAACTATGGTTGAGTCTGTCCATGTGTTGTGAGATTAAGGAGTTCTCATTGTGTCTTCTGACTGCTAGTTGGCGTTCGTGGATGCGCTCTGCTAGTCTTCTGCCTGTCTGTCCTACATAGTGGCTGTTACAGTCTTTGCATTGTATGTTGTAAATAAGTCCTGTTTTTTCTTCTTGGGCTATTGGGTCTTTTGGGCTGCTTAATATGTTTTGAAGACTTTTAGTTGGTTTATGTGCTACAGTGATGCCATGTGGTTGTAACAGTCTGTTGGTGGTTTCTGAGATGTTTCTGATGTATGGCAGTGTTATCCTTTTCATAGTTTCCATTGGTTGGGTTGTAGTGGGTTGGGTGGTGAGGCACTTTTTGATAGTTGAGCGAGTATCCATTTTGTTGGAAGATGCTGTACAGATGATATTTTTCTTTTTTCTGGTGTTCTAGGTTGCTGCAGTGTGTAAGTGCTTGTCTGAATAATGTTCTTACACAGCTTCTCTTGTGGGAGGTTGGATTGTTACTGTGGTAATGGAGCACTTGGTTGGTGTGGGTAGCTTTCCTGTAGACTTGTGTTTCTAACTTACCATCATTTCCTCTACTGATGAGGAATTAACACCAGATGAACCATCAAACAGCACCAAGGACTCCACAGTTCAACCCTGAGCTACAAATATTTGCTTTGAATGACTCCACTGGAAGACGAGAACTATAATTTATTGAGATAGGCTATAATAACAGAATCTTGAAAGCTTGATTGTGCTTTACCTCAGGACGGCGCTTCAGAGTACCGTATGACAAAATATCTAGATATCGAAACAGTTTTTTCCCTCGTGCCATTGCTCTGTTGAACTCCTAATTAATGTAGCATGATATAATGATTGATAATGTATGGTAAGACGTGACTACTAAGATGTGACCGGTAATGCTCTGTTAAATGTGAACATATGTTAGATAACAGATGCAGTATATCTCCCTTTAAATATGAGTGTGTGTTAGTTAATAGCTGTAGTATTATTTTCCTTCCATTTTTTCTTTCTTTCTTGATTGTATAGTTTTAGTAAATAACATTATTACTTTACTATTGTTTATTTTTTGATGTTATGTAAATATATTGAGAGCTCTTGCACAGAAGTCAAATTCTTTGTATGTCTAATCATACTTGGCCAATAAAGTATTCCTGTTCTGTTCTGTTCTGTTCTGTTCTATTCTATATTCTATTCCCTCTGTTATCCCAATCAATCAGGGAAGACCCTGCCTGACTCTTCTGAATATAAACTTGTTTCCCAGGACTTACAGAATGTTTCAACCCTTCCCTCAAGATCATCCCTGATTCTCTGCACAGCCCAGAAATTGCCCCATAATAAAACCTGTAAGGAGACAGCTACATTGCCAGGTGCAGTAAACGCACAACCATGATGGTGGTGCAATTTAGGCTACTGTATGGATGAGTCCTTTGTCTTAATGGGATATGATTGTCCACACAGGGATTGTTTTAATACATATGCTTTTATCTCTGTGGTAAACTGTCTTGTGACTTGGAAGTGAGCAGAATGTAAACAGCTATATAAATAAATGCATAAATAAATGCATATACAGTATATCCCAGACTCCAGAAGACTCAGAAGAACAACTGGAGGTGCAGCCGACACTGGAATGTCACTGCCACCCCCTCCATTACAGAGCACAGCAGCTGATATGAGGCAAAAGATCATGGATAAACTAGCTACAGTCAACTCTCAAGACCGATTACCAAAGCTCAGTGGAGAAGTACCATCAGATAGGATATTAGAGGATGCCAAAAGAGCCCTGACAACAATCCCTACTACCACTATAACTCAAACCAATGAACTGGTATACACTACAGCCACTGTAATCCTGGAGATGCTTGGCTACACGATCAAGAAGAACAGCAGTACAAATCCTACCCCCCACCCCAGAAAATGAGGTTGGAGGCAAAGATCAAGGCAACTCGGACAGAAGTTAGTCAGCTGGTGGAGCTACAGAAAGGTGTGGAGATTTAGGACAATAAGACTTGGCTACTGAAACAATACAAGGGCCTGACTCCATCTGAAGCCCTAGACTGCTAAACAAATGCTCACAGCACTGGCTACCAGGCTAAGGAGATACACTAGAGAAGCAGGGGCCAAGAAGATAAATGCCCTGTTCACCAAAGAACCATCCAAGGGGTACTCCCAACTGCAGTGCAACAACACAGTAACAGCAGAGCCACCAACAACAGAAACTGAACAGTACTGGAAGAACATATGGGAGAAAGAGAAGACACATAACACCAGTGCAAAGTGACTGCAGGACCTGAGAGTAGACCACAGAAATCTCCCAGAGCAGGAACCAGTCACCATCACAGTAGCAGACATCCAATAGCAGGTCAAGAACATGAAGATCTGGACAGCACCTGGCCTGGACATGATCCATACCTACTGGCTAAAGAAACTAACAGCAGTACATGAACGCCTAGCAGCAGAGATGAACCAGCTGCTAGCAGCAGGCTCCCACCCAGACTGGCTAACACAAGGTAGGACAGCGCTGATCATGAAAGACCCCAACAAGGGAACAACACCGGCCAACTACCGGCCAATAACCTGCCTCCCCACAACATGGAAGGTCCTCTCAAGCATCATAGCCGCCAAGCTACAGGACCATATGAGCCAATACACAAGGCACAGCTCAGAAGGGCATTGGGAACAACACCAGAGGCTCAAAACATCAGTTGCTCATAGATAGAGCAGTCGCCCAAGACTCAAGGTCTAGACAGACCAATCTGAGCATAGCCTGGATTGACTACAGGAAAGCCTACAACTCAATGCCACACACATGGATCTGTGAATGCCTGGTACTATACAAAGTCAACAGGACACTAAGGACCTTCCTCAAGAACTCAATGGGACTGTGGAAGACAACACTGGAAGTCAACTCAAGACAGCTCGCACAAGTCATCAAATGTGGCATATACCAAGGTGATGCACTGTCCCCGCTACTGTTCTGCATAGGCTTCAACCCCCTCAGCTGGATAATCACAAGGACTGGATACGGATAGGAGTTCAAGAGTGGAACTACCATCAGCCACCTCCTCTACATGGATGACATCAAGCTGTATGCTAAGAGTGAATGAGACATTGACTCCCTGATCCACCTGACACAGATCTACAGTGAAGACATTGGGATGTCATTCGGACTAGAGAAGTGTGGCCAGATGGTAGTAAAGAGAGGGAAGATAGTTAAGACTGATGGGGTGGAACTACCACTGGGCCACACAGCAGACATACAGACCAGCTACAAGTACCTTGGTATCCCACAGTCACATGGGAACCATGATGAGGAGGCAAGAAGGACAGCAACATCCAAGTACCACCAAAGGATATGACAGGTCCTGAAGAGCCAGCTCAATGGGAAGAACAAGATCCATGCCATCAACATGTATGCCTTGCCAGTCATCAGATATCCTGCTGGTATAGTGAGCTGGCCAAAGGAGGACATGGAGGCTGCCCATGTGAAGACCCGGAAGCTCCTCACAATGTACGGAAGCTTCCACACCAAGTCCAACACCCAGAGACTGTACGCCAGCTGGAAAGAGGGCGGGTGGGGTCTGGTGAGTGTCAAAGCCACTGTCCTGGATGAGATCCAGAGCATCCAGGAGTGCATCAGTAAGATGGCACCTAAAAATGAGCTGTTGAGAGAATGCCTGAGGCAGCAGCAGACACGGAAGGAAGATCAAGCAGAGGAAGTGCCATGGCAAGACAAGATCCTGCATGGGAAGTACCATCAACAGATCGCTGAGGTGGCTGACCTTGGAAAATCCTACCAGTGGCTGGAAAGAGCTGGACTAAAAGACAGCACTGAGGCACTGATCATAGCAGCACAAGAACAGGCACTAAGCACCAGATCCATAGAAGCAGGGCTCTACCACACTAGACAGGACCCAAGGTGCAGACTGTGCAGAGAGGCCTCAGAGACAGCCCAACACATAGTGGCAGGGTGTAAGATGCAGGCAGGAACAGCAGATACTGAATGGCACAACCAAGTAGCTGGCATTGTGTACAGGAACATCTGCACAGTGTATGGACTAGATCCTCCCAAGTCCAGATGGGAGATTCCACAGAAAGTTGTGGAGACAGGGCTAAGATCCTATGGGACTTCCAGATCCAGACGGACAGACAGGTACTGGCCAATCAACCAGACATTGTGGTAGTAGACAAGGACAGTGGTGTGATAGATGTAGTGGTGCCAAGTGACAGCAACATCAGGAAGAAGGAGTATGAGAAGCTGGAGAAGTACCAGGGCCTGAAGGAGAAACTAGAGAAGATGTGGAAAGTGAAGGCCAAAGTGGTCCCAGCGGTGGTGCGAACACTTGGGGCTGTGACTCCTAAGCTGGGAGAGTGGCTCCAACAGATTCCAGGAGCAACATCAGAGTTCTTTGCTCCGAAGAGTGCAATGCTAGGAACAACTAAGATACTGTGCAGAACCCTCAAACTCCCAGGCCTCTGGTAGAGGACCCCAGGTTGAGGAAGACACATAGCACCCATAGGGGTGAAAAGATACTATATGTGTGTGTGTGTGTGTGTATATATATATGTATATATACACACACACACACACACATACATACACACACACATACACACACACACATACACATACATACACACATACATACACACATACACATACATACACACACAAATACATACACACATACATACACACACATACATACACACACACACACACACATACTGTATGTGTGTATGTGTATGTGTATATAGTATACACACACATATGCACACACACACAAATTATTGACTATTATCACAAAATATGTTACCTCTGAAACCAAAATAAATTTGGAGAAAATGTGAAAAAAGTAAACCAGAGAATAAAAATATAAGTATATAATAAAAGTCTTTTGTGTGTGCATGTGCGTGTGTGTGTGTGCGCTTATGCGCACGCCTTCAAATCATTGTGGACTCCTGGCGACTGCCTGAACTAATCCCTGCAGTTTTCTTGGCAAGATACACATTTTTTCCAGCTGTGAGATCTGGGGGTATGAGTAGAGTAATGCTTAAGATCCAGGGAGATCCACATTCAAATCTACACTCTACTGCACTTACTGGGGTACCTTTGGACTAGTCACTCTGTATTAGCCATCTACCTCACAGGACTGTTATTGTGAGAATAATATTGGAGGAAGCAGTACTATATATACTGCCTCAAATCAACTAAATAAATAACATCTGGTCTAGTTTTTAAATCTCACTGCATGTGCTTTGATAGCAGGGTTTTGAAATGAAGATGCTGAGTTCAGTAGAAAGGTAGGTTTGTATTAAGGTGCAAGAACAAATACCCCTGGGGGGGGTAGATCTAACCGTGTTGCTATTCATGCATATTAAGACTGCCTTGTCCTATCAAAAATGCTGAAAGAACAAGAGTGCTATAAATTGGTTCCACCCAATGTACAGTGTGACTTTTGTTCTTCTGAAAGCAAAACTCTGGGAAAAATTCCCCCATACTGAATCACCTGAATGCTGTTGACTATGAATCTTCTGTCATGTGATTTAATTATCAACACTATTACAATTTTGCTGAACACTTCTGACATAGTGAAAAGCGCAAAAGGAAAGGCTTTGAGCTGGTAATGATCTTCTGATGCATAAGACATGTAGTGTACATATTGATGACCAGGGTGAATGAATATGTGAAAATAAACTTCCACAGAAAATCTCCACATTGTAGGCTGTTGAAAATGCTATTGAGTGTCCATCCTGAACTGTTTTGTCACACATACCCCATTCACAACATCCAAAATAGCCTACTATAGCTCGAGCAAATACTGTAATTGCACACATATCTTTTGTTCCATAAATATCTCTTACCTGAAATTAAAATATAAATCCATGTTTTGTAACACATTATAAAGTTGCCTTTCATATAACCATTCCATTACTGGAATCATTTCCATTTCTTGTTTTCCACACTCTGAAGTGAACTAGAAAATGAGGCAAAAGCTAATTTCAGGATATTTAAACATATTTCATTACTTATGAATTTACATTTCATCAGCATAAAATATTTTACAACAAAATAATGTAAAATCTGATTGTTCAAATTTATAGCACATTCCCTCAACAATCCTGCTAATGAAAGCCACAATAATTTTTATATAAAGCAAGGGTGACTAACGTGTGGCCCACAGATTATGTACAGCTCCATCTGCATCTCAGCTCTCCAAATGTATACCCAAGTTTGGTGGGAAAATGGCCAATTTTCAGCAGTACATTTTTTTTTCAAAATTAAGGGTGGGGATGGAAGCTGGAGGCTCTGGGAGCTCCAACTCAAAACACTTCAATTCCCATCTTTAACACCACTCAAAAAGCAAAAAGAAAAAAAATGTTTCAAAATTATGCTGTCAAAATTCAGCACCAGAAATTAACAACTTAATTTCAAACTTTGTAAACAAGTGATTTTTCAGAATGGAAGCCATTTGGCTACAGGAAGCCTCCTGCTCCCATTCCCATCCTTACCCTAACCCCCCACCCCATGCCAAAAAACATCAGAAACAATTCAGCACCACCCCTTCTCTTGTAGCCCTCTAGTTTGGGAGGCTAAATTTTGACCAGCAACCCCTCAAATATTACCTACTTCTCAGATAAATTGGTATCAGTGACAGGAAACTGCAACTGACAAATCTGTACTGCTGTGTTGTACTGTAAAGTTTCTTTATTTTTACCATTAGAGGGTGCTGGTGAATTACAAAAGTAGTGATGGCACTATCACTTCTCACTGTTGTCTTGTTAAGGACAAGAAAAAAAGAATACTGTGCACAAAACATCTATGTTGCCTGTAAACCTACCCATAAGTTTTTATTCAAAAAAGTAAGTTCAAAATTATCAGTTTTCCTTGAACAATACTTAATGCTTGCTCTTGAAGGCAATATTTGGAGAGAGAAAAATTATCAGATGGCGACCAGCCACCTTTAACAGTCTCTACAAGACAGCTGGAGGGTGAGGTCACTTGGCATTTTTTTAAGAAAAACTTTGAGAAAAAAAATTACAGTGGCTCAACTGGGCTTGGTACCCCCAAAGGCACAGGTGGGGGAATTTTAAATTCAGAAGCACAGTCGGAAGAAGGTCAAAACTGCTCTGACAGTGCTTACCATTGTGTTCTTGCACAAGTTATCCTTCTGAAAAAACATCTAAGGAGTACAAGTGTGAATTAATATTTTTCATCTGCTTGTCTGTATGTTATTGTTATATCTTTCCTCAGGAAAATGTACAGAAAGTTATTTATTTATTTTAGTGCCTCAGTCCAATTGGATTCTAAGGCATGCAACTACTGCACAAGGATCTTACACTTCTGCAAAAGTGAAGGAAAAAAACTGCAATGCAAGAAATAATTGTGGAACAGTAATTTGCTATTTCTGGACTGTGAAAAGGGATTTGTTACCTTGGATACATATGAGGCAGTAACAGTCCAATATTCTTTACTTTGTCTAGCCATATTTGCAGAGACTACTTGAAGATCGTATGGATTGTAGGCTGCTTTAGGGTCATCCCTACTTCTTATAAGACAATATACATATTCTCCATCATCTTTCTTTAATGAATCATCCTGAAAACAGTAATCAAGTGGTAAAATGTGAATTATTTATAAATATTAAAATTGTTAATTTTCAAACATGTTACTCATTTTGTTAAATTATATATGACATAATAGAGGTACTTACTTAACATGAATTGATGTAAAATAGAATGTATTTTTACATGTTAGAGGTAACATTCAGAAAAATTGGGACAGGTTCAGAGAAGGGCATCTAGGATGATCATGAACTAGAAACCATAAAGTGAAATTGGAAGAGCTAAATGTTTGTTTTGAGAAAAGATGACTGCAGAGTGCGATAGCACTCTTCAAGTACCTGAAATTGGTCCATTCCAATTATAATTCTATATAATCATTAAGTAAAATGAATAAAAGATGAATGAAAACCATAAATGTCTATTAGCATACTTAAGTCCTAGTTCAGAAGTAGGAAGGAACTAGACATTGTGGAAGCTATAGGTAGTCCCATTGATTTTGCTTGGCAGAAGCCAGCCAGGAAGGTTGAAAATGGTGATCACATGACCACAGGATGCTACGATGGTCATAAATGCAAACCAGTTCCCAAGCACCCAAATTGTGATCACGTGACTGTGGAGATGCTGCAATGGCCGTAAGTGTGAGAACTGGTCATAAGTTATTTTTTTCAACACTGTTGTAAGTCTGAACCATCACTAAACGAATGGTTGTTAAGTGAGGACTACCTGTATCAACAATTTTGGAAAGTGGTTCTTTACCCTCTCATTCAGCTACCAGTATAACAAAATAAAATTTCCATCAGAATTCTAGTTTTCCTCCATAGTGTACAAAACATTTGAAACCTTGTTGTAAAGAATTTCCTTATTTGGTTTAAGCAGAGTTCTTAACCAAAATTTTGAGATGGCTTTAAAAATAATCACTGTCTTTGTAATGGTTCTGCAATCAACTAGTTATTGACTGAGTCATAGGAATCATGAAATATTTTAATACATTGGCTGTTCTTGCAAAATCAGATACAGTAATTAAAGAAAAGCTAAATTGTTTCTCATGCAGAAGATGCTGAAATCTTAATTAATCTACATGTTTAGATAAACTACATAAGCATCTGTTAGCATTTCCTGAGGGAAGTTATCTGGTCTTTTGGTTAATTGATAACCTGAGCATTAATAAATCTAGTACCCACCATTAATAAATTAATCATGGAAGGCCATGTATATCCCAACTAATAATTTCCCTTTTAGTTTCTCCTCTCATTCTCAGATCTTCTTGAGCAGTAGGTTCTTTAATATTTCTTTAATTAAGCCACTCAAATGTGATTCAGCTACTGTACTTCTTGAGTGGGAAAGCATAACTGTAACTTTGTCTTTGCTTGGACCACAGTGTTGGACTAATCTTATGCTGACAGTCAACCTAGAAAATGTATAGTTAACCAGGGCATTTCTTAAGTTTTTCTATTATTTCTTTGAACCTTTCCAGAAAGAAAGAGAGCCAAGACTCTGGCCTAGAGAAAATACAGAAATTGCCAAGGGAGCAATAGCCACCAAGAGAAGAGGAGTTGTGGTCTCAGGGAGGAATCCCTATTTTTCCTAGTAAGCCAAAAGTGGTGCCTACTCAGTTGTCTTTTACTTGAATAGCCAAACTAGCACATTCCATACAAGAAGCAGGAAGTGAAAATCCAGAAAGTAGAATCCTTCAAATATCTAGAACTGCAATACAAGACATGCTATACTTAAAATTCTAAGCTCAGTCATCTGTCAGTGAAGGGTGGGAAAATAATTAGGATCCGCATGCTAATACATCCTTTTAGTGGTACAGAAATGACCCACCCTGCACTGCAGTGCTAGATGCTTTAATAGACAAGGAATTCAGTTCTAATGACCTTCCTAAGATTTGTGTGAGAGCATTTCTCTCTTATTCTTTGACAGCTAAGAGCTGAGGCAGGCCAGGGAATGTAGCCCTTCCCTGATAAACTAGAGACAAGATTCAGAGGCATAGATGAGTATGATGATGATTTCCATCATTGCCTTTCTTCCCTCATTCTCTTTTAGGTATATCTTCTAGAAGAGAAATGAACAGACACAGAATCACATCACAACTATTTTAGAAAATCCTCAAGCATTTGTTAGGAGATTGCTCCTAAAAGTGTGCCTCCTTATTTTTATTATTTCTCTCATCCCCTACCTTTTTTTTTTTCAGTCATGTTTATGTTTCTTTCAGGTTAATATACTGCAAAAGACAAAACTTCAGAGTCTCCAAAGCTGCTCCCAAAAGTCCCTTCTGATAACTTTTTTCTTCCTCCTACCTCTATTTTAGGCAACTCAATTTGCTAAACTTAATCTTCTCTAATAATCCCCATATAGCTTGAAGCCAGAGAATTTGAATCCAATAGCTCCTGCCTAGATGCTCTCTGTACTATTGGAGATTCATTTTGCTTACACCTATTTTGAGTTTAATTTAATCTATATTTTATTTTTATTCTGCACAAATATTTTCACTTTAGAATCTGATTGCTATTGCCTCAACTAGTAGCATTAGAATGTACTATATTTTTGCTATTTCCCACATACATCATTTGAATACTTCATGTGCTTTACCGTATGCGGGTATGTCAGTAAATCTTATCAGCTGGAAAAGACTGCATAGTAAGTAGGTAAATTCATCAAGATACACTGTTGTCTAAATACATCTTTGGACATTTGCTTCAAGACATGGTCTCAGTTTAAAAATCTGCTCCTTAGCAGCTGAAGCAACTTTCAGGATAATTATGTTATATCAGATCTGAAATGATTTGTTATTCCTAACTATGCCACTTGGCCTTGTAGTATAAGTCGTATTGCATATTTTGAGGAAAAATAAACTCACAGCAGTCTCTGATCAACACTAGATCTCATAAAATCAAGAATGGAAGGCCAAATCAAAGCTGGAATCAAAGAATCAACAATTCCAATGACAAATTAAGAAGACCATATAAATTTTCAAAAGCATAGCCAAGGAGCAGACTAAAATTCCAGAATTCAGTTAACTAAGGATTGCAACCTTCAACAAAGGATCGTTACCTTGTCATGATGCTGGAGCTTGAGCACCTCAATGATGCCATGAGCTAAACCGTGAAGGGCCACCCAAGACAGGAAGGTCATGACAGAGAGGTCAGACTAAATGCGATCCCTGGGGAAGGTAATGGCAACCCACCCCAGTATTCTTGCAGTGAAAACTAAATGGATCAATACAACCAGAGATATGTCGGGATACCATCGGAAGATGAGACTCCCAGGTCGGAAGATGGTCAAAATGCTACTGGGGAGGAACAGACGATGAGTTCAACTAGCCCCAGATGTGATGACGCAGCTAGCCCAAAGCCTAAAGGACAGCTAGAGGCCGACGGTGCTGGTGGTGAACGGCAAATCCGATGTTCTAAGGATCAACACACCATTGGAACCTGGAATGTAAGATCTATGAGCCAAGGCAAATTGGATGTGGTTATTGGGGAGATGTCAAGATTAAAGATAGACATTTTGGGCATCAGTGAACTGAAATGGACTGGAATGGGCCACTTCACATCAAATGACCACCAGATCTACTACTGTGGACAAGAGGACCACAGAAGAAATGGAGTAGCCTTCATAATTAATAGTAAAGTGGCTAAAGCAGTGCTTGGATACAATCCAAAAAATGATAGAATGATCTCAATTCGAATTCAGGGCAAGCCATCTAACATCACAGCGATCCAAATATACGCCCCAACCACAGATGCTGAAGAAGCTGAAGTAGAGCAGTTCTATGAGGATCTGCAGCGCCTACTGGACAACACGCCTAAAAGAGATGTTATTTTCATCACAGGAGACTGGAATGCTAAGGTGGGCAGTCAAATGACACCTGGAATTACAGGTAAGCATGGCCTGAGAGAACAAAACGAAGCACAACATAGGCTGATAGAATTTTACCAAGACAACTCACTCTGCATAACAAACACACTCTTCCAACAACCTCAGAGATGGCTTTATACATGGACTTCACCAGATGGACAACACCAAAATCAGATTGACTACATCCTTTGCAGCCAAAGGTGGCGGACATCTATACAGTCGGTAAAAACAAGACCCGGAGCTGACTGTAGTTCAGATACGAACTTCTTATTGCACAATTTAGGATCAGACTAAAGAGATTAGGGAAGACCCACAGATCAGCTAGATATGAGCTTACTAATATTCCTAAGGAATATGCAGTGGAGGTGAAGAATAGATTTAAGGGACTGGACTTAGTAGATAGGGTCCCAGAAGAACTATGGACGGATGTTTGCAACATTGTTCAGGAGGCGGCAACAAAATACATCCCAAAGAAAGAGAAAACCAAGAAGGCAAAATGGCTGTCTGCTGAGACACTAGAAGTAGCCCAAGAAAGAAGGAAAGCAAAAGGTAACAGTGATAGGGGGAGATCTGCCCAATTAAATGCAAAATTCCAGAGGTTAGCCAGAAGAGATAAGGAATTATTTTTAAACAAGCAATGCGCAGAAATGGAAGACAATAGAATAGAAAGGACAAGAGACCTCTTCCAGAAAATAAGGAACATCAGAGGTAAATTCCAGGCAAAAATGGGTATGATCAAAAACAAAGATGGCAAGGACCTAACAGAAGAAGAAGAGATCAAGAAAAGGTGGCAAGAATATACGGAAGACCTGTATAGGAAGGATAACAATATCAGGGATAGCTTTGACAGTGTGGTCAGTGAGCTAGAGCCAGACATCCTGAAGAGTGAGGTTGAGTGGGCCTTAAGAAGCATTGCTAACAAGGCAGCAGGAGACGACGGCATCCCAGCTGAACTGTTCAAAATCTTGCAAGATGATGCTGTCAAGGTAATGCATGCTATATGCCAGCAAATTTGGAAAACACAAGAATGGCCATCAGACTGGAAAAAATCAACTTATATCCCCATACCAAAAAAGGGAAACACTAAAGAATGTTCAAACTATCGAACAGTGGCACTCATTTCACATGCCAGTAAGGTAATGCTCAAGATCCTGCAAGGTAGTCTTCAGCAATTCATGAAGCGAGAATTGCCAGATGTACAAGCTGGGTTTAGAAAAGGCAGAGGAACTAGGGACCAAATTGCCAATATCCAATGGATAATGGAAAAAGCCAGGGAGTTTCAGAAAAACATCTATTTCTGTCATGAGTAAGGATGGCGAGCAGGGGGCTCCCATCCAGGCTGTAAAGCGCATGCGTAGCACTGAGGAATTAGGTAGCCATTCCAAGAGACACAGATCGGGCCCGCCTTAACCTTTGGGGTTTATATGTCTGGGTTTTTCCCACGCTTCTTCAGTTTGTTAGGATTTCTGTTATGTAGCAGTAATAAAACACTAGAGACCTGTTCCTTGTCTCAGCGTGGTTCCTGGCTGTTAGGACAATTTCTGTTTTATTGACTATTCTAAAGCCTTTGACTATGTGGACCATAACAAATGTGGCAAGTTCTTAGCGGTATGGGGATATGAACTCATCTTGTCTGCCTCCTGAGGAATCTGTATAATGACCAAGTAGCAACAGTAAGAACAGACCACGGAACAATGGACTGGTTTAAGATTGGGAAAGGAGTACGGCAGGGCTGTATACTCTCACCCTACCTATTCAACTTGTATGCAGAACACATCATGTGATGCGCTGGGCGTGAGGAATCCAAGGCTGGAGTTAAAATCACTGGAAGAAACATTAACTATCTCAGATATGCAGATGATACCACTTCGATGGCTGAAAGCGAGGGGAGAGTGGAAGGCAAAAGGAAGAGGGACCGACCAAGGGCAAGATGGATGGATGATATTCTAGAGGTGACGGACTCGTCCCTGGGGTTGCTGGGGGTGTTGACGACCAACAGGAAGCTCTGGTGTGGGCTGGTCCATGAAGTCACGAAGAGTCGGAAGCGACTAAATGAATAAACAACAACTTTTATACCTGTCCTGGAAAAGGTCAGAAACCACTGGTCTGATAAGCCTTTTTGCTTACTCCTGCACTGGTTTAGCTTTTCCTGTTTCTTTCTTAGATTTGTATTCTGTCAGTCTTATATTCTACATTATGTGTCTTAATTATATCTTGAACAGTTACTAACTAATAAATTTTTTTATAAAAGGAGAAAAGGGCTTAGGAAGCATCACTGGCTGTATCTAAACTGAGAATAACCAACACTGAGCAGTGCAGTACCAGCACAGGGAAGGAATTCAGGTTTTCCTGAGATCTTTGGAAGACATATCTACTTGCATATAACCTCAGCATCGCAGCCTCCATTTTCATTACAAAAGAAAGTGACAATAGCTTTCTTGAAAAAACTCCAAGGCTCTTTAATCTGAATGAGAAACAGCTGGGATGGAGGAGTGACACCCAGAGAAATTTCTCCTTATTTTGAAGAGGAATTATCTGATAGTTGATAGCCAGGAAAGGACAGAATACAGGTAAAATATAGGATTCAAAATAATGAATGTAAGCATTTTGATCAAGAGTAAGTGAAAGTAAGTAGCCAGACTGACTGCAGCACTTGGTATATGAAATGAAAGATTTCTCAAGGCATCTCTTTGTGTATTTTCCTTTTTCTTAATTTTTCTAATTTCACACTTTTAAAAGGCTACATATGAAATATAAATTCCTTAAGTGAATTTTTGGCAAGTTTTCAAATGACTTGATTCTGGAAATATTCATGTTTTATTGTAAATTGCCCAAAGTCCCCTTTTTCAGAGAGATGGGCGGTGATAGAAATTTGAAAAATAAATAAATAAATAAATAAAATATTTAATTTCTAATTACATATTCAGGTTCTTGCAGATATAATCCATTGTTATTTGATTGTCCTTGATTTTGATTTTCATTGTAAATTCAAGCTTTATAGAAAATGGTTGGCTTTCCATTTTGAGAGAAAATTTTCTGTAAGTGCTAGAAGTACTTTTTCTGGAAGTAATTGCTGGTCTTGTAAGTAATCACATCACTCAAAATTGGCCATTCTACTGCTGAATGTCATCAGCTTGATATCAGGCTATTTGGGAGGCAATTAGGAGCTTTCTAAGGGGTGGAAATGAGAATAATTTGCTTTGCAGATAATTTCTGCTCCAATTCTGTCCCTTAAAATGTGAGAGCAAATGATAGCTTCTATCCCTAGAAAAGTCACCTATCGGTTATGGTCAATATTCACTTCAGAATATTGACTTAAGAGATAGTACAGAACATGTAAGAAGAAACAAAAAAAATTAAAGAAAATAACGTTGAAGTACAAAATATCTGGAGGAAACTACTGTATATTGGAGAAAAAGGCTGACATAATACATAAAAGTTGTCTGGATGCAAAATGAATAATCCTCCTCTATGCTGACCACAATATGCTGCACATAACAATTCAAACCCATAGCCAGAAAACTTGGGGGAGGGGGGAATCTCTGGAATAGATACAATACAGAACCCTTACAATCAATGGAAATGTATAATCAAATTACACAAATGTACTGTATATATAAATAATAGACTGAATCTTAAACAAACAAAATAAATTGACATGAGCCATAAAGAAAAATACCGGTAATGGGATCTTCCGAAATTTAGCCAGATCTTCTGATTTAATAAATTCACAAGGTGGTAATGATGTCTGCCACCTAAGTTTATCTCTGAGTCTCAAAATATGCAAGACCACATCATCATTAATGGGATCTGGAACAGAACATAAATCAGTATTTAAGCATGATCTAATGTAACTCTCCAAAGTTATTCTTAAATTCAATGGATGTTAACTGATGAACTATTTCAACAAATTAGGATGTCGTGGTAAGTTAGCATACAACACAAATTATTCTAGCTTTCTCCAGAGTTCATGTTCTTATCCCTCCCTCAAAACAAAGCAGCAAAGCGTGCTTTCTAAGATCATTCTTTAAAACAAACTGTAATACATATTAATCTCTTTCCCTTATTTGGAAAACACAGAAAGCTGCAGTTAACTAAAAGCAGAAACAAATGCTTCTAGCGCTGATAATGAAGAGAGGTGAGGGAGATTGCATGAATTTGGGAAGTGGTTGGGCTCTGTTGTATTACATGACTTAGCATAACATCTGAAAGTAACCACTGTTGTTCAGTCATTACATCATGTCCGACTCTTCGTGACCCCATGGACCATAGCACGCCAGGCCTTCCTGTCCTCCACTGTCTCCGAGTTTACTCAAATTCATGTTCATTGCATCTGTGATGCTATCTCACCATCTCATCCCCTGCCGTCCCCTTCTCCTTTTGCCTTGTCTTTCCTAGCACCAGGGACTTTTCCAGTGAGTCCTCTCTTGGCATTAGGTGGCCAAAGTATTTGTGCTTCAGCTTCAGTATCTGTCCTTCCAATGAGCAGTCGGTTGATTTCCTGTAGGATTGACTGATTTGACATCCTTGCAGTCCAAGGGACTCTTAAGATTCTTCTCCAGCACCACAGCATCAATTCTTCAGCACTCAGCCGAAAACCATAGCTTTGATTATACAGACCTTTGTCAGCAAGGTGATGTCTCTGCTTTTTAATATGCGGTCTAGGTTTGCCATAGCTTTCCTCCCAAGGAGCAAGTGTCTTTTAATTTCATGGCTGCAGTCACCATCTGCAGTGATCCTGGAGCCCAAGAAAATAAAATCTCTTACTGCTTCCATCTCTTCCCCTTCTATTTGCTCGGAAGTGATGGGACCAGATGCCATGATCTTAGTTTTTTTAATGTTGAGTTTCAACCCAGCTTTTGCACTCTCCTCTTTCACCCTCATCAAGAGGCTCTTTAATTCCTCTTCACTTTCTGCCATTAGGGTGGTATCATCCGTATATCTGAGGATTAAGCCTAAATTTGCAATAAGAAGCTCATGATCTGAGCCACAGTCAGTTCCAGGTCTTGTTTTACTGACTGTATAGAGCTCCATCTTTGGCTGCAAAGTACCTAATCAATCTGATTTTGGTATTGACCATCTGGTGATGTCCATGTATAGAGTCGTCTCTTGTGTTGTTGGAAAAGAGTGTTTGCAATGACCAGTGTTTTCTATTGACAAAAGTTTATTAGACATTGCCCTGCTTCATTTTGTACTCCAAGGCTGAACTTGCCTGTTATTCCAGTGATTCCTTGAATTCCTACTTTAGCATTCCAATCCCCTATGATGAAAAGGACATCTTTTTTTGGTGTTAGTTCTAAGGTGTTGTAAGTCTTCATAAAACCGGTCAACTTCAGCTTCTTCAGCATCAGTGGTTGGGGCACAGACTTGGATTACTGTAATTTACTGAAAGTTACTGTACTGTAACTAATTCACTGAAACTTACTGTACTGTAAGTTACTGAAAGTAACCATTAGGTTATGTCAATATAGGAAGATGGTATGGTGATTTTCAAATATATGTTTAAAGATCAAAGTGTGTATGCGTGCATTTCATCATAGTCAAATTATTAAGAATGAGCCACTTCTTCAGCTATGGTTAGGGAAAATATCTCCATCCTGGGCCATCCAGGAGATGTGGTAGAGGTCTTGATCTGGAGGTTGTGAGGTTTTGAAAGGGATGGAACAGACTTGGAATGAATCCTAACAAGACAGAATTCCTATTTATTCAGGAACCTTCTGGTACCAAGAAAATTCAATATTTTGCTCTGGATAAGGTAGCATTCCATCTCAAGGAGCTGATGCACAATCTAAGAGCCCTCCTGGACTCCCAACTCCCGCTAAGTAGCAGATAACCTGATCCTCTGGCTGGCTTCAGCTGATTCACCAGTTGTGAACTTTCCTAGACTAGCTAGATTACTGCAATTCACTTTACATTGGACTCCCCTTAAAGATGAATCAGAAACTAGAGTTGGTATACTGCTCATTTACACACCAGTATCGTGGTAGCTGAACCACAGGAGTTGCTGGTTAGCTTCCCAGCCCAGTTCAAGGTGCTGATTATTGCTTATAAAGCTTATGGCTTGGGTCCTTGTTAACTTTTGAAACCATCTAAACCAGACAGAATATGCCTGCCCAATACAAGCTGGCTGACAGTGCACACTGCAAGTTCCCAGAAGGTAATGAGAATGTCGACCAGTCACATCTCCCTCATCCTGGAACATTCAGGTCATTCAGGAAAGTAACAAAGACTGAGCTTTCTGCAGTCTTTAGGAAGGAGAGTGCAACACAAGGCTGAAAGCATCTATAATAAGCTGGCTGATGGGTTGACCAGCATGAGGTGGTTGCTATTTTATTATTGCGGCTTTATGTATTTTTAAAAAAATCTTATGATTCTCAGTGCACTTATATGAAGTAGGCAACATACATATAGATATATACTGTATACAGAGAGAGCCAGTTTGATGTAGTGGTTAAGGTGCTGGCCTAGAAACCAGGAGTCTGTGAGTTCTAGGCCTCCCTTAGGCATAAAAATTACAGTTACAGTTACAGCCCAACCCACCCACAGGGTTGTTGTTGTTGTGGGGAAAATAGGAGGCAGGAGTATTAGGTATGTTTGCCATCTTGGATTGACCAAAATATATAAAAAAGGCAGGATAAAATAATAATAATAATAATAACTACTATTATTTTATTGATTATGTGCCATCAAGTCATTTTTGACTCCTTGTGACCACATAAATATAATTGAACAGCAAAGGAGAAAAACTACAATACTGCATATCTCTCATAGGTGGTATTTTTAATGAATATTGCTGGCTTCAATAATGTAAATGGTATATTTGGCCTTTGATGTACATACCAGTTTTATCATATGAAGGAGACTTTTTCCCCTTGAAAGGTTTGTGACCACCACCAAACTGAAATTTCATGCAAGTCCTTGTATGGCAACTTAACTGTGCTGAAACACTTTGACTCTCTGTCTTTTCATTATCATCTGTAACAGATAGCCAATATAATTACATAACCATTGTGCTAAGCCAAAGCCTAGAAGACATTTGTTATCTAAAATCATTATCAATCTTTCATTTAATATTCTCTACATTATGTGGGGTAAAATCCAATACTACTATCTTTTAGCATAAAACCACCACCTTTCTAGAAATAGAAGTTGCTCCACTGGCACATAGTTGTTGTATAAAGTAAGCCATAAGCCATTTCATAAGTAGTTTCCCAGACAGTTACAGCAGTGGTTTTACAATCTATTTCAGGAGCCCTTGCACAATTCATTACAACCTGAGTATTGCTTGCACCAATTTTAATAGTTGTTCTTTTATTATGTCATGGCCCCTGAGACAAATCCTCACCTGAGTTTAAGCCAAGTCCCAAACAGCCAAATCCAGAACAGAATTTGTGACAGAATAATCCCAAACACCTATTCTGTAGTTCTGGACAAAACTGTCCATTCTCTGACATGCTTTACATGGCACTGCCCTTGAAAACCATCTGGAAGCTTCAACAGGTTCCAAAAGTAGCAGTGGGGGCAGTTATGTGCTCAGTCGGCGCATACTACATCACTGCTCCATGAGCTGTATTGGTTGCCAGTGTGCTTCCAGCTTCAATTCAAGATGCTGGTAGTTACCCATAAAGTCATTCATAGGGCTTGGAAATCTGCCTCTCTCTGAGTGTGTCTACCCGCCCCATCAGATCTAGCAGGAGAGGCATGTTACTTGCCTTGCACATTAGAGTGCTACTTGGTGGGATCCCAAAAGCCTTTTCTGTCCCCATGCCTGCCCCGTGGAACATCATCCTCCTAGAATCAGATTGGTCTTGACCCGGTTGCCTTGAAGACTTGGTTCTTTCACCATGCATTGGAGTTGGGATGCATGGCAGAGCCCGTGGGATGGTTGTGTTGATGGTTGTGGTGGTTTTTACTTCAGCTGTCAATTTGTATTTTCTTGTGATATTGTATTTTTAACATTGTTAGCCGCCCAAATTTATTTGGACAGTCAATAAATTGAAATAAATAAAATCACTAGACAAGCAGCAGGTCGATAGGCAAAGGATAAAGAGACAGAGGAATGCCAGACTTTTAAAAAGGGTGCCAATGGAATAATGACCTACTTGTGGAAAAGTCATTCCTCCTAAATAACTTGTGTCCTGCATCAGGATAATTCACATTGTCTGTGCTTAGAGGCACAAGTGGGAGCATTAGGATGCTTACCTTTAAAAGCCTCTGCCTCTCAGGTGCTGGAACAGCAGCAAAACATCTTGTCCAGCGGTCAAAGCTATTGCTCAACTCTTTGATCTTGCTAATTGCATTATGTTTGGGTTTTCTGTATCATTTTACTGCCATCTAGTAGTCTAGATTTTTTCAGCTCACATATATAGCCTTAATGTAGTCTAAATGGGGTGAAGGAGGCACTTCACTTTATCCTTTTTATTTGGACTAAAATAAAAGTCCATACTATGGAATATTAATCAATTTTGTTTAGGATACTGTTAACACTCAGTAGGGCTCCCATGCACTGTTTTAATAAAGCAGCTTAAGTTCTTGAGGCAGCTACTTTTTCAGTTATACTCAATGGAATAAGAATTTTTGGTTAGTTTAGCAGTCTCAGGGGTATGGACATCTGATTTACAGTAGTAGGATTATTATTAGTTATAATTATTAAGGCTACAAGATGGCAGGAAATTTTCTGTCTCATTGCTACCCTTTGCTGGTTAACTTGACTTTTGCAGCCCAGATCTGGTACTCCTATAATTTATACCCTTACACAGTTATTGTGATATATCATCTTAAAATTTGTCAGAACCAAAAGTGGTTGATAACATATGACTGCAATTGTTCTGTAGTTATCAGTAAGACATTTTAACGTAATGTAATGTAATGTAACGTAATGTAACGTAATGTAATGTGATGTAATATAATAATATAATAATTTACATACTGTATTATCATCTTACATGAACAGTCTAGAACAATGAAATTATATTTAAATTCCAATATTTTGTTTTTGTGGTTTGAATCTAGATTTTCCCAAACACTCAAGAATAAATAAATACCTTTATAAAGAAACAGAAGCCATTTTGTTTTTCCTTACACATCTAAAATCATAGGCGTTTATATAATTGAAATGTAAGAGTATAATTAATGCACCTAAGGATGTAGATTGTACTCCATGGAGGTTTATGCCATAATAATATTGTTAGTTCTTAAGAGGACATAAGCATCTTTATGTTAGCCATTTAAGAATTTTTTGCTATACCACCCAGACTAAATTATCTGTTATACTTTCCTTCATTTTCAACAGAAGTATCACTAATAATATAATCAGACTTTTCTTGAGAAGCAATTATAGGAAGTTTTTCTCTGCTCATTTTTTTCAACTTAAAATCTTCCAAACTCCTGCGCTGAGGCCACCACATCATTTCAGCATGTTGATCAACAATTAATTTTGCTCTGTCCTTATGTATTCTTGAGAAACTAAAAATGAAAAGAAGCAAAACACCTGAAGATTATTCTGTGCTTTATCAATAAGGTAAACATGTTACTTTGAACACTTAGTTTTCTTATAATTCAATGTTTTTTTCCTTCCTAGCGTTTTTCCCTCAAGTGCAGGGTTCGCTTTTTTGGGATCAACCAAATGTTGATCTGTTGGTTGTGACAGGAATTAGCCAACCAGCTTGTCACCAGAGCCTGACGTTGTGGGCTGAGAGTGAGTGACTGGCCCAAAGTCACCCAGCTGGCTATCATGCCTAAGGTGGGACTAGAACTCACAGATTCTTATAATGCAAATTGGTGGGAGAAACCTTTCTCCATCAAGAAACCTTCCTTACCTATCCCACATCTTTTTTTGAGAGTGAACCAGACTCAGAACAAAAATACAGGTAGTCCTTGGGTTACAGAAGCAATTGGAACTGGGATTGCCATTGCCAAGCGATGCGGTCGTAAAGTGTGATGTCACGTGACTGCATTGCTTAGCAACAGCAATCCCAGCAGCCCGGTTGCCGTCGTAACCCCAGGATCACGTGGGTCATTAAGTGGGAAGAGGTGGGAGTCCCAGGCAAGAAGCGCAAGAGTACTGGGGAGGGGGGAGGCCAGGGAAGACCCTGAGAGAGCTGGCAGAGGCCACATGTGGGTCAGGGGAGGCTGGGGGAGGTCTTGGGAGGGCCAGAGCAGGTTGCACATGGGGGGTGCTGCAGGTGGGAGAAAAAGTGGTGGGACCAACTTACTGGAACAACTTGCAAACTTCCCTGCTGGCTTCCCCATTAACTTTGCTTGTGCAAAGCTGGCAGGGAAAGTCACAAATGACAATCACGTGGCCATGGCTTGCTGTGACATCATAATTGCAAGACGGCCACTCGAGCACCCAGATCTCAATCACGTGACCATGGGGTTGCTGAGACAGCCAGAATTTTGAGGACTGGTCATATGTCTGTTTTTTCAGTGCTGCTGTAACTTTGAGTGGTTGCTGAACTAATGGACGTAAGCCAAGGACTACCTGTAATCTCAGCTAAAGGAGAAAATACCTGAATTACAGAACATTTGTAGACAGGGAGAGGGATCAAAAAAGTCAAGATGGCAGTTGCAACTGTGCAGTCAAAGCTCCCCCTTTGTACGTGCATGGAATGCTGATACATATACAGAATAAAGTCTACCCCTTCACACAGACATGACTGCCATCTTGACATTTTTTTATTCTCTCTCCCCTGCAGACACAGCTGCTTGCAGGGAAGAAGGATCAAGAAGAGAAAGAATTAGCCGATTTCCTCTCATGGGTACTGTATACATGGTGGGTAAAATGGCAACATGTGCATGACGATATAATCACAAAAAATGCTGCAATTTATGCATTTGTATTCCACAGCCTATGAGTAGTACATAATAATTATATCATCACATGCATGTCATCATTTTCATGTTGTCGTGGTTTACTATGGATACCACTGCTGCTTATAATTTCATGCTGTAATTGAATCCTCCTGTCTACATTCATGTTAGATTGATAAATAAATATTTGGCATGAGTCATTTTCTAAGCTAGCTTTGAATCTTATGTAAATATTACTAAAATTGGGGGTGGGGCAACCTATAGCCCTTGGGTCCTCTTTCTGTCTCTCAGAAACATTTGTGGTCATAATTGCATCATTTTCTGCCATTTTGTGGTTGGGTATAGATATAAAATAGAATGTAAGCTTGAAAAAAGGAACATCACAGTTTAAAAAGAAAGAAAGAAAATCCACCAAATTCCCCCCAAAACCCACTCTGGCGCATGTGTATGATGTGACCTTACTCATGTTGCAAGCTGCCACCTGTTCCATCCCTTGACCACTCAAAGGTTGCCAATTTCTGACAGATAAATGCATCTACAGTATTTCTCTTAAGCAGTACTTTCACTTATGCATAGGGTAAGTAAATGGATTGTTAAAGTTATTTTTAAGCAATGCTGACCTAACTTGAGAATATGAAGGGGTTATGAAATTGAGTAATTAATGCAATATACATATAAACTAAACATAAAAGTAGTTACTAGAGTGTGATAAATGAGCAATTCACTGTTTAGGCTCATCCTGTTTATCATCCTCCTGCCTAAACCAGAAAAAGAAACAGGATGGGGAGATAGGGAGGGAAGAAGGAAGAGAAAACATGGCAGAGAACAGTTAGAAGAAAAAACAGCAGACTAAATCTCAGGCAAAGGTTTCTGAACTAAAAATGCCTTATGACTACTTCGTTCATATTTTAACACCTCACTTCCACTGCATTACTTTTAAATGTAAAAAAGAAAACTGCCCAAAGGACAGCAAAGGTTAGAAAGAACTTGCCACAGGAGCATCTGAAAAATCAGCAAATGTTTGGTCACTCACAGGGTCTCCTTCAACAGGAAGAAAGCTAAGATCATCAGAAAAATACCATTACTATACACATTAACATGCAGACCACAGAGAGAAGGACCAGAGCTGCCCTCCTTTCATTTCTTTGCCACCAAGTGTCCCCATTCCCAGAAACACTAGATAGTGGAGACCTCTCAAGTTTAAAACGCCCCATTTCTTAGCTTTTCCTATACCAAGACGTGCTGTTAACAATCTGTATCCACAAGGACTGATCTGAATCCCTTAGGCTTCTAAGAATTAAGATTGCCTGCTTCCTGCCATGCCACTTGCAAAGAGTCCAGCAGTAGAATTGTATAACTCCTTCAAAAAAGGTTTTTCAAAACTCATACAAAGCACCTCTTTTAAATTGCTAAATCAGCCATGCCTTTTTCAAGACTTACACGGCTGCATTGGAAGCTGCTCTTGGCTTCCTCTTCAAATGAAACACAGAACCAGGAATCTTTCCTCCTGAGGCTGAGCAGCACTGGAAATGATACAGTTGTGGGAACTGGTAGCATTCTAAACACTTAAAAATATTTCTATATAGGTAATCCAGCTTCCCATAGTTTTGTCATTTAGATGAAATAATTCAACATATTAAAGCGGTTTTTCCCAATCCAGTGCCAGATGTGTTACACCAATTCCCACAATGACCATCCTGAGCATGTTTATTGGAGTCTATTCAACCTAACTGAAGGGCACCAGGGGAGAGATGCGTTAGATATATTCATATATTTAAAGTGATAACTAACCCTAACCCTATGGGTAAAAATCTCATATTGTATCATTTGACTTCTACTCACCCAGTAAGATTTTTGAAGCCCTCCACTTCCCAAATCATCTCCTAAAATCCAAAGTACATGTAAAGGGTGAGCAGAAAGCTGCAGAAGGGAGAGGAAGTACCCGGTCCTGATTCTCCTGTCATAGATGCACCACTAGAAAGCACTGGATTTCAGCCTATGCTTTTAAACTTTACTAAATAATATAGAAGTAATATGAAATTCACCTACATATATTCAAAACCCATTTTTCCTTCTGTTTTTATTTTCTGCTTTCTTGCAGTATCTGCTCTGTAAACAGCTGTGCGAAGATCAGAGGCAAATTTACCTGGGAATGCCTGGAAGAGAAAACCCAGTAAGAATTTATTAGTAGAACTGGAATACTTTGGGGATGATTAGGCCAGTCCAAGCACCTTTGGCAGTATAGCTGACTTGCACCCATATTAAATTATAGCAGAGATGGGCAACATTTGAGGGTCTGGAGGCTGCAATTGTGCCTCCCAACCTTCTGCAGATCACAAGAGACTGTACTGATACCACTGGTACAGTAAGTACTGGGGCACACTTTTTCAGTGAATTTGGAGAAGATGTACTTATGAATGGACAGACCTGATGGCACATAATCAGGACCATTTACATCAATTTTACCTCATTAATGAGGTAAAATTGATGCAAATGCATAAAAAGTCAATTAGTTACACAGATCATAAACTGGCACAAATGACATAGTTCTGGATTTAATGGACACCTTTTCCCCCCAATGGTATATTAGGCTGAAGTATTATTATAATGAAAAAAGTTGTGCCACTGAAAATCAGCCATTTTATTGTTGAATTTGGGGGCATAATTTTAGGGTGCTGAGAGCACATATGTGGAACACAGGCTGCAGATTACTATCTCCAGATCTGGAACAAGCCTGCTTGAACAAGTTATGTAAAAATAAGCATCACAAAATATTTAATTCTTATAGTTTCAAATACTCTGCAATAGCAAAGGCCAAATATTTATTTTTAAAAATCCAAGTAGTGGTTCTCAGAATATTGTAGAGACTTTTATGTTCTATTAAGCAGTCATAGAACTGTGGGCTATGAATTGGCTACTTATATTTTGTCTTTTGGAGAATGGAATTTTTCTATAAATCAGAAATCTTTAAATGGTATAAAGAGCAAGGGAACCAAGATTGGCTTTTTCTTCAACATGCCTAACTGAAGCAAAAGTCTGCATTTGGGGCCAAATGGATTTTTCAAACCACCTTCAAAAACCACTACACATCCAGTACCTTATACTGTACAGTCTAATAACTGAAACCAAATCTATTTTCTCTACAATCAAAATTTAATTAATTATTTTACCTTAAAATTAATTTAAGGTAAAATAAAACTATAGCAAGACATTAGGAGGAATTTTACTGAGCAATTAAAAATTTATTGGCTACTATATTATAAATACTAGCGTCTCACTAATCCTAATACAACCTTATTTTTACTTACTAGCAGAACATTTTATGCATTCATTCATTCATTCATTCATTCATTCATTCATTCATTCTATATAGCTGCCCATCTCAAAGCAGTGACTCTGGGCAGCTAACAGTCATAAAAACAGTCAAACAGTTAAAACAGTACAAAAGAAATTAAATAAAAATAGCAGCCAAGAAATATTAAAATCCACCAGTGTCAGCACAACCAGGAAATGGGGCCCTTCACACACTTGGGACCCCAGGCCCAGGAATATAGCCAGGTCTTCAAGGCCTTCTGAAAAGCCAGTAGGGTCAGAGCCATCCTAATCTCAGGAGGGAGGATGTTCCAGAAGGCAGGCACCATGGCAGAAAAGGCACATCTCCTGGCCACTGCCAGCCAACATTCCTTGGCTGACAGGACCCAGAGCATGCCCATCCTGCCACACTGGATTGGACAGGTAGAGACAACTGGGAAAAGACAGTCCCTCAGGTAACCCAGAACATGTTATTATATTTATTAAAATTATTTAGCTTTTAATGAGATCATTAATGGAATTAATTAATTAATACATTAATTAATGGAACATGTTATTATCTTTACTCTAATTATTTAGCTTTTAATGAGACCATTAATTGCATGTACTAAAGTTTAAAAACAAACTGCTCAGTATAAATCCTCAAATTTTTAAGTTCTCACGGGTGGGTTCTCATTTTCTTCAGTACTGGAAGCTTGTTCAGGCTTGACAAATTTTCCTTTCTCCATATGTGCTATTCTGGTGTCTTTTGGTCCATGTTCGAGATGGGAAATCAGAGGTTTTTGTTGAAATCTTGTTTTCTCATCCATCTTGGCCTCGTATTTTTGATTCTAATATTGAGAGAATTAACAAAAAAATTACCAAACCATGGCAAACTATTTTCAGATATTTTTTATCAGCTGCAAGATGAATAGCATTCATGCTCCCTATTTAAAAGAGCAGCTTAAAAAAAGAAGGGCTTTCGTTTCTTAGAATTTTCAATGAAAAACATATTATCAGACAGACATCAGGGTTTTTTTATAAGACACTTTTTTATAAGAAGCCAAAATAGACTACTATTTATATTGACAATAATTTACAGAACTGTGAAATCATTTTTTTCTTTTCTTCGGGCTCTGAATTTCCTACCCAGTGGAACCCAACAAAATTGCACTGTCCTTACTTTATTGAAATAAGAAAAGAAGAAGAAAAATATTCTGCCTTTTAACAAGAAGCTTTTTTTACCCCTACTTACTCCATGTTCAACTCTAGACCTGTTTTGGAACTACTGTAACAATAGAAAATACATCAAAGTGACTCTGTCCACCCATTCTAATTGCTGAAAATACTTACCATCTCTAATTATAGTTAAAAAAAAATTCTACTGGTTTGTTATTTTAATCAGAAGTGTTTTCAAGTCAAACTCTGAATACTGCTATGGCATAACATAAAGTGGGATAGCAGGAGATAGCAGGTTCTGTAAGATTCCAAATATGACTATTTGGAATTTTCAGCTGCCAGTAGCATGAATGAAAGTAGACCCAAACCTTCATGACCTGTTTCTGGGCTTCCCCAAAAAAATAAAAAATAAAAAGCATATTATTTACTATTGTTGGAAGTACAATATGGGACTGGTTTGATCCTACGGCATTAATATGTTCGTGGTCTCTGAAAAATGGCCATTGTGTGGCTAATTCCTCATCTGGGGTGATGTGAGAGGAAATACATAATGAGTGGGCATGGGAATTCTGCTAAAAAAAACATCCCTATAAGAATGTCTTCACTCTTAGGTCACTCACTCTGATTTACACAGCTATGCATGGAAGCAACAAGAACTCTCTTTTTAAAAGCAGAAACACTAATAAGTACAAGTGGTATTGGAGTAGCATGCCCATAAAACCTACCATTCCCATGAGAGTTATGACCTGAGAATTGTTGAGGGAGATGGATTCACTTGTGTCAGGAGTCTACTTTGCTATTCACAAAATATTTCTGTTTTGAGTGGAATTGGGCTCAGTAGTGTAATGGCTCTTCCAATTCTATGATTCTATGTAAGAAGAAACAGAACACTTCTGCTGGCCCTGAATTTGCTGCACAGTGGAACATGACAAAATTCCACCACCTTGCTTTTTCTGAAATAAGAAAACAAAGTAAAAGGAGAGAAAAGATAAATTCTGGTAAAAACACTGTCTTCATGTTGTGCCACAAGGGCAAAGTTAACTAAAGAGCATTAAAGATAAAATAAAGGACTATATAGCCCTGCATTCTATTCTCAAAGCAACCATCCAGATTTTTATAAGGCCACACACAGGATAAGAATTTAATTTTATTTGTCTTATTCTGCAACTAGTACAGGTAGGGACCCTGTCTCTAGTACTGGACCAACATGATTAGTGGGCAATAATGTCATTATTCTTCATAGATTTATTTCATTATCCAATTAAATCAAAGCAAGGAATAGTCATTATTAAATTTTATGGTAGAGAATTTCATTTGGATGCTGAATCTCTCATACTTTGGTTTCATTATATGTGTTCTAGTATTATGAAGGAGCAAAATGTCAACTGAATCCATCCATCAATCAACTACATCTACAATTCTGCAGATATTCACAGAAATTAAGTTCCAAAATTAGTTGTAATCAGTCTCACTTGCAGGCACACAAGCTCTTTCTTCCATCTCCTCCTACATACAGCCAGATATGAATTGCACAACAAATTCCATAATTTCCCTTTAAGAATGCCTAGACGTTTTCACCTGAGATTATTCTCTAGAGCACTGTTTCCCAACTTTGGCATTTTTGAGGTGTATGGATTTCAATGCTTAGAAATCTTAGCAATGACCATGCTGGCTGAGAATTCTGCAGGTTGAAATCCACACATTTCAAAATTACCCAAGTTGGGAAACACTGGTCTAGAGGTATCTAAACTGTTGGATCTGTGATTGTGATGACTCAGTGTGTGCAAACAGATTTGAACTGTGATTTGTCAGTTTCATGTGGATACCATGTCCACATTTTTGTACCATGGTGAAGCCTGATCTGGTTAGTTCCATAAAATTATATGAATCTATCAAATAATAGATCCTAGCTGTGAGTATAGATGGCACTATAGACATGATGGTAACATGTAATGCTGGATTCATGAGCTTCCTATGTAAATGGTCATATAAAATCAGGAGGATCCATGTTTGAATTTCACCTATATTCCCTTTGTCCTGAGCTAAAAGTTCCAAATGTGATTATATTTTTCAACAATATTTCATCATTTTGTGGGCCTTTTTACCACTGCAAAAAAAGAGAGGAAGGAGGATGTACTGAACCCACGACTAAGTCTATATATGTAAATGCAAATATTTTATAACACATACACTTTTAAAGTTAGATTAAAATCTAGCTCTCTCTTCAAGTCATATTAAAATTATCAGTTTTGCTGTTTTTTGTTTTCGTTTTCCTAATGGGAACGCTTTTTTAATTTCCTTGGCTTTCAAACAACTGCAAAATAACTAAAAGTTCAACAGGTGGTAGTTCTGCACATTTCCTACTCTGCATACTAAACACACGACCTGAGCAAATATCTCACTCCTCCTCCTCCGCCTCATCTTCTTGTCTTCAATTCTTTGCAATTCCAGTCTATAAAACTGTGCTGGTTCTCCCCAGGCTGTATCCCACTCGAAACGGGAAAAGGGCTCACCGTGTTCTCCGCCAGACCGTTGGTCCCACTTGCTTCGCCGCCGCCGCCGGCGAGGGAGACCGTTATTCCAACAGCAGAAAAGCGCCTCGCGCCCGCCTCCCACCTTCTTCTGCCATCCACGCACCGCCTTGGCTGCGAAGGGCGCGAGCCCGAGCCATAGAGGGGCGGGGGGAGGCGTTCTGGCGCAATTGTTTGACGGGCTTAAGAGAGTTCAGCCTCTCAAGTAAAGTCTTCCGGCGCGCCTCAATTTCTAAGAACTAAGATGGTAAAACGAGCTGAATTTATTTTTGTGCTTTTGTTTGAACACCATCCTGTGGTGGGGTGGGGGAGAATCATAAGTGGCGCATTAAGAAGAATAATGACAAACTCTTGTTATTTCTTTCCAGTTCTCTGGAAATGGAAGATAACCAAATCTCCTCCGCACTTGTATAATGAGAATAAAACATTTGTTACACAAGCGACAATGTAACAATCTTTAATGGTGCTTCAAATCTGCTTCCTGAAGCAGTGCTCCCACTTGGCCGCACTCTGTATTATTTTACCATTTTTATGCTTGCTTCCAAAGGTACATTATACATTCCTAAAATATTTCACTGTCTTTTGCAGAATATTCATTGTTTATTCATTCAGTCGCTTCTGACTCTTTGTGACTTCATGGACCAGCCCACGCCAGAGCTTCCTGTTGGTCGTCAACACCCCCAGCTCCCCCAGGGACAAGTCCGTCACCTCTAGAATATCACCTATCCATCTTGCCCTTGGTCGGCCCCTCTTCCTTTTGCCCTCCACTCTCCCTAGCATCAGCATCTTCTCCAGGGTGTCCTGTCTTCTCATTATGTGGCCAAAGAATTTCAGTTTTGCCTTTAATATCATTCCCTCAAGTGAGCAGTCTGGCTTTATTTCCTGGAGGATGGACTGGTTTGATCTTCTTGCAGTCCAAGGCACTCTCAGAATTTTCCTCCAACACCACAGTTCCAAAGTATCTATCTTCCTTCTCTCAGCCTTCCTTATGGTCCAGCTCTCGCAGCCATATGTTACTACTGGGAACACCATTGCTTGAACTATGTGGACCTTTGTTGTCAGCGTGATGTCTCTGCTCTTAACTATTTTATTGAAATTTGTCATTGCTCTTCTCCCAAGGATTAAGCGTCTTCTGATTACCTGACTGCAGTCAGCATCTGCAGTAATCTTCGCACCTAGAAATACAAAGTCTTTCACTGCTTCTACATTTTCTCCCTCTATTTGCCAGTTATCAATCAAGCTGGTTGCCATAATCTTGGTTTTTTTGAGGTTTAGCTGCAAGCCAGCTTTTGCACTTTCTTCTTTCACCTTCATCATAAGGCTCCTCAGTTCCTCCTCGCTTTCAGCCATCAAAGTGGTATCATCTGCATATCTGAGATAGTTAATGTTTCTTCCAGCAATTTTAACTCCAGCCTTGGATTCCTCAAGCCAGCATGTCGCATGATGTGTTCTGCATACAAGTTGAATAGGTAGGGTGAGAGTATACAGCCCTGCCGTACTCCTTTCCCAATCTTAAACCAGTCCGTTGTTCCGTGGTCTGTTCTTACTGTTGCTACTTGGTCGTTATACAGATTCTTCAGGAGGCATACAAGATGAGTTGGTAAGAATATTCATTAGCTTCATTAATTAGGGAGTCTCTTGTTTGGTTTGTTTTGATCTGGTTTTGATTACTTTGCTCTTCCAGTCTTTTATTTTTATATGTCTTTTTATATATTTTGGTTCTTAGATGTAAGCTGCTCAAAGTCATATGGGAGTCTGGCAGCCTATTAATTAATTAATGTGTGTATTAGATGGAGCTGGCCTGATCCAGTCCTATCCATATTCTAAGTTCCATTTAGTTTGATGAGAATTTCTCCCAAGTTTGCATAGTATTGCATCTATAGTTTTCATTCTCTTATCCATGTTCAGTGATGTCATAATATTTTCTGCCCTTCTATTTGAGAAGTGATCTGTAACTTTGAAAACTCGTGGAAGAATAATGACTACAGGGTGAAAGCTCTAACATCTTTCTTTCTTTTTTCTTAATACACTAAAACAATATTTAAAATTTATTATAAATAATACTTTATATCATTTGGATGCAGTTGTATTTGTATAGTATTAACTAGAGATTATGATAAAGAAAATGGTGAGTCATGGGACTTCTGGTGGGATGGCGACGCAGAAGCCGGCACACATGTGAGCACCTCTAGATAAACTTAAAATTTATAATATAAATATTGGGCAGGAGCTTAGTTGAAGCATACAGCATTAATATCAGCTGTGGCTTTTTTGAGATAAGCCAAATTATTGTAGATGCGAGGTATGCTGATAACAAAGAATGTAAACTGAAGGTGGAATTTAAAGGGCCATAGCCCACAAAACTTTATTTTAGCTCTCCCAATTAAAGTACAGATAAACAACTTGTATAGTTGAGAAAATTTACCACTGGCAACGGAAGATTAACTGAGAAAATAAGAAGGAGGACTGCTATTATTATCAGTAAAAAAATTTAAATGGTACTTACAAGAGGCGGCTATCATTGGCTTGGATTAGAACTAGAGACTGGAGCAACAGAGGGCTGTAAAGAGGGAGGCAGTCAAGCCAAGATTACAGACTTTTTTCCCTCAACAAGGCCCTCTCTCAACCGGGTGTCAGAGAATGGCCTAATTACTCCAAGTGATAGTCCTATAGCAAAATCAGTCCACAACTGGTCCTTAGGGTCTCATTGTATGTTTGTAACAGAGCCGGCAGAAACTTGAATAAACATAGCTAAATAATTTGCCCTTATAGATCAACAAACCCACACACCGTCAACAAATTATACTCCCACAGAGAGGAATTGGTCAGAACGGGGAGGTGAAGAGATTGAAGATATAAATGACCCCCCAACGCCTGGCCTTACAACTGAAATACAAATGAAGCATTAAGATTAGGCCTGCTAACACTAATAGACATTTTCAGCAAACAACAACAGAGCTTAAATAGTATAGCTCATTCCTGGGTGCAAGATATATCCACAATGAAATCCTTTTTAGCAGAATGCAAAGAATTACTACAAACATTGACAGGACTGATACTCAAAACAATAAGTGGAATAGATCATAAACCAGAACAAACCCTTGCGGAATCATCACCAGCCATATTAGGCCATACTTCTAATCCTGAAGAAGAGATAGAAACAACTGTGAAACAAAAAATAAAAATACCCAAAGAAGGTGCCAAACTAAGAAAGAAAGTTAATAAAAAGGGAAAACAGGTCAAGGAAAGTAAAAACATTAAAAACTTGGAGTGTCGTAGAACAACAAAGAAATTAAAGCCAAATAAACTGTTACAAATCATTGAAACTGAAACTGAACATGAAAAGAGCATACAATCAAAAAAATCTCAGAATAATCCAGGGAGACAAAAGAATAAATTTAAAAAAGATAAAGACAGTCAAATACCACAAAATAAATTGAATGAAAATAGCCGTAGGGGAAGTCAAGTAAACCCCATCCAGTTAGAAGTAGATATTAAACATATTCAACCAGATAAATTCAATACACGAGCTGATTTCAGCACAACCGCCCCTTCCAAGAATCATCTAAGAAATATTGACATTAAACAAAATACTTGGCATTTACAATTGATACCTACTAAACTGACTTTTATCAGCTACCCTAAACCTAGCGGCTATCAGACTCAGTTTGATAGGAAAATACATTTTGTTCATCTGATGCAAGCTCTGGATATAATTGATCTCTCAACAAGAGACATAAATAAAGTGGAATATCTATTTTACAATTATATAAATGCCAGAGCAATTGCGATGTTTGAGTCTATGGCAATGGCCAGCTTGGTGATGAAGAAGAAGAGATTGCTACAAAAGTATGCGATAGGGGTAACCAGAAATTTTCAAAATAATATACTTTGTGAAGCTTATAAAAACAATAGGAACCAAATAACATCGGAAACACAAAAAATCAAGATACCATATGTACCACAAGTGGAGGGAAATGAATTAACAACCTGGCCAAAGATAACAAAAGAACAGAGCCAGGGGAAAATTTAAGTAATATAGAAATGAACTCCACAATATTAAGTGTGACACCAAAAGACAGTGCTTTAGCAAGACAATATATAGTAAACACTGTTAACAAACATGAAGGGAGTCATATAAACGAGCATATCCTGACACAACAGGAGTTTCACAAAGCAGTACAAAAGCTGTCATCAGAGATGGATAAGATAATGAAAATAAATAGTGCAGGAGTTCACAAGACTACTGCAGAAGTGCACAAATCAAAGCAAATTTAAATTCGAACTCAAGACTCCCCAAGACAGTACAAGATGTAACACATAAAACTACAACAAACAAGCCTGGGATTAAAAACAATTGTGTTTACGAAGATACTCAAGGAACTTTGAATCTAATAGAACAAGCGATATGGTCAGAAGATATTTTGAATATCAATAATCAGAATCAATCTCAAAATAAGGATAAACAACAAAGTTGACAAAATAATATGAAGACACCCACAATTAAATGTATATTTTGGAATATTGCTGGGTGGGCAGGTAAATGTATAGACGGGGAATTTTTTCATTTTTTACAAGATTATGACATGATCTTCCTTCAAGAAACTTGGATGGTGGAAGATATTGTGACAGTATTACCTGCTTATATGTGTTTTTATAAATAGGCCAAGAGGGAGCAAAGGATGGGTCGTGCCAAAGGGGGTTTAATGAGCCTAATTGCAGTACATTTGGATGTGAGAATAGAAGAAATAAATCTTGAAAATCATGATATAGATGAAATCCAAATACTGAGGCTGAAATTTAAAAGGAGAATGTTAATATGCGTTAACATCTACTCCCCACCTAGACCTCAGACTAATTGGGATAAGCTGGAACAGTCATTAGTTGATATGTTACAGAACTCCACAAGCGTAGATTTAATCATTGGTGGGGATTTTAATGCAAGAAATGGCCCAGGCTTGGAAATACTGAACTTAAAAGATAAAGGCTTATTTGAAATGGAGGTCATCTTCCCCCTGGGCCATATGTCATATGATAAGGTCCAGAATAAGCGCGGTTTAGAACTACTTAAACTGATGTATAAATTACATATGATTAATTTACACAGATTACAACGGGATCAATCTGGGGGTTCATATACATCAGTCAGCCACAGAGGAGGTGCTGTTGTTGATTATATATTTATCTCACCCTCATTGATCCCATTAGTACAGTGTTTTAATATTATAGACAGAACAGAGAGTGATCACTTACCATTTGGCCTGAATTTAAGGTGGGTTTGTGGGAATAATGTGGCACAAAAGAAACATAATATAGAAAGCACTATAAAAAAATCAGAAATGATTGAAGTGGACACTCCCCCTGGCCAAAGTAGTAAGAACATTATACAGTCCAACTATGCTACAACAGAGGCTCACACTTATCCAAAATCTTGGAAATGCAGAGAGCATATATGAGGAGGTGGTTGGCAAACTTAAACATCTGGTGTGTAAGACATCACAAGGGGAAATGAACAAAACCAGAATTTTGTGGTTCAACCACAAATGTAGACGTGAAAGGAAGGAATTAGCTAGACTTATCAGACAAATCAAGAAGGACAAATCATCTGACAGGGTAGAGGCAGTAAGGGAAAAGCTCCGTAATTATCAAGCATTGATTAGGAGGAGTAAACAAGAGTATTATAAAACACAATGGCAAGAATTAAGATTGTCATGTTTACAAAATAATGATATAAAATTTTGGGAACTAGTTGCCCAAGGCCAGAGAGAAATAAAAGTAATAATTGAAGCTCAGATTACACTGGAAGATTGGATAGCTTATTTTAAAAATAAATTTGAGGATACTAGAATATTAAACCAACAGCTAATGAGTATTGATATATTAAAAACAGCAACAAATTGGCCACCTGTAACTGTGGCAGAAGTTAAAAGAATAATTGCACAACAAACAGCTGGCAAAGCCCCGGGAGAGAACATGATGCCTCCAGAAATTTTTAAGGCTTTTCCTGATTGGCCCCTATGCTTGCCATTTTGTTTACTTATATTAATAACAACAGGAGATTACCTGTAGGTTGGAATAATAGTGTAGTAATGCCAATATACAAAAAAGGAGATACTGCAAACCCAGCCAATTTCCAACCTATAAGTCTCATTGACGTAGGATGTAAGCTATATACAAGGTACCTTTTAAACAGACTGATTGATTGGGCAGACTCCAAACAGATTATAGCAGAAGAACAGGCAGGCTTTAGAAAGGGACACTGTAATGAATGCCTATTCTAAAACACTATCAGACTCATGAGCAGGAATTCAAGGATATCTGATTTATTAAAGAATAGTGTGCAGGATCACAAAGAAAGCTGAGAATGATAAAAGCACGCCAAATGCAAACTAAAAACCCTCGGTGCAAATGAGATCCCTCCCCCCGTAGAATCTTCCCAAGTTCACAATCCCAGGTGCTCCTAACGGCTTCTGATGGTCTGCGGGAAAAGTCCTTGAACAGAAAACATAACCCAAACACATTCCATTGTAATGAACACAGATACAGAGCTTGGTACAAGGTTTCACAGCAGCTCCCTCCTAAACAGAAACGCGCGTCAGCACCATGGCATGTGAAACGTTATGATGTACAGTGCACATTGAAACAATGAACATGACATACTGCCCCCCAAAAGAAAGAAAACACTAAGCGGCAGGCTTCAAAGGGTAAGCCAAGTGGAAACGCCGAACTAAATCAGGAGCATTAACATGGCGAGCAGACACCCATTCAGGATGAGGAAAGTGTTTCCATCAGACTAGATACTGGAGGGTGCCTCGAAGCTTATGAGAATCAACAACCTCCTTGACCTCAAAGTGCTGTTGGCCGTCAATCATGATCGGAGCAGGAGGAGGAGGTCGGGGATGCCAGCAGGAGGAGTGGTGGACAGGCTTGTGCAAGCTGCAATGGAAAACAGGGTGCAAGCGTTTTAAATTGTGAGTCAGGTCCATTTTAACAGTAACTGGATTGACAAGATGAACAAGAGGAAAAGGACCAATGAATTTGGGAGCAAGTTTTTTAGAGGGTTGAGGTGATTTGATAAATTTAGTAGATAGATACACCTGATCCCCAATCTTGAAGTTGTGTTGCAAGGAACGATGCTTATCGGCTTGAAACTTGTAAGCAGCTTGGGCATCAGCCGAAGCCTGTTGAATCACTGGCCAGGAATCAGACAGCTTAACAGCCCAGTCAGAAGCAGAACATGTTTGGGAAGGGGGTTGTGGCAGTTCAGGGATGGGAACAAAGTCGTGACAGGAAACCACACGAAAAGGGGTTTGCCCGGTACTCTGATGGACAGCATTGTTGTAAACTACTTCAGCAAAAGGCAGTAACTCCACCCAATCGTCCTGATGGTAGTTAATGTATGCTCTAAGAAATTGTTCAAGGGTGGAGTTTAAAATCTCAGTAGATCCATCAGTCTCAGGATGGGATGAGGTGGACAGTGCTTGTTTGGTGCCAATCAATTTTAAAAATGATTTCCAAAACTGGGAAGTAAACTGTGTCCTGCGGTCGCTGACCAAATGGGAGGGGCTACCGTGGAGACGGTAGATGTGGATGAGAAATAGGTGCGCCAATTGCGGGGCTGACGGAATGGATGCACATGGAATGAAATGTGCCTGTTTGAAAAAAAAATATTTTACAACCCAAATGACAGTTTTCTTCTGACTGGGAGGAAGATCCACAATAAAATCCATAGAAATCTCATCCCAGGGATGGGACGGGCTGGCCACAGGCTGCAGAAGCCCCTGTGGTTTCCCCCCCTTACGTTTTGACATAGCACAAACAGGACAGGAAGCCACATAGTCTTTTACATCACTTCTCAAGGTAGGCCACCAGAATTGACGACAAACCAAATGTAATGTTTTAACAAAACCAAAATCCCCAGCAAGTTTATCATCATGGGAACACTGTAAAATGTCAGGTCTTAAAGTTTTGGGTACATAAAGGCGGTGTTGCACCCATGCCAGACCATTTTCAAAAGAAAGTGTCTTTATTAGCTAGCAACCAAGTGTCAGATTTCAGTGCCTGGAGAAAGTCTTTCTGTAACTGGCAAGGAACTTGCACTTTCCGCTTCCCAGATGGGGCTGGGGGCGGTGTTGCCTGCACACGGGTCTGGCTCCGAGTGACAGCAACTAAGCCCAGTTGTGGTTCAGTGAGAACAGTCCCAACCACATCTGCCACGTGGTCAAGGTCCTGAGGTAAACGTGACAAAGCATCGGCCAGAAAGTTTTTCTTTCCTGGAATAAATTTTAACTGGAAGTTAAAGCAACTGAAAAATTGAGCCCAGCAAATTTGTTTAGGACTGAGATGCTGGGGGGTGCGGAGGGCTTCCAAATTCCTGTGATCGGTCCAAACCTCAAAAGGGCATTTAGTGCCTTCAAGGAGGTGACACCAGGCTTCCAAAGGGGCTTTTACAGCAAAAGCCTCCTTTTCCCAAACATGCCACCGGCGTTCAGTTTCAGAAAATTTTCTGGACAGATAAGCGCAGGGTTTTAAGTGATTTTCAGAATCTCTCTGTAACAATATAGCCCCAACTGAGGAGTCAGAAGCATCAACTTGGACCACAAAGGGGCATTCAGGATCGGGGTGCTGTAGAATAGGCTCAGCAGTGAAGAGGGTTTTCAACTTCTCAAATGCTGCCTGGCATTCAGGCGTCCAATTCAGCACTGCCCAAGGGGTTTTTACTTTGCGTGTCTCCCCCAAGCCCTTGGTTTGGAGTAAATCAGTGAGGGGCAAAGCAAACTCAGCGAATGCCTGGATAAATTGGCAATAGTAATTACTGAACCCGAGGAAACTTTGCAATTGCCTCCGGGTGCGGGGACGTTCCCAACTTAAAATTGCCTGAATTTTTGCAGGGTCCATTTCAATGCCCTTGTCAGACACACTATAGCCCAGATAGTCAAGTTGGGTTTTGTGAAACTCACATTTGGAAAGTTTGGCATAGAGTTTGGCATCTCTAAGCTTGCTTAACACCTGTTTGTGGAAGCGTTCGTGTTCCTCCTCGGTTTCAGTGTAAATGGGAACATCATCTAAATAAACCAGGACCCCTTTAAACAAATGATCATGTAATACTTCATTAATCAATTGCATGAAGACTCTGGGCAACCCTGCCAACCCAAAAGGGAGGACTTTGTACTGAAATGAACCCCGTGGGCAATTAAAAATGGTTTTCCACTCATCTCCAGCTCGTATGCGGATGCGGAAATAGGCTTCACGAAGATCGAGCTTGGAGAAAATCTTGCCCTTAGACAAGTGAGCTAACATGTCCTTCATGAGCGGAAGAGGGTACTTGTTGCAAATTAAGATGGAATTTAACCCCCGATAGTCTGTACAGAGTCGAAGCGTGCCATCTTTCTTTTCCCGGAATAGCACAGGAGCCCCAACTGGGGAATTTGCAGGTTCAATAAACCCCCTTGACATATTTTTGTCAATAAAGTCCTGTAATGCCTCAAGCTCCTTCTGAGTCATTGGATAAATTTTTGGCTTGGGCAATTGAGCATTTGGAATCAACTCTATTGCAGTCAGTTTTCCGATGGGGGGTGGGTAGCTGATCTGCTTCCATTTCTCCAAAAACGTCAGCAAAGTCTTGGTATCGATTGGGCAAGCCTTCTAAATGTGCCAAGCTAGGGCATGGCGTGGAGATTGCAGCCCTTCCAACCCCTGCACGTGAAGCTCTCTCTGCTGTAGGAGCTTGGTAAAACCCATCTTTAAAAGTCACAGTTCTGTGTTCCCAGTTTATATATGGGCTTCGATAGGTCAACCAGGGGATCCCCAGAATTACCAATTCAGGTGCTACTATGAATTTTAAAGTCTCACGGCGGCTGCCCATTTGCAGTGAGACAGTTCCAGTGAAATGGGTTGCCACCTCCCCCCCTCCCCCCCGCCGTTGAACCATCCAACTGTGTGAAGATCAAAGGCTGCTGGAGGGGAAAGCTAGGCAGGTCCAAAGCAGCAACCAGATCAGGGTGAATTAGACACCTGGAACACCCAGAGTCAACTAAAGCCCAGACCTCTGTAGTCTTTGTCTGGGAGCCCAATTTCACTTTTACTGCTAGAGTGGGACAGTCAGTGCTCACCATAGCATCTTTGCGCCCATCCTCCTCCACCTGCCCGCAGGCGCTCTTCATGGCAGGTGGCTGGTGTTTCCCACCGGCTCCTTAGAGTCATCTTCATCCTCTCCCAGGAAGTAGAATACTTCCTCAGCATCTGCTGTGCCCTTGGCTGCTGTCATCTGCTGCGAGGGGGGGGCGATTTGGCCGGCAGCTTGCCCGCTCGATCTCCAGCCTTGGCTTTTGGGCAATCAGCTGCTCAATGCCCTTCCTTTCCGCATCGGAGACACTGACCCCTCGCATAGCGCCGATCTCTCTCCTCATCCCAGGCTCTATAGCCTGGCTGGGCAGCAGTTGCAGCACTTTGGGGTCCCCTCATGGTGGCTGGTGGTTTTTCAGGTCGTCTGGTTTGCATGAAGGTCTGCTGGGCATGCTCAGCCTTGCCGGCCAGACAGATCCATTTGTACAATGACTCTGGGTCGTCTCTACACAACACCCACCACAGAATGTCCCTGTTGAGTCCCTCTTTAAACCGTTCTATTAAGGTTGACTGAGACCAGTCGGGGATTTTCCCAGCTAAAGCCTTAAACTCCAGGGCATAATCAGCTACAGACAGTTGGCCCTGGGTAAGATCCTTCAGCGCCTTCTTCGCTCTTGCCTTGGCCAGAGGATCCTCAAAATGCAGCTTTAATGCCCACATGAAGTCCTCGAAATACTCAAGTTCAGGGGAGTCAGCCTCACTTAATTGAACATACCGGTCAGCCGCTCGACCCTTCAACTTGGTGGCAATGGCAGTTATCTTAGCCTCTTCGGAAGGGAAGTATGCTCCAAACTGCCTCATGTAACTTTTAGCATTGGTTAGAAAGAAAGATAACTTGGTTGGATCCCCATCAAACTTGACAGAAAAGTCTCTCACCCCCACTCCTGTTGGAGTGGAATTGGTGGCTGCTTGAGTGGTTGGGCCCCAGGTTACAGTAGTACTAGTGGTCAAGCTCTGTGGGGTGGAGATTCATCCCGGAGCCATCTCCGGCCCTGCTCCACTGGCGGTCCAGGTGGGAGGATGGGGGATGGTTGCGTGGAGCTGGGTTCTCCTTCGTGCCTCCCCTGCCCCCCCACTGATAGAGACAGGTTTCTTAATATGTACTCCATCGATTCTATTTTTGCCTCCACCACTCTTAGCCTTTCAGGGGTTTGAGATTCCTCCCTCCCTCGCGTGTTAGGCTGTCTCTCTGTTGATACCGTGGTAGATTCTACGTCTGGGGTCAGCGGGAACCAATACTTCCAGGATGCCTGGGATGTCCCTGGCTGGGGTTCTCCCATTTCATCACAGGTGATCAACTCTGTGGGCGATTCGCTGGGTGCTGGTTGCTCTGGTTCTCCCCCATAGTCAGGTTCCTCCACCTCAGGGCTGGAACTCGAATCCTGCCGGAAATCTGAAGGTTCTGGGATGAGGCTCAGTTCTCCGCTCCTGACCATCGACTCGGGCATCAAGCTAGCCGGCTCCTCAAGTCCCCCGGTTGTGAGCTTGGATTTGGCCATCGTTAACTGTTTTCCCTCACAAGAAACTAATCTTGGTAGGAGCTAATGGTACAACTTTGGTGATTCTCAGCTTTATGTAATGAATGCCTATTCTAAAACATCATCAGACTCATGAGCAGGAATTCAAAGATATCAGATTTATTAAAGAATAGTGTGCAGGATCACAAAGAAAGCTGAGAATGATAAAAGCACGCCAAATGCAAACTAAAAACCCTCGGTGCAAATGAGATCCCTCCCCCCATAGAATCTTCCCAAGTTCACAATCCCAGGTGCTCCTAACGGCTTCTGATGGTCTACGGGAAAAGTCCTTGAACAGAAAACATAACCCAAACACATTCCATTGTAATGAACACAGATACAGAGCTTGGTACAAGGTTTCACAGCAGCTCCCTCCTAAACAGAAATGCGCGTCAGCGCCATGGCATGTGAAACGTTATGATGTACAGTGCACATTGAAACAGTGAACATGACAGACACAGCACTATAGATCAATGCTTCATTTTATAACATTTGATACATAAATCAGTGAATGGACCTTCAAAATGCCTGTATGCGACATTTATCGATTTATCATCTGCCTTTGACACAATAGATAGAGGGAAATTATGGGAGAAGTTTTTAGCTACTGATATAGATAGAAGATTATTTTATTTAACATATATATTATATGAAGACACTTATATACCAGTAAGGATAAACCAGAGTGGATCTTTAACAAAGCAGATTAAAACTTCAAAAGGTGTCCACCAAGGCTGTTTACTGGCCCCTTTTCTTTTTAATTTTTATACAAATAATATTGGAGAAGTTTTAAATAACCCCTCTTTCCATGCTCCATCAATTGGATGCAGAAAGGTCCCTATATTACTGTATACAGATGACATGGTACTTATGTTGACAACATTAATTGGAATAAGAAGAATCCTGACAGAATTTGGCATGTATTGTAAGAAAGAACATTTACAGATAAATTATTCTAAATCCAAGGCAGTAGTTTTTGCCAAAAGACCAAAGAGACATAAATGGACTCTAGACAGTAAGGAGTTAGAACAAGTGAGGTCATTTAAATATTTGGGCATTCAGTTCACTGAAACACTGTCCTGGAATTCACATATAGCATCAACAAGAATAATAGCTATGAGATCTATGAGAACTATTTGCTCTTTCTATTATTCAAAAGGAGGATGCCTAGTCCAACCAGCTCTTTAAGATCTACCAAGAAAAAAAAATATCACAGTTGATATATGGTGCCCCAATTTGGGGATTTAATAAACTAGATGAGTTAGAAGTGGTTCAGAATAAATTCGTGAGATCATTCTTAGCCTTACCTGGATGTATACCAGCGGCAATGCTCGGATTACAGGTTGGCCTCCCATTGATCAATATAAGAGTAAAGAAGGCAATAATCCTATATTATAGGAAACTAGTTCTTATGCCTGATAACTTCCTGGCAAAAAAATGCCTACATGAACAATTTAATAATAACAGATGGGCAATTTCATGTCAAAAATTATTTTCTCAATTATCTCTAGATCAGGAACTGTTTAATGATACAAATTATCATACACTATTGAGGGACTTTTTTTTTAAAGATTTTAGTTAGGATAGAGACCAGGTATATAAGCTTAGGGTGGCTAAGTGGTACCGGCGTTTTAAAAATAGATGAGGAATGTCATATTACTTACAGTCTTCCATATCCCAGCCATTGAGACAAGCTTTTACAGAGCTTCATTTTCAAACAATGCCAACAGCCTATTTAGATGGAAGATATAAAGGGCTACCATTTATACATCATTTATGCATTTGTAACACCTCACAGGTGGAAGATCTGACCCACTATTTATTACACTGTAGATTATATAAAGAACCAAGGCTAGATTTATCATACCTTTGTTAAACCAATTGAATTAGACAAATTTGGGGAAAAAATTGTTTCTTGTTGTCTGATGAGAATGAATATGTAACAAATCAAGTCGCATTGTTTGCAATGGCCGCAAGAAAGATACAGAAGAAAGTGTTGATAAATAGTCCCACAAATATTAGAGGGGAAGGGCTGAATTGATATGGATTGCTGTAATTTTAAATGATTTTTGCTAAAACCAATGGTTGCAAATAAAATGAACTGAAACTAGAGATTATGAACATGATGATGATTTAGGTAACTTAAACCTTTAAAAAAGACAGCCAATTTATGAAGAAAGGGTATATGCATTTTTAATATTACCATCCTAGACATTCCTTCATCATAAAATTGTGAAGGCATTATTCACTTTATAGAAGCAAAGCATAGGAACTCGTTATTGAATTGCCATAGGGATACAGAGGATGTATGTGCATTGACATGGTTTAAACTATACGAGAGAACAAAAACATATCTTCATTGCTTTCCTTTAATATGAACTGTACTTTACTATAAAACTATTATCTAATTGGCATTGCTGTTACATCCAATTTTTCCACTGGCCACTCCATAACTAAATTCCATAACTAAATTTCTGGTTAATCAGTTATATAATGTGTTCCATGTGTTGATAAAGAGCTATTAGCATTTTAACTGCGCCTTCTCTTGCAGCTATAAATAGTTCCATGGGTATTTCATCTGCACCTGGCACTTTCCTATTTGACAGCTGGTTTATTGCCTCTTGTGCCTTATTTTCTAGTGGAGTTAGTTTCTAAATATATTCACTCTGTCAATTTTTTCGTCATTCTATGACCCTGTTTTTAAAGAGTTTGGGTATAGATTTCCATATTCCTTTACTCCATTTGCCCCTCTTAGATCTCTTTCTAATTCAGGCCTTTTGGCTGATTGATGAAGTAACTACTGTAGCTGTAGATTTTCTTGTGATTTCTCTGTAAAACCTTCATTCCGACATAGACAGAGGGGTTAGTCAAATGGAGAGCCAACGTCAGCTATTCAAGGGAGAGAAAGAATGTCTGCTGCTAGGAGTCTTGATTTTAGTAATACTGTAAGCCTGCCAATACATAACATCCATATACCATCACCAAGCACTGTGATGGGTGAGCCTGGTACAGCCCAATCAATACTGGGAAAGAGGCTCTGTTCCCTGTACAACCCAGTGCTGAAGGCAACATCAACAGAAGTAATTTCCAAACTATAGAAAGTAATAATTTGATTCTAGTCTACATTGATCAGAACCCATCACAACTACTGTGGTCAGTACTGGGAACCACACTTAAAGAAGTATTCAGACAAAGTAATCATAGAACAAGGTTAAAGAAAGGCCTTAACAATGAATAAGGATTAGAAACTGGGCTTGTGACATGACCTGGGAATTTTTAATCTTGGGAAATAAGACTGGGCAGGGTGGATACGTTTAATCTTGGGAAATAAGACTAGGCAGGGCGGATACGTATAATCTTGGGAAATAAGACTGGGCAGGGTGGATACGTTTAATCTTGGGAAATAAGACTGGGCAGGGTGGATATGATACAACTCTTCAGATACCTGAAAGGATGTTGCCCAAGATGGTCAAGACTTATTTCCTGTGCTGGTGTAGTAAGAAATTTGAAGGTTCTTTGATTCACATGATTTCATTATGACCAGTTACAGCTACTTTTTGGTTTCAAATTACAATAAATATTAATATAATCTTGGGGGAAAATATAGTAGTTAAAGATGTAAATGTTGAATTATGCTCCTAAAATATGGAATTTAACATTCTAGGGAAAATGTTAGCTTTATCAAGTCTGAGGCTTAGCAAAGTGAATTATTTTATGTAGGTTGAAAGAAATTTACACTCCTGATGTTAATGGATTCAATATATGTGTTCTTTATCAATTTTTGCAATGTGAGAAAACTGAAAAGATGGAGCAATATGTTTCTATATTATCTAGATTTAATAATTAGTTTAAGTATTGCTTTAATTTCATATTGATACCATATGGGTTCTTTTTTCCTTAGTTTGTTTTCTCCCTTATGTTTAGTTTATTTATTATAATGTATGCTGTTTCTTTACTATACTATCACTAATGTATTTTTTTGTTTGTATAGTTCACTAATTTTAAAAAGACATGTTTCCTATTATTCAAGCAGAGGATAGAGGGTGCTTTAATTTGGATTCCTGCAACAAGCAGGGGATTGGATTCAGTGACTTAAATGATCTCTTCCAACTCTGTGATTCTGTGTCTAATGATAACATCTTTAGTCATTTATTAAAAGAGTCTTCCTTTAATTTCATGCTGTGTTGCATAATAATAAACTGCTTATGGCAGTTGTTCTTTATATGCAATTTATGGAATCATTAATACAGTGTCCTGTTATATAAGCCATAGGGCTTAACAGAGTACATAAATAGCCATAAATTAAACTTCTGGAAACAGTGAATACATAGAAGCATTTTTGTATAATATTTTTCCTCCTTTTGAGCTAACTACAGGTAGCTCAATGTTGCTAGGAGACTTAATCATAAGAAGTATTACATTAATGTCTGATTTCCAATTTTAAAAAGACTGAGGAGCAACAGACAAGATAATGAATTCATAATAAGTAAAAATGTCAGAGTTACATAATTTAAAACCCTTGAACATTTTGTGTTAAATGTCAGTGCACAGTAAGTTGTTCTTTAAAAACATAGAGTTGACTGCAGGGATTCTTAATTAATTAGAAATACAGAAATAGGCAAGTATAGGCATCTGGTGGAAATCACAATGATGACAGTCATTGCACAAATGATGCACACATCATTATGACACACATTAGGTCACTTCCCCCTGCCTACATGAATGTGGATGTCATAGTTTTGCGAAAAAGCATGGATGCCACGTTAAAAGTAGGATGCAGTTTTTTTTAGCTTGCTGAGAATTGAATAGATATTTGTTTTGAGAAATCATTACAGAAAAGAATTTTGGCTGGTTCTATCCACTTGTTATAGCATAGCACTACAAAAGCTATCTGTCAAATTTTAGTTTTTTTCAGATTGTTCCTATGCTAAAGCTCTTAGAGCAATGCAATGCTATCTCTTTCCCCACAATCCTGAAGCATTTTTTAAAAAAAAATTATGTTACACTGCCCACTCTTACATTGATTGGAATAAAACTGATTATAGATAGAATTAGTCAAGTTCCAAATTAGAATACAGGTGGGATCTTATTATATACATTTGAAGGCTATAAGGGATTGGATGGGAAAAAACAGGCTCAGTCCAAGCAAGATGGAGCAGCTGTTGAGTCAGAGACTGACTGATTCTGGAACGGTACCAACTATAGGTCCAAATGGGGTTATGCTCCCTGGAAAGAACAAAGCTGCAATCTGTAGATTCTCCTAGACTTGTGACCAGTGTACCAAGTGGGGACAGGGGAGTGGTCCATCCTGGGTGCAGACAATAGGAGGGTGCTGCTGAAGACACAAGGAGGTTAGCAGTGCGGGGTGTGCTGCCCTCACATGGATCAGCTTTTTGGCAGCCGGTGGTGGCATAGCAGTGATGGAGGAAAAAAATTGTGCCTTTGAGTCAGTTTTGACTTTTGGCAACTACCTCCTGCAGTTTTCCTGGAAGCCTTTTTTGGAAGTGGCTTGCCAATTCCTTCTTCCCTGGGCTGAGAGAAGTAACTGGTCCAAAGTTACCCACTTGCTTTGTGGCTAAGTCAGGATTGGAACTCACAGTCTCTAGCCTCTTTAGCCTGATGACAGTCTCTTTAGCCTAATGATGACCATTACACCAAATTGGCTCTCAACAATGAAGGAGGGAAATGCAGGGCCGCAACTAGGGGGGGCAAGCAGGGCATGTGCCCTTGGTGGTGCGCTGTGGGCAGCACCAAAATGAGCACGGGGGGGGGGTGCCAAAATGGGTGTGGAATCCATGTTTGCCCCAGGTGACACAGACCCTAGTTGCAGCCCTGGGGAAATGTTAAAAAAATTATCTCCTCTACCTAACAAATATGTTAGGTACACCACTGCTTCTGGCTCCTGCCCAAAGAGCAAGTGAAAGTTATGTCCAAGACAGCCTTTGCCCAGCTTCTGGTGTGCCAGTTGCAGCCTTTCTTGGAATAGGAGGCACACACAACAATTACTCATGCCTTTATCACCTCACATCTGAACTCCAGTAATTTGCTCTATCTGGGGTTGCCCTTCAATACCACCCAGATGTTCAACTGGTACAGAACCCTTACTGCTATATCACATTATTACTATAGGAGTTGCATTCGTTGCAATTATAAGTTACAACCTATAAAGCCATATATGGTTTGGGATCTAGTTATCTTCAGTACCACCTACTTGAAATAGAATTTGCCTGCCCAAGATTGTGTACACAAAACGCATGCTAAAAATCCCACAAGCTACCTATGAGATATGGGAGAAGGATCCCCTTATATTAAACAGCTTATTTCCTTCTCCCAAAGATAAGAATAGCTTCCTCTTCTTAATATTCTGGAAAATAATGAAGACTTGATTGGTCTACTGAGCTTTTGGGAGCTCAGGAACTTAGAAGAATTCTCAGTATGCTTATCCTGGCATGAGTGATGGGTACTATCTTATTAGAAATTTATATCTTCCTAATATTGCAGATCAAAATGCTGTTAAGATTTCTGTGACGCGACAGATTTCACTGATAGATGGCTGGCACCTGGGGTGCTTGAGAGTTTTATTATAAGTGCGTGTGTATGGTTATTTATAGCCTGCCTATTTTCCAAAAGAAATAGTTTACAATGCCATTAACAGTTGAAACCATCAAGAATCTAACTGGTTAAAGTAGCCCACTACCACCAGCATCGAAACAGTCTGTGTAATAAGAATAATTTTAAAACATAAAAAACAGAAGGTTAGGGATGTTCCTTATCTTAGGAGTCAGGCTATTCCAGAGGGCAGGGACAGCAACTGAGAAGGCACATTGTCAGGCTGTTACTCCCTTTGCCTCCCATGGGTGAGAACTCTCAGCATTCCTTCCCTTACAGATCACATGGGACAGGCTAAATCTGAGTAGAGATGGTACCACCTCAAGTGCTTTCCTAAGCCAACGTGACTATCATTCAAGAGCAGGAGAAGTTCCAACTTCTTTAAGGAGCTGCTGGCAAGTGTAGTGAGGATACCCATACTGGATCCAAAGACTGTGTATTCTTTCAGACACGAATAATGCACAGCTCTATAGTTCATAGAGAAACTGATCTGTAAACATGTTGAAAACAATACCAGAATTACCAGAATGACTGGTTTGGTTCAGTATTTGAAGTGGACTTGCTAAAAACTCCTGCCAAACTAAACTTAATTCATTTTTATCATGTCATTTCTTAATAGATTGTGAAAATGCTATAGAAATAATATGCCTTGATTTCAGTAAAACATTTGAAAAATGCCCACAACATTCTAATTAACAAGCTAGTTAAGCATTGATGGGTGGCATGACAATTAAGTGAGTACATAGCTAGTTTGAGAGTCATACTCAAGGAGTGCTTATTCAACTGAAGTGAGGCATCAAGTGCCACAAAGTTTAGTTCTAGTCTAGATAGCCCCTTCTAACTCGGTGATTCTGTGACAATATGTTAAGGCATGGCTTACTTAACCATGGCTTGTTGAAATGATAAGTTGTAATCTATGTGCAATCCATGTGCAATCCTCAATAATGAGATTCACAGAATATAAATTAAAACTAGAAAAGACAAATTACAGGTTCTCAGTGTCTAAACCCAGTCCTTGATTTCATGAAAAAAAAAAGTTGCATTATGGAGTCCTTGTTGCTCTCTGAGCTTGATGTTTTCTAGCTGGGTACTGAAACATCTGCAAACAAACAGCCAAGCTCAGAGAGCACCAAGGACTCCACAGTTCAACCCTGAGCTACATATATTCTCTTCTATTGGAACAGTTGAATTAAGTTAAGACATAATAATAATCAAAATCCACAACTGGATAGTTGACTGTATCATCCACTCTATTCTTTTCTATCTTCTCCTAACCATTGCTTTTTGTACTGCCCATTCTCAAAAAGTTCTGAAGACCTGAAGAGTTCAAACATCTTATTTCATTTTCTGCTTAAATGGAGAATTGATTTAATAATGTTGCCAATATGAACATTTGCATGGTGTTAACCAAACACAAGTTGTTTACATTTCTACCTTATTAAACAACTGTCTCCAATTTAGGCAATTTCATGTTTATCTCATGATAATGAAACAACTTAATTTGCCTACAGAACTTGCTTCCAAATCTCAATCACGAGCATTTTATTTTTGCTTGCTACTTCGTTTCTGTGAATATTTAGTTATGTCAGGGTAGAATGAAGTAAAATAAACACTGAAAAGAAGAGGATGCTAAATAATTTTGCAGCCTGCAGATTCCAAGGCCACCCTTACCCAGAGGCATTCACAAGTACAAAGGAGAGGGCTTTGATCACACAGTCATACCCACCATCTTGGCTTTTTGACACCCCTGACCTTTACCATTAAGTGAATCAGCTACTTGGAGTAGCAACTTGTTAGTAAGTTGGAACAAGCTCCCAGAAGCTACCTTCCTAATGCATCATCAAGAGCAGCTGCTTCATTGCATAAAGTACCTGGCTCTTCAGAATAGCTTGCCACTATGGGCAATGATTGAAGGGATCTTCACAACAATAGATTGAGAATTTAGCCATGAAATTGTTTATACAAAGGGTTACCATATCTGTCTCCTAACAAGTCATTTTGAGAACCCCTCTAGAGCAACACTTGGATGGTGGGTAAGCAGAATCATTGTCCCTGAGGTGTTCACACAATGGCTAAGAATTAATCCATTCTGTAATTAATATTCAATTTAGTTGCAAATTAACATAGTTTAGGCAGCAGTCTTATCCACTTTTCTTGTGAGATTGACTATTTAGAGACATAATTCTGAACCATATATATTTACTGAATAAATTTTCATTGTTAGTGATCAGATTTCCATTTCTGTTTATGTGAAGGAAGAAAGATTCAAATTTTCTTAATCATACTGATTTAAATCAGTCCACTATATTTAGAGTAATGGCTTTCTGTGTTGTAAAGAATCTTTATTCTAAGTTTCAGTTGTATTTATATCACTCATCCGTTTCATCCTCCACCAGCCATTTGTAATATTGGTGGATATCAGCTAGTGTTTATGCTAACAATTTTTGGAGAATCTCATTCCCAGAAAACTGTGTCTGTGGATCAAGCATGGGAATAGCAAGAGGTTGACACACATTTATGAGAAATGCTACACAGATGGATTGGACCAATTTAAACCCACTGGAGCTAGGAGATATTTACAGGAAATCATTGTTTTCTATGTATTTTGCAACTGAAAGAATTGTTCAGCTTGCATTCAGAAGCTACATTAGAAAAGGTATTGTTCCCGTATTTTGCTCAAACATTTCCCAGTAATAAAAACCAAAGGAAGTGTTTGTGTTTTATAAGACTTAACATTTAATTATTTATTATGTTCATAATTAGCAATGGGTAATGCTATAGTTTATGTTCCACTCATATATATTTTTCTCAAAAAAATTCAACAGAATATACTGTATCTCCAAATGCAGACAGGTATCAGCCTCTTATTGAAATCTTAGCTGTTGATCTAAAGATATGAAATGCCATACCTCCACTATATTTTTTCAGGGATTGAACCATGATGTACTATTGTATAGCATTTTAAGTTTTCAAAGATAGTATAACTCCATGGCAACAGCATTTAATAGCTATAGATTGTTCCCCCAAAAACAAGGAAAAAAAAGAATAAAAATGTGATATAAAAGTTGTACTAGTGTTTTAGGATTAGTTTATTTTGAGATTATTTTCTTTTGATTTGTAGGTTATATTGAGAGAGAGAGAGGTGTTTAAATGGCTTACACTTCTACCAACATCATTTGTAAGAGGACTACAGTGGTTTATCAGAATGCTGTAAGAGGCAGAGGCTGTGTTAACACAAAGGCTCTGGCTTTCCCCACCTTCCTTGCAATTCACTTTATAGCAACTCCCCTGGTGCTGTGCCTCCACAGTGCTGGATGTGCTAATAGATTAATTCCCTCCCCCTTTTGGAAAATCCTGCAAGCAATTACATTCTCCGTTGTGGACAGTGTTACTACTATCAGTAAGAGCAACGGTTATACAGATACATACATGACTAATAGTGTCAGACAGATCTAAGAACTTCAAACACTATGCTATTGAACTCAGTGGGATGAATCCCCTTGTGTGCTACTGAGAAATATATGTTGAAGCTGGTATCCATCCTCTTTCTCATCTACATGGGGCAGATTGAGCAGTCTTAAAAGTACAGTATATATTAAAGTGTAGCCTTTATTAAACCATATTCCCCTTTCCTCCCTGCAGCACGTAGCAATTTTCCTACTCTCATTCCTCCTAGCTTGCATCTCTTCTCCTCAGGCCTGCTTAATACAGGCTGCATATTTTGTTTTCCTGATGCCCTCCTTGGCCCTCCCTTCCTTCCCCAGTCAATCTACTTGGTGCTTTCCACCGGTGGGATCCTGCCACACCCTTTCTCCTCTTGTTGACTGAACGGTTGCCACCCAAGACTTCTAATTCTCTTGTGCCACTCTGCTGCTTGCTGTCTCCCTTTTCTCCTTGTTTACTTATGAAGTGTCTTTCATTCCCTCCTCTTTCAAAGACAGAAAAGATTACCCAATATTGTTCCTTATCTCTTTAGATGGCTTCTTAAGCTACATTTCTCTCTTTTTTTTACTTGCCATGATAACATTTGTCAAGCTAGACACTTCTCTCTCCCCATTCCCCAGTACATCTTTCTTGTGCCTATGGACAGGGCAGCAACTAGGGTCTGTGTCACCCAGGACAAACATGGATTCCATGCCCATTTTGGCGCCCCCCCAGCTCTCATTTTGGCACCCCCCCAGCACAGCGCCCGGGGCACATGCCCCACTTGCCCCCCCCCCCAGTTGCGGCCCTGCCTATGGATCACCTTCTTTTATATCTTCCTACATCTAAGTTTCCTTTCTGCCTCTTTATTCCTTGGAAAAAGATCCCCTCCTGTTCTGTGCCCATGATGTCTACAGCAAGCAGATGATCTCTTCTTTTAATCTGTAGCCTCTATTTACCCTGCACCAACCTTCAGAAATTCCTATTTCCTCTCAAGCTTCAACAACTAGCAGCCTCTGGTTACAGACCTTTGCAACCATATTTTAACTCTGTTGCTTATCTCTGGCAAACTCCCACCAGCTTGCATCTCACTTTTTGACTCTATCCTATGCTAATGCCTCCCTTCGTCATAATGTGCCTCAAACAACTCCAAACAGGAGGTTTTAGGAATAACACAAAGCCATATGTCACAATCCCTGCTATGAGATTTAAAAAAAAAAAACTTAGCCTACATTATACAGTAGTGATGAACAAAGGCTTCTCTTATCTCCTTTTGCTTTTCTGAAAAAAAGAAAGTAGATAACTTGTAGTAACTATTCAAGACGTGATTTTGGTTTTTATATAAATGCTTTTGATACAGCATTTCAAGTCATCTTTCTCCTGTTTCCACAAATCTTGCAGCATCATGAGTTTAAACAAATTTGACTTAAAGAATGTTCAGAACTTATTTTGATCTATGTTCTGAATGCTTAACCTGTAAGTTCATTTGAAAAGCAAAGTGAAATTGGTATTAAGTTATAAGGTAACAAAAATACTGTATTTTGTAAAAAGAATACAAAGTTTAGGGAGGATTAGAAGTAAGGTTGCCCTCCAGTGTTTTATGTTATATATACTCTTTTACCAGGATTCTTGTATTTCAGATTATCATGAGATGGGGAGGAAAAAAAGCTATAAATATGTTTTCTTCAAATGCAGTGGATTTTCATAACTTCACACTGAAGATATATTATATTGAAGATATCCAATACAGATTTTTGGACATGTAACTCTTGCCCAGCCCTCAAATCTGAGGCATATGTATTTATGAAAGTGCACATGATTCCTCATTTTATGAAGCAGAAGAAGCTGAGAGATAATCTTCGTGTTTTAGTGATGGACAGGGCTGGCATGTTCAAAATTATTCTCATGAATTTGAAGCTGAGGTCACTCATCAGTGAGATAAAGGACTCATTTCTTTTTTAATGCTCTTTGTTAGTTAATTTTAAGAAGCACTATTTGTTTTCAAGAATTCTTCAGTCAGTTACAGGTTTGTAATTAAAACTTTCAATTAAATCATTTAAGATAAATGGAAAAATGGAAAACTGTACAAAAAATCTAAGCTAATTCATGACATACTCTAATACAGCCAACTGCAGGAATCTCTCTGTGTCTCAGCACAGTATTTGTTTTGACAGGGAGTAGAAGAAATTCCCTAGGGAAACTTAAGTCTTTCCAAATATGGGAATTTTGCTGATCTGGGAGCAGGAAATGCTGCACAGTTAGAATTGCAGTGTTTCCTCTAGAACTTGGGATAGGCAGTTTCCTGCCAATAGAAACTCTTTTCCCTTTCTATCTTCTGGCTCCTTGAATTCCAACCCTTATTGCAGGAGTCAAAAAGCCCTGTTGTGCCATGCCACTACTTCCCTATGAAAGAAGAGGGGCAGTTCTCCACACCAAACTCACACCATGCAGTGCAGCTCTCTTTCTCCCTTTTCCTAAAAATAGGTACAGTTAGGTAAAAACAGGGAAAGGGTAGTGGTGAGCCACTGGCTAGCTGCTGATTTTTACACCTATAGATGATTGCTCAATGGGAGGAAGCACAGATCAATTCATGGAGAGCTCACACACATAGAGCTGCATGAGACAGCTTCAGAGGATTTGGAGGGCTGTGTGGAAGTGTCCAGAGATGAAGAAAAAGAAAGTATATTCTATTTTTAACTAATATTGGCAAAGCCTCTAATAGACAAGAATAAAACTACAGCATTCAGTCATATAGAATTCTGGGACTTAATCAGTGTTTGAACCATGATTTATTTCCCCCCCCCCTCTTTCTCACATTTAAATACCACCAGAATCTCACAAGTGGGTTGAAAGAATTGCACTTTTCTTAAATGTACAAAGGGCATAAGAGATCTCTTTAAAGTATGATTAAACTTTAAAAACTGGCATGATGATAATGCTGGGTTCTATGCACTTCACTTCTCTTGAACTATTTGGAAAAGCCATATGACTATGTAATGTTGTTTCTTCACATGGTCAGTACAGGAAATAATTGAAAAGAGAAGAAGGTTGGATCTAACTATAGGTTTGATTGGGTCTGGCTTAGCCAAGAATATGGAAGGGAGCAATATGACTTTTATTTGTAGGTAAGAGTTACTGTAGTGTTGGAGGAAAATTCTGAGAGTGCCTTGGACTGCAAGAAGATCAAACCAGTCCATACTCCAGGAAATAAAGCCAGACTGCTCACTTGAGGGAATGATATTTAAAATTTTAATTGCAAATTAAATTAAATTAACATTAACATTTTAAAAGCAAAACTAAAGTACTTTGGCTGCATAATGAGAAGATAGGATACCCTGGAGAAGATGCTGATGCTAGGGAGAGTGGAGGGCAAAAGGAAGAGGGGCCGACCAAGGACAAGATGGATGGATGATATTCTAGAGGTGACGGACTCGTCCCTGGTGGAGCTGGGGGTGTTGACGACCGACAGGAAGCTCTGGCGTGGACTGGTCCATGAAGTCACGAAGAGTCAGAAGCGACTGAACGAATAAACAACAACAAATGAGTTATAAATCCCCCTGTTCTACGTAATGGAGAATCAAATGTGGACTATTCTCAAAGCTTCTGCCCAAACTACATTAAACAAACCAAGTTCTTCAGAGAAGGACATTTGGTGCAGTATTCTTCTAAAGCTATATTGCAAGCAATGCCTTGAGACAGAGCTCTGTAGATTATTGGTTTTTCAGTGATATAATAATATATTAATGGTTCAGTAACTTTTAACAAAATATACTGCTCTACTATTACTAGGAATTGTCAATAAAGGAAAAAATGAAAACCTTCATTTAAAAGTTCTAAATATTTATTTAGAAAAGGCAGTTCAGTAGTCCAAGCTGTTAAAAAGGGATGCAGAATATAAAAAGCTACTGTTTTCCAGTGGTACAAATCTCCATGCCCTTTTAGTGTAATTTTCATTTAAAAGGAATAAACAGAATGACGTGTTCATCTTCTAAAATGGAATTGTGCCTAATTATTTAGCAGAGACTTGGTTTGTTAATCACTCCATAAAAACAAATACATGAACAAAAATTGCCCCTTTTCATTTTAAAGTCCTCCAGACTGAAAGTCCTGTTGTTCCTAATGGCACTTTAATAGCTCTTTCTTCTAAGATGTCTGCTTTTGAACAATAGGAGAATGTAAAGATTTGAATTCCCTGATCCATTTATATAAAGTCAAATACAATAGCATTATATTGGAAGCTCAGTATAAAAGAAGCCACAGGATATTCCTGAGCAGCAATGAAAGCATCAGGGAAACAAAGCCATTCCCACAACTACATTGGCCTCCTCATCAATTCATTCATTACTGGAGCTGAACTATCAACCAAATGCACCAGATAAATACAAAATGCAAAGCTAAAAATGCAACAGAACTTATTTCTGAAGGAAACAATCATCTATAGGAGTAAATTGCATGGTAATATTTTTCCTCGCACAGACATAAGTCATTTTAAATGCTACTTCTGAAGCCCTTAAGAACTAGACAGAGGCATTAACAGTAACAAGAACTGCGAGAGTCATTAACAAGACTGTATGCTCAAGTCAATGTAATAGAAACATCTACACAAAAAAGCAACTGAATTACATGTGCTTCTTCTTGGACATTTTAATTAATCTACTTGTTGAATTGCTGACGTGTGGAGTTTAAGTACAGTAAATTTCATTTACTGTAAAAACAGTAATAAAATTTAGAGGAGTTGCTAAAGCCCCTGGCTGTTGCTTTCAAGTCTGTTTATCTGACAATTAATCTAATTCTGTGACAAATTTAATATTCAAATACTCTATTTGCAATATAAAGTATTTATGAAGCTTCTGCTATGCAACCTATTTTGTTGTTTATTCGTTTAGTCGCTTCCGACTCTTTGTGACTTCATGGACCAGCCCACGCCAGAGCTTCCTGTCGCTCATCAACATCCCCAGCTCCACCAGGGACGAATCCATCACCTCTAGAATATCATCCATCCACCTTGCCCTTGGTTGGTCCCTCTTCCTTTTGCCCTCCACTCTCCCTAGCATCAGCACCTTCTCCAGGGTGTCCTGTCTTCTCATTATGTGGCCAAAGAATTTCAGTTTTGCCTTTAATATCATTCCCTCAAGTGAGCAGTCTGGCTTTATTTCCTGGAGGATGGACTGGTTGGATCTCCTTGCAGTCCAAGGCACTCTCAGAATTTTCCTCCAACACCACAGTTCAAAAGCATCTATCCTCCTTCTCTCAGCCTTCCTTATGGTCCAGCTCTCGCAGCCATATGTTACTACGGGGAACACCATTGCTTGAACTATGCGGACCTTTGTTGTCAGTGTGATGTCTCTGCTCTTAACTATTTTATTGAGATTGGTCATTGCTCTTCTCCCAAGGATTAAACGTCTTCTGATTTCCTGACTGCAGTCAGCATCTGCAGTAATCTTCGCACCTAGAAATACAAAGTCTTTCACTGCTTCTACATTTTCTCCCTCTATTTGCCAGTTATCAATCAAGCTGGTTGCCATAATCTTGGTTTTTTTGAGGTTGAGCTGCAAGCCAGCTTTTGCACTTTCTTCTTTCACCTTCATCATAAGGCTCCTCAGTTCCTCTTTGCTTTCAGCCATCAAAGTGGTGTCATCTGCATATCTGAGATAGTTAATCGTTCTTCCAGTGATTTTAACTCCAGCCTTGGATTCCTCAAGCCCAGCATGTCGCATCATGTGTTCTGCGTACAAGTTGAATAGGTAGGGTGAGAGTATACAGCCCTGCCGTACTCCTTTCCCAATCTTAAACCAGTCCGTTGTTCCGTGGTCTGCTCTTACTGTTGCTGCTTGGTCGTTATACAGATTCTTCAGGAGGCATACAAGATGACTTGGTATCCCCATACCACTAAGAACTTGCCACAATTTGTTATGGTCCACACAGTCAAAGGCTTTAGAATAGTCAATAAAACAGAAATAGATGTTTTTCTGAAACTCCCTGGCTTTTTCCATTATCCAGCGGATATTGGCAATTTGGTCCCTAGTTCCTCTGCCTTTTCTAAACCCAGCTTGTACATCTGGCAATTCTCGCTCCATGAATTGCTGAAGTCTACCTTGCAGGATCTTGAGCATTACCTTACTGGCATGTGAAATGAGTGCCACTGTTCGATAGTTTGAACATTCTTTAGTGTTTCCCTTTTTTGGTATGGGGATATAAGTTGATTTTTTCCAATCTGATGGCCATTCTTGTGTTTTCCAAATTTGCTGGCATATAGCATGCATTACCTTGACAGCATCATCTTGCAAGATTTTGAACAGTTCAGCTGGGATGCCGTCGTCTCCTGCTGCCTTGTTATTAGCAATGCTTCTTAAGGCCCACTCAACCTCACTCTTCAGGATGTCTGGCTCTAGCTCACTGACCACACCATCAAAGCTATCCCCGATATTGTTATCCTTCCTATGCAGGTCTTCTGTATATTCTTGCCACCTTTTCTTGATCTCTTCTTCTTCTGTTAGGTCCTTGCCATCTTTGTTTTTGATCATACCCATTTTTGCCTGGAATTTACCTCCGATGTTTCTAATTTTCTGGAAGAGATCTCTTGTCCTTCCTATTCTATTGTCTTCTTCCACTTCTGCGCATTGCTTGTTTAAAAATAATGCAACCTATTAGTTGGCCCATTTTCCTTTAATAAATGAGTGACACAATTGCTTTTGATACCTAGTAGACATTGGGGCTTGGAGATATCAACCACTCATCCAGTTTTTTTCTCACAACCCTATAGGCTCCCTTTTGTTTGCTTCTTTCATCACTCTTGCTGTTCTGAAAACACTTACAGTATATTCTTCTATCATATCAAGTAAGATGGCTTTTTATGTCAGCGAAGGCCTGTACTTTGGTCACAGAGATCATGATCACATATTTGATTTTATATGGCCAGCCCTATCATTAGGCTAGCCAGAGTGTTGGGTGACAGAACTATGTGTACCATGCATCTATCTGTAATCAACAGGGAGATTTGGACATAATTGGAGAATATTGTCCTGTCACCAGCATCGAACGATGTTTGCTATTGGTCTTGTTTGGTCGGTACATGGAAGAGGAAATGCCATTTTTCTCTTTTGTTCAGCAAAATATTTTGGTAAAACCATGCCTAATCTCACATCCTATATTGGAATCAAAAACACAGGCAATGTGTCATGAGCACTGATGGTGAGCAGGAGGGGTCCCCTGTCCAGGGGGGAAAACGCACGTGCAGTAGAGAGAATTTGAACTGTCATTCAGAGACACAGAACAGACCCGCCTTGACTTTTGGGGTTTATCTGTATGGGTTTTCTCACGCTGCTTCAGTTTGGTAGGATTTTCTGTCTACTGTAGCAGTAATAAAACACTAGAGACTTATTCCTTGTCTCAGCGTGGTTCCTGCTTGTCAGGACACAATGATTTGTCATTCCAATACTGACACATACTTCCAAACTACATAAAACCTATGTGTTAGGCTGACCATACGTCCCATTTTGAACAGGACAGTCCTGTTTTTTTAACATTTCCCGACCATCCTGTCGTTTTAATATAAATGTCAATTTTGTCCCATTTTTTTAAAATGTTGGAGCTGTTATTGGGAAAAGCAGGAAAAAATTGAAATTGAAGTTGAAAAGGAGGCCGACTTGGCAGTAGTTCTCAATCCTGTGGGAAACCTAGAGCGGGAACCGCAGGAACAGCTGATTGGCGGTGAGCAAGAGGAAGAGTCACTGCTGCCAATCAGTGCAGTGGAAGACAGTCAGAAAAGCATGCCCAGCAGAAAAGAAGCCAATTGGTTCTCAGGCCAAAACGGCGGGAAGAAAATAAAATAAAAGGGCGCACCAGAGAGGAACAGGTCGGGGACAAACATTCACTAGACTCCTCCATTCCTATTTTTCTGCCCCAGCTCACCACCGCCTTCAGCCCTCCTGCACTTCTACAGCCTGCTGCCACCTCCATTCCTGTCCTCCCATCCCAGCTCGATGCTGCCCACAGCCCTCCTGTAACCTCTCTGCCCAACACCACCCCTGCACCAGCCTCTCTGGACCCAACCACTGTCACACCTCCCCCTCCTTCACCTTCCCAGCAAGGACCAGCAAATGGATCTTAAAAACTCTTTAAAACTTTTTTTATCGTCTTACTTTTTCATGAATATGGAATATTACATAATATTACATAAGTTAACCCCATCCCGTTTTGCCATCCCAATGTCCCGTTTTTGTCTCAAGGAAATATGGTCAGCCTACTATGTGTGAGCAACTACCTGTGAGAGCCATGATGAACTGACACCCTGCTGGCTGGCAGGACAGCTTTGTGAGGAGAATTGCAGCTGGATGCTGCATCTGGACTAGCAAAATCTCTCTGGAAGAAGGAGAGATTGTTGAGATTGTCCATGTGACTCCAGGCAGCAGGTACTCATGAGTAGACTGCAGAAACTGCTGTTTTGTGGTTGGCTTATGAGTGGAGTGGCTGGGAGTCAGGATTTCATCAAGCTCACACTCACAAAGCAGCCTTTTATGGACATTAAGCTTCACCAGGCCTCATTTCTTAACCACTTTTTTTGGATTATTATTTTTTGTTTGTTTGTTTACTGGAGAGATTAAGACTCTTTGGACCAGCAAGGTTTTACAGTATTCGTCAGGTGAGTTCCCTCCTCCATAGAGAATGATGGTATAAATTTGATTTTAAAAGCTTTGAAAATATATGATTTTTGGACTGTGCTGAAAAAGGGTGCCCAGTATATGGATTTTTGAAAGTTAACAATGGATTAAGGGGCCAGAGGGATTTGGAATTATAGCTTTGAATTAATTATATTAATTATAATTTATATATAAATTGTTTTCTTGTGAGAAAATGTCAATTGCTTTGGCTTCTTCATAATAAGGAGAACTTGAAGGGAGGTCAAGGGAGCTAGAGGATAAAGAATATGGAGCAGATAAAGAATATGGAGCACAAATCTATACTGCGTGTTTCTTAATATCTTTCTACTAAACTTCTTGATAGAATGGATCAATTGCTTGACAAGATGGACAGGGCATGTTATAATGAAGATATAGAACAAGAACAAGTTGCAATGGATGTTTATGAAATTACCTTGGGGGTTTCCCTCGACGTAAAGTCCAGTCATGTCCGACTCTAGGGGGCGGTGCTCATCTCCGTTTCTAAGCCTTAGAGCCGGCGTTGTCATAGACACTTCCGGGTCATGTGGCCAGCATGACTCGGAACACCGTTACCTTCCCGCCGAAGCGGTACCTATTGATCTACTCACATTTGCATGTTTTCGAACTGCTAGGAGAGCAGGAGCTGGGACGAGCAACGGGAGCTCACCCCGCCGCGCGGTTTCGAACCGCCGACCTTCCGATCGGCAGCTCAGCGGTTTAACCCGCAGCGCCACCGCGTCCCCTAACAAGTTGCAATGGATGTTTATGAAATTACCTTGAAGGGGGCTTAAATGTAGCACAAATGGATGTGAGGGATGACTTATTCCCTAAAGGAGATGTACAGACAGCAAACCAAGAATCTGATTTGGACAATTTTTTTCTTACTAGATATACAAAAGAGCTCTGTTAAGGTTTTGAAGGACTTTATTAGAAGTTATAAGCAAAAGGATAAACTTTACTTAGCTCTGAAAGATTTTTGCCTTGAAACACAGATGACCAGCAAGCTACCTCTGGGACTCTTCTTGAATGGATTAAAGAATATTTTTAAAAACTCATGAAAAGAATACAAGGTTGGCTTTTTGATCAGGGCTAAAGGAGGAAAATACCATAGTTGTATCTAGTTGCCCTTACTGGATTTTTGTTGACAAAGAATGATTGACAAAGCATTTGGATCTTGTTTTTGTATTTAAGAGATGAGCTATGGGGAGAAGAGAGATTATGTTGTATTTAGAGATAGTGATAAGCTATTAAAATTGTTTTTACTTGCTGGGATGAAGGGGGAAGTTATTTCTTTTTTCTTTTTCTTTTTCTCTTCATTTTCCTTTTTTTCCCCACCCCTTCTTTTTCTTTTGTATTTTTGTAGTTCATTTACAAACTACATAAAATCTATACATACACACATACACACACACAGAGTATGTGTGTGTGAGAGAGAGAAAATCAAAAAGCCAAACATGACATGCTTAAATACCTCTTTTCATTCAGCCTATACTTTGTTTTAAAGTACGAATTTTAACTGTGGGAAAGTGAAAATTATCAAGATTATTGTAGATGAGGAGGGAAAAATTAATCCTATCCTTTCCTATTGCAGTTCTTACTAAAATCATACCACTGGTACTTGCACATGCATGGACATACTAATGAGCTCAGCAAAATTCATCCAAGTTATTTCTTCCCAACTTTGGAGCAATTCCTTGATGCTTAAACATCACCCTGAACCTCAAACCATACTGTGAAGGACAGACCTCTATCTGCTCCAGAGGTAAATAGAGAATGAGAATACAGACAGCTGAGAGAAAAAACAGATAGGAAAATCTCTTATGTGCTTTCTTCCATGCCTCTGAGGATTAGTGCTACAGTTTATTCATGTTGAGATTTAGCTTTTTTCACAAGGTTATGGTAAAGTTTGCAGCACATGTGTATTGAGAGGGAAGATCAAAACTTCGTCTGAACACACTTATTACTTTTTACAAACATTTCTATCCCACCCCATTCAGAGAATCTGGGTAGCTCATTAGAACCACAGAATCACACAATCCAATGTGAGAATAGTAAAAATCAATTAATTGTTTTAAAAATTAAGTCCATGTAATTAAAATAAAATTAAAACAAGTCTTAAAAATTGATAGCAGTCTAGTAATTTCATGGTATGAAAGAGCACTATTTTCACCACCTTCCTAAAAGCTAGCAATATAGGAGATATCCACACTTCAGGGGCAAACTCTCCCATATGGCCAAGACTTTCCCCAAAAAGGTCTGCTTTCAGGATGCCAGAAGCCTAACATCCAGGGTGATGATCTGAAGCATCGTCAGACTGAAAGCACACAGTAAATAGATTCTGTTTGGGGGTCTGCCTAGTAACAACCTGAACCACAAATGGCCTTATGGGTCAAAATCAGCACTTTGAACTGGGCCTGATTCAAACATATTGGCAACCAATGTAGAGCCCACAATACAGGTTTGCCATCAATTAACGCAGCTGTTTGCTGCATTCTGCACCAAATAGAGGTTTTGGCTAATCTTCAAAGGCCACCTCAAGTAGAATACATTGCAATAATCCAATCTTGAGGTGAGGAAGGATGACTGTCACCAAGGACTTCTTCTTCAAAAAGGTCCACAACTGATGCACCAGCTGAAGTTGGACAAAGGTTTCCCTGGACACAGCCTCCACTTGTTGAAGCAGAAGACATGTACTCAGGAGAATCCTCATGTAATGGTTTGGCCACTTCAGGAGGAGTATGGCCCCTTCTAGAGTTAGGAGCTGGATAGTTTCTGAATGAACAGCAACTCCATATTTCAGCCAGTTTTATCTCACACAGTCCTTCATTGTCTCCAAAAACTGGGTAAGGACATCCATTACATCTCCTGCATGGTCTGGGATGGAAATATACAAGTGACTGTCACCCCCATGCTGAAAATATCTCCTCCTAAGTCAATGGATGACCCTCCCAGCAACATAAAAGAAAGCTGAGCCCTGTGATACCTCACAAAGAAGTGACTAGGGGCTCAGTTGTTCATCAGTGATCATTACTGATTGAAACCATCTACTGAAGAAGTTGTGGAACCACTATAAAACAGATCAGCAACTCCTAACCATCTCAAATGATCCACAAGGATACCATGGTGAAAAGTTTCAAATGCATGTGAGAAGTAAGCTCCTGAACAGTTCTTGAGGAATTCAACACTTGATCTTATGACTCCTTTCAACACTGCTGGGTATCTTCTCTTCCAGTTCATGTTTTGGCTTCTAAGTGGGTCTCACTATTTAAGTGGGACTACTCACTTGTATATATTCACAATTAAGAATTGCCCTCCAGTCATAAATGATTTCATGTTGGAAACTGTAGAAATCTAACCAAACCCTATTGTTGCCTCATTCATTGGAATAAACAAACAGCAGCAGAATAAGGCCATATTTGCCATCAGTATATTATTTATAGTACAACAAAGTCACAGTAGTTTACTTATTCAAAGAAGTCACAAAATTTACTAACATTGTTAGTTAGTTTCAGAAATATCACATTTTCTCTATTATCAAACTTGCAATGTAGTATAATAGAACAAACAAGATGGTTCTCAACTAGATAGCCACTGCACTTTGGAATATCTAAAGTGATTTGTAGATGCCATAATTACCTTGAACTCATCCAGAAGTCCTATTAATTTCAATGAAATTTATTTTTAGACAAGAAAACTTACATTTATACCATGAAAAATGGTTTGTGTGTATGTGAATGGATCATCCTATGAAAAAGCAGTCCAGATCCAGTTCTTGTCACCTCCGGATAAAAATATTGGACCAGGTGATGAAGATCTTAAATAGCCCATCACAGTAGAAAATATTGGTCTAAAATGAAGGAATCATTTGACCTCATATAAAGAATCTTCCTGATTCCTAGTACACGACAGTAAACGAAGATAAATTGACTAATGTACAGTAATGTAAAAATTAGCCATCTTGCTGAGTCATGTACCTACTTCATGCTTTATTTGTGCCCACAAAACGAAGACTCAAAGGGACATAAACGTTGAAAGGTGGTTGAAGAAAATTTATACACTCATTCATACTATACTGGGAGAAGAGTACTAAACCTTCATTTTTCACCTTTGCTATAAGCAATGAGAACTTATATTACATAACATTACAGAATGTTAGATAACTTCAGCATTATTTCCCTTTGTTCTGTACATGAAGGTAAAAGCTGATGGAAAAAACCTCCAACCATATATTCTTGCTTTAGAAATAAAATTATAGAACACCTTCCTTTGCAGCCCAATTTGAGAAAATTATTGACAGCTGCGGATAAAGAGCCAAGCATGGGGGAGGCATAGGCAATGTGAAATCAAACTGCGTTAACAGAACCCATTTCATTTTTTTTCTGAGGCACAAACAAAAACGAAGTGCAGACATCAGATGAAAAGGATTTACCATCCTTTAGTTCCTGTTTTCTTTCCAACAAGGAATCCTGCAGAACACATGACATAAATAGGTATTTTGCCTTGGAATGATTGTTGTTGCTTATTCAGTCAGTCGCTTCTGACCCTTCATGACTTCATGGATCAGCCCACACCAGAGCTTCCTGTCAGCGTTGCCACCCCCAGCTCCCCCAAGGTCGAATCTGTCACCTCTAGGACATCATCCACCCATCTTATCCTTGATTGGCCCCTCTTCCTTTTGCCTTCCACTCTCCCTAGCATCAGCATCTTCTCCAGGGTATCGTCTTCTCATTATGTGGCCAAAGTACTTCAGTTTTGCTTTTAAAATTTTGGGTGACTATTTTATTTCAGGGCATTATGGCACTTTGCTACCACTGGAATCATAGGTGCTATCACTTGAATACCAGCTGCTTGGGACCAACAGCCAAGGAGGGCTAGCCTCCTGCCCATCTTGTGAGCTTTTGGAATGCATCTGATTGGTCACGATGTGAAATAGATTGCTGGATTAATTGAGAAGTTTTCTGTTCTTCAGTTGTTTACTTCACTCAAAGGAAGCTTAATTTTCGAAGTTCATGGGTCTCCTAGTCTAGGAATGGGTGCAGCCAGCACACTAGACAAATCCATGAAGAGGGGCCCCTTGGCCATGGCTGCCACATGAGACTAAGAGGAAGCTAGACTGTGCACTAACTCTATCTGGGGGAGTGCTACCCTATCAGTTAAAGGTGAAAACCACTTGGCGCAGTGGAGCCGCAACCCGTTCTTATCCTTCCAGAACTCAGAGTTTCCAAGCACTGGGTCCAAACCTCTACAGAATCACTTGTATGGCTGCGGATGGGAATATATAGCTGAGTATCATCAGCATATTTATGGAATTTCCTCCCATGCTGATGGATGACCTCATCCAGTGGTTTAATGTAGATGTTAGAGTTAGGATATTTTAAAAGTTACTTAATTCAATATTGTCTATTGAATAGATAGACCGAAACTAAGGTGCATTATATCTTTCCAGTGCAAGGAAGGTTAATTCACTACCAATAATCATTTAAACAAATCAAATCAATTCATTTCTCAATTAATGTAGTAGTGAAGAAATAAACACCAAATATGGCTGGATATTAAGCTTTGGAGTTGTATCTGCCCATTCTCCCTTGTTGCTCCGTATGTAAAAAATCTCGAGCTAAATGATACTAGTTATCTTGTCTACCTGTTCACCAGGATTCTCGGGTAGCTCTCTTACCTCTTATGAAAGTAGTATTTGATTGTCCATGCAAGTAAATTCCACACATTCACTCTGGCAATATTCTACCTCTGGAAGTGTATTACTGTATTCACTGGATTGTGGTATATGATGCTAAGTTTCCTTTGAAACCTATAAGAAGAATCAAATCCAGATGGCTCCCACCTTGATGACATTCAGGAAACTATTAAAAACCTGGCTATTCTCCCAGGCTCTGGGCAGAGTGAAAGCTGAGTACCTGCTGGATGGGTTTTCTTTGGTTATATGTTGTTTTGGTGACCATTCATGATTCTTGTTTGTGTTTTGTATATTATAATTTGAATTGTAAGCTGCCCAGAGACTTTGAGACTTGGGTGGCCTGTGAATTTAAATAAATAAATAAATCTGATTTTGTCTTTTAAAGCATACTTAATCCGTTTGTGTGTTTTAAACAATTTTAACTTCCTAATGTGGAAGACATTGCCATTAATCATTGGAAATGTTTTACTTAAAAACAGGCAAACTAAATTCTATTTACTCAGTTTACTCAAATACATTGAGTAGCATGGGATTATGCTGTATTAATATGCTATATATTAATATAGTTAGCTCATATTAAAGTATTACTTTAGCTTCATGTAACAAATGGTAAGGACTAATTGTATAATAGTAACTAACACAGCTAGATGGTTTAGAGCCTTATTCCTTGATCTGGGAGCTTGTGTCCTTAGAGACCATATACCTCAAGGATGATGGAATGGCTTACACATCCTTATTATATATACTCTCTAACAAAACAGAAACAACACATATCAAAGGACCCCTTTGTAAGTTCTTCACTCTCAAGATTTCTGTGTTATAGCACCTGCCCTCTGAAATGAGGTTCCCACCCAGATCCAGATGGCCTCCAACCTACCAGTGTTTTGAAGAGGCTTGAAGACCTGGTGAAGATCTCAGGTGAGCAAAGCCCCCTTGGATTCTTTTTTCCAGTCCAGTCCAGTTTCTTTCATTTTGCTATCTTTTATTCCTTATTTTTGTTTCTGATTGTATTTTTTAAATATTTTTACTTGTGAGCCACCCAGAGCTGTGGGGAGTTGGGTGGCATACAAATTTAATTTATGAATGAATGAATGAGAGAACTCAGGAAGAACTTATCTTGTCTTCATTATCTAGCAATAACCTAAGTAACTGTCTAAGAGTTTTACTGCTCATGTCATGTATGTAAGTATGTAACCTATATAATCCTACAACAGGACTCACTAAGGCTTGGGGTCTGGCAACTTGCCCCAATCAATCAAACAATTATTTGAATCCCTTCCAGTCCTTTTGGTAAGTTCTTTGGGTGCATTTTCCACTACATTTATCATATATAATTTCAGAATCCCTTTCCCCTCAAATTATATTTATTTTGTTCATTTCAAATGACATATTCCTAAAATTTGTCTGTGTCTTCCATCTTGTCTTGGAATAAATTGACTTCTTCTCAATGATAAAAACTGCCATCTCCAAATATATTTCTTCACCAAAAAATTCCACACATTGCTATGGTTTCATTTATCGCTGGGGAGGTACAAACAGTAAAATATGCTTAGTATTACAGTATAAGTTATTCTTAGTATTATAAATTATTCTAAGAAACCATTAATCAGAGTGCTTAAACAACTTTTAGTAGGGGCAATTGATTCCTTAACAATAAATTGGATTCATTCATTAGTATACAAATGTACATGCCACTGATGAAATAATATGAATATACTTAGGAAGGATATATTTTATTAGTTGTATGTACAAAAAGCCTAACTGGGTCAGATTTAGGCTTCTATAGTTCATCTTTTGGGAGGAAAAACAGTATATCAATAAAAACAACAATATTATGTTCTCATAATGTTTAATCAGTGGACAACGGGAAGCCCACAAACAGAATCTGCAATAGCATCCTCTTGGTTGCATTCTCCAGCACTTCATAGTGAGATACATACTGGCCTTAATACTAAGCAGTAGTATACAGCAGGTCCCTGGTTGAAGAACAAGTTCCATTCCTAAGTCTGTCCTTAAGTCAAATTCGTATGTTAAGTCAGAACAATTATTTAGCATCAGTTAGTCAAATGTTTGTCTTACTATATAGTATATATTTTACCTTTCTATGCATATAAAATACTTAAGAAGCACTTCCAAATACAGTAAAATATCTTAAACCTGATTTATCCTTCAGGAATATCTGTTCCCTTTTAAAAGCTGTTCAAGTTGGTGGCCATCACTACATCCTTGGGTAGAGAATTCTACAGCTCAAAATCATACTATGTGAAGAAATAGTTCCTACTATCAATGTTGAGTCTCCTATTGAAGCAGTCACTCAGCTATTTTTTATTTCTTGGGAGGAGGGGTTCCTCCCTGTTTACTTTCTCCACACAATTCCTTCAACATTCATTTTAGCATGTAACCTCTAATTAAAAGTTTTGATCATTTTGATTGTCCTTTTCTGTATTGTTTCTCACTTTACAATATATACAAAAAGGAAAACTGTATTCAAAATGTCATCACACCATAGATTTGATTAAGGTCATTAAGAGATTGCAACTTTCCTTTTTTATTTCTCTCCTAATTCTCCCCCTTTTCTACACTGGTCGTACAAAAGCTCTACATCACAACACTAAGATATAACAAGTTATATGCATGATGCATAAAATAACCTTCACAAATAAATAATTCAATAAAATAAAATAAAACAGCATGAAAGCACACAAAAAATAATGCAGTTCATAGAAAACAGAGAGCAAAGATTAAAACTGGGTTTACATATAATTAAGTGGATTGCTTAACCAAAGTTTATGGATTAGACTACAATTGTTTGAAAGCACTCAATATTCTAAGACATAACCTATGGTTTTAAAGCTGCAATGTCTGGATTCACAAAACAGATAATCAATACATCTTGATAGCTAGATTGCTCATCCATTGTAGATATTTCATATCAGAAATACTATCAGTACTGAAGAGGTCTAAAAACCATCTAGTCCAACTCTTTCCTTAAAGGAGGATATTGCAACCCCAACCATGTAAGCACCACTGTAATCATTCCATTATATCTACTACTTAGAGTACTGCCTGCCAGACTAACAACTAGTTTCTAGACTTTTGAGCAAACTTGCTTGCTAAACTATGGATTTACACACAGATACACACACAAATTACTATTATGTATTATCCTGTGTTTTCAGAGGTCTAAGGTCTAAGGTAGTGTTTGATTGGAAAAACACTATGGTTTGTGGTCTCTTTGTGATAATAGTTTAATAAACTTTATTTGCTCATTCTCTACAAAGAAAAGCAAGTGCTCTCCAAGGTGGTTCATCTGCAGGTAGCTTACAGCTAAACAGTTCCAGCTTCCTCTAGTTCTACCCAAATGTAAATTGCCAAAATACCTTCTAGCTATCTCTCAGTCCCTTTCCCAATTAAATTCTGATACATAGTAAACACTAGCTCCTATGATGTCTTAAGGAACTTTGGAAATATACTTGAGTGCAAATGTACTGTGTGAGTTTTGTAAATGAATCCAATATAATTAGCAGGTTTGTTCTCTGCACTTTGAATGCTAGATTTAGTTTACGCAGAAGACAATTTCCTTAGTCTACACTCCTAACAGTAGCTATGAAGGAGAGATATTCCACCTGCTTTGAAGAAAGTGGCAGTCCGCCTTCTGGACAATTTTCATTTCCAGAAGGTGTAGGCATGCAGATCCAAAGGACTGCGGGGAAAATGGATTACAGCATCTGGGTTTCGGGAAAGGTTATAGTACTGAGACTGCATTGATCACACTTGTTGATGACCTCTGGAAGGTTTGGGAGGGGGGTGCTACATTCATCCTGGTCTTCCTTGATCTAACACAATTGGGTTTTTGCTTTCCTCCCACCTTCATGGCATGAGCATGTCATGCAACTAATATAATAAGTTGGACTCTAAGCGTGAGGCACAGTCTGAGGAGATGCCAAAGGGACGTACTTACCCTGTTATCTGGGAATGGTTTGATCCTGTTGGGCCTGAGGAAGTGGACAGGATCCTCCAGACTGCAAATGCAACCACATGCCATCTTGACCCTTGACCCTCCTGGCTGGTAAAATCAGCTTGGGAGGTGACTTGTGGTTGGGTCCAGGCGATGGTTAACACATCCTTGAGGAAGGGGGAGTTTCCAGCTGCCTTCAAGGAGGCACTGGTACACCCCCTCCTCAAGAAGCCATCCCTGGACCCTACTATACTGGGCAATTTTCACACTGTCTCCCACCTTCCCTTTTTGGGAAAGGTGGTTGAGAAAGTGGTTGTGTTGCAGCTCCAAAGGATTCTGGAGGAAACAGATTATCTGGACCCCTTTCAGTCAGGTTTCAGGCCAGGATATGGGACAGAGACTGCATTGGTCACACTTATGGATGATCTCTGGTGAGGGCGGGATGGAGGGAGTGCATCTATCCATCTATTCTTGACCTCTCAGCAGCTTTTGATACCATTGACCATGGTATCCTTTTGGGTCGGCTCAGGGAATTGGGGGTGGGTGGCATAGTCTTGCGCTGGTTCACCTCCTTCCTCCAGGGCTGGTCCCAATCAGTGGTGATAGGAGAGGAGAGATCTGCCTCTCAACCCCTCCATTGCAGGGTGCTGCAGGGTTCAGTTCTCTCTCCTCTCCTATTCAACATCTACATGAAACCACTGGGTGAGATCATCCATCATCACAGGATGAGGTATCATCAATATGCCGATGATACTCAGTTATATATCTCCATCCCGGGTGAAGTAAGTGATGTGGTAGCTGCCCTCTCCAGGTGCCCGGGGGCTGAGGGGGTCTGGATGGGGAACAACAGGCTTCAACTGAACCCTGGTAAGACGGAATGGCTGTGGGTTGATGGCTCTTCTGTATCCAGGAAGTTATCATCTTTAGTTCTGGAAGAGGTTGCACTGCCCCATTCAGACCCGGTGCATAACTTGGGGGTCCTTCTGGACTCATGACTCCTGATCAATGAGCAGGTGGCAGTCATGGCCAGAAGGCCCTTTGCGCAACTTTGTGTTGTGCACCAGTTACACCCTTTCCTGGATCGAGAGGCCCTCCAAAGTCATTCATGCCCTGGTCATCTCCCACATAGACTATTGCAATGCGCTCTACATGGGGCTACCCTTGAAGAGTATCCGGAAGCTTCAACTCTGCAGTGGCACTCACCCTCTGGAATATTCTGCCCCCGGAGGTGAGACAGGCCCATTTGCTCCCGGACTTCCAGAAGAACCTAAAAACCTGGTTCTGCTGCCTCGCTTGGGGTGGGAGGGGCACCAGTTCATCTTGGGGGTGGCTATTATAGATCTCTCCCCAACTAACAAGATCTGTGCTGCTGGATTTTATATTTTATATTTATTTTATTTTTATAGAGTTATTTATATTGTAATCTATGTTTTAATTCTAACTGTAAACCGCCCAGAGTCCCCTTTTTGGGAGACATGGGCGGTGATAGAAATTTGAAATATAAATAAATAAATAATAGTTCATTGCCGTTAAAATGTATGGATGATCAAGTGAACATCTAAGTATGTTTTTTGTTGCTTGAGAAATGAGATTGCTTGATGTGCACTAAATTAGTTATGCAAGCATTCATCTCAAAATAGATTTGCAACCACGTTGGACCACCTCACCATACATATCTGTTAGTAAGTCAGGAGGAATGTTATGCTAATCTAAAGTGGAAGATGGCATTACATTAAACATACAGCTACCACCAAAAATGACAGCATTGGCTTTAATTGTTATCTGGTAGTTATGACATGTGCATTATGTTCCCACACCACTAATAGCACTCAATACTAATATACGATATCAAAATACCAAAATATTAGTATATTTTACTGGACACTGGAGTGTGGGAGTATGATTTAAAACTGCAGCTGTTGGGTATTGTTCCTATTCTTTGTGCTGTCCGATATTGTTCTTATTTGTATTATAAAAGCTCCCTTTGAATTTGAGCTTGAGAAAGAGAAATACCAGTTCCCCTTAGTTTCCCAGTCTAAACCACAGCTCTGCTGTATCTTTAAGGTCTCCCATCCAAGTCCTAACCAGGCCCAACTTTGCTTAAGTTAACCAGTGTTGCCAGTGTTGAGGTTTGTGTGACAAAGTTACACACGGTGAAAGTGGAATGCCCCAAGTGCCTCTTTTCCCTTTCTTTTTGATGAGGCCTAGACATGAATCATTATACTCGGGGTCTTTAAAAAATAATTTCTGTGGGAAAATAAATCCAAGATGAACAAGGGAGATTTATAATTTGACATTTTGTAACAATTGCTTCAATTTATGCCCCAAATAGCAACAAAATAAAGTTCTGCAAAACATTGTTTTCAATCAGTTCTTGAAATTGCAGAGGGATATATTCTAATTCTTGTAGACATAAATGTTTCCCCCCCCAAACATAGATAAATCTGCTTTATCTAAAAGTAACTGGTGAACTCCCTCAAAATATATCCTCTCTTTTCAATGCATGGAGATAAAAATACCCCTGCAGAGAATGAATATACTTACTACTCTTCAGTCCATAAAATGTACTCAAGCACATGTGCTAGATTGCTAACAGAACTCAAAGGCCCAGAAGGTGCAGCTCTTATATGTGCATATCACAACCCAATAATTGGAAGATTAAACAGAGAAACCTCCAGACCGAAGAGGAGGCTTTTTTAAAAACTTAATTATCTTTTCATGTTTTTTTAACTACAGTATGGGACACCAGCCAAGCATTTATGAGACAGGGTTGTTTATATCTCTGGCATCAAAAAGAAAGGAAAGCAAAAACAAATACAATGCAAGTGAATGAATGAAGCAATTAGAATTAAATTTCAAGAATAACCCAGTTTGGGACTTAGAACAAAGATAAAAATGATTTTCAATCAGCATGGTTTAATGGAAGTAAATGAGACCTATAAGAGATTATTTTTTGTTAAACAGAAATATTCTAGAAAAGGCAACAAGTCAGAAATTGCTGCTTTATAGTATCAAGAACAAAAGAACTATTACTTCTATTTGGGATGGAACTAAGCATATCTCCGCAATGACAGATGTGATGGATCCATTTGTTAAATATCACTCAAGAGTATATAGTAAATAGACATCTGATCCAGGAAAGACTAAAGGGTATTTGAACACATTACTTGCAAAATTTATAGATCAACAAAAGGAAGTTCTCAATAAACTCATAACAGAAGATGAAACCAAAGCAATTAAAAAACATTTAAAATTGAGCAAAGCTTCTGGATCTGACAGTATTTATGCAATATACTACAAGATTTTTCAAGGAATTTTATTTAAACCACTAATTCAGGTAATTAATGAGATTCAGCAACACAAAGAACTTCCACCATCACCCATTCAAACACCCAGTGTTTTCTAAACACTGACATTTAACCAACTTAATGTGGATATAAATAGAATACCTTTTCTAGAATGGAAAACTTCTAAGATACTTAAGAGTTCTCTTCAACACTAGAAAAACTTCCACTGCAAACAATGACAAGAAAATAATTTAAACCAGCTTAAGTCCTAGTTGAAATATTTTCCCAGGTTGGAGGCATGGAGAAGGATTGGTAGGGTTTTGTATTAGAAAGATCCACTGCTCCATCTAAGAAAAGTTTTCCTTCTCCCCACCATCCTCTTCCCACTTCTCAATATTTTTGACTTGGGAGACTGAGGAGGAAGTACCTTGTGGATTCTGGAATACCCTTGCAACACCACAGAATTGTAGCCTAAATATAGCTCAGTGTAGATGTGGTTGCTTCCAATCTTGTGGCAAAGAGGTATACCACAACTGATGGAATGCCAAATGGTGATATGCAATTTAGTTCATCAATGCACCACCAATTATCAACAGAAGATCCTTCAAAGTTTGCTCAACACAGAAACATGGTAGATCTGACCGTAAAAGTTTAAGTATTCACATGCAAAGAAATACAGATTAAAAACAGCTCTCTCCTCTATTTAAGCACAAAAATAGGGAGCAGAAGACACTTTGCCTCATTGGAAGAATCATACCTGGCTCTCTGTTTGTGTCCATTCATCACCATGTCCCACCATCCTTAAAATGAGACCAATATACTAAATCAAAGGGAAGAAAATCATACACCTGTATGAATTTCCAAATATGATTAACATATTGGACTATTTGGGTGCACAAGAACCATCTAGGTTGAAGTTTGCACAACACAATACAGTAAGATACCTTTTAGTTGAATATTTTACTTTTAAACAAAACACAGATGTTTCCAACTACATTTAACAAAATTACTAGAGATAGCTCAGCCCTTACAAAAAAATGCAGATTTATTTTAATAAATCAGAGAATTATAGAGTTCCAACTTTGAATTTCAACAGTGTTACTGACAAGCATTTGGCAATATAACAACACTGTCATCTTCATACATTATAGTTTGCCGAAGAATCATACCTGACTCTGTTTGTGTCCATTCATCACCATGTCCCACCATCCTTAAAATGAGACCAATATACTAAATCAAAGGGAAGAAAATCATACACCTGTATTTACTGTTTTAATTTATATTACCAAACTCCCATTAACCTTGCATACCTCACCGAACATATGCACTGAAAGCATGAAGTGCAATTTTATCCAGTTCTAGAAAAATTCATTTACAGCATATTATATAAATATCCCAAATCCATAATTGGGTAATACTTTTATAACAGACAAGGAAAATAATACAAAACGATGTGCAAGCTATTCAGCCCTCTAGAATTCTTCATCAGAAAAAACGCAGGATAGGAAAAAGCAATGAAGTCCAAAAATATGGCAAAAAAATTGCAGTATACAGGCAGTCCCAAGATTAAGTTTGTAGGCTGAATGTAGAGTCACTGTTGGGTAGTGTTATCAGAAAAGCTTTAGACAGAAAGACCACTTGTCTAAGAGATCATGAGACTAATATTCCTGCTGAGGTCAACAGTATTTGTTCCCAAGAAAATGTGCACAGGGATGCCATTTTAGACCTCAGCACTCTACCCATATACTGTATCTGGGAATATGAACAAATGAGTTCAATGGGGCTAATTTTTGAGTTAGCATGCATTATCTGTCTTTCCACAGGTGACTTTGAGAACATAAACATACATGCTTACTAAGAACTTGGAATTTGTTGTTCTATGAAGATCTATTGGCCTTGGGTATAAAAAAATATATAATACACTACACACCCAAGTGTAAAATCTTGGACTGAAGAAATGTGTTCACTTTCCACCTTCAAACTGGCCCTTTACAGACATAATTCAAAGTATTATCAATATGACTATGCAGTCAAAGTTCAATCTGTTCAATAAGTGAACTGCTTTATAATGGAACTGTGCTTTATACACGCATATAAAATAAATGTAACATAAGTTATCTTAGTTTCTACATTTTCTTTGTACTTTAGCAAAGATGTGTGTTGGTTTTTATGTTTTTATTGTTTTTACTATTGTTTGTGAGCTGCCCAGGGTTATGTTGCATACAATGGGCAGCTATATAAATATTTTAAATAAATAAATAAAACAAAATAATAAAATTATTTTAAAAAAAACATACATGCTGCACCACTAGTCTCCCTCTTTCCAAGACAGTCCTCTGTTTTTTGTTTGGAGTTGGTACACTGATAGGGAAAGGAGAGGGTATGAAAGGAATAAGCTGTTCCATTCTGTTCAACATAAAGTATATTTTTATCAATTAATGCAAATGTGGCCACCCTGCTGTGATTTTAGGCTACTGTTTATCCTTCCCACCTTTAAACATCATAGGGTATGACAGTTCTTTGTATGGAGAACACTCTTACTCATATGAATTCAGAAGAAAATTCACTGGCTTTATGCCCAACAAATATGGTTGGGAATGTTGCTTTAAATATGTTAACATAAATCTTTGTGAGCATATCTCAAAACAGAATTGGAAAGCTAGTACACAAAATGAAAAACAATCAGCATTTGTTCTACAACATGTTGTAGCTATACTGGATACATGGATTGAATAGGGAGGGAGGGAGGGAACAATCCTGTTAATTTTAATTCAACTGAAACCCACAATTAAACTGATATTACAAAGCTCCAGACTAGACTAAATTGGCCCTTTTAATATGTACTGCAGGCTGGAGAACATTGTTGATGCCTTCACTCATGTCTTACATTACTAGGACATGTTTTTCCTCCAGTAGGAGGAATGTATTATAATAGAATGCTTGACGTAACTGTATTATTATATATAACTTCATACTGTTTTACTGCACCAGCTAACCTAATTCAGCATAGTTGGAACATGTTAGCATTAACCACTGAATAACTGAGTGCATATTTTGAATGTGTTTCTGCCATGTGTTCTCCCAAGATGTGTTTTCTTCTTCAGAGTCATACAAATCATAAAAAGCCAAATGTTTCCTGACTTTTCTCCAGCATATGATTGAATGTAGAGTATTACATGTACAGTGTATATTATCTGCATCCGCTTGACCACAGGTTCAAAGGATAGTTGCCTTGCTTTCAAGTCCCTCTGGGAAGAAAGTGGAAAGAAACAATCTTCTTTGTGGCAGGACCTGCAGTCTGATGATAAATTAATATAATAAAAATCATCCTCCATCACATGCAGATGAAACTATCTACTTTACACGTTATCAGTATCTAGTTTGTTTTATCCTGGGGAATAAAAAATGCAAGTTTTAAAACACAGGGAGGTAAGAGGAAAATGAGCTTGCTCGGCCATCCATCACTCCATTTTTTTTCCACTTCTGCTGTCGCCTGTTATTCTTACAGGGCTTTGTCTCTCACTCTTTTACATCCTGTATGGCTGCTGGACTTAAAGCTTCCATTTCTTTGCTGTGTTTTAGTATTAGGCAACATTGCAGGCTGGATCTTTATTCTGTCCCCTTTGTTGTTTCCAGTCTTTTACATAATCTTTGGATTAGGAACTCACTAAGGCGTAGATCATGCTGAACATAAAGGGGAAAAAAAGGAATAATATGAAAAGATTTCCTTGAAAGATGCAGATCCCTTTTATTTTAATAAACTATTTTATACTATGATGTCATGTTCTATTTATTCTGTACTTGGGTAGCATGCTTTCACTGCATCTCTACAGGTTATATTTAAATTACGATGGATTCATCAGTGATAACAAGAAAATATGCAAGACATTTTTCTTTATGAGTTTCTATTTTCTCCCCAAATCTGACACAAAGACACTACATCCCTTATGCAGTAGCTCTGAAAGTTGATCTCTGAAATTTCTGCCAGTAATTCTCTGAGATATATGTAGAATTTATATTTAAATACTGCTTCTTTATTTCATTCTCTTTTTCCTCTGGGACAGAAGGGACAACCATCAATGAGAATTTTTAAAGAGCTGCAATGTAATTTTTGAAATATAATTATACTATAGAGTCCATTAAAAAATGCCCCTAATTAGAAACTGCTTTGTAGAACAATTCTAATGAAATTCACTCAGTGCTGCAGTAATAGTCAAATGAGATAGGACTGTATTTCTGCATATGGTGATTTGTCTTTATATTGTAGATTGTATCTAATTATGCATTTACTTCTTTCATGGAGCTCGGGGCAGCATGCATGGATTCATAAGATCATACCCCATTTTGAAACTGACCATACTCACTTAGTTTCAGCAAGATTTTTGTGTACTGTATGTCTTCACATTTTTCAGTTACACAGAAGTTGGGTTTACACAATCGACTATCCTATGATTAATTGAGTTATGGTATTCTGAGTTGCCTGGGTTTTGTTCAACACACTGAACTACAAACCAAATTTGAATCTAGTTTGTAGTGTAAACTCAGCTAGAACATGAGTGATAATTGATCTGGACTTTAACAGGAAAAGGGTAAGCAGAATCTGTTTCTGACTGTAGCTCATTTTTCTGCAGGTCCTTCACCCGCTTCTCCAAGTGAAGAAACTTTCTGATAATAGAACTTGAAAAATGCCTGTCAGCAATTGTATAGCTGCTATGGATCATTCTGTTTGTATTCCACAATTAACTGGAATATTAGTCCAAGTGTTGAATGAACCCAGGAACCTAGTCCAAGTGTTGAATGAACCCAGGAACCTAGACAATTCAGTGTCAGAAGACGGATCGTTTAAAGTACCCTGGATTAATCATTTGGCAAAGCCATGTAGTACAAACTCAGAAACCTAGTTAGTGATCGTTCAATCAGTCCTTCAAGGAAATGAGTTGGAGCTGAAAACGCAAGGCATGCCATTACAAAACTCGCTGCTGGCTGCCTGGCCTAGACTGACAAACAGAAAGGGGCCACCAATGGATTGAAGTTTGATCTCCTAGTGTTCATGAGATGTGGAGTCCTTGGTGATCTCTGAGCTTAGCTGTTTGCTTGCAGATATTTCATTACCCAACTAGGTAACATCATCAGTGCTAGTGACTGTGGGGTTTGCTCCCTCTTTATATACAGTAGCTTGCCCTGCCAGTTTTGGTGGGGGTGTGGTTTTCTCCCTGGTAGTCCCTTGATTATGGTATTGTTTTCTGCTTGATTGTTTGTTTGTCTGGTGTTAATCCCTGCTTATCTGGGTGTTGGTTGCTGGAGAGGATATGTTTTAGTCTTTTTGTTTCCTTCTTAGCTTTTTTTATTGTCTCTTTTGAATAGCGTGTAAATGTGGTTTATCTCTATGTGTCTATGACATTATTAACCTCATGGTTAATCAACCTCAATTTATTAATTAACCTTAATTAACCTGATATTAGTAGCCTCCTGGTTAATAACAATAACAACCTGATGGCCCTTGAGCTAGTAGAACTTGTATTCCCCTATGAACCTCCAAATAATAGGGTGGCAGTGCAGCTCATATTGAGGAAAGACACATTTCTAAGATGTTCACCAGTTGCCTTTTACAGAAAATGAGGCCATGCTTACCAGTACAGATAGTAGAAGAATGAGAGGAGATAGAAAGCTAGTTTACACCAGGCTTCCCTTTGACAGTAACTCAAGGTATCTGCATTCATCACCGCAGGTGGGTCATATGCTAGCTCTGTGCTGTCTGCTGGACAATGGAAATACCTGAAAGAAAAGAGAACACAAGAAAATCTTCAAGATTGTCACTAAAATTATATCAAGCCACAAGTAGGTCTTTAATTGGGTGTTCTGTTCCCAAGTGCTTCTTTGTCCTGTCGCTATTTCATTCTTGTCACAGCCTCAGAGACTTCTACACATTTAGGCTAATCTACAGGCAGAAATCTTTTCTATTTGTGCAAGCTTTTTGTGAAATTTAGAAACCCTGATCTCACAAGTTTCTAAGTCCAAAGGAGAGTCTACACCACAAGAACTGGCTCTATGCTATAGAAAATGAACTCCCCTATGGGGAAGTTTGTGAGACCAGCAAGAGGGATAAGAAGGTGGTCTCTGTGTGCGTGCGTGTATGTGCATGTCATACAGTGTGCCGCCTTCTTTCCCCTCACACATAGAGGAAGGGGCACTTGAGCAGAATTATAAAGTTGCCTTATGATTATTTTATTTGTGCCTTGTGACTCAGGCTTGACTCCTGACAACTACATGAACAAGTCCATACAGTTTTCTTGGAAACATTTTTGGAAGTAGTTCGCCACTGCATTCTTCCTATGGCTGAGAGTGACTGTCCCAAAGTCACACAGCCAGCTTCCATGCCTAAGGCAAGACTAGAACCTAGTTTTCTCCACTCCGAGTCCAGTATCTTAACACCGAGACCAAACTGGTTCTATTGTTTCATGATATGCTAACTAAATTGTCTTTCTGGTCCATTATAGTCTGCACTGTAGGAAAATCAGACAGTATCTTTTAGCCACTCCTGGTATCTTTAACATACAAGTATAACATGGACTTTGTCACCAAGTCATGAGATCTTGCCCTAGTCTAAGCATTACTCAGGACATCAGAAGACAATGACTTACTGTATATGCTAGAAGTACACGTGCCCCTGATGTCCCCATGTCAGGTAGAAAAATTAACAGATTCAGTCTTACACTTCACAGCAGATACAATTTTTCCTTCACAGCATCATCTCCATATAAGGAAAGAAGTTTATTTATTAAATTTCTGCCTGTCTGGAAGCTATTCACAACATAAGATCTTCTGCCAGGGAGCTAGAGGTGATAATTCATGAACAGAAAGGAATTGAAATAGAGTTAGATTTACCTCCAGAAATGATAGAAAAGCAGAGGAATATTCAAGCCCAGAGTTAACCATTCTTGAGCACACAGAAACATTATGCAGAAGAGGCTATGAATGGAATATTCTGGCAACACTAACTAAAGAGAAAAGAAACAAAGACAGAATTATATGGTTAAAGACAGATTACATAAACAACTCACCTTGCCAGAAGATCAATCTTATCTGCAAACTTTTAGTCTACTACATCAAATTTGCCTGCATATATTTGAAGAGTCATAGTAAAATATTGTCATTCTGAGCAACATGAATCCTGAATCTAAGTCACATCTATCCTGCTCTCTATAGGTAGTCCTCAACTTACTATCATTCATTCAGCAACCATTTGAAGTTAAGACGGTGCTGAACGAATGGTGGTTATACCCGGTCCTCAGAGTTCCAGCCATCCCAGCACCCCCACAGTCACGTGATCGCAATCTGGGTGCTTGGCAACCGGCTCACACCTACAACCCTAAGCCTTGTGGTGCTTGCACTGCACTGCTCCAGCCACTGTACACCCCCACATGCCCTCCCCCACCCAGCTGCAGCCACTTACCTGCCTGCTGGCCTGCTTACGAAGCACCTGGGATTTGCAACTTCCTGCTGACTTTCTTACTGACTTTGGTTGTGGGAAGCTGGCAGGGAGTTGTGAGGAGCTCCCTGCCTAACGACCGCTGCAATTCAGTTAACAATGGCAATTGGGACTGCCATGATTGCCCTCACTACCTGATATAGTTGCATTTTACGACTGCATCACTTAGTGATGGAAATTCCTGTCCCAATTGCCATTGTAACTCAAGGACTATCTGTATTTGAACCAGGGAATTTTTTCACCATTTAGAAAGACATTAAAATGCTTAATTTTTCTTCTGTTTTTAGTGGGAATACAACTAAGAAACTCATAATTTCTGGTGAAAAAAATGAGATGACTTTCTGGAGGATGTCCAACACTAATTCTTTCTCAGGTAAAAGTTAATCCTTTCTGAGAGTTTTAAAATGGGAGCCAGAATTCATGATGACAATTATATCTGCACTGGTAGATTCCAGTGAATTTGTTAGGCATATCAGTTTTATACCTGGACAATGCACAGAACAGATACAAGATGAGGAGTTAGTATCAAAACCTGAAGAATTTTGAATAGATTCACAGCTTAATTTCTGGCAACAGATGAGCAACAATGAAGCAAAAACTGGTTGCAAGTATGATAAGCTATACAGTACAGTGCTAGAGAAGCAAGGCATCACTGAGCTAAAAGGGACCATTTAGACCACTGAGCCACCACCTATTTGGAACAGGAATTCAAATTTAAGCATCCCTGTTCAGCCTTTGCTTGACCGCATTCAGTGACAGGATGCTCAGGGCCTCCTGTGACTCTCTACCCTCATACCTCTCTTTTTGCTGCTCAGCCAACAGCTGAACCACAGCAGAGAAAACATTCTGTTGAAGCCACAAGGCAAAAGCCTTTTGGGGCAGCAATTCCCACCACTTCTTCACTCCCCCCTTTTCCCATTAAGAAAGATGGAGCAAGCAACGCCTTAGGAACCACCAATCTGAGGCTGCTGTTTGTGAAAGGCGCCCTTTCCTGACAAAGTCCTTACCCTGGTTTGTTTGGAGAAAGATAGTTGTTCTCTGATTCTGACTTTGCACAAACCTCAATTTTGCCTCCTGACTTGTCCTCTGATTCTGAATTCCTCTCTTCTCTCAGCTACTGATTTTGCAGCTCCCAGGCACTGCCTGTAGCTCCAGCCTGATCCCATATCTTGTTCACTTGAAATATGTTTCTATAGCTTGCTATGTCTGCATTCGTTTATGTTTGGGACATAAGTGTTTACTGTGGAAAAAAACTGGGCCACCTGTCAAACACAAGCCAGTAGTAATGATTGCATAAACAATGCATGACCTCACTTGGCCTCACCTGGCAGCACAGCATGTAGGAAGCTTTGCAGTCTCTCAACAGGTGGCCTGCCAGCAGTACATTGTGTGCATCAGACACAAACAGGGAGAGCTTCAACACATTTTTTTTTCAATCCTAAAATTTGAACGTTTTTTCCCTGGGGGACCTACCAAAAGCTGAGTCTTAGCTCTGGCTTATATGTAATATTTTATGGTGTACCTATATTTTAAACAGACACTTGAAAACAAGCAGCATGTGGGAAAAATTTATGTGCATTACACACACATGTGGCCTATGATGGTAAGAATACTTCTGGCTTTAAGTCAAATGGGCTTTCCACACCAAGCTTAAAAATTCTACTGTAGAATGCATGAAAAGTTCTTGGTGGTCTTTCTTTTCTTTCTGATTCATTTCATTTCATATTTATTTTATCAGATGCCTAAAGTTTTCTACGGGTTATACGAAGATGATAAGCGGGGGCGGGGGAGAGATATGGAGTTAACAGGAAAGCAAGCAAATTCAAGCACTGATTTGTCATAAAGACATATAAAGGCTTAAAAGCCAGATGAAACAGCTACTGAAGCCAATTTGGGGGAAGCAGAAAGCAAGCGATGATTGGACCTGCTGGCATGAGAACGAGCCAGTTTTCAGAGCTGATTCAAGAGATGTTCAATTCAGCCTGATGATGCTCAGATATACTGGATGATTGTATTCATTACATTTATATTCTACTTTTTTGGGGGGGGCAACTCTTAGGCCTGGTCCCCCAAATCTTTAAGAAATCACCCTCCAGCATTAATTATATCATATCCTGTCCTGTATAACTGGCCTGGATGGAATGCTATACTGCACAGTACAGCACTAGGGCTTCCTTATCTGGATTGCAAAAAGCAAGCAACCACTAGATGGCACCAAAGGGTTCCCTGTGACTCTTTGCTCTCATTTAATGATTGCTTGGATTTTTGCAGTCGGGGTATGGTAGCCATAGCTGCAACAGAATTTCAGTGTATAGTTACCTTTTAGTGTATAGTTTCCTTTTAGTTTCCTGACACAAATGGTAGTTCTTAGAATATTTTTTAAAATAACATGTCTCTGGGGGGTTTTTTGGTTTAGTTTTATGTTTCTTCTCATGCCCAGTTATATAATTTACCTAGCAAGCCTTTAAAATGGTCCTAATTTTTCAAATCTCATTTTCTAGTTTTACAACTCAGCATGCTGGAATACCAGTTAAAAAGGGATGGGGGGAAATCTCCCTAATGACCAGCTGCTGCTTCATGGGCTAATCACATCACATCTTCAGTACTGAACTGTTCTTAATTTACAACTCCATTCTGCCATTTTCTGAAAGCTTTCAATGGATTATTGCATTTTAAATATAGCTTAATACTAAGAGACATTCCTCCTTTGCAATCATTTAGACACTGCTAAAACATTCTTAGCTTAATTTATTTTAAATGTTGAGCTGCTCAGTTTTATAAATATCCACCATTAAGACATTTTTAATAAATTTGTGGTCGTAATTAATTTTTCTTGCTGGAAAAGTGGCAGCTATGCTATAAATCAATGCTGAAAAACAATGTCCAGTTGTGATAAATTACTGTCAGTGCTTGGACCTCATACTATGAAACTGTACATTGGTCTATCACCTGTAAAAAACAGAACATAGTGTAGATGCTCTCAACAGGAAGAAAAAACAGAAGACAAAGCACAATGCTTTAATCATGGTGTCAGGCGAGCACTATTAATAACACTTGCAAAGCAGTTTAGTTTGAGATAGACAGACATCTAAACATTAAAAAAAACTTGATTTCCTTATAATGCACCTTTTGTGTTAACCTAATATTTTGACACTTAAGTTAAAACTGACACCCATCACTTATTCAGTTTTGATATATAATTGAACTAATGCCCCTAGAAAGCAAATTGTTCCTAAGCATTTATATACCTGGGAGGAGGGACCTGTACTTGATTTCATCTGGCTAGAAAACCAGAAACTTCTGGTTTTATTTAATATCTCACGTATGAAGATTTCAACTGCAATTGAAAAAAACATGCCCTTAATCATGGGGAAGAATTAGGAGGATACAGAGACTATGGATTGAACAAGAGGTCCACCTACCAAGTGAAAGTTTTGAGTGAACTTTTACATTTTCTTTTCCAGAAATGGGGACTCTGGAGATCACCCAAATGACTCAAGGCCAGGACTGGGAGATTCGGAATAGCAAAGTTTCTTTCTCCTATAGTCAGACTGAAAGCACTGTAATGTTCTTGATTTCCAGTCAGAATAAAATGTACAGGCATATTGCCTGAAAAGAGAGGGTGAAGCAGACCAAATTTCACAGAATTCAGTGTAAGAGTTTTCAAACTATGCTCCTTTAAAACTTGAATTAAAAAAAAAAAACAATTTTGTTGTTTGGGGATAGAATGTACTGAAATGTACAATAATAAGTCCCTATAATGGCAAATATTAAGGCCAAATTTCAAATAAAGAATCTTCATGCAAAGGACAGAAGATCATAAGAAATTGTGAAGGTGTTTTCCTTCATTGTCAGGAACCGAAGTGGAAGAAACAGGGACTAACTCACTAGTCCTTTTCATAAAATAGATGTTCCTAAGGCAGCCCAGCTTGCCAAAGAAGTTCAGAAAACATGGTCACTGGATGTTAGGGTACAATGGATGATGAAACTAAGAACACCTCTCAAGCCCAAGATGTTGCGACTGGTAACCAGTGATGACACAACTGATTAAAGATCACTCTGATTTGAGAGAGACTTGCTGTTTGCATAATCTGTACTCCAGTTCTCTCTCCATCATGTTTTTCTAAAAGCAAGGGTGGTGGTGGGGGGGGGGGAGGGAAATCCCTCTTAGGTGAAGGGCACAGCCATTTATAAAGTAACAGATTTGAAATGGAGCTTTACTGAGAATGAGAATGAGGTGGATTGAGATTTGTTCATTCTATCTGGCTAAATTAAAGTTTGTTCTGAATTACTGCATTCTGTCTTATAATTTAGGTTTGGATAAATCACAGAAAGAGGAGGAACTATATATTCACTGTATTCAGCATGGTGGTCACTATAATGAATGGAGAGAGAAAGAGAATGGAGTGTGTGCTTATGAATATGTACTGTAAATGCATATTATTTATTTATTCATGTGTGCATGCATGCATTCACTTTAGTGACTGCTAACAGGGTTAAAAAAGACACAATATAAAAACACCAATAAAAAATAAGATGTGTACTGCATCAGGAACAAAACACAACACTCATTCACAGGAGGTTCATATGTCATCCTGGCCCGTTACCTGAAGAAAAAGGCAAGTCTTCAAGGCCTTCTTAAAAGCCAAAAGGACTGGAGCCAGGATTGGAGCCAGCCAAATCTGGGGTGAAGATGTTCTTCCACAGGGCAGGTGCTGTGACAGAGAAGGCATGTCTTCTGGGTCACATCAGGTGACACTGTTTAACTGATGGGAATCAGAGCATGCCAACCCTTTGGGATCTCATGGGATAGGCAGAGATGACTGGAGATAGGCCATCCCTCAAATATCCAGGTCTTGTGCCATGTAGGGCTTTACAGATGACCACCAGCACCTTGAACTGCACCTGGAAGCCCTCCTGTAACCAACACAGCTCATGAATTAGTGGTGTATCAAGGTGTTGCTATAACTACTCATGCTCCCATGTTCTGGACCATCTGTAGCCTTTGACTGGTTTTCAAAGGCAGCCCACATAGAGCACATTGCAGTAATCCAAATGAGAGGTGACTAAGGCATAAATCACTCTGAGTATGAGCTTGCAATCCAGAAATGGGTGCAACTGGCACAAAATGGATTTGTGCAAAAGCCCTCCTAGCTTTGGTTGCCATCTGCTCTTTGAGCAGAAGATAAGAAGTATAGGAGGACCCCCAAATTGTGCACCAGTTCTGTCTCGGGAAGTACAATCCCATCAAGCACTAACAATGGAAGGGCTCTGGAGCAGGGTAGTTCCAAAATCTACAGTGGCTTTGTCTTGCCAGGATTGAGACTAAGCCTTTTTTTTCCTTCATCCAAATTCCCACAAACTCAAAATACTGAGACAGAACCTTGACAGCATCACTTTGTTCATCCCAGGGTTGAGATATCTAAACTGGGTATTATCAGCATACTAATGATATCTAAGCCTGTGCTGCCTACATGAACCTAGAGCTCTGTGTAGATGTTAAATATGAGTGGGGAGAGCAACAAGCCCTGTGCACCCCACACACACACACCTCGCAGCAAGGGCCTAGGGCTAGAGCTCTCCATCATTACCAATCCTGAATAGAACCAGCCTTGAAGTAAGGAGGAGGACCACCCCCACCCCCACCCCCACCCCCAATTGCCTGAGCCAGTCCGGAAGCGCTGTTAAAAGATCAAGAAGAGGCAGGCATGGACCATCCCCAGCCCAAGCCCACCAGAGGTCATCCACAAGTGCGTTCAATGCTATCTCAGTACTACGCCCAGGCCTAAAACCTGACTGAAAAATCTATATAAGCAGCAAATGAAGCCAGGGTTGCTGTGGCTTTATGTTTATCTTCTTTCTGAGCTGATATATGTATTCATATAAATCCATCCTGAAATATTGTTTGAACTATATCCTAATGGTGTGGGGCTTCTCTAATGAGCACCAGTGATGGCTGCTTTAAAATAGCTCTCATACTCAAAACAGCAATTCTATATATATATCATACATTAGTGGACAGACAGAAGATTTGACATTATCTAATTGTGTACAACATACTGATGTCAGAATATTGCTGACTCTTCTTCATTTGAAAACCTTGCCTGGGCACCCTTGGATGAAGCAGATGGCAGCCACTTTTAATTGCATCTTATCAAATGAATTGGTAATTCATCTTTGCCAACAATTAAGTCTCTTTTCCACCTCATTCTGCTTTGTGTTATATTTCTGTGTTATTTTATCTCCAATCTGAAAAATCAAAGTACACCTAGAACAAGTAATACTCCTCTGAAAAACAACTGAGAAGCAAGTGTTTCCTAGGATTGTGTGAACCATTTGGACCAAAACTCTCTGGACCTGTTACCTGAAATGTCAGGGCACCACGTCCTTTAAAGGCCTTCAAAATGGCTGCTAGTACCTCTGGGTTCAGCTGGGTTCAGCAGCTTATTTCAGTGATTGTACAATTTACACAACCTGGTTATTTATATATTACATGTTAATATATGATAGGTACATGTATGCTCTACTGGTTTGCCACATGGATGACCTCAGCTGGAATGCAACATATTTTCCATTTAGCAAAGATGGTGTCTCTATCAACTAAATATTCATTTTTAGGGTAACTAATTGGTCCCCCTCAGTCCTCCACAACTTGTGATGCTGAACATTTCACCTGAGATAATTTCCTTGATAAACTCTATCAAGGCATTTTACAGAGCCATAACACTGCATCATGGGCACTTAAGTTATTATCTGAGCCATGAGAGAAATAAGATATCGCTCAAAGAATCTTTAATCTATTCTTTTCCATAGATCCTTTTTATGGCTGATCTGCTAATATACTAGCTTTGATAAGGACTGATTGGTTATTTCCTCTTCCCTTGCAGGAATGTTTTAGGAATTCTCAATGGACAACATGCTAATAGCTTCTCTCTTCTTCAATTCATTCATAATGCTTTTATATATCCAATGTAAATTACAATGAATAAATGTATTGCTGAAAACTGATAAGAAAACTAAGAGGAAAAAGATTATTCAGTCCTGAAAAAGAGGAAAGCATGAGAAGAAAATTCAAAGAATCTTTGAAAATTCAAAGATTTTGTTTAGTATAAGGTGGGGAGAGAAACTTGAACAGGCCTTCAAGATTATCTTATTCTACCCTACAAAAAGGAAGAGCATTGCTCGAATCTTTGCCATGCCTGTTTCTTGACCTTTCCTACCTTGCAGGTCAAGCCTTTTCATTAAAGTTATTTTGAAGAATGATATATGATTATGATTACTTGAAATGAAGTGAGTAGGCAAAAAGCAAAAGCTTCCTTCAGATCGTCATGGAGGATGGTTTACTTTGGAAAGCTCAAAAGAGCTTAAAAACTCTGTGATCTGCTATGATTTGTTCTAAGGAAAAGGAAAAGATTAATTCATCCTTTCCCAGCCATCACCCCCAACTTTACAGGTCAGAAAGGAACCCTTGCTTTTTAGAGCAAGGAAATAATTGAATTTCACTTTAAGTTTCTCTAACAGCTCGAGGGCTGTTAGCCTGGGTTCACTGAGAAGTATCAGCTGCTGAAGGAACACCTCGGTGAAGATAACAGCCAATTACCCTATTTAACAGCTATTAAGTGGTGTTAATTGCAAGCTATAGAGCAGGATGGGTTTAGAGAAAACAAGGGGAAGCAAGAGAACAGGATGATACAAGCAAGGAGCAGCATTTTCAGACATGTGCAATCAATCGGAATAAGCTTCCAGCTGGGATGCGCATATGGTGGCAGCTTCCTCCCTATGTAGTAGATCTTAAAATGCTTCAGAACACATCTACAAAGAACTAATAGAATAAAATGCTAATGTCCCATTTCTACTTATTACTGACAAAAATCTGGGATATCCAGCAACAGAAGTGGTACCTTTCACCAAATGTATCATAAGCATTAAGAAAATTCAGTATTTTCCCAGAGATACTAGCAATATTTTCAAGATTGCATAGACCCAAATCTTACTGGAGCTTTTGTCATACTGTGCTGTCGCAAATAAGTTCTGCATGGACAAATCAGAAAGACATTAACTACTTCTGAATATAGGGTAAGTTGCTCCGATGTTAATTCAACAATGCCGCATTACCAAAGAACACTTCTTGTCTTCTAGGTAGAGCTTAGTTTTGAAAGTGATTTTTACCTCAAGAGTCTTAATTATTTTGTACATAAGAGAATCCTTCTCCCCAGGATCCCTTTAAACATTTATACAAATAATTTCTTTAAAACATCTATTGAAACTGTATTGAACAAACAGAAAACTCGGTGTCTCTGACATAAATGTGAGAGAGTTCTATTAGGCCAAACTAGACCATTGTCTTCCCTAAGAAGTGCTGCAAACCTTTGTTAGAACTGCTTTTGGGTTGCTAGGGCTAAGCAGCTTAGTGCTGTAAATAGATAAGCAATGATTATAAAACAACTTTTTGCTCAGCATATTTAACAGAAAATGTTACTGAAATTGCATGTATTAGGGAAAGTCACACATGCAAAATTAAAAGCATTTTAAAATGTCATTGAATTAAGCAGAAATTTCTGACATGAGAAATTGATACAGGCTGGATGGATATATGAGTTGTATATTCCTTTCCTAATTATACAAGCTGAAACAAAAGAAAGTAGGAATAATATTAATGGAATAAAACTAAGTATCTTAAGACGTAATCATGGATGAAGAAGTACTGTATGGTCAGAATGAATCAGGCAGATCTTCATTTATAACATATCTCAACAAACAATAATCCAGGAATTCATTCATTCATTCAATCTATCCATCTAAAACCCAATATTTATAATGAAAAAAAAATCAATGTGGATGCACTCCAGGCTTAGACAATCATACCAGTGGTAATTCAGAGCAATGGTATATATAAACTACGTACTATGGACATGGAATGTATTTATGAATAAAACATCTATTCATCATAAAGAAAGGAACTGTCTTAGTACTTATTTAGGGCTAAAAAAATCTAGAGGGCAACTAGATGGCAGCAAAGAGTTTGCTTTCCACTGCCATCTAACAGCTGTTTTGTTTTTTCCAGCCCAAATGTGTTCTAGTGTTCATTTATCTTTTTCTCTCGTAAGTCCTGTAAATTCTAAAAGCCATCTCTTGAAAAACAAAAAGTCTGCCCTTCATTCAGTCCTGCCACTTAACTTTTCTAAGAAATTTTTAAAATGGCAAGAAATTCACTTTATTTCTTGAGAACATTGAGATTCAGAGGCAAACAAGGAAGACAGATGAAGTGCTCAGAAAACTAACTAGAGAGGGAAAGAAAGGAAGGAACAGCCTATTTAGGCATTACAAAAAGAATTAAATTTCCAGCCAAGTAGTCCCTCTCACACATGTGCTAATCTGCAAGTAAACTCCTAAGAAATCTATACTTTTTAGCAAGGATGTTTGCAGCCATGTGCACCTTAACTCATTTCTAAAATTCTTAGAAAATGAAAGGTAGCCTTCACTCCAGCCAATTCATAGGCAATTATTTGGGAGAAAAGCAAAAGGCAAAGGAAACTCAGCATATTTTCCCCAGATCACAGCTGACAATGTATTAATCGGGCTAGAGAGAAAGCAAGCTGATACCAAGCTACATTTGGATTCCTTCTTTAAAAAGGAAAATGCAAAGGATCTTCCTAGGAGATGCTTAGGAAATCAGAAGTACAAGAAACAGTTTTGGAGATAAAACTGGAAAGAGAGTATGACAAGCATCACTTTGAGTTCTTAAAAGAAAGGCAGAAAATATAACAAGTTGCAGAGAGGAGAAAGTAGGATTAGCACAGACTGTAGCTGCCATAGTCTCCTTTGAATTTCTCCTATTGTCCAATGGTCATGGTCAACTGAGAATGAAAGGAATTGTAGTCCTCCACATCTGAAGGGTACCATGTCAAAAACAGGATCTGACTTCCCTGAAAATACCTTTCTTTGTTTAATGAGCCACAGTCTATGTTAACTTTTCTAATCTATTCTACTTGCAAGTGATTATTTAATCTCTCTATTTGTGCATAAAATCAATCACATTATTTGAGAACGTAAGTCTTTCATTAAAGGGCTTTTTCTTTGGAAGGGCAGGGGTATAAATGACTTCTGGTAATGAAAATTCAAATTACTACTCTGTTGGCTATTATCAGCTTATTTCCTCTATCTCTTTTCAATAACTCACATTAAGTCTGCTCAGCTGTTTGGTATTAGTTATATATTCTTTTGCAAATTTTGATACTGCCTCCTTGCTCTCAGCCAGCTACTATTCTTCATTCAGGGATTGTTCAAAAGAAGAGGCCTCAGAGTACAGTCTTAAATCCCAGGTAGGAATATACAGAAAGTAGTCATCATGTATGTAATTTGAGCCCAAGCCTCTCAGAGCTTTAAAGATTAATTTATCAGTAAGATATACAAATGTTGTGATGTTTCTATACCTACAAAGAACAGAATCGTGGAAGCCATGGTACTCCCTGTGACACTCTATGGAAGTGGAAGTTGGTCTTTGAAGAAGAAGGAAAGGAAGAGTATTGATGCTTTTGAGCTTTGGTATTGGAGAAGACTCCTGAGAATACCATGGACAGCCAAAAAACAAACAAACAAACAAACAAATGCATCATTGAACAAATCAACCCAAAGTTCTCACTCAAGGCACAAATGTCCAGGCTCAAATTATCCTACTTTGAACACATTACGCAGAGACCTAGCTCTCTAGAGAAGGCTCTAATGTTAGGAAAGGTGGAAGAAAGGAGAAGAAGAGGATGACCAGCAGCAAGGTGGATCGAATCAGTTACAATAGTGATGAGTGCACAGTTGAAAAACCTGAAAGACCAGGTCAGGGGCAGTTCATTGTGGAGAAAATCTATGTGGTCACTAAAAGTTGACGATTACTTGAGTCACTGGAAGTTGGGTGGCATATAAATTATAATTATTATTATTATTGGCACATAATCAAAAAACTCTAAGCTGAGCCTAAAAATGGAAGCCAAGTAAGATGGCCAAAGAAGTTGATAACCAGTCCCTGTTACCTCATTATTTTGAGTCTAGTTTACAGACTGTGCAACCGTCAAGATGGAAGCATGAAGCACAGATAACTGTAGCAGAACTATCTCTATCCATAGCTAAGGGTAAGTAGCCCCAAATCTCTAAGCAACTCCTCACAACCTCACTCATCAGTCTTAGTTGATCAAATATGCTCCATAAAATTGTGCTTCCAACACTGGATCCAAGAACATTCCCAAACTGTACATTTGATCCTCAGGGGAGGGGAGAAAATGCTTTCAGGTAAGACTGAAACTCTGCTGAGCAAAACTCCGTGTTGCCTAGATTAAATCTTGGCAGGGTTCATATATGGTAATAAATCATGAGTTTGCTCACTCTAATTTTTTAACTATGCCACGGCAGCTGATTTGTATATCATGGTAGATTATAATCTATGATTGAAATCTTGAAATATGATGAAATATGATTGCAATCTTGATTAATCTAAGATTGAAATCTTGATTTGGTCCCTATCTCCTGCAGCTTTACTGGGAAGTTACTCAAGATTAAAAAAACTACCATAATCTGCCAAACATATTTTGGAAAATAAATGCTATTTCTAACACTGAAATTAACGCTCGTCCTAAAGAAAGTAAGAGACAGCATACAGTACAGCTTCTCACAAGGGAGTTGTTATTGCTGAAACACCTAAAAGAAAGCCTCTCAAGAACGAATTGTTTCCCTTTTTTTCTTCCCTGCCACCATCCATTTAACCAAGGGGGGACCAAGCGGGGAGGGGGAAGAAACTTGTTCCGATAACTCACCCAATAGAGGCAGTAAAATATTCCATTTCTTCTCTGCAAGCTGCAGGACACTTTTTCCAAATAGGCTGAAAATAAATTATCAATGCAAGAGGGAAGGATTTCCAGTAACTAGCAAGGAATGAACTGCTTGAAATTAAATTTTCAATGTGAACCAAGTTAGGGCAGTTTATGGAACAGAATCAAAACCTAGTAGAACCTTAGTAGTATTCAAAGTTCAAGTGCAAAGATCACAGAACTGTATGTGATCTGGAAGTATTTCAAAGAATATCTAGTTCATCTCAACTGATGACCAACCAGACTCTGCTGCAGTTTACTATAGATTGTTTAAAAGTAGAAGAAAGTATCAGAATTTATTTTCACAGATCAGTTTCCAAGATGCTGTTTTCATTTAAACAGAAACAGGTTGCTAGCTTTCCTGACTAGGAAGATGGGCTTGAATAGTGTAACCACATACATCTACTCAAAAATGAGTACTATTCAATTTTTTTTAGTAAAATTCTATTTTTTACTTAACGCTAAATTCCATTGTCTTCAATACAATTTCCTCAATTCTATCCATATTATGGGAAATGATATCCTAGACAGACAAAAATTTCCTTTATCATTATATTACTCAATCTTATGCCCATTTGTTCTATATTCCTCTTTTGATATAATATTTTGTAAGGATTATTTAAATGCTAACAGCAGCTACAAAGGAAGGAAAAGAGCCACAGATAACAAACAAGTATATTTCTGAAGAAAGATGAAATAAGTCAATTTTATAAGACTGAGCACAAGTACCAGATTTTATAAATAACATCTCCAAGTTCTGTTGTTTACTGAACATTTGTTGTTTTCCCAAAGCAGCATTAAAAAAGAATAATAAACACCTTTCAAACTCACTTTTTAAAAACATTTCTGCTGGTCCTATAGCTGTAAAGTACACAGAGAAAAAGCTTACTGTGAATGTTCTCTAGCTATTTCTAGGGCAAGCAAAACCAAGAAACAACATGTACACTCAAAAAGGGAGGAGGGATTATGAACGGGGAGAAAATAAAGGATGTTTTCTGGGCCATCATTTAAAAAAGAGACTTGCTATCAGGATTTGGGTCTCACACCTGGATCTGCAATACTCCAGGGAGATGTTCTATTTAATACCTCATCTAGGACCTTTCTTCCCCCCACCCCGCTTTTTTTTTTTTAACAGAAAGATATCTATCACAATTTGTACTGCTGGAATAGTCTCAACATTATTCTGGATATTATGGGGCATTCAAGGATTTGATGGAAGAACCAGAACCTCTTATGATATTCAACCACACTGGACTTGTTTTGATGCATTTTTTTAATGTTTTAATGCCTTATGGCCTGAATTTATCAATCAATGATCTATAAAATAACTGGGAAGAATATGCTGAAGAACCTGCTCCAAGATTAAATTCAAGTCTGAAGATTCTTCCCTAACAGGGAAATATTTTTTTTACATGTCTCCCTTTAGTGTAGTACTATCTTCTTATGGAGGTGTTTAGATTTCTGAAGAAAAGTTCCCTGGTACTAGTTGCCCACTCATAGCCTGAAATAGTATGGCCCATTCCATCAGCTTAGAAGTTACCACGCTATTCTGCCGGCTATATTGCTCTTGCCCATCACTGATTAAGCCTTCAGATATTATAAATCTCTTATAGGAGAGGTTTTTCCTGTTGAACTAGCACTTCATGATGCAGATGGAACTGCAGCACACAATATATGTGTCGTCTGTTCTAGAATCCATGGGTTTACACAAGCATTCAGAAGTGAATGTTAACTAGTCCTGCTGTGCTGAAGCAAAGTGTCTGATATGGCTTTTTCAGTATTGCTTGAAGATTAGGGAGAAAATATTTTTGAAGTTCAAGTCAACATTGCAGTAGAAATTCTAGAAGACTTCTGGGAATGTTTTTCAGGGGGGTGTACAGATTGCTGACATCTTTCTCTCCAAGAACAGCCATGAGAAATACATTGTGTTATGAAATTACATTGTAACCAATGGATATTTTCTTCCAGAACTATTGCCTAGTTAGAATAGGCAGTTGTGCCACTGATTCATTCAGCAGCAAATCTTGCTGGAGTGGGTGGGAAAACAAAACAGAAAGTAAAGTAAGCCTTTTTTATTTAAGAGTAAAAGGCCTTAGAACTGTGCCCCACCGAGTCACTAAATACTTCAATCAATCAAATTTATTTCAGTCTTTAATCAGGATAAGGTACATTTCACTTCTTGTTACAGGAAAAAAAATGTAACTACTATATAACAAAGTTTCTTCAATGTTCATGCACTTTTTTCATTTAGAACTGTTACAAGACTTGCATAGTTAACCATAAAAGGCTTAAATAGCACCTAAACTTACTTCTTTCTCTGCTGCAACAACAAATTTTGATATTCATGCATTATTTCATGGGAGGCTTAAGCTGTTAAAGTATGAATTGAGCAAACACTGAAAAGTCATTGCAGTTTTACAAGCGCTACTTAATAATTAATCTTTTGTCGCCTCTTGGGTCAGATTTTTGGAACTGTGCTGCTGGAGAAGGCTTCTACGGGTTTTCTTCCTGTCACATAAGACAGCTGCAGCAGTGTCTTAGAAGGAAGTTTAAATATGAAAGGACAGACTACAAACCATGAAACCCATATTTGGACTACGATGAGAGCAGGCAGACTTCACACACTCCATCTCTCTCACTCATCACTGCCAATGGAAAGGCCCTACAGAGGGCCATTTTCTGTTCTCACTATGTCTTTTGTGAGAATTTATCAAACTAAGTATTCCTTCTATGCTGTGGTAAGTAAAAATTGTCAAAATACATCTTCCTTCTGCCACAGTTTTGTACCTCCTTATTTGCTACTAGCTGACAATTCAGGATTAATGTCAAAATGATACCAGAAGGAAAAAACCAAAACCCCAGCCATGCATGCCAAGCATCATCTTTAAATTTGGTTCATGTTTCATGTCTGAAAGTGCCTCTTTACCAGGCCCGCAACTAGGGTCTGTGTCACCTGGGACAAACATGGATTCCGCACTCATTTTGGTGCTCCCCCAGCACCGCACCCGGGGCACATGCCCTGCTTGCCCCCGCCCCAGTTGCGGCCCTGCTCTTTACAGCGAGCAGGGGAAAATGTGGGTATAGTTGTGTCCTCTTGGATTTAGGAATGAGGAATCAAAAAGGCAGTGCATGATCCAGAAGCCCCGCTTATTTGGACTTTCAAAAGCTTTTGACAAAGTTTCTTACCAAAGAATTCCAAACAAGCTTGACAGTCATGAAATAAGAGTAAATATCACTTAACCAAGCATTACTGTATCTGGTTAAACAACAGATAGCAGGGAATGAACATAAAACACCATTCTTGCAAAACAGATATAAAGCATGGTGCTTTTCCACAAGCATCTGTACTGGTACTAATGCTTTTTAACCTGTTCATAAATAATCTGGTATTATTATTAAGTAGCACTTGTAAAAACTATACAATTGCCTTTCAGGCTTTTGCTCAATTTGTTCTGTAATGGCTTACGCCTCCTATGAAATCATGCACGGACAGCAAGATTTGTTGTTGCAGCAAAGTAAGTTTGCTAATGATAGTGCAGCAGGAAAAGGGACCTCATCCTTATCCCCACTCACAGTGGCATGGTGGTGCAACAGTCTTCCAACAGTCAGATAAGTGATCCTCCTAAGCAGCTGTTGCATAGCTGAGCAAATGAGGAAGAAGTTTCAGCTTTCCCAGAAGCAGGGACAGAATACAGGGGGTGGGATGACAACAACTTTTTTCTGATTCCTGTGTAATAAAAAAAAATGATACTTGCAGAAGAAGGTGGAGGAACCATCCAGAAAATAACAGGGTGCTACACAAATGCTGTAGGAGATGACCTTGGAGAAAGCAGCCAGAAGCTGTTAGGAAAACATCAGGAACAGAATTAAGCCCAGGCAGGTGGGAGAAAATGAGAAAGGCTGACTCCCCCCAACTACCTGGGGTATAAAGAGGAGGGAAAACACAGGCAGACTTGCAAGATTCTGTTACTGTAGCATATCTCAATAAGGTTTAGTTCTAGACTTCCCATGGAGTCGGTTTGCTGATCTGGTTTACCTTGTAGTGCTGACAAATGCTCAGCAAAGTAAGACCAATGAAGCCTCATCATCAGAGGGAGCTGATTTGCTTTAGCTACTTGGGATGGGAAAGTGAAAGCCACTTCCTTCTGAACGCCAGTCAGACATCAAAGATACTAGAAATGAAGTCTACAGCCTCAAGATAAAAGGCTTGTTTCCAACTCTTTCTCTTTCCCTAAGAATACTAGCCCTTGTCATCTTTTGGTTAGACTACTGCAGCTTGCTCTACGTGGGGCTGCCCTGTAAGAAGGCTTGGAAGTTACGGCTGGCACAGAAGGCAGCTGCCTACCTGCTGACCAGTGGAAGCTGGCATAGCAAAGTGCAGGAGCTGCACTGGTTGCTGGTTGGCTTGCACATTCAATTCAAGGTCTTATCACCCATAAATCCATCTGTGCCTTTGGTCTCTGTCACCTTTATCTGTCCATCCATCCATCCACCCACCTCCCAAATATTACCTTCTTAGTTACAGCCCATTTGCTTTGAAACAACACCAAGGTCAGAATGTTCCCTTCCTTATAATACAGGCAGCAGTAAAATTGTGCTCTTCTGCAGAGATCCCCACATAATATAGTACATTTCAGATTTGATTAGATGTCAGCACAGTTTTTATGTCGATTTTAGATGTTTATTGGTTATGATTATAAGCTGCTTTATTCTAAGCAGCTTATAATAATAACCAATAAACATCTAAACTTTTAGGTGACATACAAATAAACATATCACTGCATAGGCAAATAAATAAATTCTAAAATCTAAGATCAACTATTCCTTGAAGAGAAGGCTCTCTATGACTATTAGTCACGATGGCAATATATTGTCTCCAGTTTCAGAAGCAATGCATTTTCCAATATCAATTCTTTGGAATATGAGTAACCGGATCTCCTATATTGGTTGTGCTTGACCACTCCAGCAACAGAACACTCAGCAAGATTGCCCTTTGGACTGATCTAGCAAGCTTCTTATGGTTTTAATGCAACATCACAGCAGATACAGTTCATATAGTTCATACAGCAACCGGGCCCTCCTTTTGAGCCTAACAGCATTATCCTTGTGGTTTATCAGCATGCAGAAATATGTCAAAAACAGAGGCTGCAAAGCGGTCTTCTAACACAACATTAAAATAAAAGCACACAATTTTTTTTACTAACTTTGGAAAAACAATTATATCAAGACAACTGTGTGCATCAATCTGAAAAGACAAAAAAGAAATATTTGCCTCACTGCATACCTCTAAGAATTTCCTGCTACCATAGTAAATTTGCAAAAAGGACCAGAGCTAAAACAATCTGTATTTGTATTAACAGTATATATTACAGTAAAACCAATCCTCCTATAGCCTAAATACCATCTTCCACAAAGATGTAGCAAAGATTGTTAGGTTTTCAGGGTCCTCAAGATTTGTAAAAGAACAACAAAGAAAAGGTCCAGGTAGTCCTCAGGTTATGACCATTCATTCAGCAACCATTTAAAGTTATGATGGCACTGAATTAGGGGGACTTATGATGGGTCCTTGGAGTTCCAGCCATTGCAGTGTCCCCATGACTACTATGTTGCAGCAAGCTGCAGTCATGTGATTACAATTTCTGACATTGCCTGTTGGCTTCCCACAAGCAAAGTCAATGGGGAAGCCAGCAGGAAGTTGCGATCATGTGAGGTCCTAGCTTACCAACCTACACGGTCCTCATTTAATGATGGCAAGAAGAACTCTTGGAATTGCCATCACTAAGCGACAGGGAAGAAATGGTGGACGAAGACCATTTTTTTGCGGAGCTTTTTGCAGAGCCGACGACCATGGCAGAATGAAGTGCCAGCAAGTAGATTGGCTCTTCGATAATTCCTCTCCAGACAAGGAGAGGACTTGAGATTGCCCACAAGTGCTTGAGACAGCTGCTCCTCATGAGGAGACCACAAGATAGCAGTCTCTGGCAGGTTTAGAACTCTGGGAGACCAGAGAAAAAAAATTGGGGGAAATAAACAGCAAAAGGGTGATTAAAACCTTCGTTTTCAGAAAGTTATAAACAGACTAAGGGACTAAATTTTTGAAATAAGATGTTGGAATTAATTATAAAGAATCCTTCCTGTGGGAAAATGCCTTTGTTTTGATTTTAAAAAAAGTAAGATTTTAAAAATTGGACACTAGAAGAAACTAGAGGGAACTAAAGGAGGAGAACACTTAAATTCGATTTACAATTACAGAATGAAGCAACATATTTTAACGTTGGACATACTGAAGAATATTTTTGAACAATGGACCCAGAAGTTAATTTTAAAAGTGTCTGCCTCTATAGATAGACTGTGTCTAAAAGGTGTTATGGAAGAGGAGCAAGCTCTATCTCATAAGATCGAAACTGAGCTGAAAGTGGATTTCTACAAGAATGACATGGAAAAAGATGTTACGCTGAACATACAAAAGAAATTGGTGTCTTAATAATTAAAAGGGATATACCTGGATAATTTTCCTATATTGGATTTTCAAAAGAGGCTTGTTAAAGTTTTGAAGAATTCTGTGAGAAGGGACAAAGAAAAAATGAAAAGAAATCAAGTTCTATGACATTATTTGAAGGGACTAAAGATTAAGATCGTTAGAAGTAAAAGGAAGGAATATCAGCTTGGTTTATTTGAACAAGGTCAAAATAGGTATGTTATCTCTAGTAACCCTTAATGGACTTTTGCTGACATCAGGACTGAAATGACGGTGCTTTATGGATTTATTTACAGATAAGAGATGGGATATGGGAAGAAGAAATTATTTGTTGTATTTTAAGAGGTGATAAGTTAATAAAATTGTTTATACTTGTTGTGATGAAGGTCACTTCTTTATATATTTCTTTTCTTTTTCTTTACTATATTCTTATTTTTTTTCTTTCTATTTCTCTATTCTTTCCATTTTTTTTCTTTTCTGCACCTTCTACTCTTTCTTTTTATACTTCTATTTTTTCCACTTTGTATTAGTTTTTACTGTTGTAATTATAACCTTTAATAAAATTACTATTTAAAAAAATACACTAAGTGACGCAGTCATGTGGTGTCGCACTTTACGACCGCATCACTTAGTCATGGAGTTCCCAGTCCCAATTGCCATTGTAACCTGAGGACTACCTGTAACTGTAACCCAAATAATCCATTGAAATTTGGCCATGCTTGCTGACTACAGAACGGCAACTGCCTCTTTAAAAAAAAAAAGCAACAACAGAAAATCTGATGCAGTGGCGAAACAGAAGAGCACATTCTGGAAATGGTTGTAGGAATCCCAAGCAGGAACATACCACAGAGTGTTCTGTTGCAAGTTCTACTTTTAGAACAGAATGACTAATCAGAGCAGAACTATCATCATTGCTCGAAGTCACTGCTTAGGTCTATAAAAGCAGATAATACTTCATACAATTATTAAAATGTGTTGACCATAGACTAAAAGGTCACTTTTACTGAAAGGTGTTATCTTTCAGCAGTTAAATGCTGATGAAAACTTCACATAACTGGTTAATCACTTGCCCACACAACCAATGTTTTTCCACAGATAGGATAGAAGGTCTCTGTCTCTGGGATAGCTTTGGGTAAAATGGTTTAAGTCAGGAGAGGATGATTTAACTTTTGATTTTGGATATTTCACATATTTTCAGTGTTTTTGTAAATGTATTACTTTCTCTGAGAGTCTCAGACAGGGCTGGCTTCATGTTTAAGCAAGCCCCAGTCCTAAATGTATTTAAAAACTAGTAAGACCCATTTAATTCTACAGATCCTGATTTCTGAATAAGCATGCTTAAGAGAATATTATTAGTCCTACCTAACCTTGATGTAATCAATAAAGAAAGCCTTGAACACCTAAGTAAATTTTAGCAATACAAATAGTGAGATTGAATTTCTCAATTGAAAAGCTTCCTCTCTAAGGTGTCTAGACAGTAAAGTTTTATAATTCCCATTAAGTTCTTTCTAAATTAAGAAGCAGGCTGAACTCAGCTACCAACAGTGATTTATAGGGCTTATCAAGGCAGAACTACAGTTTCTGTTCATGGCTATAAAACTAACTCATAGTTCTTTCTCTATGGATAAAAGAACGCTAATAAATCTATGTATACTTCATCATCCCACCAATGATATCCATATATCCTGAGAAATCTACAAGCACAACAAACCACAACTTTCTCCATTGTGGATTTCTAGCAATGACTACTTGATGGGGCCGCTGCATCTGAATCTGAAAGTTAAGAAATTGTCATAATATCTGACAGCCATAGAATTCTTCTGTATATACTTGCTAGTTCCTTTCTAAAGTCATGTAAGTTACCAGTCTTTGCCAAAGCTTGCAATAACAAATTATAGATGTATGCTGTGAAGAAGTTCTTCATTTTGCCTTTCCTCAATTTTTTGCCAAAGATCAGTACTGTATCATTGAATGAGTTCCAAGTACCAGAGTTAAAAGAGAATTGTCCGCTTACTTCAAATTATTAATTGTTTTGGTTACCACCAAGAAAGATGCTGAGGAAGTGGAAAGAGTGCAAATAAAGAGCAATAAAGATGGTGTCATGTTACCCATTTCAGTGTTCTGTTAACATTGTAACGTTTCACATGTCATCTTCTGTTCCGTGTTACTTCGCCCATGCAGGCTTTTTCCATTCCTCCGCCCTCCGTTGTTTTGAGGGTTTGGAATGTATGTTTGGGTTTGCGCGCCTGCTCAAGGTTACTTTCCCAGGCGCGTCTAACGGTTCCTAGCACCTGGGAGGGGGTATGCACTGACAAGGGATGGGGGCGGAACTTGCTCACAGGCAATGCTTTTAAGTTTGTATTTGGTGCGCTTTTGCTCATTCTCAGCTTTCTCTGTATTTGCATACTATTCCTTTAATAAATCAGTTATCTTTAAGCCCGAGCTTGTGAGACTGAGTATTTGGGATTAGGCAACCATTACATAAAGCTGAGAATCATTTTAACCATATTCCGCTAGCCCCGTCCAATCGTTGGATAAGAGGGAACGCTAGCGATGACCGAACATCAGCTTCGCGCAAGTGAAGGGAGCGAGGAAGAGCAGGAGGCGGCAAGGATCCGGCCAGCTCTAACCTCGAGAGCGCAAAGAGCGGCACGTCGGGAGATGCGGGATGTCCAATTAGATGAGTTGCTGATATCCATGCAGGAGAGCCTCAGGAGTGAACACAAAACTGTAATGGAAAGAGCACCTGGGAGGGGGTCTCCACAATTATCCTGGGAGCCCGAAATTCCCTTGTCACCGAGGGTGGTGGTAACCAACCAACCCCTGGAAGAGCCGGTCACTCCTGCTCGTATGAGAGCATTAGAGGACAAAATGGATCTAATAGTGACAATCCTTAAGGATCTCCCCAGGGGTGCAGAGCCCACCCCGGAAGATTGGGAGGAAGAGCCGTCACAATACCCAAGGCATAGCACCCTGCCACCCAGGGGGAGAAGCAAGACTCGATCAACCCGTCAGGTGGGGGGGCACGAGGCAAGACCTCCTAGGGATCGGCCACCCATGGGAGCTCGGCGTACGCTGACATTCACGGAACCGCCACAGCCAGCTGAGCCGGTAAGAAACTTCCCACCGTTTGGAGTGAAGTTCGATGGGGATCCCACTACGCTCTCCTTCTTTATCACTAATGCTAAGAATTATATGGAGGATTGGGGCCGGAACCTTCGGTCAGAACATGGCAAAATCAATTTTATTACCAACAAACTGAGAGGGAGGGCAGCTGATTGGTATGTGCAATTGTGCCAGACCGAGGCAGCAGAGTTAGAGGACTTCGATGACTTTTTGTGGGCACTCAAACAGCATTTTGAAGACCCTTTAGCCCAAGAAACAGCTAAAAACGCCCTGAGGAAGCTCTACCAAGGGTCCCTCTCAGTTGCCAATTATGCGCTGGAATTTAAAGCGCTATCAGGGAAAGTAGAAGACTGGTCTGAGCCAACTTTAATTGAAATGTTTAAGCAAGGGCTAGAACCAGAAATTCTTCGTTGGGCACTAGGAAGAGACGATCCTAAAACGCTATACGGGTGGATCCAGTTGGCGGGCAGCGCAGAAAATGCCCTGCAAACCTATGCCCATACCAAAGAGCTTAGACAATCCCGACTTGCCAGAGGAGCGCGCACGACTGGACTTGCTAGCCGCCCCAAACCAAAAGCCTGGGAAGAGGAAAGGGAACGACAGTTCTCCAAAGGTCAATGCTTGAGATGTGGGAAGGAAGGGCATCGAGCCACGTCGTGCCCCAGACGCTGTCCAGAAGAACGACAGACGAAACCTGCAGTAAAGTCGCCTGCTCTACCACGGAAACTGAAAGCTGCCGTCGCAGAACTGAACCCACCAGAACTACCCTTCGGAGAAGAGGAAGAAGAGTTGCAATTCGAACAGCCAGCGGGAAAAGCCTACCACCTGCCCTGAAGGGCGCCCTAGGGCAGGTGGAAGAAACCGGGCGTAACCACGATTCGGTGAGTGGAAACTTCCCTACACTGACTGTAAAAGTTAAACTGGGATCAAAAACCAAAACTGTGGAAGTTTGGGCCATGCTCGACTCAGGCTGCTCCCGTTCCCTTATGCACCCTGATGTCGTAGCGGCTCTGGAACTACCCACGTTTCCTTTGCCAAGACCTATGATTTTCACCCAATTGGATGGAACTACGGCGGGAGGGAAAGCAGTCATTCATTCCACGGGGCTAGTCGCCTTGCAGATGGGATCCCATCAGGAAAAACTGCCCTTTGTTGTAGCTCCAATGGGGGGTCCTCTGGTTATATTAGGTATGCCTTGGTTTGTACAACAAAATCCTTTTATCAACTGGCTACATAGAACTGTGACTTTTGCGGATGGATTTTACAAGGTACCCGAAAAGGATCTACTGGAAGACATGGAGGGTGGAGGGGTAGCGTATACTACTGTACAAACGCTTCAACCGCTTGAGGGACTACCCAGTCAGTATCAGGATCTTGCTGAGGTATTTGGGGAAAAGGAAGCAGATCGCTTGCCACCCCACCGAAAAACGGACTGTGCCATTGAATTCTTACCAAATGTAAAGTTACCCCACCCAAAAATGTACCCCATGTCTCCCAAAGAGCTCACTACGCTAAGGGAGCTCATTGACAAAAACCTAGCTAGGGGTTTCATTGAGCCTGCTAACTCCCCGGTGGGAGCCCCTGTCCTATTCAGGCCAAAAAAGGATGGGTCATTAAGACTTTGTACCGATTTTCGCGGGCTCAATGCAGTCTCAATATTAAATAAATATCCTTTGCCCCTGATCAAAGATATGTTGTCACATCTGGCCAGAGGCAAAATCTTCTCAAAACTGGATTTGAGAGAAGCCTATTTTCGCATTCGTATAAGGGAAGGGGATGAGTGGAAAACAGCGTTTAACTGTCCTCTTGGGGCTTTCCAATACAAAGTCTTACCCTTTGGTTTATCGGGGGCACCTGGGGTTTTTATGCAACTTATCAATGAGGTCTTGCACAACCACCTATTTAAGGGGGTACTGGTATATTTGGATGATGTATTAATTTATACTGAAACCATGTCAGAACATATCCACTTGGTGCGTCAGGTGTTGGCTAAATTGAAAAAAGCAGAGTTGTATGCCAAACTATCAAAATGTGCCTTCCATCAGTCACAAATTGATTATCTAGGCTATCGAATTTCCGCTAAGGGCATTGAGATGGACCCTGCAAAAGTGGAAGCTATTGTGGCATGGGAGCCTCCCCACACCAGGAGACAATTACAAAGTTTCCTCGGATTCGCCAATTTTTATCGGGCATTTGCCCAAAATTTCGCGGAAATCACCCTCCCCCTTACTGAGCTGTTAAAAACCAAAGGACAGGGGGATACGCGACGTTCAAAGAACCCAGGAGCGCTCCTTAAATGGACTCCGACCTGTCAGCAGGCGTTCGAAGCGCTCAAACAAATCTTCACCACAGAGCCAATTTTACAGCATCCAGACCCCTCTAAACCATTCGTGGTACAAGTGGATGCTTCTGATTTTTCCATTGGAGCGCTCTTGCTACAATCTGACCACTCTGGCACCTTAAAACCCTGTGCTTACCTCTCCCGCAAATTCACCGAAACAGAGAGGAGATGGCATGTTTGGGAAAAAGAGGCTTTTGCTGTAAAAACTGCTTTAGAAACGTGGCGACACTTATTAGAAGGGACTTCCAACCCTTTTGAAGTCTGGACTGACCTCAAAAATCTGGAAGCCCTAAGCACCAGTCGCAAACTTAGCCCCAAACAGCTGCGCTGGGCTGAGTTTTTCAGCCGCTTTGACTTCACCCTTAAATTCATACCAGGCAAGAAGAACTTTTTAGCTGATGCACTCTCCCGCCGACCCCAAGATGCTGGCCCAGGGCCAACGGTCCAAGGAACCGTCTGGACCAAAAAACAATTAAGTTTGGCAGCGGTAACGCGCAGTCAGACGCGAGTGCAGCAAACACAACCTCCAGCCGCTCCACCCCCCAGCCGCTCGCCAGGCTTGTCAATTCCCTCAGATTTGCAACAACAGTTGCTTCTCCACCTTAAAACAGATACTTGGTTACAAGCTAATCGAAACACTCTAACTTTCACCGACGATCTTGCCTGGCACAACGATCGTCTCTATGTACCTGATGCTTTGCGAAAAACAATACTCCAGCGCTGCCACGATGACAAGCTGGCTGGACATTTTGGCTACTTAAAAACCCTTCACCTTGTTCGCCGGCAATTCTGGTGGCCAACATTGCTCAAAGACATTAAAACTTATGTCACATCGTGCCCTGTTGTGCAGCAACAAAGCGCAAAACGGGTAAACCTCACGGTCTCCTTCAACCAGTCGCCACCCCATCTGTCCCCTGGCAGGACATATCCATGGACTTTATCGTTGATCTACCCCCTAGTCAACGAAAAACAGTCATTTGGGTGGTCAAAGATTTTTTCTCGAAGCAAGCCCATTTCATCCCATGCGCGTCTATCCCCACCGCGCAACAGCTGGCACGCCTCTTCCTCGTCCACGTGTACCGCCTCCACGGTATCCCTGCCCGTTTGGTGAGTGACAGGGGCACACAATTTACGTCACAGTTCTGGCGGGCATTTTTGAAACTTCTAGGCACCAAACAAGCCCTATCCACCGCGTGGCATCCGCAGACGGACGGCTCTACAGAGGCGGTTAACTCTACACTGGAACAATATCTCCGAGCTTTTGTTAATTACCAGCAGGACAATTGGGTCGACTTACTCCCCTTTGCAGAAGTCGCCTATAACAATGCTGTTCATCAAAGCACTGGTCAGGTTCCTTTTAAAACAGTTTTTGGCCGCGATTTCGTTCCTATTCCTGACCTTCCCCATCCACAACCTCTGCCAGCTTCCCTCACTGACTGGGCCGACTCTCTCAAACACTCCTGGCTTAACATTCAACAAGCTCTCCTCCATGCCCAGACTACTTACAAACGCCATGCCGATGCCAAGCGCTCACCTGAACCATCGTTTACTATCGGGGATAAAGTCTACTTATCAACCAAATTTATCAAGTCCCCACAACCTTCCAAAAAAACTTGGCCCTAAGTTCGTGGGTCCTTTTCCAATTGTGGCACAAATTAACCCTGTTACTTTTAAACTTGCTTTGCCTCACAACCTCAAACGTTTACATCCTGTTTTCCATTGTAGTTTACTCAAGCCCTACCTGCCATCGGACCACTGGCATCCTCAACCCGTTCCACCACCTCCTCTCATGATTGATAACCAACAACACTTCGAGGTGACATCTATCCTGGACTCTCGCCGCCAGCGCTCCGCTTTGCAGTACCTCGTTCGTTGGAAACATTTCCCTCATCCTGAATGGGTCGCTGCTCCTGACGTACTTTCACCTCGCCTAATAGCCCAATTTCACTCTACCTATCCTGACAAACCTGCTCCATAGCATTCTTTTGGAGAGGGGGCGATATGTCATGTTACCCATTTCAATGTTCTGTTAACATTGTAACGTTTCACATGTCATCTTCTGTTCCGTGTTACTTCGCCCATGCAGGCTTTTTCCATTCCTCCGCCCTCCGTTGTTTTGAGGGTTTGGAATGTATGTTTGGGTTTGCGTGCCTGCTCAAGGTTACTTTCCCAGGCGCGTCTAACGGTTCCTAGCACCTGGGAGGGGGTATGCACTGACAAGGGATGGGGGCGGAACTTGCTCACAGGCAATGCTTTTAAGTTTGTATTTGGTGCGCTTTTGCTCATTCTCAGCTTTCTCTGTATTTGCATACTATTCCTTTAATAAATCAGTTATCTTTAAGCCCGAGCTTGTGAGACTGAGTATTTGGGATTAGGCAACCATTACAGATGGTGAGGGAGGCTAATTCCTAGGAAGAACACTTTTAAAAATTGGGATATTTAGCCTAAAGAAGAGAAAGCTAAGGAAACACATGGTAACAGAGGGTGTGGATTTATTCTTCATAGTGCCCAAGGGTATGAAAAGAATTACTGGTGGAAGCTTTACAGAGAGAGAGAGAGAGAGAGAGAAACTTGAAATAAGAAGTAATTTCCTGATTATGAGAGCCATTGAACAGTGGAACAGCCTACCTCCTGGAGTCATGAATTCTCCTTCACTGGAGATTTTCAAACAAAAATTGGACAGCCATTTGTCTGGAATGGACTAGAAGTTCTCCAAGATCCTTTCCAAGTTTATAATTCTTTGAGTCAGGGAAAGGAAAAATAGCCATGTTAAAGTCTTGCAGTTATGGATATATATCAAGGTGGCATGAGGAGCCTTATTATAATGAGGTCAGATACCTTCAGGAGCTGTTAAAAGCTGCACCTGCCCTAATTTATGTTTTATTAGTGCTGTATTCTAATTGCTCCCCAAAGCTCTGCTGCCACCATGAATTCCTCAGAATTGCTAAGTAGGCAAAAACAATTCCATTCAATTGCTTGTTGAATTATCCTGTTTTCCTTTCTTCCTAAAGCAAAAAATCTCCACTAAAAAGCAGCATATCTGCAAAGACAAGCTGCATTAACCAAGGAGTTTATGAAATGTATGCTATTCCTTATTCCTTTGAGTCTGTTGTTTCTGCAGTATAAAATTAGCCAAAAGATGCCATTTCTGCTATAAGCAAGGATATCTAGACTCAAAAGAAATTAAAGTCTGATGTCAGCAAGACATCTCCATGCATGACGCATATATTAATAAAATGATCATTGTCTGCTGCTAGCTTTATAAAAATTGGGTCACAGCTTAAAACCAGAAGGTTGCTGAGCAAATAACAGTAAAACTACCTTTAGAAGTGCTTCTGCCTTCATCTCAGAACTGAGGTGATTGTTGGTACCACCTGCAAGGAGGAGTAGCAGCTCAAGGCCCAATGAAAAAATGCTAGGAATTGAATCTCAGATTTTCTGCATGCAGAGTACAAGCCACTATGACACTATGCTTCTTCTTCAATAAACAGTGAATTCTACAGAATTTGAAAGATGACCAAGCAGATCGTGACACTCCAACAAGACCCTACTCTATTGATTAAATGGATATAAAAGATGTTGAGCATGTTTGTATACATCAGTCCAGTGATGAAGAATAAAGCTAAAAGAGACACATTCTAAAAAACAAAGGCATAAAAATGGATACTACTCATTTAACACTGAGGAAAAAGTCTGCTGTTATTTATAATGAAGGTAAAGCATTAATGCAGCCATGGCATCTCAGCCCCTTCAATCCACCCAGAAAGAGAACAGAGCACCTCGAAAGCAGACTTATCTAAATCCAACAGCCCCTTCCACACATAGAAAATGACCCCATAAAGGGGCATAAGCAGGGTGGTCTATGCCCAAGAAAAACATCTCAGAGGGGGCAAAGCGAGAATTTATTGCTACTCATATGAACATGATGGCTCAGTTCCCTTCAAGAAAACCAATTGGGATTAATTTTTACCTTTCTCAGAAGAAAGCAGATCCGTTCAATGTTTCTCAACCGCTCTCTCTGTCAAAGGAAAGAGTGGGAAAAGTTGGAGTGAAAGTGTACAATTTAAGACACCTAAAATTGAAGAAACAGTCTGAATCAACATTTATTTTAGCTGACCTCAGAAGAAGATCTACAATATACTAGACTGTGGTATAATTTGCATGATAATGCTTTAGTTATCTTCTGAGATCCTCTAAACATTTTTATTCATAACTTTAAGTTCAACTACTTCAATTAAATCGAATGTCTTCACTTTTGCCAAGGCAACAGAGGTTAGAGGCCCAAACCTGAACCGCAACTCCCAGCAGTATCATGCATGCTGGAAACTGTAGTTCACCAATAACTAGATAATTACAAATCTCCTACTGCAGCTTTAAATAGGAGCTGATTCCTAGAAATTAATGTAAGGGATAAAGTAAGGGACCCATAGTTTTGTGCTATGTAAGATGAGGCTGCTGCCACAGAGTGAAACTACTCTGGAAGAGAGAAATACATGATGCCACTAAAGAACATTATAAGATGGAAGCAAAGTGTGTGTTCTGTGCAGGGACACTTCTTTGCTTTATCTTTAGACATTGGCATAGACTTAAAGAACTACAACTCTTGTAAGTGTAAACTGGTGAAGTCTCAGTGAACATTTGAGTGTTGTTCACCAAGATCAAGGAAACCGTCACCAGCTCATCTTGGCATTTCAGCTGTATTATTGCCTTGTGTGATTTCTTTTTTAATTTAGTTATTTCACCATTCACCTTGTTTTGAAATATTCTTTCTCCATGTTTGTTTTTTATGTGTCTTATTCATGGAACATATCAGCTTACAACAGCAAGACACATCCTTCCAATTCATTATAAAAAGTGGTTTTGATTTTCTGCAGTAACTATCTTCCTACACTGTGAAAGTCCCATCTTATTTTCTGGAAATATGGTATATATGTAACAACCATCATTCTTGCATGATCAGCACATACTTTCATGCTGCCTTGAAGAAGCTAAGCTCTTAACCTTTAAAGGGAAAAATGCTTCCTTAGGATGAGCAGCTGGCTAAACCAGGGATCAACAAAAATTTGAAACAAGAAACTAGAAACAACCAAGCAGGTATTATAATTAATTATAATTATCATACAACATCTACAATCAGTCACATCTTAAATTGAATCACTTTGGGGCTGAGGTTTCAACAGAACTGTTTTCCCGTTATATATTTTGAGCAGATGCTACATAGCAAGCTGCAGGCTCCTATCTGTGAATGGGTTTACCATATTTATTTCTATAGAGGTACAGTCCTGTGCCCTACGGGAAAAAGTTGCAAGTCAGATCGCTTGCTTCACTTTAACAGATCCAAGGTGTAATCTCTGGCAATTTATGTTTGAAAAATCCAGTGACTGGGTGACTAAACACTGGGACTCCACAAAGCATTTGAAAGAGAGTGTTTTGCTAAGCACACCAGAAATTGCAAGGCCCCTCCTCCTCAAAATGTTAGAGCAGGCATTTCCTTTGGAAGGCTTGTTTAGCTCCTTTGAGGGTTTTCCCTGGTTGTCAGCATGTGTGAATGCATGCACAGCTGCTTCATTTCATTGGTAATTCCAGAGAAAAGTGTGCATTCTGCCTCTTAAGCCTTAAAGAGATACATCCTACAAAAAGTGACTTTAGTAATTGGAGCAGAAGCAATCTTTAGACAAGTGGGATCATTGCTCCCCTAAACACAAAGAAATGCTTTTAAGTAATGAGTTACAACTACCAGTTTATTGCCTACTGAAAATAGTAAGATGAAGTTTTTAAAAATATTAAAAAATAGTTTTGCATTCACTTCTCTGCACTTGGGTGTCGTGATTTGACCAAGAGTTCGAGAGGCTTTTAGACTTCATTGAGTTCCACATTTGTCTTTGGTGTGCCAGTACGTATATACTTCAAGAATCTCTGCCATGTGATATTGAGAAATCACAGAAACATGTTTTCCAAAAGACATACATGTTTTCTTTTCTGGATGGCTTTGGGTTCATCCTCACATCCTGCTTGCCATGGTACAAAGATGCTTAGTAACCATTTCTTGAGGGCATGTCCTCATGCTGTCACCTCCATCTAATTTCAAGCCTGCTGCTGAAACAGCCTAGAATCACCCTTAGTTCCAGTTTGGAAACAGCATTTTGTTTGTTCTTCCAGCAGAAAGCTCTGCATCCGAATAATCTAGCATCAGGAATGAGTCTGGGAATGATGTGGTCAAGGTTAGTGATTTGCTCATGTCCAATTGGCCCAACAAGCCTGTTCTCGAAACACCCTGTCCAGCTGCTGAGCAGTACCACACCTTCTGGTACTTCATGACTAGCACCTCTATAATCTATCCCATCCCACCCTTTAGCTTATGTTGGTTCCTGTGCTCTGGTGCCAGCATCAGAATGAACAGTGACATCCTCAGTCAGCAATGGGTGCTGCTGTTACCTATTTCTTCATGATGGGATTACTGCAGTAGGGAAGCATCACCCCTGTTCCTCCTACTACTGTGCTGCTTCTCTTAGTGACAGTAGCCTGGCAGGGCCAAGCTGCCAGCCTGAGATATTTACCAGAGTGTCTTTTTCAAGTGGAATATTCTCCAAAAGGAATGATGTCACAGACAAATTGGTATGCTAGACTAGAACTGAAATAACCACTTTCATTCTGAAACAGGTGACAGTTCTTGCAGTTCTTACACCCCAAATTAGAAAACTTTAGTTTCAGCTGGAGATTTTAGACTCCAGTTAGGTCAAACAAGCCAAGGGCAAACTATGGTCCCTGATCCTGTGTTGTGCATTAGAATTTAAACAAAACACAGTTTCCTGAATTCTAGGAAACAACGATTGCTTAAAAACAGAATATGGATGCTTCAAGTCTCCTTCTGGAGGCTCCAGAAGAAATTTAAGAATGCAAGATAGGTTCATGATTACTGTGAACATGGGACAGTGTCATCTGCATCTTTGTCCATTTATTGCATTTGCATTCCACTACAATCAAAAATTACTCTTGACCCCCTGAGCTGCTCCAAAACTTCCTGAATTGTATGCCACACTGGTAAGTGTTTCTCCCAATCCATAGCTGCAGACTGTCTTGCACTGCTATTAGTATCCATTCAAAAAATGCCAAGGTTCCCCATCACTTCCAAGCTACGGAATGTCTTCTCTATGGAACTGTGTGGAGCTACTATTACATTTATACCTTCTCTACATTTAGAAGGTCAGCTAATATACATTTCTTTAGCCATACTGAAGGATGTTAATGATTTTACTATATTTACATATTCTCACAATTAATATCATTTTGCCTTGTTTTTCTCTTTCCCTTTTTAATTTTTATTTCTGTATTTTTATGTTGTTAGCCACTTGTCAACATTCAATGAATAAAAAGTTGGTGTTCAATAATTAAGTTCATCCTGTAGGAAATCATGGTTTTATTTGACCTCTAAAGGAGTCCTTTCTCAGGATTTATTTCTTTATTTAGCTTTTCTCAGAGTTGCAAATAAGATAATGGGGCCACAAATCCTCCTTGAGAAGTATACCTATAAATTACTCATATCACTTCCATAGAAAGTATGTCTCTCTGAAAAGAATTACAGAGCATTCAGCTTTACCATTCAGCTTTTTACTTTAAAAAGCTTAGCCAATTATAGATTGCATGAATCAGCCTTTAGTTTATGAGGCTTTATTGCAGGATCTCTCATTTCTGAATCAGAAATAATTATGTCAAGACAAGGCTCACTACATTTACGTATTAAAATAAAAATCACTTATAGGCAGTTCTATAGACTAGACAGGGAAGTCAAAGACAATGGAAACTGAGTTGCATACTGTTGCCAAGAAAACTATATGGGCCTATCCATGAAGGCACAAGGAGTTGTATTTTTTAAAATGCTTATTTAAGACCGTATTTTCAAATTATAATTTTTATTAAATGTTAGTTATTATTTAACAGAAGAACAGTACTCACCGCATGTGTTGGGTTACACTGGTCTATAGGACTCTTGAAGTCTGTCTTTAACTCATCAAATGCAATTATCTACAAAAAGCAAAATTCAAACAGTTAGGCTACTTTCAAATTTATGCTTTTTAACCATTATTTATTCTCTCTTGCTGTGGTGAAAATTCCTCATTTTAACTTTAATAGTTTGATTTGGATTAGCTTCAAGGCAGCACACCATTATGCTGTCTGAATAAGCTATTTTTTTAGCCATAAAAATCTTACATATAAACAGAATAAACTGCTTTAATTCCAGTTTTATGGTTTAATATCAGTTGTTGACGACCGACAGGAAGCTCTGGCGTGGGCTGGTCCATGAAGTCACGAAGAGTCGGAAGCGACTAAACGAATAAACAACCATCAGTTTTCAGTTTGCTCAATATTGATTAATAGTTTAGGGTACCATAAATACAATATGCTTGTAAACTTGCATTAAATAGCAGCTTACTTGGACTTCTTGTCTGATAATATCCAGAACAGTGTCTTATTATTTTTTACTCACTGCAAAATAATTTGAATCCTGAGCATACAGCAGAACACTGCATTTACCTCCTAGGCCTTAAAGTTACTCTCTAGATTAGAGAATCTAATTTGCATAGATAGAGTGAGCATATCTGAGATAAAACTGGCTTTTGGTTGTACTTGTGGCTTATTGGCCAAAATGTAACAAAACTAACTGCTATGGCCCTTCTATTAGCAGGTATCAATGTGTGGAATCATTTTAACTAACGCTGGTAATCTAGTCCACACCTTTTATATCTAACTAAAAATTACACACAAAAGCCTCAACTGTCCATAGCCATGATGGGCAACAAAGGATTGTACCAATGGGAAGTCTAGGACAACCATGGAATACAGTAAGACCGTGACATGGAATGCAAGAGGTGTAAATGGTAAACAACATGAATTAACATATAAAATTAAAGAAAGGAAAATAGATATATTGTGTTATAAAACTAATAGAAAAAGGGAAGGATGTAATAAATCTAACTGAAGTTGGTTTGATCTTGGGGAGCAGGGTTGATGAATACAAGCAGGGAAGTGAAGGTGTAGATTTAATTATGAAAGAGTTAAAATGTCTGTCAGAGAGTATGAAATAGTGCATTCTATTCTTGCATACACATGGCAAATTATACTAAAATATGATTGAATTGAATGATTCAGAAAATTTATGGAATTAATGAAAGATACAAGGGTGAAAAGAAGTTGTGAATGCAGACAGATTATTATTTGGTAATGTCAATAGTGGATTTTGGGATAAAATGGACATGAAAGAAAAAAAGTGAAAGAAATTAGGGTGAAAGTTGAATGACTACAGAAAGAGGAAGTACGAGTCCTGTATAAAAAGGAATTAGAAGAAATATTAATCTCTCAGCAGAACAAATGGAAGTAACATGATAAAAAATGATGTGGTTTGCTTAGGGCATCTCTGTCTGACAAGTGGAAGAATCCTATTATTGTTTTGTATACAAAAGAAAAAACAGCAAGAATTAATGTAAAAACTACAAGGGGAGTAGTTTGTTAAATATGTCTGGGAAAGTGTTCGGTAGAATTCTAATCAAAAGGATATGAAAACAAAATATATGAAGTGCGGTGTGATTTTTCTGCCAGACGGGGACATGGTCAAAGGATTTTTGCTTTTCAATAGGTCACTGAGAAATTTTTGATGTAAGAAAGAAATGTTATCATTTGTTGTTGTAGAGAAAGCCTATTATAAAATGAATAGGTTTGAATTCTTATTTCATATTTTTAATTTCTTTGTCTTGTACATGATCTACATAATAATGCTTACCCAAAAGAGAACAGTGTGATGGCTTTTAATATATGAATGTACCTATGGGATAAAAAAAGAATCTTTGATAAATGAAAATCAACTGTGAATATGCATTACAGAAGAATCTTGGCCATACTAGTTCTGAGTGCTCTGTGGAACCTCCAATTTGTTATCCTTCCTATACAGGTCTTCTGTATATTCTTGCCACCTTTTCTTGATCTCTTCTTCTTCTGTTAGGTCCTTGCCATCTTTGTTTTTGATCATACCCATTTTGGCCTGGAATTTACCTCCAATGTTCCTTATTTTCTTGTCCTTCCTATTCTATTGTCTTCTTCCACTTCCGCGCATTGCTTGTTTAAAAATAATTCCTTATCTCTTCTGGCTAACCTCTGGAATTTTGCATTTAATTGGGCATATCTCCCCCTATCGCTGTTGCCTTTTGCTTGCCTTCTTTCTTGGGCTACTTCTAGTGTCTCAGCAGACAGCCATTTTGCCTTCTTGGTTTTCTCTCTCTTTGGGATGTATTTTGTTGCCGCCTCCTGAACAATGCTGCCAACTTCTGTCCAGAGTTCTTCCGGGACCCTATCTACTAAGTCCAATCCCTTAAATCGATTCTTCACCTCCACTGCATATTCCTTAGGAATATTAGTAAGCTCATATCTAGCCGATCTGTGGGTCTTCCCTAATCTCTTTAGTCTGATCCTAAATTGTGCAATAAGTTCGTGATCGGAACTACAGTAAGCTCCAGGTCTTGTTTTTACCGACTGTATAGATGTCCACCATCTTTGGCTGCAAAGGATGTAGTCAATCTGATTTCGGTGTTGTCCGTCTGGTGAAGTCCATGTATAAAGCCGTCTCTTAGGTTGTTGGAAGAGAGTGTTTGTTATGCAGAGTGAGTTGTCTTGGCAAAATTCTATCAGCTTATGTCCTGCTTTGTTCTGTTCTCCCAGGCCATGCTTACCTGTAATTCCAGGTGTCATTTGACTGCCCACCTTAGCATTCCAGTCTCCTGTGATAAAAATAACATCTCTTTTAGGCGTGTTGTCCAGTAGGTGCTGCAGATCCTCATAGAACTACTCTACTGCAGCTTCTTCAGCATCTGTGGTTGGGGCGTATATTTGGATCGCTGTGATGTTAGATGGCTTGCCCTGAATTCGAATTGAGATCATTCTATCGTTTTTTGGATTGTATCCGAGCACTGCTTTAGCCACTTTACTATTAATTATGAAGGCTACTCCATTTCTTCTGTGGTCCTCTTGTCCACAGTAGTAGATCTGGTGGTCATTTGATGTGAAGTAGCCCATTCCAGTCCATTTCAGTTCACTGACACCCAAAATGTCTATCTTTAATCTTGACATCTCACTAATAACCACATCCAGTTTGCCCTGGCTTATAGATCTTACATTTCAGGTTCCAATGGTGTGTTGATCCTTAGAACATCGGATTCGCCGTTCACCACCAGCACCGTTGGCCGCTAGTCGTCCTTTCGGCTTTGAGCTAGCTGCGTCATCACGTCTGGGGCTAGTTGAACTCATCCTCTGTTCCTCCCCAGTAGCATTTTGACCATCTTCCGACCTGGGGGTCTCATCTTCCGATATCTCTGGTTGTACTGATCCAATTAGTTTTCACGGCAAGAATACTGGGGTGGGTTGCCATTACCTTCCTCAGGGATTGCATTTAGTCTGACCTCTCTGTCATGACCTTCCCGTCTTGGGTGGCCTTTCACGGTTTAGCTCATGGCATCATTGAGGTGCTCAAGCTCCAGCACCACAACAAGGTAACGATCCTTTGCTGAAGCTCCTACATTCTAGCAAGTTCATAATCTGTGCTTCTGTTTTTCTTCTCTACCACCCCAGTTCACTTCTTTTCTTTTTCTGGTCAGTGAGTGGGCACATTTTCAGGCAATGCATTAGGATGTAGCCACTATCATTTTTTTCTAGCTCTTGACTTCACTTGCCAGCTTCATGTATAATTCCATCTCTTGCTTAGCAAGCTCAATGGGTTTTTGCAAAGTTCCTGGTTTCCATAGTAACTAGATTGCTTTTCTCCCTATAGGTTTTAGTTTCTCATACTGACAAGTGTAACTTCTATGAACTTTTCAGATTTTTCATTAAAAAGTGTTATGACAAAATTGAAAAACCCAAGCATGGTATAACCCAAACACCCCTTCCCATTTTCGGCACAATTCAGCCTCCAGTCCTCTGAACAGATCTAGCAGAAAGGAGATGGGTATCTGATCCAGGTTGCTGATAATATTAATTCATGGCTTTGAATACCATGCTTCATATATTCAACCTTCTTCAATCTGATGCCCTCCCAATTGGTTAAAAAGTACAGGTGTTGAAGGCCACTGCAGCAACTACTTATATGCTCGCCTATCATACAGACTCACGGCAGTTTACAAAAACAGACCAAATAAAATGCACAGCAATCATTAAAAAAATCTCAGCCACCTTCTAACCCTTCACAGAATCCAAACACCCACTACGTAAAAGCTGTGACCAGAATAAAATAAGCAAACAAACAAAAAATCCAAAAGTAGTCTAACACTACCACTAGTACCCAGAAAGGACTATTTTAACAGCCTTCTGAAAAACTAACAAGTTGGGGGCCAAATCTACCATGGGGGTAGGCTGTTCCACAAGAACATGCCTACTACCAGCCCCCTCCGAGAAGGACCTCACTGGATGGGCGGATTCTTTTCCTGAAGAGAGGCAGTCCTGGAAGATGTCAAGTGGGAAAATTATCTTCTTTTGTAAATGCAATTAATTTGCATTGTTTTGTTTAAACATAGCTGTGGGTAACATTAACACTCTCAGGAATACACCAATGAAAAGCACAAGTCTGTGACACTTGGCACTATCCAAACAAAACCGTGTTTCTGAAGTGACCATTTGAATTTTAGGAGACTCTTCCATTTGTCCAAAGGGACTTGTCCCTTGGAAAAGCAGGAACAACTTTTGGAGAGAGCACAACTGTAGCAGAAAATGAAAGGTATCTTTTCTTTCGCATTTCCCCCAATGTTGTTCAGGCCTCTCTGCAGATGTTATTTGACATAAGAAAAAAGAGGCATCTTAATTGCAGTCACAGAATTAGCTTCACATTTTGCTTGGCCATGAAAAACAAATTACATGACTGCATTTAATGCTACATCAAGGAGCCATGGTTTTCTGAAGAAAAGCAACTTTGGAAAATGTAGCATTTTAAAGCAGCATATTCCCTTTCCTTTTGTGGGACTGCAACTGTGTCTTTTCCGGTTTGGAACCCTAGACAATGATCACTTCAAATACTGAAGGTATCAGATGAGCAAAAAGTCGCATCTCCATCTTCTGAAAAAGAGATTAGATTGCATTTGGGTTTCTTTGAGTAAAATCAATTGAAAGCCTGCATTTTGGGGGCATGTAATACTGAGTTCTGAGAGGAATTGATGTTTGACTTCATTATTTAGCTCGAAGTTGTAAAAACAATTTGGTTTCAGGTGACTTTGCATATTGTGGGGTGGGAAGGAAAACAGAATATTATAACGAAAAGCCTAGAATAACTGAAAGTTAATTTAAGGTAGCAGAGATAAAGGATCCCTGTATTATAAATTACAGACACTAAACAGGTTTAGGAAAAAGAACAGAATCCATTCCATTTATCCAACGAAAAGGCTGAAGTAATTCCTACTACTTTTCATCAGCAGAAATACCCCCCTCCCCAGATGGCTTTGTCCACAAGTGTGCTAATTACTGTTGAACAGCATGGTGAATAGCTGTCCATTTATACAAGTTTGCAATTTAATAGCACTTGATGTCATTTGCACCACAAAAGTAAAAAGTCAGAGCAGTATGCAAAAGGAGAGCTAATTATGGTAATGTACGGTGTTCTGTATCGTATCAGCTATTTTGTAGTTTACTTGGTTTTTGACTTAGTGTGATATGTGATCCCATCCACTATGGTTTGTAAATACTTATTTCTTAGTTGCTGAAATGTGTAGATAATTGTGATTTATTCAACAAAACATGACTAACAAAATAATGGTCTACCATATAATGTGAATCCAGCTTGAATGTTAAATACATTTCATACGTATGTATTTTGAGGATAGTTCTTAATTAAGAGCTAAAAATCATGATCAGAACTACAGCATGTGGGTAGGTGGATTAAAACAACAGTAAGCCAAAAATAATCTTCAAAGAAAGCTGACCCCGGATTTCTTAATGAAAATTCTTCATTTGCTTCTAAATTTTCCTTAAAAGTTTCTTTTGGGTAAGCCAGAATTGAAATAGTCCCAAATAAGAATTATGAAGTAACCATGATCTACCAAATCAGGCACTGCTGCATAATAAACAGCAGTGATGGATATAATCCATTACTATTTTTATTCTTGATTTTAAAAAAACATAACAATTAATGTGCATTCAGAAAAGTCATGCAAATACCAGAGTAAAATGTGTTTATAAAGAACAAATGGTTACATTGTATTTTAATAAAGCATAGATCAGGGAAAGTTCCATTAAAAATGTTTACCTGGTTAATTATGTAAATTGTATAGAAAATTATATAAACTTCCCAAACATATGTATAAAACCCATGCAACAGCAAATGCAGGTTTTTTCAGTGTTAAAAAACTGATTCAGTGAGAAATTAGACGGAAATGAAAAGCATCTGAACGTGACAAATGCAAAGGCCCAATTTCCATGGAAATATACCCCTTTAATTCTAGTTAGCTCATGAGGTGGCATTTAATTCTTTCTCCTGCATCACAACTCTGAATAAAATCTATCTCAGACACAGTGACTAGGTTCACACATCATACTAAGGGAAGGTTTGCTTCATTATTGCTGAAAAAACCACAGGTTGTTTGGTTCATATAACTGATTATGTGCCTTCAAGTTGGTGTCAACTCTTAGCAACCACATAGATAAATGTACAGTACTCCATGATGATCTGTCCCTAACCTGCTCTTTCATCACCACTGTAACTGAGTCCATCCATCTAACTGCTTATCATCCTCTTCTTCTCTTTCCTTCCACCTTTCCCAGCATTAGAGCCTTCTCCAGAGAGCTACATCTTCGCATAACGAAGTAGGATAATTTGAGCCTGGACATTTGTTCCTTGAGTGAGAACTCTGGTTTGATTTGTTCAACGATCCATTTGTTTTCTTAGCTGTCCATGTTATTCTCAAGAGTCTTCTTCAACATCGACATTCAAAAGGATCAACATTCTTCCTATTTTGCTTCTTCAAAGTCCAACTTTCACTTCCATAAAGTGTCACAGGGAATACCATAGCTTGCACGGGTCTGATCATTGCGGCATTTTAATATATTTTCCAAGGCCGTCATGACTGCTCTATCGAGTGCTAGTCTGCAGCATATTTCTTGACTGCTTGTTTCTTTACTGTTGGCGGTTGAAGGCAGAAGCTATCCACCACTTCAATATCTCCACTGTGAGTTCTAAGGCTGGTTGTTTTACCTGCTGTCATTAGTTTGATCTTCTTTAATTTCAGTCCTGTTTTTTTTCACTGTGCTCCTTAACTTTTATTACTATACTATAACTTTTATAGATTACATTTCAAAATATTCATTCCATTCAGAGTAATAATTAACTCCAAAATGCCAGAACCAAATTGATTTAATGTATTTTACAGGTAGTCCTCGCTTACTGACCACTCATTCAGTGACCACTCAAAGTTACAACAGCACCAAAAAAGGAGATTTATGACTGGTCCTCGAAGTCGCAGCCATCACAGCATCCCCACAGTTGCAATTTGGGTGCTTGGCAACCAACGTGCATTTACTGACATCACGTCATCACCATTTGTGACCTTCACAGCCGGCTTCCAACAAGCAAAGTAAATGAAGAAGCCAGGAGGAAGTTGCGCTTAATAACCACGGGTGAGTTGTTTAACGACTGCAGCCAGAACTGACATTGTAAATCGGCACAGTCATGTGACATTTCACTTTACGACCATGTCACTTAGTGACAGAGTTACCAGTTTGGTCGGTAAGTGAGGACTACCTGTATTTATGAAGAAAAGTTAATAGAGGATGCTGGGTGTCATGTTTAATGGGAGAGAGGAAAATCTCATTCCTGACTAGCACCAGCATCCAGGGAAAACAAAAACAAAAAACCTCTGAACAAGTTTCATTCACCCAAGGGAAGGCTTGGACTTTATAGAACCATATCCAGAATGTTGGATGGTAGACTGAAGTAAAGAGAGTCTCAAAAGTGGTTTGTTAGATGTCAGAAGCAGACATTTGTTTGAATGGGAGGAGGGAAAAGGGTGTGGAATCTAGAAATGCTATTGAGCACACAAACCCTTGGGCACAACCACACTCTTGAAATGAGCAACGTCCAAGATTGGGGGAGGAAAATAGCATAGTCAAACTAAGGGATTTGTCTGAATGTTTCCTTTGTTTCTAAGGGACCTGGTATCTCTTTGGGGGAAGGGTGGTTAGAAGAAGGGTACTGTATTGTTGCAGCTGGGGAAAGGTTAAGATCTTGCATTTCTCCCAGTCTCTGCTAAATATTCTTGGACCAGTCCTCCTGCTGATACCTCGTGAATGATACCTCATTTTAGCCTTTCCATGGCACTTTTGCTTCCAGCACACGTAGATGTAATTTCTTTTCCTAATTCTTCTGATAGCCAGAGGTTCTGCGTATTTGCTCTGTCGGACTTGACTGCTGCTGGTTCCCCGTTGCATTCCTTGTGTGTAGCCTAGGAGTGGGGGTCCATAATTGTTGATCAAGTGCCTGTAGTATCCTGATCCTGCCATGCTCATGGAAGGAGAATGAGCACATCCAGCAGACAGCAAATTTCACGGAGGCTTCACAGGCTTAATCAGAAGGAGTTGCATCCCTAAACCTGATTTATCTGGCCTCCCTTTCTGTTTAAAAAAAACAAAACCCAAGTGCTGCTTCTGGAGCTTCTCTTGGAGAAAGGCACTTAAAGCACTACATCTCTGACCATGTCCAGACTTGGGTTTGGGGCAGAGTTTTCTTTTCTTTCATCCTTACTCCACAAGCCACCTTCACTCCCTGCCTTTGTCTCCCTCCTCAACCTTTATGAAGAAAGAAATCTTGAGCAGAAGTGCCAGATCACAACTGACCAATTCTTTGTTTCCCTTTACAATGATCAATTAAAATTGAAATTATCAATTAATGCAGAAGATGTGGGACACGTGGCATCTTGCCCTGTCTGTAGCTGCAATGCAGCCAGGTTGCTACCCTTCTGTGTACTGCAAGTGAAGATGAAAGACAAAACAGCCCACAGGCTTTCAAACTTGCATCTGCTATCAATTTTAGCCTTATTACAGTTATGATTTCTTCCTTTTAAGTCAACGCAGCAGGAATTTTATTAGAAAATGAAATGTTAGCTCAAGAAAGAGGGATTGCGGAGCATTAAGCCATCATTCCACTTGAGATTCTGGCTTGACAGCAGGTGTTTAATAAAGCTATAATTTCTTCCTTGTAGCAAAATCTCATCATCTGCTTGAATTCATATACAACGAGCTTTACTAACATTTAGTCTATTTCTGAATATAATTCAAAATGGCTGGTTGTAGTCATTTGAAACGCTACACTATCTCATTTGATTTCAGGTTTTAAAACTGATAAAAGAACCCTTCTATTGAGTCAGCACAAGTTGGAAAAGACTATTGTTTTCTAACAAGAGCAGATGGTGTAGATCCCCTTCCTAGTGGGCTGGAGGTGAATAAAGGATGGTATCACACATTCCAGTCCTTGAGACAGGAGTTGGCAGCTCACACTTGTGCTCAGGTAACCTGGTTGTGAGGGTCAGCCCTTAGACTTCAATGATCAAAACAAAACAAAACAAAACAGTACTATGTGTTTTCAAGACAGAGGAAATGCCAAGAGTTCCCCCCAAAGGGAAAATGGCCCCTTCCCAATTTTTATAGTGCTTCAGTTCTGACAAATAGATTGATCCTTGTCCTAGTTCACCATCAAAGTAGGTCCAACAAAGGAACCTATTACTAAAAGCTCTTTCTTTTTTATGCAGGAAGCATCTAAAATGCAGCAAACAAATACTGGAAAGGCTATTGCCTATCTGCTTCCCTAAAACAGCATCAGATTTTATGGTGTCTTGAGATTATTTACAGCAGTTTAATTTGGAATGGTCTGAGGTATGGTCTACCTGAATTAAAGCTGTTCTTTCATTTGAAGGGGCAAGATTCTCATATGTATGTACAATTAATTTAGCAATTTTGTGTATATGTCTAGAAATGATATGAGACAATGATTACTAAATAAAATGTCTGCCATCATATGACTATATAACTAAGCAAAATTAATTCAAAAGCAGGAATCAGAATCATAAACTCTGAATTTAATTTAAATTTAAATTATTTTATTTACCTGCACATTTTGCTTTAGTACAGACTTACATGATCATAGCCAGTTAAACTCCACAATTAAGCTCCCTCTCTCTTTTCTCTCCTTAACTACCTGTCTTTACAATTAGTCTCCTTAATCTTATAAACAGTCATTCTCTCATTACAGTATTCCTCGCTTAATGACCCTAATTGGGACTGGAATTTCCATCACCAAGCAAAGCAGTCATTAGGCGAAACATCATGTGATCATGCTACTTAGCGATGGCAGTTCCAGTAGTCCCAGTTGCCATTGTTGGGCGAGGACAGCACTGTTGTTAGGCAAGGACCTCATGCTTCTTCTGCCCTGTGCAAATTGCCAGGTCCGTCCCACTGCTTCCTCCCCAGCCGGGCCCTGCAAGCTCCCTTCAGCAGATGAGGCTCCACTATTCTGTCACGTTTGCCTCTGCTTCAACTCCCCCACCCACTTATCTCCCCCCACATCTCTGCCCTTTTGGCCACCCTGCACTCTGCTGCCACCTACCCCTGCTGCCCCCACTGCCCTTCGTCCTTGCACAGCACCAACAGTCGCCACCTTTGCCCAGGTAGCCACCACCCACATCACCACCCGGCCTCCTCCATTGGGCCCCTCACTGCCTCCTCCCCGGCTGGGCCTGGCGAGCTCCCTTTAGCAAACAAGGCTCCACCGTCCTACTGCACTTGCTGCACATGTCCCAGAATCATGCTCTCACCCAGAGCCTGGACACTAGGCCAGCAGTGGGAGGAAGAATATGGCAAAGGTCAGCTGGGGGCAGTGGGGGGTGGCAGGGGTAGGCAACAGCAGAATGCAGTGACCAGAAAGTGGGGGGAGAGGCATGGGGGAGTTGAAGTGAGCGCAGATGCCAAGTGCCTGAATTTTGATCACGTGACCATGGGAGCACTGCAACTGCCATAACTTTGAGGACCAGTCGTAACTACCATTCATTCAGCACCATCGTAACTTCAAATAGTCACTGAACGATTGGCCATTAAGCGAGGACTACATGTACCTAATTATAGCTATTTCTTCAGCACAGAACTACTTTTCCTTCTTTTTCCTCCTTGTGAATTTAACTATTCTCTGATGCCACATGTTACAGAAATGTTTTTATTTCTCTGTGATAAATAATAAGAAGCAAAAAGAAGTCAGCTGGATCAGACAAAAGGCCGATTGGACCCGGCATCCATTCCACAGTGACCCATCAAATTTCAAGAAAAAACCTAAGAGATCACATGAGCACAGTTCTACTAGTGCTGCTCTGTAGCAAGGGAATGTCTCTGATCCTGAAGATACAGCTTTTGTATCTAGTAACCCTTGATAGCTTTACCCTCTGTTAGTTTTAATTTTCAAGGATTCAATCTTGTATTCAAATTACAAGGACTGATATATTGTAGGGTTCAGCCAAAGTCTGCTGTGACACCAGAATCCCATATATTCCCCTATTCTTATGATTATGCCAGAGGAACATACTAGATATGCCAGTTCAGTATTTTTTACTTATTTATTCACTTTATATAGCCACCCATCTCACATTTGTGAATCTGGGCAGCTTACAATTAAAACATAAACAGTACCCCCCAAAAAATCAAAAAATGAAACAGCCATACAAACAATTCAAATATTAAAATTTATTAAATAATTAAAAGCCATACAATACAGTCACCGGGAGAACAGAGACATTCAAGAAAGTACAGCCATTTTATGGTCTCCACACCACTCTCTGATTCCTCAGGCCAGATGGCAAAGCCAGGTCTTCCTTCCAGAAGGCCAGCAAGGTTAGGGCCAGCCTGACCCCAGGGAGAATGATGTTCCATAGGGCTGTGAAGCAGCAGAAAAGGTCCTCCTCCTGGGTCCCACCAGATGACATTCTCTAGTGGAACCTGCAACAAGCCTCTTCTGCTGGACCCAATGGGATGGGTAGATGTGCTGGAGAGAGGGGGTCCTTCAAATAACCCAGCCCCATGCCATGTAGGTTATTACCAGCACCTTGAATTGGACCCAGAAGGAAATTGGTAACGAATGGAGCTCACATAACTGCTCACACTGCTGCATTTGCACCAACTGAAGCTTCCAAATACTCTTCAAGGGCAGCCCCATGTGGAGCGCATTACAGTAATCCATAGAGGATGTGACCAGGGCATGATTGAGTGTAGAGCTTCCTGATCCAGTAATGGGTGCAACTGGCACAAAACTGGAAGCTATGCAAAGGCCCTCCTATCCATGACCGCCATATGCTCTTCAAACAGGAGTCATGAATCCAAAAGGACCCCCAGATTGCACACCAGGTCTGTCTGGGGAAGTGCAAACCCATCCATGGTAAATTCCTAGATCCAGGTGGCCCCAAAACTCAAAGTCATACCAGTGGTAGCCTAATGACTGTAGGTTGAGTCATTTTGTATTCCAAGGCGATGTGTCAGAGTGGTTGTTGACATATATATAGGGCTGCCAGGGTCCTTGCCTGGGTTAAGCCAAAGCCTGTTGTTGCCCATCCAAACCCCTACAGTCTCCAGACACCAAGACAGGACATTGGCAGCATTGCTTACTTCACCAGGGGTGGAAATATATAGCTGGGCATCATCAGCATAGCATTGCTAATAACAAAGCAGCAGGAGACGATGGCATCCCAGCTGAACTGTTCAAAATCTTGCAAGATGATGCTGTCAACATAATGCATGCTATATGCCAGCAAATTTGGAAAACACAAGAATGGCCATCAGACTGGAAAAAATCAACTTATATCCCCATACCAAAAAAGGGAAACACTAAAGAATGTTCAAACTATCGAACAGTGGCACTCATTTCACATGCCAGTAAGGTAATGCTCAAGATCCTGCAAGGTAGACTTCAGCAATTCATGGAGCGAGAATTGCCAAATGTACAAGCTGGGTTTAGAAAAGGCAGAGGAACTAGGGACCAAATTGCCAATATCCGCTGGATAATGGAAAAAGCCAGGGAGTTTCAGAAAAACATCTATTTCTGTTTTATTGACTATTCTAAAGCCTTTGGCTGTGTGGACCATAACAAATTGTGGCAAGTTCTTAGCGGTATGGGGATACCAAGTCATCTTGTCTGCCTCCTGAAGAATCTGTATAACGACCAAGTAGCAACAGTAAGAACAGACCACGGAACAACGGACTGGTTTAAGATTGGGAAAGGAGTACGGCAGGGCTGTATACTCTCACCCTACCTATTCAACTTGCACGCAGAACACATCATGCGACATGCTGGGCTTGAGGAATCCAAGGCTGGAGTTAAAATGGCTGGAAGAAACATTAACAATCTCAGATATGCAGATGATACCACTTTGATGGCTGAAAGCAAAGAGGAACTGAGGAGCCTTATGATGAAGGTGAAAGAAGAAAGTGCAAAAGCTGGCTTGCAGCTAAACCTCAAAAAAACCAAGATTATGGCAGCCAGCTTGATTGATAACTGGCAAATAGAGGGAGAATTGTAGAAGCAGTGAAAGACTTTGTATTTCTAGGTGCGAAGATTACTGCAGATGCTGACTGCAGTCAGGAAATCAGAAGACACTTAATCCTTGGGAGAGGAGCAATGATCAATCTCGATAAAATAGTTAAGAGCAGAGACATCACACTGACAACAAAGGCCCGCATAGTTAAAGCAATGGTGTTCCCCATAGTAACATATGGCTGCGAGAGCTGGACCATAAGGAAGGCTGAGAGAAGGAAGATCGATGCTTTTGAACTGTGGTGTTGGAGGAAAATTCTGAGAGTGCCTTGGACTGCAAGAAGATCAAACCAGTCCATCCTCCAGGAAATAAAGCCAGACTGCTCACTTGAGGGAATGATATTAAAGGCAAAACTGAAATACTTTGGCCACATAATGAGAAGACAGGACACCCTGGAGAAGGTGCTGATGCTAGGGAGAGTGGAGGGCAAAAGGAAGAGGGGCTGACCAAGGGCAAGGTGGATGGATGATATTCTAGAGGTGACGGACTCGTCCCTGGGGGAGCTGGGGGTGTTGACGACCGACAGGAAGCTCTGGTGTGGGCTGGTCCATGAAGTCACGAAGAGTCGGAAGCGACTAAACGAATAAACAACAAAATCATCAGCATACTGAGAATACTGCACCCTATGACTATGGATGACTTCATCCAGCAGCTTCATGTAGATGTTAAATGGGAGCATCCTACCATCCATTAGTGGCAACATTTTTAAAACAAGATTGATCCCAGGCCAGCAGGAGGAGGAAAAAGATAGCAAAGGTCAGCTGGGGGCAGTGGGGGGTGGCAGGGGTAGACAGTGGCATAGGGAGGAGCACCTTTATATTCAATATCCCATCCACACACAACCACATACATAATCTACTTATAATACTTTATTTATACAATAACCTATTTACACTGTACAATCCAGAGTAGGTACAAACTTTATCCCTCCCTGCACTTCAATGAAAGACTGTATACATATCAACAACCACTCTGACACATTGCCATGAGACCTTGGAATACAAAGTGACTCAACCTACAACCATCATGCTACCACTGGTATGCAGATGCCACAAAACAAAACCATAACTCAAGGGATAAGATGTGTAGCACAGGACTATCTTTTGGGTCGCATGAAGGCTTATGGGAAAATTCCAGACAAGGGGATAATGAGGGAATAGTCCTTTTTTCCTTCACAAATGACAACCTTGGAGCTTGAACTCATGACGTCATTCCACATGAAATTTTAATTATGCCAAATTCCAACCAGCAGCAAAAAAATAAAAATATACAATAGCTTCTGTAAACCACTACTTTCTAAAGTAGAAGTAAGCTTCCACTTCGATGAACTCTCTTGGTTCAGAAGGATGCACAAGCCTTACCACTTGAATGCTACTCATGGAACAGAAACCTACATCCCTACTTTTTTATAGTCTTTGAAATTTTGATTCAGAATTCTAATAACAGAAATGACATACTGTCTAGAATATGGTAGGGCAGATTGTTAAAACAGGCAAGAAAAGAACAAGCAGTATTGGATTCCCAGTGCACTTATAGTAGAACATTCAATTCTTCTCTTCATCTAACTGTAAGAGCTTCCAGATATTATGTAGTGATCAGTGGTGGTCATCAAAATACTACATACAAAAACACTCTGATTCCAATGTTAAACCTATTATTTGATTCTCTAGCAATAAGCAGAATTCAAACTCTATCTCCTCTCAGTAACTTTCCAATACAGCATGTAGAACCCAGAGTCACTTCCTGTGAGATGGGCAGCTATATAAATTTGATAGATAGATAGATAGATAGATAGATAGATAGATAGATAGATAGATAGATAGATAGATAGATAAACGTTCATTAAAAGCTTTTATCCTACACATGTCTACTTAGAAATAAACCCTACTAAACCCCACAGAGTTTATTCCCAAATAGATTATTATAGGATGGTAGCCATAAGCTCCATCCTGACACTCTTCATATTTTTCTTTCTTTCTATTTGCATTTCTTTACTGTTACAAATCATCTGAGTTGTTAAGCAATTAGGCTCCAGCATTTATTTCCTATGCCACCAAGTCAATATGCTTGTGAAAGGTTTTTTAAATGAATTGTGTTCTCTAGAAGCACAGTAAGTGCAGTTCAAGTCCCACGTATTAATTCCACATCTTGTTTCTTGATTCGGATGTCCTTACAAATCTGTCTGGTGAAGCATGGGAGCTTGACCATTTTTGTTAAGAGACCACTCACTCATGGGTAATCTGCCATAGACTGAAAACTGGCATCAGATGGGACTGAATTCAGTAGTGGTGGAAGCCAAGCCAAAATTAAGCACTGCTTTTCACTCATTCTGCCACTCCCTTTTTAATGCAACCCTCCTACTCCTCAGCTTCTCCCATCCAACAGACTGGTACAGGTGGCCCACTCCTCTTTTGCCCCAAGGCAAACCATTACAAAGGATTTTTAAGATCAAGAAATAGCCAGCAGAGTCTAATTCTGTGGCTACAGTTTGATCAATTCTGTTTTGAAGTGTCAGACAACGGAACTCCTGTTTAATTTAAGCAGCCTGGGTCATTTTGAGAAAATTTCTGCTAGACTGGGTGTTGCTTACTCTTACTCTTCATAGTAGCTGCTGCTACTAGCACCTGACTATTTGTTTATCCCAAGCGTTTTCCTCTGCTGTTTGCTGGTTGACCTAGGACTTCCAGAGACCTAGCTTAAACAAGGTCTAGAGATACACAATTTCATTTCTCCCCACCACCACACATCTCTATACTTTCACTGATGCCTGGAGCTTTTAAGATAATTGCAGAGGAGCACTTGCTTAGCTTTTGTGTGAGCAGTAAACCTTGTATGTCCAAGGATTAAAATGAAAAACAAATTAATATAGTAGAACCTATATTTCAATTTAGAACTTCCTCCTCCTCCCCAAAGTCATGTTTTTTTCTTCTTAAGAGTTGTCTAGTAAAACGTACAACTTGGTGACCTATTTTAAAATGAAACCAAGGGGAGTTTGTCTATTGTTACTTGCACAGGAAGAAAGTACTGGATGATTACAGCCACCATAATGTTCACCATTGTACTTTAATAATTTCAGGATATTTGTTCTTTATAGAAAATGCAGAACACTTAAAAACATGAAATGCCCACCCACTGTGATTATTTGCTTTAATTTGATCAGTTCCAAAACAAGGGAAAGAAGCAGAACTTCTGAGTGAGCATTTTTAATTAAGAGTAGCTGGTCATGATGCATATACCCAACTCACTTTTGCTCCTATTATTTATGTTTCACAGGAATATTGTTTTTAAAACCTGCTAGAACAAAACCCGAACAACCAGACAGTGAGAAAAAAGAAATATGCTTTCTTAAAAATAAAACAAATAGTTATCATAGGAAATGAAACATCTCAAATCACTTCACACTCTTGGCTATCTGGCCTTTCACTGGCTCCAATTCATTACTCTTAACCCAACCCAACCGATCCATACATAAGTCATATTTTAAAAGGAAGTAAATTACTTGAGATCTACACTTCCATTCATGTAAATTCTTCATCCAACCAATTTATTAGTTCCAGATTTGCAAAAGCCTGAACATACAATGAGTATTTGTATTTCTTTTTGCCAATTTCCATTTGCCTTAAACTTCTTCCAAGAAAAAATAATTAGTAGCCCCTTTGGAGTACAAACAAACTTCCTGTCATCATAGTCTCTCTATAGTTCAGATTTTTATCTATTCTCCCTCCTACATCCATTATGTTTCTGTTTAATGCCTACAATTAATGTTACACTACAGGTAGGAAAAAGATGCAAACAACCCATGGATACTTCTCTTAGCAGGAAGTGATGAAGTGTTTATCTGGCTTAATGTGTTAGTAATAACTGACCTACAGAAAGTTGAAAATGAAAGGAAATGTATTAGGAAACAAAACACACAAACACCAGAACTTTAAACGAAGGGTAACATATGGAAGAGCAGAAGAATTGTGGGTGGGACCAAGAAGAAAAAATTACTTAAAGGGAAAAACAAGAACTTTTAGCAAGTATATAAGCAAGTAGGTCACAGTTATCCCTAAGCATGGGCCAATTTTGTTGTCTAATCTTTCATCATATTGCTCTGTGCTATTGGGATATAAAACGGAACAGCATGTTTGTATTTAACGAAGTATGTTTCTGCAATTACAGAGTTGCTCAATGCCCTATTTATTTAATTATTTATTTCATTTACTTTTATGTAAACTTAAATGTCAAGTGACTCTAGGTGGTTTAACATAACACATTAAAAACATCTATAAAATCCAAAATATTAAAAACTTTATCTTAAAAAACTGCTTTCTTCCAAGTTCACTCTGTAGGTAGCATTGTGGAAGGAAAAGTTGCCTCCTAAAAGATAAAAAGCTGGGAGCTAGCTGTTCCCACAGAGGGGGACCCGCTAGTGAGAACGACGTTTTTTCAGCTCTCTTAAAAGTAAGTGACTGAAACAAAGAAGGTGTAATGCTGCTTTTGCCTCTAGGCAGAAAGGGACAAGCCCTCTTGCCACCTTCCTCATATAAACAATGAGTGTCTGCAGTGTAACACTTTATGTATGGAGGTTCTCTGTGCAAATACAGACTCTGGAAAATTAAGATCCTCACTCAGTCTCCATCGCAAGAGAAGTAGTGACCGTAGGCTGGATCCATTTCCCTGCTGCCTCCTTGTTTCTTTTAACCTCTCTAACCAGGAAGTCATGGGTCAAGTCCACAGGTAGCAGACTTAAGATCACAACAAGCCTTGTCCACTTTTTGAATGTCACAAATTCAAAGCCATCTTGTTAGATCCTGTCCATCTGGCTTCTAGCTTGGAGAAAATATGAGCAATTTTATCCAAGAAACAATCAGCCAGGTGATAACAACTTGTACTGACTGGCTCTTCCAGTCCATCACTTGAAGAAGAAATAAGGTCCCTTAAACAGTGCATCTTGTTGACCTTCCACAGATGCAGTGAGAGAAGAGAAATAGTTCTTTTTTGCCACCCTTATCAATACAGAGTTGTTGAACCTGAGCTTCTACCCATGTCCAGTAATACTAATTACTCATGTTCTACCAGGGTTGCTTAAGGCATCTCTTCACCTGCTTCATTTCCCAGAGCTCCTCAGAGGACCAAAGAGCTGTGTAGGATTAGTGGGTGAGGAGAAGTCATTCAGGAGCAATCCTATCTTAGCACCCCACTTACCTCTGTATTCCAAAAGTTAACTAGGCATTCAACAGAACTTCCTTTCAGACTGCTGGGAAATCCTGAAGTACCATCTGTAAAATTTTTGAATTCACCAGGTACCTGGGGCAGGCCATTCAAATTGGCCCATTCACTCTGCAGAGGCTAGCAGCCCCAAGCGATCATGTGGTCATGAGGAAAATGATCTGTCCATGGCGAGGAACAAATAGAAATATCCCCCAACATGAGATTTCATTTAATCTGCTCCAGTGTAAAGGCCAGATGCAAAGTATGTCCACCTCTGTGAGCCTATGATAATGTGGGACAAGCGTAAGGAAGTTATGCTGGCTCTGAATTCCCAAGCTATCTCCAACCCCACAGAAAGGAGGGTAAAACCACACCCAATATCTTGGGCATATTCATAACTACTCTAGCATATAGATCAAGTTGTTCAGGAATGGATGTTGTTACATAGCTGGGAGAATGGTACAATAGTAGCAATCCCTGCTTGTCCCAACCTCACAAATTCAGTTTCACACTCAGCACCTACAAAACCGTATTCCTTACAACAAACAATTATATATGTTGAAACTCAATGCTATTTAAGCATGCATAACATTAATATAATGATTTGAAAATTAACATTGAAATCTCTGCTAGGTGACTCAGAACAGAGAAATTTGACATTTAAAATGAATATGACTTGGAACTTCACAGAATACCAATCACATGTCATCCACTTGAATATTACATATTGTCCAAGTCAAACTACAGAATCAAATTTGAGCTCGTACATATTGACTCCAATAATAAAGGTGGGATAAAAATAAATAAATAAATTTTAGTTTAATTTTCCCTTTCAGCAAAAGCAGAGTATAAACATTAAATATTTATTACGTTTATGTTGCTGCACTGTATGATCTAAAATCTTACCAAAAAGTATCAATAAGCAATGAATGAAACAAATTAAAATCAATAAACAACTGGTTTATATAATTTCAAAAATTCAGTGTTCCCAAAAGTTTGAATAAAAATTATCTTCTTTCAAATAAGTTTCTGAAAACAAGCAAAGAAAGGGAAAGGGAAGGGCCCGAATCTTGGGGTAGGCAGAGGATGCAGCTCACAATATTTTAAAAAGTAATTACCCAAGTTCAGGCATGAGAGCTATTATTCTACCAAGAGTATAAACGCTACATCTCTCTTGACCTCGCAGAACTCTCCAAGATGAAAGGGCCATTAAAAACAAAATTAGGTTTAGGGAGCAAAAGAGATCCTTTAAATCTTGCATAAACTTAAGATAACCATCGCAACCTTAAAACTTCTAAAGCCAGACAAAACTAATTTTCTTGGGTCTTTTGTTCGGCAAGGTTAAAGGATGACTGTTTCCTCCACAAAACCTCCCAAAGCTATTCAAAATGCACAGTAAACAGGCCTTTTCCCCCTTCGACTCTAGTAGCTTCCCTCTTCTGTCAAAAAAAGAAAGGAAAGGCTGCAATGTTTTCTCTTTATCAGAAGGGGGAACTAAAATACTGGAAAAAGGATTATGGTGTCCCAGTGCCCTCTAGTGATAAAGAAAAGAGCTGCAGATTATTTAGGAAGGAAGGAATTTAACACTCTGTGCACAAACATAAAATAAGGAATATCTTTGCAGCCCTCCAGCCAATAGGAGTTGTGTACTTCTGCAATGTCATACAGTATATTGTATGGATGTCTATGACATCCACACAAGTGGGAAAATGAGCAAAAGTTTCCAGAAGTTCAAAAACTCTATTTAGGAAAAAATCTAAGGAGGGAGGGAGCAAATCCCCAAACAGGTCAGTAAAAACTATATTCTATAAATAGCCATGGAATGCAAGTTTTGACAGCGAATGATATGGAGCACTATCAAGTGGGGGCAGCTGACTGATACACTGAGCAAGAGCCCTCCACGCTGCCACCTTTTGTCATATGTGCCACTTATTATTTATTCTTTATTGCTGGGTACAGTAATTTAAGACAGCCTTGCAGCACTATCCTGTGTATGCTCAATCAAAGGTACGCCTCGCTGAGTTGAGGCTTACTTGCAGCTGAATATAGGATTGCAACCGGAAGCACATCACAGTGCCAGACAGTTGAAGCAGCCAATCAGAATGTTTTATTATGGAACATTTTGCATATCTCTAAGTCAAGGTACCTAATTTATCGACATTATTTTACTGGGAATCTGAGAAAGGTAACTTGCAGTAGGTAGAGTAAGCACTTTTTAACATTTTCAGCCTTAAACAGCAGTAATTATATTGGCATCTGTTCCTTACCATGATGAAGCGAAAATGGCAGAACATGTGTTATGACATCATGATGCAAGCTCCTCCTTCTGTACTTGCTTTGTGACATTGCAATAGAAATATATAAGGGGCATAGTTTGCATTGCCATGTTATGATGTACTGTATGTTTCATCGCTACCCCCTTGCCCCTCATCCCCACACAGACTGCCATGAATAATTAGGAGGACCCCTTCTCCATTACCATTTCCTAAAGCTCCAGGAAGTGCTAGAATTCTTAAAATGATAACATTAGAAGTACTGTGGTAGACAAGATTCAAAGTGGCTGAGAGGGTCAGAACAATCAAAAGAGAGATACAATTAACTTATGTGTAATTTCTGATAAAGATTAACCACAAGGCCAGGATGATAAAGCCCATTTTGTAATGACCAGAACACTAGCATTCACTCAATGACAGTCCATAAGCTTTTGCTTATTTAACTGTTTAATGAAACGTAGAGTTCGATACAAGGTAAAAGTTGCGAATGGCATTTCCCGCACGTTCTACAGTTTAAAATCACAAAAGCCTCTAATCCCCCCCCCACTACCCCCAGAGGTATGCGCCCCCCCTTTCCGTGCCAGCAGATGGCTTGAATGGTATTCGGCCCGTTGACCTTGAGGCAAGGAGCATCTAGCCCAAACAAAATGATTCACACTCCAGTCCAACTCCCCCTCCCTGCTGGCGACTCGCAGTCTGCTGACACGGGTTTTTTGAAGATGGATGCAAGTCTGATAACATGTTCCAGGAACATTTGATTGGGGAGTCTGACACATTTAATTATAAAAGTGTGTTAAAATAAATGTATATTTTTTTCAAGGCCAGGATGATAAAGCCCATTTAATTATAAAAGTGTTGTGTTAAAATAAATGTATATTATATTTTTTTCACCCTCATGTTTTGTTGCCTAAAATGCATCTTGGTACTCTATAAATATTTTAAAATTTACATTGACACAGCAGGTAAAAATACAAAAAAAATTATTATACAAATCACTTTGTTGAATTTATTTGCAAATGTACTTTTTTTACTTATAAGTAAATCTACTACATATATTCAGAAACCATTACTTTTCTTTAAAAATAGTTTTTTGGGGTAACTCTCCAGCAGTAAACACATTTTTACTGCTATCAAGGCAACAGCAGTTCAACAAAATGTGTTGGCTGATATTCAAATCTCTTACAAAAGACTTTTGCAATGAAAGACCACATGAGACTCTACAGGAAAATTCATGTTTCATTGGAAATGCAGAATTCAAAGACAAAGTCAAGCAAATAATACTAGTATCAGGAATAAATTATGTTTAACAAACAGTACATGGTGAATTTTTTAATAGGAACCATTGTTTTAAATAACATATGCTCCACCTCAAGATTATTGTCATAAAGCTTATGTAAAGTTTCAGAAAAATAGCATTTCTGAACAAATGATTTACCTATAATCAAAATTTAAAAACTCATACTGATTTCTTGTAGCAATAGCAAATAAGCCCCTTCTGAATAGTTATTTTTTTAATTTTTTTGTCTCCACTGGAAGACATAATTCTGCAGATATTGTTCTATGGATTTAGAAATGATGTACATGATACATCAGGCTTACTTTCTTATATGGACAAAAGGCCATATTCTAATGGAGAGAAAATGTTTGGGCTACCAAGAACTGGCTTCATCATGCTGAAGGATTTTTTTCAAACTGTCGATGTACCATGAATTTCTTTGTTAAATTTATATTTTATTTTCCTCCAGGAGCTTAAGCAATACACCTAGTATTCTCCATTTTTCTCTCATAATAGCTAACTTAAGAGGTATCTTGAGCTGAGAGACAATGATCCACAATCATCCAGTGAGCACCCATGGCTGAGAATAGACTTGAATCTCAGTCTTAGTTCAACTCTTTATCTACTATACCACACTGTTATGTCAGTAAGTAGACTAGTACCTTTGACACATAATCCCTTTTTACACAATTATATCCATATCTACTCAGATATGTCTCATTAAATTTATTGGGGCTTACTTCCAGATGATGATATGATAATTTATAAAATTCATACGCCGCCCAACTGCTATAAATAACAAAATTTGCACTTACATAGCCAAGGGCTGAACTATCACAAAACCATTTTTTAAATTGCTTTAATATGAAAAAGATGGAAAGAAAAAAGAAGAGGGGAGAAGAGAAAAACTTCTTAATATTTTCTGCTTAAAATCACTTAAAGATATTAGCATTGGGATAGCTCTAAGTAAGTATACCAATCTTGAAATAATATGTATTTTTAATACATTTATCTTCCCCCATACTTTCAATTGATTTTTTAACCATGTGTTTTTTAAATAGACCGGATATAAAAAATTGAATATATTTGTGCCCACAAATGAAACACATTTGCTTGGAATAATTATTCCCAGACATTTCAAAAAACTCAAGCAACAAGTGAAACCCCAATTTTTACAAATTTCCATAAAAATGTTAAAGCCTGTAGGAAGTAAATGAGACAGCCCAATTAATTGAATAAGATTTAGATCTTTTTAAAGATTTTTTTTTTATCCAGAGCCAGTTTGGTCTAGTGGTTAAGGCACCAGACTAGAAACCAGGAGACTCTGAGTTCTAGTCCCGCCTTAGGCATGAAAGCCAGCCACTTTGGGCCAGTCACTCTCTCTCAACCCAACTCACCTCACAGGGTTGTTGTTGTGGGGAAAATAGGAGGAGGAAGTATTAGGTATGTTTGCCACCTTGAGTTATTTATAAAAATAATAAAGGCAAGATTTTTAAAAATCTTTAAAAAATCTAATTGAATAACCTGATAAATTACCAAATTGTTGGACAATACCAATACATTTTGGTATAGAAAATAGAGAATTATCCAGAAAACATAAATATCTTTGGTATATAAGAGTTTATATCCAACTCTAGCTACTGTTATATCCAAAATATCCAAAATTTTTCTAATAAGTGAGGCCAATGATTCCAATATAAAATTAAAGATGTATTTTAGAGTTATATGAGACAACTCAATAGATGAAGAGATAATTCCATTTGTAATAACCGTAGCAGGAGAAAGTATCACATATTAATTAAATTAATAAAAAAAGAAGGAAATCCATATTTATACAAAACCTGTTTCAAAAATTTCCACTGCACAATATCAAAGGTATTTTCTGCAGCCAGTGAGATCACCACTGTTGATTTCAATTTTTCAGAATGTCAGCTATTAACCTGTTATTAATAGACACTTGATGGTCTACTATGTACAGCAAAATCAAATTGTGAGGAAAGATAATGGAGGGTAATATTTTCTGTAAAATTCCTGGAGAAAATCTGTCTTTGTGATCACTAAGAGTCTACACTGACTTGATGGCACACAATCAATCAATCAATCAATCATCTGTAAGCTACAAGCCAGGGTCACTATCAATATTTTTGCATCAATATTTAACAATGAAATTGGATGATTGCTTGCACAGCCAGCAGGATCTTTACCAATCAATCACAGTCATACAATCCTCACTGAAGGAGGCCAGTAATTTAGCAGTTTTTTCATATCACCCCCAGTATCTTTGCTTTATATGAACAATCTGTTTCAAGAGCATAGCACGCATTGTTCCTGTTTAGCACTCATAAATGCTTTATGTAATTCTGGTATATAATTCTGGTCTTGCATAAGTGCTCAAAAGTTACTTAACTTTTTCCCCCCAATTTCTTTGTTTGACTTTTTTATTTTTCTTTGTATATGAGGCATAGTTATGTAATATGTGCCCGAAAGGCATCCTATGCAACTATACAGTCACTCAGAGTCTTTGGAAATCAAATATATAAGCTTAAATAATAAGTAATAAGCTAATCATAATATCTAATTATCAAGAAAAAATCTTCAAACTGTTTCTGCATTTATTTTCTAAAAATGGATTATTTAATAATGCTATACTAAAATATTATGGTCTACGTCTCACCATTTTCTGCAAATACTACCTCAGAGTACAAATGGCCTTGACAGAAGCAGGCTGTCAAAGAGAAACTTAACTCAGAGGGTTACCTCCAACATCCTTGGAGTGCTAGAGATCTATCATCTTCCAAATTCCTATATACACAGAGATACAGTGGAACATATTATATAGCTGTAATCACTGTGTGATAAACGTTTCTCTGCCCCCACATTGCTTAGGCACAACAAGTAGGAGACCAAATTATAAATCCAATTAAGTGTGCATTTATTTTCCGGTTGTAAGAATACAGATTTTGAAAGATTAGCATTTTCCTCTCCCACACTGCAGTTTTTCAAGGTAGGGAAAAGGCATGTGGGTGTGGTAATCTCTTATAGTTTTCTGTGTATAGAATATAATTAACTCTCTGTGATTTTAATAGCTTTCATTCTTATAACTTGTATGCCAATATTTTGGAATTTAAAGCTGAAAGATTACTTAGACCTATGGTAACTTCACCAGATGTTTTCTGGCTTCTTACAACAGCAAATGTAAAGGATGAGCAATTGTTGATTTTTAGTAAGTTTACCATGCACTCTACATTATGGCATGAGTCTTCCTACCTGCATTCTTGTTTAAGTACTGAAGATGCTATGTACAACTAAGTACTTAAGCATGTGCAGGACCACATGACAGGGGAGTAAACTGTTCTGTTGCTGGAAGTCCTCACCACAACGCAGCCCATTTTGAGAGTCTGGGGAGTGGTTCAACCGCAAAACCGGTCTGTTCCAAACGTATCAGGAGTGATAATGAGGTCAGGGTTGGAATTCATTTCAGGATTTGAATGCTTAATTTGGCACGAAGGCAGTTTACCTACCAGCCAAAGAAAAGAAGTGGCATTGCAGTAAGTTCATGCTTTGTAACTGGTTATGGCCCCACAATCACTATTGTATCCATGACACGCCCTTATCTAGTGTAATGGGCTGTGAGAATAAACTTGGGAGACAGGAGGAAGAGCTGTAGCCTAGACAACTGTCAGACAAAAGACAGCCAACAGAAGGAATGGGGGCATGGAAAACCTCAGAAAGGTCCCTCCCTAGTTCTCTGGAAAGTAAAGGCAAGGAGGGGAGAAGTGGTTTCAGACTTGAAAGATTCTGTTACTGTAACCTTACATTAACAGTAGTGTTTGTACTCGTGGTTTTGGTTTCTTGTCTGGACTACCTCAAAGGGCTAATATCTAGTAATCATTCTACTCAAGCATTCTCGACACGTCCTAAAATTCTAAATGAATGTACCCACTAATTCAACAAAAATCAGGTGTCTCTGATGTGGGTACATAAATGATAAGATTGGCTGCAACGTCTCAATTTTTTCTTGCATTGTTCCTTTGATTTCTTTTTCTTAATTATACATTCGCATATGCATGAACTAAGGACCAATTCACTTACTTATTGGACATAATCTTGTATGCACGCTAGCGCAGTAGCCCCCTCAAGAATTTTCTCTGTAAAAAACAAAATTATACTCAATTGGCAAAATCCCTTTCCTTATTTTTCCAAATCTGCAATCATATTCCAGTATATTCAGTAAAACTACAATTTAAAGCAGTTTTAAAAATTACAACACTAAATTTATAAAATACAAGGACAGCACATAGTATGTAGGTTATTTTTATATATACTTAAAATACCCAGAATTTTAACAAATAACCTATTTAAACAAGAATTCTTATTTACCAGTTACAGACTTCAAAAGGAACCTATAGCTACAAACAGCTAAATAAAAGATGATAGTCTGTTTTAGAAGCAACCTAGGGTTCAATAAAACTCATTTTAAAAGTACATCCTAAATACATAGCAACATTTCTGTACATCTTTTATTAGAACTTGCTGCACAAGTGCTACAGTTAAAAATCTGCTACAACGTTTAAATGTATTGTGCTCTGCAACTATGATATGAAAGAGGAGGAAAATGTAGAAAGCAACCTACCACACTCTAATGTAAGTTGATCAATCTTTTTCATATAACGTATGCAATATTGAGTTAAGTTGCAGCTTTTGAAACTCACAAAACCATAAAAAGGATTTATTGTCCCTGGTCTTGCTTCCGAATACATTTTCAGGTTATGCTAAATCTGTATGCCTAACACCGCAATACCAGTCTGGTACTAGGATTCTAGTAGCAAACCAAAAACTAACAGGATCCAATAGAAGAGAATATATGTAGCTCAGGGTTGAACTGTGGAGTCAAGGAACTACCAAGGAGAAAACCACACCCCAACACTGGCAGGACAAGCTACTGTATATAAACATGGAGCAAACCTCACACTCACTAGCACTGATGATATTACCTAGTCAGGTAATGAAACGCCTGCAAGCAAACAGCCAAACTCAGAGAGTACCAAGGACTCCACAACTAACAGGATATACAGCTCAAATGAGTGAATGATAAAACTTCTTTTGCAGGTTTATTTTTTTACTTCTGATTTAATGCTACTTCATGTTAGAAGAGGATAAACCTAAAAACTGCCAAGCAAGGAAGATTGTGTTTAGAGGAAAAATGCACATAATGTGTGGGGAACAGAAAGAAATGTATCTGAAGGGAAATAGCTATTTCTTTTATACTAAAATTAATTGTATGAACTATAATTCTTGTGTTGCCTCAGAGATGGCCCAGGGTCGCAATGTAGGAGAAACAGTCATACACACACACAAAAATTATAGACGTTACTCATGATAATAGTGAGAAAGGGGTACAGGTGTTTATGCTACAGTATGGAAGAGTAATTGAAAATACATTCAAGGCTCAAGGGAGACAAGTAATTTGAAAGTGGAAGATTGCCTACAGTTAAGGAAGAGAATTTCAAAAGCTGGGATAGATTGGCAGACATCAAATTAGGACATATGGAATTGAAAAATAAAGGTTAGGATCCCCAGGTTATTTAAACTATGCCTCCATACTTAAACTACTGAGTCTCTCTCTCTCTCTATGCAGTACACAGCCTATACAACTATAAGCTGCCTAAAGTGCCAATTTTATAAAAGTACACCTTTGCTTTGGTCCTGCATAAATAAATATCACTTTCCTTAAAGCAGAACATGTCTCCATCTATAGCACGTGTATCTACTTTTTGTAAAATTATACTTTTAAGGTCATAAGTGTTTTAACTGCTATTGTTTGATATTAATGGGTGACAGTATGAGTTTAATTGGGTCGTTACATTTTATATCTATAATTAATCTATTTTATGAAACCTTTTATACTGCCTTTTTAATGCTGAAATTCTACTGTAAATGGTGGTGTAGAAGTCAGGAAACACATAACTAAAAAAAATGTTTAAAGCAGGTTAAGTGTTTACTTTGTTTCAATCATCCCCATTTCAGCAAGCAGATTACTTCAACAGCACATCGATGTGTTTAAAAGTTATTCTGTACTGTTCAGATGTCAGTACGGACATACAAACATAGATTCCTTTTTCAGGACATTATCAGAACAATCCAAAAGCAGTAATGGAACATCTGCCCCCATATAAATTACTTGATAAAACAAGTCTTCAAATTAAGAATTGATTTAGTGTTGCCACAGTCTTCCCTATTATTCTTCAGTAGTTTGTTTGCTTTTTATTGGTAGCACGCATGAACCAAAGTGGAGATCAAGCAGGCAGATCTTCAACTGTAGAGTACTTATTAAAAACACATCTTTCAACCATAAAGTTCTTACAGTTCTTTGTATCTTCTGTTTGCTGACTTTCCATGGCGCTTGTGTCTTTTCTATTATGGCCTGCTTTCATTCCCATAGATACTGTGAGGTAGCCCTCAGTTGTTATAGTTACTTCCTTAACCGCAAGAAGAATTCAGTAGCTAAAAGAGGCAGAGCTTTTTTGTCATTCAAATTCCCTGAACTGCTATGATAGAAAACAAAATGGAACGGCTGCATTTATGTGTCACTATACCCTTCCTATCACTGAAAGGAGAAACGTGAACAGGTAGAGCCTATGTTATTCTACTAATGTAAAATAAACCCTCCTGACTCTTGGTTACACTTTGACCATTTCAAGCAATTCCTAATTTCTTAACTGTCATACTTTATTCCTTTCCCCACCACTCTCTGGAGCTGACTTGAGGTACAGTATTTCAATATCTCAAATAGAACAATGAGTAAAAATATTATATTAAATAAATGACTTGCTGCCTTTTAGCAGTAAGGTTTCCTTTGAGTAGGCTGACCATACGTCCCGTTTTGAATGAGACAGTCCCATTTTTTTAACATTTCCAGACCGTCCTGTCGTTTTAATATAAATGTCCATTTTGTCCCATTTTCTTAAAAACCTTACTTAAAAATTTGAAAGTTCCCGCGAACCTGTCAGAATGCAGTCTGACTTTGAGTGGAAGGAGGGGGAGCTCAGCAGAAACAGCAGGGAAAAACCGCAGAGCTCAACCTGGGGGGAAACCTAAAAAGAAAAAAAGGATCAGCTGATAGGTGGTGATCAAAGGGCGAGCCGATTGGCTCCTGCCTTGAAACGGCATGAAGAAAATAATGTAAAAGCATAGCCAGTTGCTATTGAATATGCTGAAGTATAATAGATCATGCTTAAAGCAGAAATTAAAATATCATGCCTTGATATTTGGGAAGACGTTCCAATATACTTACACAATTGAAGGGTATATAATTTTAGAAAAGTAAGATTGGTCTCTGTGTTACGGTTTTACTTTCAAATAAAATGAAGATTTTTAAAAATATATGTTTATTGTTAAAATTCTGTATAAATGCTAGAACTGGCACAGGTGGTGGTATCAATTGTCAAAACAAGATGTCCCTATCCAAAGATATTTATAGGACTTAGGCAACCTCATGTCAATCAGAACATGTAAATGCTCATACATAAAGCATTTATACACAAGGTGCTCTTCACATCAGGAGATGACTAAAAACTAAATTATTTACTTGCTTTATGTATCATCATTTAATTATTATTAAATGATAATACATAAAGCAAGTAAATAATTTAGTCATCTCCTGATGTGAAGAGCACTTGTCCAACTTTCTATGTAGAAAAACAGTCAGCAGATAGCTAATTAAGAAATTGTTAATTACAGCCATATTAAAGAAGGGAAATGGGTGCAGTTTGGAACTCCTTGAGGAGAAACACCACTACAGTGATGACTTAAGGTCTATTAACCCAACTAGTAATGTAAATCAGTCAAGAGTAAACCACTGATCCAGCAGGAAGGAGAAAAGGCAGTGTGATGCCCTATTCAGATTAACAATGGTGTTTTGTTTTTGGTAGTCTCTTTGTTAAATCTGAATGGGCCTGATATCCCATTCAGTATTCCAAATGGTAGTAGTGTGTTAGGTGTTGATGGAGAAAGACCAGTGTACCACATTTTTCCAGCTAGCACAGTAGGTCACCAAACTAACCTCTCCTTATCTTGGAATTCAGAGGGGGAGAGGGAACATCCCTTCAAGGCTCAGGGTGCTATTTTACTTCTTTATGAGAATATTTATAAATATTTGTCCCTTTCCTCCTTAAGCAAACTTGAAGAGCCTAAGAAATTCAAATCTGGATAATGTATTGCCAAGACATCCAGATTACCTTGGCTATTCAGTAACCAAACCTTAAAGCCTTAGCACCCACTCTGAAATGAGAAAGGAAGTAGAGGGCTGTATTATGATCAGTAAGAGAGGAAGAAAGGGGGACTGTTCTAGGTAACAACAGTTCTGGTGTGTCTATAAAACCCAGCCAAAGTTATGTTTCTATGCACAGGTGACCGATACCTGATATGCTAGACATGATTTGGGATATTCCAAAAGCTCTTTTGAGTAACAGAGAAGCTCCATTTGTATTTCTATTTTCAGCATTCTAATTAAACTGTAATGAAAAAATACATATTCTGAAGAATTTCATATTAAAAAAAATCCATCACCATAGGAGATTCTGATGACAAGAATTTCTAGAAATTGGCAAGAGAGAAGGTCCATCAAAAAGTAAATGTTTTAAACAGAGAGTCTGCAAAACTGGACAAGAAGTTGGAGGACTCTGGTTTGATTTCTTTTTAATTTCTTTACAAATGAATGGGGGGGGGTGTTCAGTGAGAATCATAATACAGGGAAAAGGTTAATCTCTCTACCATTATGTTGATATGGATTCCTGCCCCTAGTTCCTATTCCTTCATTACAGATGTTGAAAAAAACTTAGAAAAGACAGGAACGCCAATTATGGATTTCTATCACATTATTTAGTGTATCCCTTATGTGCTGGCCCTCACTACCCCATTTTATTAATCATTTGGCTTTTACTGTGTTACTTTCTCATTCTGGTTTTATGTGATCGTGTTCTATTGGTTTGAGTTTTTGACTGTCAATAGATTAATAATTTTTTAAAAACCTTAGAAACTTGTTACACAAAGCCGCCTGGCTGGGTGACCTTGGGCAGTCACTCTCTCAGCCCAACTCACCTCACAGAGTTGTTGTGGGGAAAAAAGGAGGAGGAAGGAGTAATAGGTATGTTCGACACCTTGAGTTATTTATAAAAATAATAAAGGGATAAAAAATTAAATAAATAAATAAATAAAAATTATATTTTCAGGTAGAAAATTGTTGCTTATCAGAACATTCTATAATCCAACCATCAAGAATAGTATCCTGTTATATTTTGGAGTATTTCACCTAGAAAAGCCTGATGGGCAACAGAAACATTGATTTCTGAGATTTAGTACAAGACAGAGAAAGTCTAAACAGTCATAACAAATTTTAACAAATTCTAATGTATTTCTTAAAATTGCATTTACTTATCAGTCTTCCTCCATGAAGCACACGCTACTTTCCCTTCACAGTGTCCTTTAAAGATTTGACTAAGAGTCACTGACCTCACATAAGCTAATCAACTTCACTGCCAAATGGGGATCTGAAATAGTTTTACAATTCAGGTCTCTACCCACTACACCACATTGACTTTCATAAATTTGTCATCAAAATTATTCTATCAGAAGCACAAGTTAAAATTGTTATTCTTGTCGTGCACTTGCCCAATTATATTTCTACTCTATAACATGCCCTATGGACTGACTGGTATTATTATTAACTGGCTGAATTTATTGCCTTAGTATACAACCATTTAACTAAAATTTAAGGCAAGGACTTGAAACAAACTCAGCAGTGTCTTGGTTCAACACAGAAAAGTACATCATTCGATTTTTCTACTGTTAATTTGTGCCTAAAATAAGGGTATCCAAAATATTGCCCCACACATACCAAGAACATGTGACAAGTAGTGGGATCATACATCTAACTATAGCTCTTCATGCTCATGTGTGTGCTCAAGCAAATGGGAGCCATGCCTGACCAGCATGCACATAAGGAGAAACTCTATGCACATCTGTGTATCCACACTCCTTCATGCTACTGTAGTTCCAAATTAATATGCAACTACTGGGCAGCGCAACTAGAAGGCACTTTCTCATTGCCTGGTCTCATTCACTGAACAGGCGGGCGTGTTCTGAACTTGTAGCTGGAAACTGAGTTCCTCCACTGAAAAACATTCCTTTGGAGGAGTCCTAAGGTTTCTAGCTGTGGACTTTGATCTATCACATGCGTGAGTTGACAAGCAATTATAAGGTATTCCGGCAACCTTTCCCAACTGATTCCAGTTTGGTCAGATCCCAGAATGTAGTCATCTCTCAGACATATAACTAAGTATTAGATGTGAATGAAGCGAAGAGGAAAGTTACATGAATGGAGCTGGGGGGAGAGCTTGTAGGAAAGATCTACTCACATGCCAGATGGCGAAGAAGATCAGAGCGGCGCACAACACCAGAGAGAGCATGTAGCAGAAGGCAGCAAACGTGAAGGCCATGGCGGGACCGGGAGAAGAGCCTCGTGGAGGGGGCGCGCCTCCACCTAGTGGGGAAGCAAAGCGATTCTCGAGGCGAGGCGCGAAGGGCTTCTTGTTTTCCAGTTAAAGGTGAGCTCCAGACAAATTTTCTTCACAAAACTGCCCTAATGGAAGCACATGGCCCGGTTAGACGTAGTTCTTGCTTTTGCCGTTCTCTGCTGAATCTTCCGATAGACAGCAAATGAAAATAGGACACCTCCAGCAGAACTCTGCATCCGAATGGGCGACACTTCGAAATCATCCAAGATGAACAGTTATAAAGAAAGGTGGCGGAGGTGATTTAGAGAGCAATCCAAAACCAAATTCCCTCCAATGGGAAATAAATACCCTCGGGAGCGGGAAGGTCCTGAGCCCTGGATTTCTCTGCGCCCGTGGCGCAATCCGGGCGAAAAGGCAACTGGAGCGGCGGAAAACCGGTCCGCTCGTGGCTTTTATCTCCCGGAAGGAGCGCGCGCATTCTCTCTCTCGGAGAGCCTCCGGCAGAGTCAGAGCACCGGCTCCCTTTCCACCTTTTCTCCTTCAGCAGAAGTTCCTTTGTTCGACATTCACGAGGCGAAGAGGTTCCGTGGCGTCATCCTCGCCCCCACTATCGCCTCCGCGACGGACACGACGGAAAGGGAGGGGGAAGAGGGATTTCTCATCTTCCACTCAACCGGCAGCGGATGCCCGGCTGCTTGGCGAGAAAGCAGGAAGCCGTCCACCTGCTGCTCCCTGATGCGTGGCCCTGGGTCTGTGGCCTCTGCAAGGGAGCAGCTTACCGCCTCGCACCTCCAGCGGCACAGGGAGAGGACGCCGTAGAATAGCCTGACACGCTCGCGTTGCTCCACGTGAAGCTTCGCTGCCTCTCCTCCAGTTTGGGCGCCTCTTCTCGGAGGTCCGAAAGAAGCCACGAGGGATCTACGTGAACCTCGCTTGCGAGTCCGCTCGTTCTCTCCCGGCTCCTCTGGGCAAAACTGTCCTCGTGGCCGCCTAGCGGGGTTCGCGCCCTTTCACTCTGACGCACAGATGGGAAACTATGCCGGCGTAGGCCGGCTTCCGAGCTAAGTTACTGCTGAAGAAACGCTCCACGGTCCTACCCACTCGAGGCCACCTGCCTCGTTCAGAAAAGGAAGCGGGGGATGTCGAGAGCAAGGTGGATTGAAATGCTGTTTCACACATCCTTCTTGGCAGGCAAGAGGGAACTGGAAACTTGCTGGTGAAGGATGCTCTTAGAAAGGGTGGCATCTTCCTACTTCAGATAAACCTTGGCAGACAAAATAATGTCAAGTGAAGACCCACTAAGGCTGGTGTGGGATGAAACATCTTAACATTTATTTTACTGAGTTTTGCTTTTTATGTTTTTTAGTACCTTGGTTATCTTTTCATTTCTTTTAATTTTACCACAGTTGATTGCCTTGAGCACCCGTTGATAGAAAGGCAGGATATACTTTTGCTAAGTAAATTAATTAATGAAGAGAGCAGGTAGTTCCATTCCATACCTTGCTGATCACAATGCATTTGTATTATGATTTCAGTAAAAGTAGATTTTATTAAGTTATTTAATGCAGTGCTCATCATCTTGTTGCTAGCAACGTTTTCATTTTTAAAACTTTCAGAAGTGGAAAAGGATCTGTCACATACAGTGCTGAACTTTGCTTGGATCCACTGTATTCAGTGTACACTCTCATCCAACGTTCACCTTTGGGCTTCCCAAAATACCAGTCCCCAAAAGTCCTCCAACTTTTTCAGAAAAATTTGCATGACTCAAAATAGATGTTCATAAATGTTTGTATATCTGCTTTGCTTGTGCCTCTGTCTGTCTATCTTGTATAGAGACATAAATCTGATTTTCAGCTCTAGCTGTATGGATTGTGAAATTAGTGCATTTAATAATTTCCCTATTTGACTTCATCTGAAACAAAACAATCAGCACCATCCAAGAGTAAGATATTTTCTATTATGTAAATTATGCTCTAGAAGTTAACATTCAAGAACAATCAAATTGTGGGAGTGCTCAAGATGTCATTCTCTGTTGTTTACAAAGATTTTCCAGTTGTTTGAGAAAATTATGATTATGAGTTCCCTAATCATCTTCTGCTAAGATTATGTTTCTTTAGTTACTCCCTTAAGTGTGCTCTATTTATTTCATATCACCTATCTGCAGCAAACAAACTACATAAATACTGATTCTAATTTTGAAACTAAATGAGATATACAGCAACAAGTATGGCCCGTTATAAAAATTTGACTGACTTATGAACCAAGTACAGCTATATTATAAGCCTGATTTTGACTTGTGCCATGGTCCTGTACATGCCCCAGTGATACTTACTTCTCAGTAAAAAAACAGGATCAAATTTTTAAATAAGCTCCTGAATTATGGCTTTTTTAATAGGAAAAATTATGCTGGAATCACTCTTCAACTGATGCCTCTGGCAAAACTAGAACCTGGGCCTGAGTGGCAATAAACATGTTCAAGTTCTCTAGTCTTATTTACTTGTTTTCTCCTTACTAAAGTTACACTTCAGTTAATTTTTATATCTTCCCCAATATTGAACTATTTAGCAATTAGATTTTGACCAGTATAGAGAAATCAGGTTCAGCCATTACATGGTAAGGCCTGACTCTGAGATAGTTCCTTCTAAAAGCTTTGATGTCAAATAATCAAATTTGAGAGTTTATTTTTGCCTGATGGGATAGAATTCATCTGAATTCATTGGCAAGGTCAACAAATTAATAATTACCTAAAGAATTGTTTGCTAAAAGCAGTATTATTAATAACTCAGTATAGCATGCTAGCTATTGCAGATATAATGAACTTTAATCATCCTATTTTGTGGTGACTACACAATACATGGAGTTCTTTTTGTTTCTTTACATCTGCAAACCCTTGTTTCCTGCAAATTTGATATAAACATGCATCACACTGCATTCTGACATGGTTCAAAAGAACTCTAGTACATTATTTGAAGAAACAACCCTCATCCATACAGTGTTATGTTACATTTCCACCAATGCCTGAATAATAATCATCCACATTAATATGGATGAAAAACAACAGCTGGGCTGTGGATAAGCATTCTGTCTGGAAGTATAGTATAAATAAAAAAATCATAGATTATTACAGCAATGTAGTACAAAAGCTATTGTCATTTGTTGAATCTCTAAACATTAGGGTTTATTTTCAAAATGGTATATTTATTGAAACCACCCTTCATCTTTGCAAGTAGAGTTAACTATGCACAAATAAGAATCCAGCTGTCTAATAAATATATATTCGTTTTAATTGTGTTTTGAACACTGTTTTAACCCTTGGTTTTATGAGTATGCCACCCACAGTCACCTTGTGTGAGATGGGCAGCCATATAAATTTAATTAATTAATTAATTAAGCCTCAGCAGGTAGTAATATTTGGCTGGCCTTCTCTGGGCTTGAAAGTTAAGCAGGGTAAAACAGTTGCCTATTTTACCAGCAGGCTATAGCAATTAAAAGATAAAGGAACGCAAGTTGCTTAAGGCAAAGAAGAGACTCGGAGCCAGAGCCAGGGGCATCTGACCCATGGATCCTCATTAAGTTTTGGAAAGCTGAGATAGAAAAAACATTTGCTAACCATCTGTGTGACAATATCAGAGGCTGGAAAGTATCTCATAATAAACTTTAACCTGATTTTTTGTGGACCAATATTTCTGCTGCCTCAATTGAAACAACGTCCAAAAAATTTATTTCCAGTTAATTTCTGGCCCAAAAGAATGAAGAGAATGTGGACACTGCTGACTGTGTCTCCTATCTTCTTCCTTCACATTAGTTCAGAACATTTTTTTAAAGAAGGAACAAAAAAGGCATGCCTAGTTTTGTTTCATTTATGCAAAGAAGGTGCAAGCCTTTACAATATTAGCTTTATAATATCTACAGAAAGTTCTTTTTCTCTATCAAAATTCCCTTTTTTGCCTTCCTTTGGGATAATGGGGGGGGGGGTGTTACATGCCAGCAGTAACATGGAGCCAGTTATTGTCCCATTTCGGAGCTCCCCCTGAAATTTCAAGCACATAAAAACAGCCAGATAGTCCTTGAATAACTGGTTCTGCACTCTCATATTACACTTTGTCAGCTGGTTTTGTTTTTTGTCTTCAATTAAATCACCTCCTGAGCAATTAATGATTCAATAGGCCAGAGTCTGCAGTTTCATCTCATTTCTGTTTAAAACTTCTTTTCTTCCTCCAAATGGACCTCTTTTAGGACTTCGTTGTTTATTCATTCAGTCACTTCCGACTCTTTGTCTCTTCATGGACCAGTCCACGCCAGAGCTTCCTGTCGGTCGTCAACACCCCCAGCTCCACCAGGGATGAGTCCGTCACCACTAGAATATCATCCATCCATCTTGCCCTTGGTCGGCCCCTCTTCCTTTTGCCTTCCACTCTCCCTAGCATCAGCATCTTCTCCAGGATGTCCTGTCTTATTATGTGGCCAAAGTATTTCAGTTTTGCCTTTAATATCATTCCCTCAAGTGAGCAGTCTGGCTTGATTTCCTGGAGTATGGACTGGTTTGATCTTGCAGTCCAAGGCACTCTCAGAATTTTCCTCCAACACCACAGATCAAAAGCATCGATCTTCCTTCTCTCAGCCTTCCTTATGGTCCAGCTCTCGCAGCCATATGTTACTACTGGGAATACCATTGCTTTAACTATGCGGACCTTTGTTGTCAGTGTGATGTCTCTGCTCTTAACTATTTTATTGAGATTTGTCATTGCTCTTCTCCCAAGGATTAAGCGTCTTCTGATTTCCTGACTGCAGTCAGCATCTGCAGTAATCTTCGCACCTAGAAATACAAAGTCTTTCACTGCTTCTGCATTTTCTCCCTCTATTTGCTAGTTATCAATCAAGCTGGTTGCCATAATCTTGGTTTTTTTGAGGTTTAGCTGCAAGCCAGCTTTTGCACTTTCTTCTTTCACCTTCATCATAAGGCTCCTCAGTTCCTCTTCGCTTTCAGCCACCAAAGTGGTATCGTCTGCATATCTGAGATTGTTAAATGTTTCTTCCAGCGACTTTAGCACTTTGGTCCCTAGTTCCTCTGCCTTTTCTAAACCCAGCTTGTGCATCTGGCAATTCTCACTCTATGAATTGCTGAAGTCTACCTTGCAGGATCTTGAGCATTACCTTACTGGCATGTGAAATGAGTGCCACTATTCAATAGTTTGAACATTCTTTAGTGTTTCCTTTTTTTGGTATGGGGATATAAGTTGATTTTTTCCAATCTGATGGCCATTCTTGTGTTTTCCAAATTTACTGGCATATAGCATGCATTACCTTGACAGCATCATCTTGCAAGATTTTGAACAGTTCAGCTGGGATGCCGTCGTCTCCTGCTGCCTTGTTATTAGCAATGCTTCTTAAGGCCCATTCAACCTCACTCTTCAGGATGTCTGGCTCTAGCTCACTGACCACACTGTCAAAGCTATCCCCGATATTGTTATCCTTCCTATACAGGTCTTCCATATATTCTTGCCACCTTTTCTTGATCTCTTCTTCTTCTGTTAGGTCCTTGCCATCTTTGTTTTTGATCATACCCATTCTTTCCTGGAATTTACCTCCAATGTTTCTAATTTTCTGGAAGAGGTCTCTTGTCTTTCCTATTCTATTGTCTTCTTCCACTTCCGCACATTGCTTGTTTAAAAATAATTCCTTATTTCTTCTGGCTAACCTCTGGAATTTTGCATTTAATTGGCCATATCTCCCCCTATCGCTGTTGCCTTTTGCTTTCCTTCTTTCTTGGGCTACTTCTAGTGTCTCAGCAGACAGCCACTTTGCCTTGGTTTTCTCTTTCATTGGGATGTATTTTGTTGCCGCCTCCTGAACAATGTTGTGAACTTCTGTCCATAGTTCTTCCGGGACCCTATCTACTAAGTCCAGTCCCTTAAATCGATTCTTCACCTCCACTGCATATTCCTTAGGAATATTAGTGAGCTCATATCTAGCCGATCTGTGGGTCTTCCCTAATCTCTTTAGTCTGATCCTAAATTGTGCAAGAAGAAGTTCATGATCGGAACTACAGTCAGCTCCAGGTCTTGTTTTTACCGACTGTATAGATGACCGCCACCTTTGGCTGCAAAGGATGTAGTCAATCTGATTTCGGTGTTGTCCATCTGGGGAAGTCCATGTATAAAGCCGTCTCTTAGGTTGCTGGAAGAGAGTGTTTGTTATGCAGAGTGAGTTGTCTTGGCAAAATTCTATCAGCCTATGTCCTTCTTCGTTTTGTTCTCCCAGGCCATGCTTTTAGGACTAGTGGAATTCTATTGAGGGTTGGGCTTACATATTCTCTGAACTTAAATCTGCTGGGCATATTGTGGGAACCCAGCTGCAGAGAGATTACCTTGGAGAAGCTATGCAGCACCAATTACAAAAACACGTACAGAAATACGCTTTAAACCTGGGAAACAAACCTTTAGGAAGAAATTCTGATGGGTTCCACTGTAATCTCAATAAAGTAGTGTTCCAATCAAACTGGTAGAGTTGATTTCCTGGTCTGGCCTACCTCAAAACACAGAGTCCAGCCCTTGATGGGACCTCCAAGTCGCTAGCTTAAATCCATGACACTTTCCCTCTTTACTTACACTTTACTCTTGCAGAGAAAAACTGTGTTGATTTGAATTAAAGGAGAAACCAAAGCAATCCACACATTACTTCTACCTTTCAGGAATGCAATTTTGTTTCCCTTTATCTAAGCCAGTGCTCCTATTTTAATCTAAATCTGTTTGGCTATTGCATAGACAAAGAAAAACGTCACAAGAGAAAGAACTAATCAAAGGGTCTTTAAGATTAAAAATTGTGTAGCAGTGCGGAATTGCTTGTACATAACATGTGTTTTGTGTATGTGTGTGCCTCCCGGTCAGTGTGGACTCCTGGCAACTGCCTGGATGAGTCCCTGCAGTTTTCTTGGCAATATTTGCAGACGTGGCTTGCCAGTTCCTTCTTCCTAGGGTTGAAAGAGAACAACTGGTGCAAAGTCAACCCAGCTGGCTTCATGCCTAAGGCAGGACTAGAACTTACGGTCTTCTAATTTCTAGCCTGGTGCTTTTAACTACTACACTAAACTGGCTCGCTCCATAATGGTTTTAAGTACAGTACATTTAATCAGAAACTGTTACTACTTGGTACACATATAGAATTAACGATCTTTGTTGTAAGATGAAAAGGTTAATTCCAAGAATATAGCTCTGTGTTAGCATGTTCTTTACCATTTAATCAAACATTGTTATAATTTGGTAGAAACAGCTTGGAGAGGAAAATTGGATAAATATCCCGTTACAGACAAAAAAAAGAAACAAAGCCAGTGGCTCCCAGATATCCATATCAAACCCATAAAATAAATAATTTGTGGATTGAGGCAAAAACTAATTTAAAATTTAAAATGTCTTTCTATTCAGAACCATTACTTTCCATTCCAGTAGCCTATTATGCCTTCTTGTTTAACAATGTTAAACCAAAGAGTGGAATCAAATGGAATGCCACAGGGTTTGGTCTGGCCCTGACCTATTCAACATTTTTATTAAGGACTGGATGAAGAGATAAAATCGGATGAGATGGCTAATACTGTAGAAGACAGAAAGATAATTCAAAATGAATTTGTAGGTTAGACAAGTGACTCAAAATTAGAGAATTAAGTTTAACAGAGACAAATGCAAAGTTCTTAATTAGGAAAAAAAACCAAGTGCACAGGTTTAGAATGGGGATATCTGGTCTGGTTATAGTACTTGTGAAAAGGACCTTGGGACACAACAGTGAAACATGGTTGCTAAAAAGGTAAATGCTATTTTAATTTCCACCAGTGGAAGCACTATTTCCAGATCACAAAAACAATTTCACTATTGATCAGACCTCTTTAAGTTGTGTGTCCAGTTCTGACACACAACTTGAAGAAGGCTTTGGACAAACTGGAACAGATTCGTTGTTCAGTCGTTAAGTCATGTCCGACCCTTCGTGACCTTGTGGACCATAGCACGCCAGGCCTTCCTGTCCTCCACTATCTTCTGGAGTTTACTCAAATTCATGTTCATTGCATCAGTGATGCTATCTCACCATCTCATCCTCTGCCGTCCCCTTCTCCTTTTGCCTTCAGTCTTTCCCAGCATCAGGGTCTTTTCCAGTGAGTCCTCTCTTCGCATTAGGTGCACAAAGTATTTGAGCTTCAGCTTCAGTATCTGTCCTTCCAATGAAGAGTCAGGGTTGATTTCCTGTAGGATTGACTGATTTGACCTCCTTGCAGTCCAAGGGACTCTCAAGAGTCTTCTCCAGCACCACAGTTCGAAAGCATCAATTCTTTGGCACTCAGCCTACCTTATGGTCCAACTCTCACAGCCATACATTACTGCTGGGAAAACTATAGCTTTGATTATATGGACCTTTGTTGGCAAGGTGATGTCTCTGCTTTTTAATATGCTGCTTAGGTTTGCCATAGCTTTCCTCCCAAGGAGCAGGCATCTTTTAATTTCATGGCTGCAGTTACCATCCATGGTGATCTTGGAGCCCAAGAAAATAAAATCTATCACTGCTTCCATTTCTTCCCCTTCTATTTGCCCGGAAGTGATGGGACCAGATGCCATGATCTTAGTTTTTTTTAATGTTGAGTTTCAAGCCAGCTTTTGCACTCTCCTCTTTCACCCTCATCAAGAGGCTCTTTAGTTCCTCTTCACTTTCTGCCATTAGGGTGGTATTGTCCGCATATCTGAGGTTGTTGATATTTCTCCTGGCAATCTTAATTCCAGCTTGTGATTCATCCAGCCCGGCATTTCTCATGATGTACTCTGCATATAAGTTAAATAAGCAGGGTGACAATATACAGCCTTGTCCTACTCCTTTCCCAATTTTGAACCAATCGGTTGTTCCATGTCCGGTTCTAACTGTTGCTTCTTGACCCGCATATAGGTTTCTCAGGAGACAGGTAAGGTGGTCCGGTACTCCCATCTCTTTAAGAATTTGCCAGAGTTTGTTGTGATCCACACAGTCAAAGGCTTTAGCATAGTCAAAGAAGCAGAAGTAGATGTTTTTTCTGGAGCTCTCTTGCTTTCTCCATGATCCAGCGAATGTTGGCAATTTGATCTCTAGTTCCTCTGCCTCTTTGAAACCCAGCTTGTACTTCTGGTAGTTCTTGGTTCACATACTGCTGAAGCCTAGCTTGTAGGATTTTGAGCATAACCTTGCTAGCATGTGAAATGAGCGCAATTGTACAGTAGTTTGAACATTCTTTGGCATTGCCCTTCTTTGAAATTGGGATGTAAACTGACCTTTTCCAATCCTGTGGCCACTGTTGAGTTTTCCAAATTTGTTGGCATATTGAGTGCAGCAGGGTGCTTCAGAGCATGTGGGAGCACAAACAGAACACTCAAAGCAACGGCATCTTTTCCTGGGATTGGATCTCATGTATGCACACCTACCTATATGTATGGTTATATGTAGCACAATCATCCCTTCCATGCAGATGCAGTGTGATTCCCTCCATACCTTACATTTTGTATTTTTAAAAAAAAAAAACATCTTGAGTGATGGTATTAAATTATTAGATATTTTCATAAGTAAGGTTTAACAGTTTGTGTGGTTTTGTTTTGTTTCTGTTGAAGAACAGTTCTTAACTTCCATGATATAACTGTCATGGACATATCATCTCTTCTCACCATGTTCCCTTCCTCTGTATGTATATTATATATTGTATAATTTTCTGAAGGCATCTTAAGAGTTGCTCCATTCCAAATTCTCAAGGAAGTGTTGATTGAAATATCAATGAAATATCATTTCTGGAGAATTGAATGTACTAAATATAATTACAGCTATTCATCACCTGAATCAGGATAATAACACTTGTCAGCTTGAGAAACATGAATAACCAATAAATACCACTGCTTGCAGTAATGTCACAAAGACCAGCATATGTATGCAGTTATTTGAATTACATATCGCCAAGAATTCCATCATGATCCCCCATATACTATTTTGTTTATTCAGATGAAGTGGTGCAATCTTCAGGTTATTTTTATCTTAAGGTTTCTTCCACTGAACCCAACTATTGTTTAGCCAAGCATTAAGACCACTTTAATTGCGTCAGCCTTAGTCATCAGCTAAGTAAAATATACCAGGTCTGAATTTATTCTTTATGATGAAATTAAACCATGAATGAAGAGTAGTTTTTAGATACTGCATACAATTAAAATATTTAGGAATCATTCTAAAAATAAGTGAACTCTTTCTATGCCTGTTGTTAAAAAAATAAGGTTTAATTATAAAATCTCCCTTTTAATGAAATCCAGGAATTTAAGAGATACCTTTTAAATGAAGATTAATTTAACATTAATTCAGTTTTTAATGAAAATGATTTCAATTCCTATTATATATCCTATATTATTATTTTGTGAAATTACTATACACCATCACCAAATTATATTAGTTTAGCTATATCTAATCTTGAATGAAGTTTTGTTTTTAAAGATTATCCTCTTACATATATGAGCAATTGCCCCTTTTCTAGTCTTAATTTCTTTTGCAAACCTAACTGGAAATAAACTCATATCTCAAAGATATTGCAAAGTAGTGTTGGTGTCAGTTTGGGAATGAAGTAGAAAATATTAAACTTCAGAATTTTGCATTCATATAGAGTCAGACAAATGAGCCTCCAGCTGTCTGCCTGTATTGTCTAAATTTTTCCAAATTGATTCTGGTACCTTGCCAGCAGATACCATTCTTACAATTCTTTATGTGTAATTACTATATGAGCATTCAGATAAATGAATGGCAGTGGCTTAGCTCATACACTGCCAAGTTACTGATGGTTTTAACCATAGTTTGTTAAATGAGCCATAATGGTTGGATAATGCTAAAACATAATAATAGAACATAAGCTATGATTTGCACACTATAATGACTGAATTCAAATGTTGTGTTTAGCTTCAAGCAAACAAGTTATTCTATGAATTGGCATGCTGTATGAGCAACCCAACTGACACAAGTGTGGAATTAATTCAAGATTTTTCTGCCTTAATTATAATGTTCTAGAACACTGACTGCATTCACACGTTACAGCAAATCACAGGATGGTTGATTTGGTTTTCAGGTAGCGTACTGTATTTGATTGAATAAGCCATGGTTGAACAAATCATGGCTTATCATAGGTAATCTCAATGATGAAAAACAGAACTTTAATATTATGTGGAATAATGGATTTCCACAGATATCTAGTTTATTATACATATTTATTTAAGGTTCCTCTAATATAAAACTAATGAAGATGCTTAAGCCTTGTATTTCTTGAAGTCTGGTTAGTCTATTAAATAGCCTATCCATAAATAAAAGAAATAATGAAATAGAAATCTACATATATTTATTCAGAAGTTAGTTCCAGTGTCTCACTTGTTTCAAGTGGGTTTAAGACTGCAGTTTTAAACAATTATTTGTACAAAATTTAGTTGATTAACTGATGAATAAATATGCAGAATATGCATACAGTACTTCTAAAAGTGTACTTATTACTATATATACAAAGCATCCACCAAACATCTCTACACTGAATGTTATTGTTATTAACTATAAGTTAAAAGTACAAATATAATTATAACTGAACCATAAAAAGAAATAAAGAATAAACAGCACTCACAAGTGCAGACATCTGTCAGCTGACAAGTTAGCTTAAATGTCAAAAAGTCTCCATATATTTCTAAGTACAAATAATTGCATCTTAGAAATAGCATTCTCCCTGCTGTCTCACAGGAGGGCATACTTCTTTTAAAATATCATGTGCAATTTTTATGAGTAAAAATATAGATATTTTTGTCAGCTACTATGTTTCTCTTTAACTTAATCAAAATTCTTCCACGCATTAGAACTTCAATTCCCAAAAGTCTTACAGGAGTTTCAATTCCAACTCAGTTGAGAAACATGGTGCTCTGTACACTGGTAAAGCCAACATGGTAGAACAATGTACTGTTTAATTGCTAATACCAATATGAGGGACGTGAACCAAAAAAAAAAAATCCCATAGGCCCCACATACTGAAATGTTGTGGGGAAATGCCCACTTAAATAAGGAACCAAAGCAACTGGAGATAGGTGCAACGACATACCTTTTATTGGCATGCACAACTACAGTGATTGCTGGGCTCCTCACTAGAAGAACCCAGATGAGCCTCAAGCCCACAAGGTTACAAGTTATTTACCCTCTGGAAATGATACATGGGATATGCAAAAGCACTATAAATTGTAACTTAATCTTTATTGCAGGAACGTAGGATTTTTGAACAACATGGGATGGCCTTACTATTGGCTGACCTGGCATGTCTACATTTTGCTCTTATAAGCCCACCCTTTCTATTGATACAAGCTTCTAACATTAAAAACGTCCTTTACTGTATCTGTACATTGACTCCCTTCATATCACAGAAAAGACAATAGCCTGGTTTTTGTTATTTGTCTCCTTCCCTTCCTGGGTCATCAGGCAGTTTCAGCTTTCCTGTTCTGGCTACTATGCAGTTCAGTATCACGTATGCAAGGAGAATATTATTTGTCCCCCACAGAAAGTAAAAACATATAACAATAATACATTAAATGACCTAGAGTTTGCTGCTTTTTCATGAAATCTAAAATAATCTGCATATAGCACCTGTCTCCCACTACTGAAAAGTTCAATGACTTAATGAGGGGAACAGGCCTACCATTACAATTAAGTCTTGAGGAAGACACTTTCATGAAAGTTGTAGAACCTCAGATTCCCAAGAGAAAATAAAGGACTTCCCTGATTTTTAGATTTAGGTACAATTGCTATGGGCTTGCTTGCTTGCTTATTATTTATTTATAGTTCGAATTTCGTCACCACCCATCTCACTCAAAGGGAGGCTCTGGGCGGCTTCTCTGGTGATCACTTGGTATGGCACTTTCTGTTTGGTTGCCCATAAATGACATTTTAACAAGCCTTACAAGTAACATCTTTCAATTCTTGATAGTTTTCCATTTTTAACACTTCGTTTTAGTAGTTATTGTAATGCTTTTATTAATCTGCTTTATGTATTCATTATAAACTGCAGAGATTAGGGTTCTCAGTGGTATAAACATTTAATAATAAATAAAGGTAATATACGTTTTAACTGTAATGGGAAATTCTTTGTTAGCTTCAAATAGAAGCACATTTTCGATAGAGCTCTTGTGGATTTTATCTAATGTTGTGTAACGCAGGAGGAAGCATAATTTTATGCAACATTTATTATGATACTTTTTGTTTTTATGAAACTTTGATAATTTTGCCTTCTTAGAGCAAGGAAAGTAATAATGGAAGAGAGAATTTTCTTAACCAAAATCAATACTGTATTCTTTTTTCTTTAAATTTTAATATTTGAACTCAGAAATGCAAGACTGGGGCTTTATAATGTTGGATCTACCTTTAAAAACAAGTGCAGCTTTCCCCCCATGTATAGTTATCAATACATTAATATTTGGGTGAATTATAATTGACCATTTTAGGTATTCTGTAGCAAAATTTTTGTAATGTTTTCTTGTTTATCTTCTAAGCAGTGGAATGTTTTTTATAAAGGAAATTTGGGGTGATGAATTCTCAAACCCAAGCAAACATTAGTGCACTGCTATTAAGTGCTTAACTATTGTTCTATGCCTGGACTTAAACAAAATGTAGAAAAAATATGCAGATTTGGTGCCCCCTGCTGTCCTTTAAAATCATCTAAATGTGGAACAATTGGATATCATTATTAAAGATTTAGATCTAGAAACACAACTGGCACATAAAAATAAATCATATTTATTGCTTTACACTTCAGCAGCAGTCACACATAACACAAAGCTATTACTCTTTGGAGGGCAGGACTGAGTAAGTTGTATGAACCCAACCATTCTGATTAGTAAACTATGACTGATGGCTTAGCATAAGCCTACATCTTTGTTTACTATAATCTTTGAAACCAAGTTCTCTCTCTGTTTCTCTCATTCTCTCTCTCAGTTCCCTTAAAACAAGTGAATATTTTTCTATCAATGGACATTGCCAGTTATTTCTAATTAGAAATCCTATCTGATCAACTACAAATAATCTTAATTAAATTCTCTACCAAATCTGTCACTTCCTTTTTTTATAATAATTTTATTGATGTTTTAATAAACATAGTTAAAACTAATACAAACTAAACTAGAAAAAAAAAGAAAAAGTCCAGAAGGTGCAGAAAAAAGAAAAAAAGGAAAAAAGTAGAGAAGAGGAAGAGGAAGAGAAGGAAGAAGAAGAAGAAGACAACAAAGACAATAATAAGTGGCTTCCAACCTTCATCACACCAAGGATAAGCTAACATAGTAACTTTTCACCCTCCTTTGAAGCTGCAAATAAAAAAACCTCTTCTTCCTATAGCCTAACTTTTATCTATACACAATCCAGAAATCATCATCTTTTCAGTCCTAGTTCAGCAAGAAGTCCATTAGGAGTTACCAGAAATATCAAACAAGTAGTTAATCTCTGGTCAAATAGTCCAACTTTATATTCCTTCTTTTTGCTCTGCACAATCTTGACCTTTAAATCATGCCAATGGCATCACAGGATTTGATCTTTCTTCACTCTTTGGCATTTAAAGGAAGTCTTCAATGCTTTCGCCAGCCTACTATATGTAAATCCCATAAAGAGGTATGGTCCAGGATTTCTTGTCGCAGCTGTTCCATGTCCAGATCCTTTTCTTGATTTGTCTTTTGTATTCCCATTTTGGTAATCCAATTTTATTATCTTCTATGCCTTCAAACTCTATAGTGTCTATGTCAGGTAAAAGTGATTAGAAAGTGAGTTCAGCTGGCTTAGTGTCCTTATGAAAGGCTCCGTTGCTGCTGAAAGCAAAGATGTTGTGTCCCTCGGCTCCTGGTGCTCAAACCCATGGGAGACTGCTGTTTTACAGTCTCCTCACAAGGAGCTGCCAAACAGAGCACTCGTGGGCGATCTCCCATTCTCCTCTTTTCCAGAGAGATTCAAAGGACCAGTCTTCTCACCAGTGTTTCATCTTCACAGCAGTCATCATCTCCACTTATTTGCAGAGACGTCTTCAGTCAGCCATGACTCACTCCAGAAGCCCCCAATTTGTCACTTCTAACATATGCTGCTTCTGTTTGCTGCACTTATATGGGGTGGATCTGTATGATAAAAAGAACATAGGACTACCACAACCTGAATCAACTTTCCCTCCCTGTGTAAAATCAAGTTCAACTTACCTATGGGTTTACATCACTGCAATATAACATGTGTTGTGGTGGGCAGAAGTACATTATAGCAGTATCAAGGTTCAGATTAAGATGGTGTTACTAACTACTGGCCACTGTGCTACTATTTTCAGTGACTTTTTCTTTTCTTTTGCCTTTTATGGATATTTAATTAGCATATTAGCAACCTCCCTGCCTGAGCTGCTGGAGGCTGTCTCAGAGTTGGCAGTGGAGTTTCCCAGACTTATGGTTCTGGGGGACTTCAACTTGCCATCCCTGGGGCATACTTTGGAAGCAGCTCAGGAGTTCATGGCCACCATGGCGGCCATGGGCCTGTCTCAGAGTATTCGGGACCCAACTCTAGACCGTGGCCTCACACCGGACTTAGTTTTCTTGTCGGAGCAGTGGCAATGTGATCTGAGGGGAGAGTTACACCTGTCCCCTTTGTCATGGTCAGATCACACCCTGGTGAACTTGAGTTTCTCTTATGCCACCCCCCTCCGCAGGGAGGCAGGATCCATTCAACTGGTCCGCCCCCAGCAACTGATGGACCTGGTAGGGATTCAGAGGGAGCTGTGGGTCATACCCAAGGATCTGCTGCACAGTCCAGCAGAGGCCCTGGCTGCTGCCTGGAATAGGGAAGTGGCCAGGGCCTTGGGCAGGATCGCGACTGTGTGGCCTCTCTTGTCCCCCCAGACCTGACACTTCCTGTGGTTTACAGAGGAGCTGAGGGTTCTGAAGTGGGTTAAGAGATGTCTAGAGGACCGCTGGAGGAAGACAAAGACCGAACCCAACCAAACACAAGCAAGAGCCGCTGTTAAGGCATACCTTGTGGCCGTAAGAGCAGTGAAACATCAGTATTTCTCCGCTCTTATTCCATCCGCAGAATGCTGCCTGGCAGCCCTGTTCAAGATCACCCAATCTCTTTTGGGGAAAGGTGATTCAGAAATCCACCTACAGGGCTGGGCTGAGGAGTTCTCTGGGCATCTGCAGGATAAAATCACTCATATTCATTCCAAGTTGGACTCCAAGCATGAGACATGGTCTCTGGAGATGCCTGGGGAATGTACTTGCCCAGTTAACTGGGAACAGTTTGAACCTGTTGGGCCCAAGGAAGTGGACAGGATCCTCCAGACTGTAAATGCCACCACTTGCCAACTAGATCCAAGTCTCTCCTGCTGGTGAATGCAGCTCAGGAGGTGACATGTGGTTGGATCCAGACAATGGTAAATACATCCTTCAGAGAGGGAGCGTTTCCAGCTGCCTTTTTGGGGAAGGTGGTTGAGAAAGTGGTGGCGTTGCAGCTCCAGAGGATTTTGGATGAAGCAGATTATCTAGACCCCTTTCAGTCAGGTTTCAGGCCCAGATATGGGATGGAAACAGCATTGGTCACACTTGGATGGATGATCTTTGGTGGGAGCGGGATGGGGGCAGTTCAATCATCCTGGCTCTTCTTGACCTCTCAGCACCTTTCAATACCATCAACCATGGTATCCTTTTGGGGCGGCTCAGGGAGTTGGGGGTGGGTGGCATAGTTTTCCGCTAGTTCACCTTCCTCCAAGGCCAGTCCCAATTGGTGTTGATAGGGAGCGAGAGATCCAGCCCACGGCCCCTTCTTTGTGGGGTGCCGCAGGGCTCAGTACTCTCCCCGCTTCTCTTTAACATCTACATGAAAGCACTGGGCGAGATCATCCGTCACCACAGGATGATTATTATACATCTCCATGCCAGGTGAAGTAAGGGATGCCATGACCACCCTCTCCAGGTACCTGGGGGCTGTGGAGGCCTGGATGGGGAACAGACTTCAGCTGAACCCTGGTAAGATGGAGTGGCTGTGGATTAATGGCTCCTCAGTATCCGGGAAATTGTCATCTTTGGTCTTGGATGGGGTTGCAGTGCCCCAGACAGACGCAGTGCATAAACTGGGGGTCCTCCTGAACTCACAACTCCTGCTTGAAGAGCAGGTGACAGTCATGGCCAGGAGGGCCTTTGTGCAACTTCATGTTGTGCACCAGTTACACCCTTTCCTGGATTGAGAGGCCCTTTGAATGGTCACTCATGCCCTGATCATCTTCCATATAGACTCCTGTAATGTGCTCTACATGGGGCTACCCTTGAAGAATATCTGGAAGCTACAGCTGGTCCAGAATGCAGCCGCGTGGGCAATTCTTGCTGCCCCAAGTTCGACACACATCCTTTGCTGCACAAGCTGCATTGAGTTCTAATCTGTTTCCGGGTCCAATTCAAGGTATTGGTTATTACCTTTAAAGCCCTACATGGCATGGGTCCAGGCTACCTGAGGGACCATCTCATTCCCATCACATCAACCCATCCCACCTGGTCACGTAGAGAGGGCATGTTACGGACCCCGTCTATAAGAGAATTCTACCTGGTGGGGTCCAGGAAGTGGGCCTTCTGTGCAGTAGCTCACGCCCTCTGGAATATCCTGACCCCGGATGTGAGACAAGCCCCCTCTCTCCTGGACTTTCGTAAAAAACTGAAGACCTGGTTCTGTCAGCGCACCTGGGGCAGGGAAAGGAATAGTCATTCTTGGGGATGGCTAGCACCTTAGAATGACCCCTTATATATTCATGGACTGAAGTACAACTTATTGCCATCTGGTTTTTACTGCATTTTATATTTTTACCTTCTATTGTATTTATATTTAATTTATTATTTATTATTTATAGTTGGTACTGAATATTAAATTTTATTTTTATTGTAAACCACCCAGAGTCCCTCCTCTAGAAATTTTACAAACAAACAAACAAATAAATAAATATTGTTTGGGTACTGTGATTGTCCAAATAAGCTGTTTCTGCTCTCTTAATTATATACATTTATCTGAAGATCTACAACATGAAAATCCTGGAATACAGCCAAAACATTTCTCAAGGTTCTTGATGGTACAGATAGAGCCATATCCACATACCAATGTACTTCTGTAAATTCTATACAGGCATTCAAGTATACATTAGTTAAAGTAGGGGTCCATCTTCAGCAAAGGATCGTTACCTTGTTGTGGTGCTGGAGCTTGAGCACCTCAATGATGCCATGAGCTAAACCGTGAAGGGCCACCCAAGACGGGAAGGTCATGACAGAGAGGTCAGACTAAATGCGATCCCTGGGGAAGGTAATGGCAACCCACCCCAGTATTCTTGCCGTGAAAACTAAATGGATCAGTACAACCAGAGATATGTCGGTATACCATCGGAAGATGAGACCCCCAGGTCGGAAGATGGTCAAAATGCTACTGGGGAGGAACAGAGGATGAGTTCAACTAGCCCCAGATGTGATGACACAGCTAGCTCAAAGCCGAAAGGACGGCTAGCGGCCGACGGTGCTGGTGGTGAACGGTGAATCTGATGTTCTAAGGATCAACACACCATTGGAACCTGGAATGTAAGATCTATGAGCCAGGGCAAATTGGATGTGGTTATTGGTGAGATGTCAAGATTAAAGATAGACATTTTGGGCGTCAGTGAACTGAAATGGACTGGAATGGGCCACTTCGCATCAAATGACCACCAAATCTACTACTGTGGACAAGAGGACCACAGAAGAAATGGAGTAGCCTTCATAATTAATAGTAAAGTGGCTAAAGCAGTACTTGGATACAACTCAAAAAATGATAGAATGATCTCAATTCGAATTCAGGGCAAGCCATCTAACATCATAGCGATCCAAATATACACCCCAACCACAGATGCTGAAGAAGCTGAAGTAGAGCGGTTCTATGAGGATCTGCAGCACCTACTGGACAACACGCCTAAAAGAGATGTTATTTTCATCACGGGAGACTGGAATGCTAAGGTGGGCAGTCAAATGACACCTGGAATTACAGGTAAGCATGGCCTGGGAGAACAAAACGAAGCAGGACATAGGCTGATAGAATTTTGCCAAGACAATTCAATGTGCATAACAAACACTCTCTTCCAACAACCTAAGAGACGGCTTTATACTTGGACTTCCCCAGATGAACAACACCGAAACCAGATTGACTACATCCTTTGCAGCCAAAGGTGGCGGACATCTATACAGTCGGTAAAAACAAGACCTGGAGCTGACTGTAGTTCAGATCACAAACTTCTTCTTGCACAATTTAGGATCAGACTAAAGAGATTAGGGAAGACCCACAGATCAGCTAGATATGAGCTCACTAATATTCCTAAGGAATATGCAGTGGAGGTGAGGAATCGATTTAAGGGACTGGACTTAGTAGATAGGGTCCCAGAAGAACTATGGACAGAAGTCTGCAACATTGTTCAGGAGGCGGCAACAAAATACATCCCAAAGAAAGAGAAAACCAAGAAGGGAAAATGGCTGTCTGCCGAGACACTAGAAGTAGCCCAAGAAAGAAGGAAAGCAAAAGGCAACAGTGATATGGGGAGATATGCCCAATTAAATGCAAAATTCCAGAGGTTAGCCAGAAGAGATAAGGAATTATTTTTAAACAAGCAATGCACAGAAGTGGAAGAAGACAATAGAATAGGAAGGACAAGAGATCTCTTCCAGAAAATTAGAAACATCGGAGGTAAATTCCAGGCCAAAATGGGTATGATCAAAAACAAAGATGGCAAGGACCTAACAGAAGAAGAAGAGATCAAGAAAAGGTGGCAAGAATATATGGAAGACCTGTATAGGAAGGATAACAATATCGGGGATAGCTTTGATGGTGTGGTCAGTGAGCTAGAGCCAGACATCCTGAAGAGTGAGGTTGAATGGGCCTTAAGAAGCATTGCTAATAACAAGGCAGCAGGAGACGACGGCATCCCAGCTGAACTGTTCAAAATCTTGCAAGATGATGCTGTCAAGGTAATGCATGCTATGTGCCAGCAAATTTGGAAAACACAAGAATGGCCATCAGACTGGAAAAAATCAACTTATATCCCCATACCAAAAAAGGGAAACACTAAAGAATGTTCAAACTATCGAACAGTGGCACTCATTTCACATGCCAGTAAGGTAATGCTCAAGATCCTGCAAGGTAGACTTCAGCAATTCATGGAGCGAGAATTGCCCGATGTACAAGCTGGGTTTAGAAAAGGCAGAGGAACTAGGGACCAAATTGCCAATATCCGCTGGATAATGGAAAAAGCCAGGGAGTTTCAGAAAAACATCTATTTCTGTTTTATTGACTATTCTAAAGCCTTTGGCTGTGTGGACCATAACAAATTGTGGCAAGTTCTTAGCGGTATGGGGATACCAAGTCATCTTGTCTGCCTCCTGAAGAATCTGTATAACTGTCATGCGCTGCCTCCCCCTGAATAACAATCAGACACTGGTTTGCGAATCAGGCTCTGGTTTATTGCAGGGCAGGTACAGCGTTGGTAGAAAAAAGCTGAGAGTGACAGGAGCGCGCCGGTGCGGGGTTTAAATACCCCGCGCCGGTCAGCGCCCCCTCGCTCACGGTCACGTCACCCCCCTTTGTCCCATGCGTTGCCCTGCCGGTGGGTGAGGGTTTCCGGGATCGCCCATCGTCAGGTTTCCATTCTTCTGCTGATTGCTTTCAGCTGGGCGATCCCCGTTGTATTGCCGCTGATGGTTTGGGTGGCTCCGTGATTCATTTGGCTATTGTTTGTTGGCCGTTAGTCGTTGTAGGTTGATGGCTACTTAACTTGTACCCCTTCACCTATTTCCTTGTCATTGTCATGAGTGCCATTGCGCTGATGACTTTAGCTCAACGGCACTCATGACAATAACGACCAAGTAGCAACAGTAAGAACAGACCACGGAACAACGGACTGGTTTAAGATTGGGAAAGGAGTACGGCAGGGCTGTATACTCTCACCCTACCTATTCAACTTGTACACAGAACACATCATGCGACATGCTGGGCTTGAGGAATCCAAGGCTGGAGTTAAAATCTCTGGAAGAAACATTAACTATCTCAGATATGCAGATGATACCACTTTGATGGCTGAAAGTGAAGAGGAACTGAGGAGGAACTTATGATGAAGGTGAAAGAAGAAAGTGCAAAAGCTGGCTTGCAGCTAAACCTCAAAAAAACCAAGATTATGGCAACCAGCTTGATTGATAACTGGCAAATAGAGGGAGAAAATGTAGAAGCAGTGAAAGACTTTGTATTCCTAGGTGCGAAGATTACTGCAGATGCTGACTGCAGTCAGGAAATCAGAAGATGCTTAATCCTTGGGAGAAGAGCAATGACAAATCTTGATAAAATAGTTAAGAGCAGAGACATCACACTGACAACAAAGGCCCGCATAGTTAAAGCAATGGTGTTCCCTGTAGTAACATATGGCTGCGAGAGCTGGACCATAAGGAAGGCTGAGAGAAGGAAGATCGATGCTTTTGAACTGTGGTGTTGGAGGAAAATTCTGAGAGTGCCTTGGACTGCAAGAAGATCAAACCAGTCCATCCTCCAGGAAATAAAGCCAGACTGCTCACTTGAGGGAATGATATTAAAGGCAAAACTGAAATACTTTGGCCACATAATGAGAAGACAGGACCCCCTGGAGAAGATGCTGATGCTAGGGAGAGTGGAAGGCAAAAGGAAGAGGGGCCGACCAAGGGCAAGGTGGATGGATGATATTCTAGAGGTGATGGACTCGTCCCTGGGGGAGCTGGGGGTGTTGACGACTGACAGGAAGCTCTGGCGTGGGCTGGTCCATGAAGTCACGAAGAGTCGGAAGCGACTAAACGAATAAACAACAGAACAACAGGGGTCCATAGTAGTTTGATAAATGCCTCACCTTTCTTTTCTTCCCTACACTAGTTCTTTACAAATTGGGTGGGAAGAATCACAAACAAAGCTGTCCACGTGAGGGTTCTTTCTGTGTAGAGGGCTACACTTTGCAACATGTAATGTCATCCCTTGTATCTACACATTGTCAGTGCTAGGAACTAAGCTCTTTTAATATATTGGCAGTAGGAACTATGTCTTTAAAACAGCAGACAATACATAGGATTTGTACTGTAAGTATAAAAATTCATAGTAGAATGAAAAATATGGATTTTATTGTAACAATGTTGTCATCGTACTACTATAGATTCAGATATTGCCTAAGGTCTCATTCCCTTGTTTCGTAAGTAAAATTGCAGACAAACCATCCGGCTTCTAATCTTTTTGAGTGTGACCAAGTTCATTTTCATTCCAGCAACACTATTCACTGAATGTGATAGCACTAAACATGCATCTCTGGCTGTCCCTAGGACAGAGTACAACAACAATTTCCATGCAGGGAAGTGATTTATTGTTTTGGGATGGGTCCCATTTTCCCCAAATAAGTCTGAAACTTGGGAGTGCTTCTGGGACCAGCTCTCTTTGTGGATGCTGACTGCAGCTTTAGACAAGTGAGCTCTTTATATGCAATACAGTAGTTGATATTCTAGCTGTGTTCTTTCCTCTGTAAAACAATATTAACTATTGTCTTCTCTGGTAAGCTATCTTCTTATCGTAACTGCTGGAGGGGTGATTCCACTGGTACTGATTCTTCAACCCTTCATGACCCACTGACTGTAAGGGGACAGAGAGGTATTAATAGAGAGCTAAGGATTACTCTGTGCCCCCTTTTTGTTTGTCACTCTACTCTTTGTTTCACAAGATTGATGATTTTATTACTCTCTGCCTTTGTTCCCAGAGACACTCAGACATACACAGAGCACATGCTTTTGGACTCTTCTCCTGGTAGGATGTAGTTACCCCTAAGTGCTAGGCTCTTCCTATTCCTATTAGACATTTCCGGTAAATAAATCGCCTTCCATTATAGTTATAAAAGTTTCTTCACTAATCCTTACTCAGGACAGATTCTTGGTCCCAGGAGTGTTCACATGCACATTCAGAAATGTCAGTTTCCAACAGTTAGGAGGCATAAGCACTTTCCTTCCCATCTGCCACAGCCATTTCTCTCCACTAGCACTATGTTTACTAAGTCCCTTCCATGTCTATCATCTCCCTGCCCCCTACTTTTGATACAAACTTCTCTGCAGTCCTCCACTAAAATACAGGAAAGGTAAGCAGAGCCCCTTGACTTTATCTGGGGAAGAAAAGGGGCTGTATTACTCATATTCCATTAAACTGCATTCTGAAATGACCAGACTTCCATTGTTCTGTGGGGAAGAAGAGGGGTTATTTTCACACTATTCCACTTAACTGCATTCTGAAATGTGTATTTACTTTTAGATACAGCAGCCTATTTTTCTTTATTGCAGTGTACAGAAAATAATGAGGGATACTGAACTGAGCTTGTGGCTTTAGACAGTTTCTCAATATTTCACAGAACATTTTGTCAATTTCAATCATTTCTTCCCATTCCTAGTGAAGTAAGAGACCTGACTGCCCAACAGTTAGTCAGTTTCAATTATCTCAGTCTCATACAAGTTTACAGTCAGGGCAGGAACTGCATCTCCCTCTCTGAGACTATTTCTGCCTTGGTATCTTTCCATACCTTCATTTACTTCACATTATTTTTAATTCAATAGTAGAAAAAGGCCATAATATGGGGCAACAATCAGCCATCCCAAATGTTGCAGAAGCTGCTCCTCATAATTAGAGGGATAAATGTTGATCGATATAGAAATAAGATAGACACTAAGTTACACTTTACAAGCAATGCTGTCCCTCCCTCCCTCCCTCCCTCCCTCTTTTTTTTTTTTTACAATTGTGGATGAACTGGCACTGAGTAAAGTTTGCTTTTGGATGCTAGAGCCTGAAAACTTGAGAGGGTAACCATTAGGAATATACTATAGGTACAGAATTTTTTAAACAAAGGTTCCTTTGTGTACAAGGTCACTTTCCCCCTGTTTCTCATCATGAAAAATTTATTTTCTCCCATATGTACCTCCTCACAATATTTATTTATTTATTAAATTTCTCTGCTGCCCATCCCGTACACAATGAGTCTGGGCAGCTTACAAAGAATAAAAATAAATATAAAAGCATATTAATACAAATATAAAATATAAAATTCAAAATGGGAAATAAGATCTTATCCTGGCACCCTCATGGGGCCAACCACCCCCACCACCCCCTTGAATAGCTGTCGCCACTCCCATCCCAGGCCAGGTGGCATAACCATGTTTTTACTCCCTTTTGAAAGGCCAGGAGAATGGGGGCCTGTCTTACCCCATGGGGTAGCTTGTTCCAGAGGGCGGGTGCCACAGCAGAGAAGGCCCTCCTCCTGGACCCTGCCAATTGGCAATCCCTCATAGACAGGGTCCATAGCACGCCCTTTCTGCCTGACCAGAAGGGACGGGTCGATGTAGTGGGGGTGAGGCAGTTCCTCAGGTAACCTGGACCCATGCCAAGTAGGGCTTTATAAGTAATAACTAATACAAAAACAAAAACCTCTAGTGTTTAAAGTCTTCTCAGTGATGATGCCATAACAACTGTGTTCCCATGGTACCTACTAGTTAACATCTTGGTAATATAAATGATGTGCTAAATGTTTTCTTCCCAAAATTTATGCCTATAGGCTTCTCTTTGAAGGTAAGGGCCAGGCGTCTCAGCTTCAGACAGTTCCCTGGAACCACTGGAACTAATGCCTCTTCTAGATACCCGGTACATATCTTAGTTTGCAGCCACCATTTTCTATTCTTCATAGAACATAAGGGGTAGCTATACTGTACACTAAACTTTAATATGGCTTAGCAGAAAAGATCCTCCAAGTGCCCTACTTGCATCTGCTGGCTTCTGAGTTGAGTTTGGAAATCATGCATCCATTTCACCACTCACAGAGAAGAGCCAAGTGGCACAAGCAGGTAGTGAGCCAGATGTTCATTGCCAAGCCATATGGCTTAGTGTGTAATTTGAACATTGCCACGGTATCATTGTGGCACATTAGCATTAATAGAAAGTAGTGTTTTATATTTTGGATTGTGTTTTTTAAACTTTTGTTAGCTACACTACATGTTCATCTAAACAGAAAGATGAGTTATAAATCACATTTTAAAAAAAACTGAGGGAAGATTGAATGAATATTGGGGAAGTCCAGGTGTGAGGGCCTCCCAGTGCAGGAAGAGACCCACCATAGGACACTTTGGCAAGGGTTTCCAAAGGTCAGGAAAAAGGGTACTCTTCCTCTAGTATTGGGATGAATCGGACTGTTATTGTTGTCTACTGGGTTTTCCCAGAGAGAGTAATAGAGATGGATGATTCTGATATGCTGAAACGTATTAATATTTCACTATTACAGAATCAGAGGATCACTTTACTTTTCTACAGTTTTTTCAATAATTACTTCTTAGGCAAGCTTAATATTAAAAGGCATGCTACAGTTTTAATAGGACTTTCAGCTATGGATATTAGGTATTTCTGTACAAAGCCACTAGTTGTCATAATTTTCAATAGCTCATTCCACATTGATAAGATCTTACTAGCAACTCTGAACAACTGAAACAGTTCAGTTGAACTCAGTGAAATAAATTATAAATATACATGGCTGACTGTTATCAGGGATATTTTTAACCTTTTCCCTTCTTTGTTCATACAACATTACTACCCCTTTGCTTGCTTAATCATGATTTATAAGTTTAATAAATTTATTTAATTAATTAATTAGTAACAAGTTTAATAAATTATTATTATTATTTATGGAATACACCTGGCTGGTTCATACAACACACTGAACTACAACAACAGAAGATGGTTTTATTTAACATTTAAGCTGCTATGAAGCAAGCCATATCTTAGTTAAGTACAGTATGTTGTATCGATACCTTCTTGAAAGGCAGGGAGGTAGGGAGGTAGACAGATAGAATATTTATTTATTTATTTATTTGTGGCATTTTTATTCTATTCATCAGCTATAAACCTCACAAAACAACATTTTCAATGAATAAAAACAAGGATTAATCAAAAATGGTTCCTGCCTTCATGCTTCCAAGGTATGATCACACAACATATTAAGCTAAAACATTAAATGGATGTATGCATGACATCATTTTACCCTCCATGTACCTGGATTTTAACTGATCCATGAGACTTACAATGCTATCTGAATTCAAAATACCCATCACTTGGGGGTTTACACAAACCAGACTCTTAGCCTACAATATGAGAGAAGGAAAAAAGGCAATTTTGAGCCACTGAGTTCACATACAACATTACTTTATAATATGGTTTGTTGAGTTTAGCTCAATGTCTGAATTAAGCCAATGTGGACTTTAAAGTTTTAAAAGAAAACATGCACAGAGATGTTGATGAAAATCATATACTGTGTATACACACACACACTGTATAGAGGAAATGGCTAAATGAGGTGCATCCAGTAGAGTGCATGTTGAAGAATGGAATTGACATGAATGTGGTAAATGTTAGAGTCCAAGAAAAGATTATGGGAAGGAAGCCATAAATACTGCGAGAATGTGTAAAAAAATGGTACGGCTGCAGGGAAGAATGTAAGTGATCATTAAGTATTAAAATATGGATGTGTCTTGCTTATTGGAATGGTTGTCCGACTTGTTTAACAGGTTTGTGAAGACTGCATTTCTGCCCAGAACTCTGATTGAAAAGGTACAAGAGATGACAAAGAGCAAAATGTGGAAGTGCAGTGTGGGTTTATACCAGGCAGAGAGTGTGCAGTCCAGAGTTTTTCAGTCTCTTTGGCAGACATTGAAAAATGTATGAAAATGAAAAAGAAAGTTAATTGTGGATTCATTGATTCAGAGAAAGGATATGACAACAAGAATAATGTTGAGTTATGGAATGTTTTGCATGAATATGGAGCTAAAGATGGATGAATGTGGTAAAAACAGTATAAGATGGAAGTAAAGCATGTATGTGAGTAAATGGAAGGCTTAGCAAATGGTTCAGCACTGAGCAAGGTATAAGACAATGTTGTGTGATATGCCCTTCATTGTTAAATGATAGATGTATAAGGAATCTCTGTAGTGACATTAGATGTATGTTGGTTGGGGACATGCATGTATATGTACTTTTCTATGCAGATGATACCATGTTGGCTGAGAACCAGAATGATTTGCTGTGAATGTTAGAGATATTATATGATACACTACAGAGTATAGATCTCAAAGTTAACGTATTGCAGGTAGTTGTGTTTGACATGGAAAATGAAGTGAGCAATTGCAGGTTATTCAGAAACGGCAGAAGACTGGAGCAAGTACTTTGGACGAATATTCTGTACCTTGGTAGGATGTTTACTAAAGAGGGAGAAATGGATAGAGAATTTTAAGATGCACAAATGCTGGTAGAAAGGTAGTGTGTGGTCTGTTGAAAGAAAGAATATTTCCTGAAAGAAGTGAAAATGGCTGTGCTTTAGCCCATTTTGTTGTATGGAAGTGAAAGTTGTGTATGTCAGGAGAAACATAAAAGTTGAATGCAATAGCAATGTTGTGTGTGGGTGTGGCAAAACAAGAAGAGAGAAGGTCAAGAATGGTGCTGAATGAATGGATTGAATACAAAACTGTGACAACTATAAAAGAAGTGTGTGTAGGCACTCTGATTATATAAAGAGAATGAATAAGGACCAAATAGCGAAACAAATATATGAAGGAGGAATGAGTGGTTGAGAGGAAGATTAAGAAAAACATGGTTGGTTGGAGTTAATGAGAATGTGAGAAAAAGAGGTGAGAGTAAACGGTAGTTTATGAAATTGGGCATGAATGTGGTGGAAACAAGGGTGGTTTGCAAGGATAAAAAGGGATGAAGAGGCATAGTGAATGGTGAGGTCATAAATTAGTTTAAGCTGTGTTTACTTCTTCTCTTTAATTTTATATAATTGGATTTAATTTAATTGGCTATTTCTTACTCCTTTATTTGTTCTGCATGATGTCTCTAAAAGGGAATAGTCTGATTGATATGTCTCTCTCTCTCTCTCTCTCTCTCTCAGCACAATGTATGTATGTCTTAACATCATGTATCAATCCTTTTATAATGATGGGAAGGGGCTGCATAGGGAGAAGAGTCAAAAGGACTGAGTTTCTTAAAAGAATCAGTCTAATTGTCCTGATTCCTTCTGCACTGCTGCTGCTATTAGTTTCTCAGTGGTCAAAGAACTAGCCTTGCTTCTCCTCTTTCTCATTCAGTTTAGATTTGGATTTATTTTTGGGATCTAGAAGGAGTGAATGTTAGATTAAAAGGTAAACACTGAGGCTCTCCTTCTTGGGCCTTGACCATTCTAAAAATTGATGGTGATGATTGTGGGTTGGAAAGAGTCAACTTGGTTCATGCATTGTGCTCGCACATAATATATTTTGGCTTAGTAGTGATATGTAAAACTCAGCCACTGAAGCTTGCAATCCATGGTTTATGTGTGAATAAGAAGGCTTGTTCAACAAATCGTGCTTGCTCATATATCATGCTAAATCACTCTTTGTGAATAAACTGCAAAAGACTGCACTTGCACATTCTCTAAGCCAGAACTAAACACACCATATTATAGCTTATCACAATGTATCAATCCAGCCATGTTGCAACTTTATAATGACCATATTTGGATGTCATAAGAATGCATGATATTTAGTAGCACCTATGTAGTATCACTTATAAAAATAGCTTACTTTTGATATATTTGCTTGCAGCAATGTGTGAAGCATTTCCAAATTAGACCATTTTATTGTGCAAAATAAAATTTGCAGTGAAATTAATGAGGAAAGATAAGCATTAAATAGGAAGTCAGACAAGATAATTAAATATACACGAAATATCTGTGAAGAGTTACCTTTTAATCTTTCATAGGAGCTAAAGAAAGAAAATACAGATCTGCTTTGTGGAAAGCACCTATCCTACCTGAGGCATCACCGAGTTGTCAAGCCAGCAACCAGAGCAAGAATATGAATCATCAACTGAGTCCAATGTTAGGTTATGGGTCATGTACAAGTGCGGTATCAGTCCATAGTCTGGAAACAGGATCTGATGCTAATCTGGGGGTCCACAAATCAAGAATACTCAAGTTTAAGGGTCAGTAAGAAGGCTTTGGCTGTGTTCACACAATAGGTGAAATACCTTAGTTAAAAACCCATTTTGCCCTCTGTTACATGCAGCTCTTTAACAAAACTTTATGGTGTAGTGTGTTGTCCAGAACTGAAACAGCCACTGTTTGGGGTTTCTGAAAAATGAGATTTGTGCTCTCTGGCAAACTTTGGGTTTGTTTGTTTTTTTTAATTTTACAAGTCCCAATTTCCAAAAGCTGAAAGTGGTAGCCATTTCAGATGTGAACTGTTATGAACTGTTTGCATATAAAATCAGAGCTTCCAAGACCTCACTCAAGTTCCATCTATCAACCATTTAGACACAGCAAAAGAAATTTGTCCTCATTTGTTCTGTATTCCTGAATAAGCCCTTACACAGGAGTGAATTGGTTCTTCATACTGACCTGTGTCTTTGGACCCAATTATACATTTTTTCATGCTTGACTTGAGCCTGTTATTCCAACTTAGGACCGTACATGTTGGAAAAGTCCAAATTTTTGTCTTTTGCCAAGCTGTGCCATTTAAAACAGCATATAAAACATAGGAATTAACATATAACAGCCAAATATTGATGTAAATGATATCTAATTTATTTTGTTTTTGAGTATTTCATCCCTTAAATTCCTAATATTACCTGAACTAAAATATTAGAAATGTTAAGATCTTTAAAAGCCTAGGAAAATAAAAGGGTTTTGCTTACTGCTCAAAATATTTAATTATATGCACCAAGTTATGGTGCATATAATTAAATATTATGAACCTGTGGAAAGCATTATTCTTGTGATACTCACAGAGAACTCCCAAAATGTTTCATATATACATACATACATACATACAGTGTGTATATATATGTATATGTATATACATATACTGCGTGTGTGTGTGTATATATATATATTATATATATATATATATAATTTTAATATATATATAGTTTTGTGAATGTTGTTTTCAGTTTCACAAAAATTATGTAAATATCAACAGTCCTAAATAAAGATTATCTGCCTTCCCCCATGTCCATTTAACAAGCCTTATATTAATTTAAAAAACCCTTATACTTACAAAGTTCCCTTTCAATTTTCATATAAATGTAGATAGATACAATTAATTCAACAATGACAGAGCTTCTAATATACTGCCTTCACTGGAAAGGTTCTTAAAAATTCAGGGAGATATTCAGAGATGTATCTGCCTTGAAAATAGCCCCTGTCATCCATACTGAACTGTATAGCACAGTCAAACATCAGGAGTTGACCACAGGAAATATTTTAAGACATTTTGCATTATGTCATAAAATGTTTTATAAAATCTGCCAAATTTCTATTCCATGGGAGTCATGGGTCTCGGATTTTGGACACATTCTGTAAGTTAGCCCCTTTGAGGTACCTTGGTTCAAAAATTGTTGCACATTTGAAGCTTATTCAAAAAAATGGTTAAACAAAACATGGATTATTACAGTGTGAACTTAGCCAGTAACTAGTACAGGAAGGAGGGCCACAAAAGGATGCCACAGATCACAAGTCAGAAATCATCTAAATTCTGACAAATTGGGAACAAGTTCACGGACACAGTTTGGTCATTTCTGATTGTCTCCTCTTGCCAACAAGAATGGCTAAACATATTGGGAATCTTCCATGTATCCATGTTTGTGCATTGGCTGAACTGGTTTGTCGCTCTCCTAATGAGCCAGAATTTGAAACCAAGTTCTTACGTAAAAGAAAGCTACATATAAGATTCTAGTGCATGTTATTATTTATTTCTAGTCACAAAATACTAAATAAATATTTGTAGAAGACAGGATGTCCTTTTTAAAAAGATGCAGAATGGCTGCATCAGTTTATCTTAAACAGGAGCTTCACCATTTGAGAGTGGTAAGTTCTTTTCACATTGTTTGGCTTCATTTAAATTAACTGGCAGCTAGAAGCTAATTTTATAAATCTGTCAAGTTCCATTTTTAAAATGTCATTTTGTCCTAATGATTTGTTCAGGCCTACCATAATTTGGGCTGCAAAAATTTCAGAAAGTTAATCAGTATCTATTTGCAGCCATCTAGCAGTCATCTGGATGTTTGTAACCCAGATATAAAAGCTCTATCTTTACTTTTATCCCTCTGTTAAAAAAAAAAAAAAGGAGCTCTATAGGGAATCGGGATGAGGAAATGGTCAGGAAAGGATCTGTACGAATTATGCCTTCTGGTGGGAATATGGCGGACTGAGCAGCTGTGCCCGCAAGGTCCACGGGCGGAAATGACATCATAGCAGTTTCTCTGGGCTCAGGCTGGTTTCTCCTGTAGCCCAGAGTGCTTTTCCAGATCAAGGAAAACACTTGGAATCAACCCATTCGTCCTCCGAACGGCAAGTTGCAGCCAGGAGATTGTGGACAGTGTGCGCAATCAATGGGTAAGACTTTGCTGGAAGGCTGAGAATTCACCATTTCCGAGCCATGCTGCAGCCCTTAAAGGGACATTAAGTCAAGCCACCAATGTATTGTTTTTCAAGTTTTTGTACCCTAAGAGAGGCTTTCTACAGTAAGAAGAAGCAGACTCTCTTGGTGCTTATCGTTATTTCTGGATTAAATTTTTAAAATCTTTTTAAGTTTTGGCTTGTTTTCCCATTTAAAGATTAAGGAGGACTGAGAATAAATAATTGCCTTCCTGCTATTGCTTTTGTACTGAATTTGAATGATTGAATATATTCCTACATGTTGGATTTGCCATTTTGAATTTTCAGTTTTCTGTTCACTTTCCCTGGGACCTGCTTGTTAGTACACTTCCTCTTGTGCCAATTTCATTTGGAAGTTTTTCATTAACTCATTAACTCCTATCTGCATGAGTCAAGTATCTAGGGGGCACCATAATCTATTGCCTGAAAACTCTGAAAGGGAGGCTTTTTCAGAGTTTTGATGTGGGCCTGAGCAGACCTTCAAAGAGATCTTTTCAGATTGTTGTCAGGCTATTCTGCAGAATATTTGGGACATTGGGAAGGAAATTATTTCTAAAGTGTGTTACCTGGCTGAAGATGTTATGGAAGAAGATGAAGATTTTGACAAGGTGGAGATCTTTTTACTGAGAGTGAGACTGAAGTAATGCCAGATGAAGACTACATTTTGGTGCTGAAGGGATTAAAGAGATGGTCTGAGCTGCAGATTACAAGGAGAGTTGTTTTTCTGAGGGACTGTTATGGCTTTCTGAGGGAATGTTATGGGAGAGAAGAGTATCTGCTTTGTGGGAGGTTTTTTTTGCTGAGAAGTTTGAGGTTTTAAGGGGGGCAGTTGGGCTGCTTGATTTTTGCAAGAAAAATGCCTTGGATGTAATAGGGAGATATGTAAATGTCTTAGAATATTTTGAAGTGGAGTGAAAATTTAAAGAATATATAATAACTGACAATGAGACTATTATGATTTCATTTTTCTTTAATGATTTAGATTAAGATTTACTGGACTTTTTTACAGGTTTGTTTGATTTGTAAGATTTATAAGGCATTTATAAGATATTAATAATTATAATAATAATTGCTTGTAGGTTTAATAGGGTTAAGATTGCTGTAGTATTATCAATTATAAAAGTAGATAATTTATATGCTTTTATAATTTGATTTTTATTATAGTGGACAGAAATATATAGAATAGTGCTAGGAAGGAAACAATTAAATAAATGTTGTTCTATGGGGGAGGGAAGTTGTTTTAGAAACATATACATATATATATCATTTTTTATATAAGGGGAAGGAGCAATTGCATTAGTGATTTGTATATGTGCTAATGGAAGGATTTATAGAAATAATGTGATCTTGGTTTGATATAGAGTAAGGGATTGATTATGGAAATTGCTGCATATTCTTGCTGTTGAAAGTTGGAAGTCACTTCTCTGTGTAATCTTCACAATACTTTTTTCTTGAGTTTCAAGCTTTTTTCATTTTTCATTTTTTCTTTTTTTTTTTGGTAGTTTTTATCTTTGTTTCAAACCCAATAAAATTCTTCATAAAAAAAAGGGAAGGATTTGTACAATATTCTGTTCCACCAATTATTCACTCTCTTTGAAGATACAAAGATACATTATTCTGAAAAACCCAGAATAATATCTGTAACACTGCATGAACAACTGCTAGGGTAAATAAAGCCAGAAAATGTAGTGTTTTTTCTACCACCATTCCCAGAGCATATCTTCTAACATTTAGCTAAAGAGAAAGTATTATGTTAGGACCAAATTAATGTAATACTTGGTACATTGCTGATGTTAAATAAACATCATTAAATTAAAAAATAACACCGCACAAACAATCAATAAGTCAAGTGAAAAGCTACTTTGGTGTGGATAAACGACATATCCCACAATAAATGGAACAGTTTTTTAAAATAATAATGGATACACTATTCATTTTATATCTATAAGAAAATTGTTCTGAGTGATGTGCCTATATATTATTAGGCTTGTAATTAAAGTACAGATATAAAGCTCACTGTATCAGCCAATGTGATACAAGACATAGTCTCATATTTATAGTGTTCAAAATCTGAAGACAATTTTCTTTTATGATGTCGATACGTGATGGCTATGATTGCTACCCACAATAATAGAATGGTGGAAGTGAGAAAGACAATTGCATTCCATTGAGATTGAAGGTATTATTTAAGTGTGTGTGCCTTCAAGTCAGTTTTTGACTCCTGGTGACTGCCTGGACTAGTCCCTGCAGTTCTGAAACCTCTTCAAAAAGATTGCCCCATATTTAGTTTTATTATATATATAAAAAGCAATAGGAAGAGATACAAGGAAAGACAGTTCAAAATACACAATAGAAAAAATATTCTGATTGCAGATTTATAAATGAATAAATACGACAAATACTCACTTTTCTCAAAGAATTAAGTGCATCCCCTGTCCACAGATTGCTCATCCCTGCCATAAGCCTTGGTTTCTATAAACAATGACAGGGTACACTCCTTATCCTAAGCTAAAATTAAACAAGCAACATCATGCCAAGCCACTGTAGCTGGTAAACTAAGTTTAGTGTTATGTTTGAACCTGTGCTCATTCTAGAAACCAAGATTAAAGCAAACCAATCTTGCAATGATGTATGACACAGTAAGGCTAATTTTAACTACATTATGTTTAGGCTTATGCATTTCTCCACCAATGGTTTGATCTACTTTGTGAGATCAATCCAGTCCAGACCAATCCCAATGTCTGTTTGGGGAGCTGAGTCAGTTTATATCTGAGTCTGCTCCGCTTTCTTAGAAAATCTATATACTACTAAAACTCTTGTGTCTGTTTGATACTTTATAACCTTTAACTGGGCAAAACAGTGCATCGTAGGGCAACATTTCTTGAACCAAGGTACCTCAAATGGGCTAACTTACAGAATGCATCCAAAATCCAGGACCCATAACTCCCATGGAATAGAAATTTAGCAAATTTTATAAAACATTCTATGACATAAAATTATCATGAAACATTTTATGACATAATACAAAATGCCATAAAACATTTCCTGTGGCCAACTCCTGATGTTTGACTGCTATACAGTTCAATATGGATGACAGGGGCTATTTTCAAGGCAGATACATCTCTGAATATCTCCCTGAATTTTTAAGAACTTTTCCAGTGAAGGCAGTACACTAGAAGCTCTGCCATTGTTGAAGGCATTGAGGAATCTGGTAAGGAAACATCTCTGAAACGATGACCCAACGTGTCACAGGTTTCTAGTACCTTCCTATTTTCCTTTGAACAGCTGTGCTCTGCCAACTTTACGGACAGCCCATTTCCCTCTTAGTGGACATCCTTGCCTCATCTCACCTTCTGGGGCACAAGTCATTTATTTGTGTCTCTCCCTGCCCACCCAAGAATTTCAGCATTATGTTCCTATGTATATGTTGGTTAGAATTGATAATCTGCCTGACACACACAAAGACACCCCCCCCCCTCAGCCATTGTAGCAACAGTCAACACTGAGAGAGGTATTGAGGAAACCAGCAAACTACAAAATTGCTGACAGGCTATTCTTTCACCTTCACAACTCACAGGGGCTTTTAAATGTAGAGGAATTATTGCAAAGCAGCTGGGAAGCTTTTGGAAAAGATACATTTGTACTGGTATTTGTTATAAATAAAAACTTTCCTTGCATAATTTCTCATCATAGCCCTCCTTAGCCACCAAACCCATGCAGACACATATACTGAAAAGCACGGAAAGAGCTCCTCCCCACCCCAACTTTTTGTGTGGGATAGGAGTGAGGTGACACTGGGGCAGGAGACTGACTGGATTAATTTCCTTTCATGCAGTTCTTTCATGCAAACTATTCTGTGGGGAATTAAAGTATGGAAATGCTAGTGATCTGGAATTGCTTGTAGTGTTTCTGAAATGAAAACCGCTAGCATTACAAAATAATTAAAAGGCATTTTGCCAGTATCCTTTTTTCCTCCTTCCTTAATAGATCATTTCTGGTATGGAAAAAGGATGGGAATGTGATATGAAAATACAAAAGAGTTACAAATAGGAGACACTGTTGTCCGCACATCCTGTACAATTCTGAACTTATGGCTGGGCAATTGTAGAACAAGCCTCATTTGGAAGCACACACAGTTACAGTAGAACAATTTTGCTATATATTCTGTGGAACCTACATATTTAAATCTTTTACATTCTTAATTTTCACTCAACAGTCAGCAAATCACTAATACCTTGTTGGACGGGACATGTGTTGTATGGAGAATGATCATGAACACCTACTGGATAATGGCTGGGATATTATGATAATGTCTAATTATTCTTTCTTTCTTGTTTATGCGATTATATTGCTTGTGAAATGGTTTATTTTTTCCTGCATTTTCTCAGCATAGCGGTACTTTTAAAAAGATCAACAAATTAACAAAGAGGCTATCAATGGTGACTGCTCATATATGATCACTTATTAACTGAGTTCCTACATTTCTAGTATTGGAAACTGTATGCCTCTCAATACTAGTTGTAGGAGAACACACAAGAGCCTGTGGATATACTCATGGCCTGCTGTAAACGTCCAAAGGCATCTGGTCAATCTCAGCAAGCACCGAATACTGGACTACAGGCTCTTCCAGACAGGGATACAATCCTAATAGTGGGTGACCACAGTAAGCCGTAACTGAGTGCTTACTTCTGTAGTATTTACTGAATTATCCCTGTATCAGTGGTGCTCTGTTCACTGATGAGGAAATCACATTTTAAGCAGCAATTGCCCTCATAGAAGCTATAGCACATGGCTGCTTTGCGTTTTCAAGAGCGGCCTGTGTTCTCACTGGAGGTTGGTTACTGCAAAAAAGAGAATGGCCAATCCTAATTTTTATAGCCCACATTGGAGGGCACACTTGGTGTGACTTTTCTCTCAGGTCCTCCTGCAATCTTACTGTGGTCATATGATGGCATGGGTTGCCATCCAAAATAAAGAGTAGTTTTCAAATCAGCCTGAGGAGCTTGAAAGGCAAATGAGGTTTTGCCACATAAATGCTAGTAATTTTCTCTCTCTCTCTTTCCGTGTGTGTTTAAGAACAGATGTATTTTTAGGTGCAATACTGAGGAACAGGATGAGACTTTGAGTAATTGGCGGCTAAGTGAGTACTGACTGGCTCACAGTTCTCTGCGCTCAGTTACAGGCCTGAAAAGACAGGTACTAACTGGCTTTCATTTTTTAGTGTGTTCTGTATACTTACAAAAGGATAAACATTCCCATGTTTAAAGCCTCTCAGTCAAAACAGCCTGGATCAGCTCTGGCTTGAAATGGAATCAGAGGACTTGGAAGACAGAAAGGCTGGTTACTGGGAAATACATTGTTATGATCTAGCACTGCTTGTTCTACTGGCATGGGGGACAGGACAAACTGAGCAAGTCAACCTGATGAATGAAAACGTACATGCCAGCATCTTATTCCCCACTGTGGTTAAAAGGCATACCTTAGGCTGATTGTGTTAAGCAAATCTAGAGTGGATGCCATTTATATTTATTAATGTATTGAACTTATATCCTGCCTTTCCTTTAGGAACTCTAGGCCAAATGTACCACAACTGGCAGCTGTTTTCCATTTACACAATCCAGTTAGCTTTAGGTAAGCTTTCTACCTTGTTTAAAAAGCAGTTTGAGGTGGTAAGGATGACAGTAGCACAAGATGCTACTTGGGTGCGGGAAAATATGGTACAGCATTGCGCTTTAGTGTATCATGCAAACTATTCTATTACAGAACTAATTTTTAAGGGAAAGTAAACATAGCTGAGGCTACCTCCCTGCCCTACCGAAATGACGATATTGTTAAGCTTTTACCAATATACTGGTTAACCCATATTTTATTATTTCAAAGTTATAATAGCTCTTCTCCAATAGCAGATCCCTGATTTTTTTTCACTTTTGAAAATAAATGGGAAAAGTTCTATTTTTAATAACTATGCCAGGCTTGATATAGAGCTTGCCATACCAACTTACTGAATGAGTAGCTCTGTTTTGAATACAGATCACAGTAAAGGGGGAAAAAGTTTTTCTTCTGTTACTTCGAAAAAGCTATATAACCCATGTTGTTCTTTTACAAACATCAGCGCACAACATCTCGATATTTATTTATTGACTACAAAGTACAAAAGAACCCACTCGGACTGAAACCATTTTTAAGAGAACTACCCCAGGCTAGTTAAAAAAAAGAGTTTGTATCTTAAAAGCGAACACATTTAAGGCTACGATGTCACAAGGCTTTTTATTATTCAGGAGGGAGATCTTAAAAAATTGGAACTGGAGAACATAAAAGGACGTTCAAAATTTGAAACCGCAGGCCCACAGAAAAATAGTAACTACCTCTCACGTGGACCCAAGTGAGTGTACATTTATTTGCATATGTACCTGCACCCTTTCCCTGCTCCCTATATGGATATCTGAAGCGAGTCAAGACGAATCATCACCAGCCAGTCCCCTCCCCCGGCAGGTGTTACGACAAAAGCCCTCTGAGTCGGGGGTCTACGCCCGCCCAGGGGGTGGTGCTGTCGAGACCGATCCGAGTTCCTCCGCAGCCATACCCCCCAAGCCTACCCCAGGCGGCGGCGGCGGAAGTGAGTGTAGGGGGCAGTATAGGAATTTCCTGTGACGTCCCGGCCCAGACTCCATTAGGCTGCAGCTAGGCAGAAGAGCCACAAACCGATCAGCTAGTGGAGGGGAGCGGGCCGTGGGCCTGGGCTGCCAGGCGGGGGCTGTTTCGGGCCGCGTTCCCTGGCAGGACCGTAGAGAGGGTAGCAGCTGCTGCTGCTGTCTAAGGGCCCGGGGAGAGGGACAGCTCCCCCGTTCCTTACCCCGCCACCTCCCCCATCCCACCCTACCCCTCCTCCCCTTCCTCACTCCCCCCCCCCGGCTTCCCACCACGGCCGCTCTCGGCGAGGAAACTCTGGCCTCCGCTTCCTCCTCCTCCGACTCGGACACCGGCGGAGCCTCCCCGCCACCGCGGAAGAAAGCGCGGGCCTCCCCGGCGGCGGCGGCGGAGGGAGCAGGAGAGCCCGGGGCTTCCGCGGGCAGAGCAGGCCTCACCTCGTCTTCATCCCCCTCGCTCTCCTGCGGGCTCGCCCCCCCGGCTGCCACCCCCCTCAGAGCCAGCGGCAGCGCCATGCAGGCCAACGGAGCAGGAGGGGGTCAGCAGCAACAGCCGCCGCCGCCGTCGTCATCGTCGCAGGGTCCGGATCTGGGCTGCCTCAACGCCCAAAACGGCGAGGCCTCGTCGGGATCGACCACTGGAGAGCAGCTAGCTCACGCCAATGGGTTGCTGCCGTCGGCCAACAACGGCGACGGCGGTGGCGGCGGACCGAGTGTCAATAATGGGGTCTCGGCCCCCGGCGGGTCCGCGGTTGAGATGGGGGGAGGCAGCGGCGTCGGCGTCGGCAGCAGTGCCCTGAAGAAGAAAAAGCGACTTTCGCAATCCGATGAAGACGTGATCCGGCTCATCGGGCAGCACCTCCACGGATTGGGCCTCAAGTAAGTGAGGCGAGCATGAGTTGCAATACATGCCCCCTCCCAAATAATGTGTGGGCTTAAACCTGAGGAATGGGGGTGGGGGGATCGTCCGGAGGATGACTTTGCCCACCATGTTGTATTCTCAGCCCCCTACTCTCACGCTGCCTTTGGGGGGAGATTTTGAGGTAAGAGTGGATGGGTGATATTCCTCTTGTTAATATCTATTTTTGTAGCAAAATCGGATGATGGTTTGTGAGGCAAGAGTATGGATCTAGGTTTGTGTTGATGGGAACAATAACCTTGGCAGACTTGTTTATTTTAAGATCTATTATATATCTGAGGGAAAGAGGCCAACACTTTGTATGTTGATCCATATTTCTCTAGTGGGGACATTTTTTGTTCAAAATTAGCCTGTTACAATTTAATATCGAAGACAGAAATGTGAGGGATAAATAAATCCAGTGAATGTAGAGATGAAGGCAGAGAGACAATGGGGCCTATTTTTCAGGCCTAGTCCAGTGTGAACTTCGTATTAAGAGAACAGGTAGAACTTCTGTCATCCATGACGGTAGGGAGGCCCAACAGGACATTATTTAAAGGCAAATAAATTACAGAGATTGTATTGGTAAACTAGTATTTTGAATACAATGGTGTATGAAAAATTCTTTGTTTAAGTTGGTCTAATACAGAAGTGTTTTAGATTAAAAGAATCTACACATATAGATGTTCTATAATTTTAAACTTGCTGGATAATTTAGATTGATGGTATTAAAATTGAACTTGGGTAGACCTATGTCTAATACCCTTGGAATGTACTTAAAATTAATGTCAGATATGTTGACTCTTATGTAGCTTGTAGCACTGCAGTACTTTGAGCTGAGTAATAGGAATGCACTGGAGTGGGGGAGGGTGAAAAGCAAATAAACACAATACATCAGTAATTTGAATTACTAAAACAAACCTGACTGTAGTATAATATAATATCAGCTAGTTTAAGTTTGATACTTTATTAGGATGTATGGGAATATACATACAGTATGTCCTTGGAAAACTAAGGCCTTTATAAGATGAGAACTTGAACCACTATAGGAATGGATTAGTATTAATTAACTTAGAACACAGAATACGTATGCCATTAACACAGGGCAAGTTTATAGCAAGAGGCAACAATTTGTGATATAGACTTTAACATATCGAAAACACTATGTTTAGTTTTAAATAATGGGGGGGAGTAGGAATCTAGGTTTATAAACTATTAAGTAAAATATTTTTTGACAGAAAATATTTTTCTTGATCATGAAAATAGTGGAAAAAATATGTCTTATTTGCTGGAATGTATTTTGAGATAGTCCAGGTAATTTTTGTTATATTTTAAAAATATGTTGGACTAAGGCTACAATGGATGGCTTTTTTTTTAAGGATAAAGACTGGTCAACTTTTTAAGAACACTGTGCCTCTCTCTCACAGCCAGACTGTTGATCTTCTCATGCAAGAGTCAGGATGTCGTTTAGAACACCCTTCTGCCACCAAATTCCGCAATCATGTCATGGAAGGAGAATGGGATAAGGTAATAAACGAGGCATGAGGTTGCCTAACTGATTGAAACCTTATGCATAGTATCTTGAAAATAAATCCAATCTGTTCATTACAGTGAGGCTTAATTCTGAGTAAACTTTCACAAATCTAGGATATATTAATTTATAGATATTACAGTATATTTCACCAACTTTGGTTTACCTTTTTTCTTTCTCTTACTGTTTTTTAACATTGCATTTTATAGGCTGAGAACGACCTGAATGAACTGAAGCCATTGGTGCACTCTTCTAATGCAATTGTGGTAAGAGAGGCTCTTCAACGAACTCTAGATATAAATAATTAATATATGTTCCTTTTTCATAGTTTAAGTTGAGATGTGCATGTTTAGTTATATATGTATGTCAGCAGCAATATAAATTTTTCAATTAAACTAAAAATAAAAAAGCTAGTACTTAGTATGCAAACCTTGGTGTTTGAACATTCTGATGTAACGATGTGGCTAAACTACATATATTTTTGGGAAGTTGCTTAACTTGCAGCCCAGCAATAAATACAGTTTCTACATTTTACATTTTAGTGAAATGATTTGGTGTGTGTAGTTTAGGGGCATGTTTATTGTACAAGGTTAGCATATTTGTACAGTTACCAAGAATGTCATCTTGTCTTTTATTTAATAAAGCAATAAAGTGATCATGTTAGTGATAACTGAGGGCTATAGTATATAGAATCATGTCTACAATTATGTAATTAACAACATATGTTGAATTAAAGAGACCCTAAAAATATTCCTACCACCCTTTTCTTTGTATGTTTTTTGCTTTAGGCTTACATTTGACAAAAGTGCAGCATATTTTCCTCTAATTAAAGTGGAAAATAGCCCTGCTTCTAAAAACAGAGGAATTGACTGATGTCTACTTAGCTTTCTTGTGGTTGCTCTGTTTGTTATCAAAAGGATATTTTTCCTGTTCTTTGCACCCTCCCCCATCATGTAGGAAGTGGTGTGTAAAGCAGATGTTTGCTACAGTTATGAAAGTATATATTGTTTCACTCAGGGTGAAGGCTAATCAAGTTAAATCTTCCCTCACAAGCAAGTACTTCCATATATGCTTTCTTATGAATGGATAGTTAATAATATAACTGCTAATATGATTTATGTAGTATACTAAAAAAAGAACATAATCAAGTACTAAAAAGTGGAGAGGTCATATAAGGCCTGATAAGAGAAAATAACAAAGTGTAATTTTTGTGGAAACTTGTTTTCTGTAAAAGTAAAGCTAGTTCTGTGGGATTGGTATCCTTTCAGTATTTTGAGCATTTCCTTGTTTCTGGATATCAGATGATGTTGAATTAAAAATCCGATTATTCCTAAATGTTGAGTAGAAAGCTCTACATGGGGCTACCCTTGAAGAGTATCCCGAAGCTTCAGCTGGTCCAGAATGCAGCCGTGCAGGTTATTTTTGGTGCCCCTAGATCGGCACATATAACACCTTTACTGCGTGAGCTGCACTTGGTGCCAGTTTGCTTCCGGGTCCAATTCAAGGGGTTGGTTATGACATTTAAAGCCCTACATGGCATGGGGCCAGGTTACCTGAGGGACCGTCTCATCCCCTAACATCGACCCGCCCCACCCAGTTGGGCAAAGAGGGCATGTTGTGGACCCCGTCGATAAGAGAATTCCATCTGGCGGGGTCCAGGAAGTGGGCCTTCTCTGCAGTTGCCCACGCCCTTTAGAACATCTTGCCCTCAGAGGTGAGGTAGGCGCCTTCACTTCTGACCTTCAAGAGGGCCCTGCAAACCTGGCTCTGCCCTCTCGCATGGGGTGGGCAGGTGGGCAACCATCCATGGGATTGGCTCACACCTTAGAGCCCCTCCCACCCGATCAGAACTTTTAACCCTTTGGATTTTATATTTATTTATATTGCATTTTATATTTGTAATTGTTTTTATAGATTTTAATTGTTGTTATTATAGTCTTAATTTTATTGTAAACCGCCCAGAGTCCCCCTTTTGGGGGAGATGGGCGGTAGCAAAATTTGAATAATAAATAATAAATAAATTAGTCTTATAATTCAGCACCATCTGGGGATCTTTGTTTAAGAAGCTGTAGGGAGCAAATAATGTTTTAAATATTTATTTAATAAGGCTAATTTGCTAAAGGTATATTGAGCTATGCTGGAATTGTCTTCTATTGTAAATGGAAGAAAACATTCTTAATATTCTCTTGTAGATGAAATTAATAGATTTAAAATTTCTATATCAGAAGAACAATAAATTATACTAAGAAAAGTACTTCGTTCTATAAGATGTTGGTGTGTCAAATCCATTCAGTTCATAAATAATTGAAATTGAGATCTGGAGGTACCTTTAGAATCATTTTTCAGTGCAATTCAGTTAGATTTATAAGAATGGAAATAATAGTATTGCCTCTTACAGTCATGTTCATCTTCATACCCAAATTACTGTATTGTGTGAAATGGGAAGGCTCAAAATCATGTCCATTTAATTATTTTCCTGAATGTATTAATTTGATTTATTTTGCTTGGGGAAAAAAGTCATATTCTGAAACACGTTGCAGGAAAACAGCTCAGTGACTTGTGAAGTACTGCTTTGTGGGAAATGATAACCTGTTTTGTTAAGGGTTTTTTTTAAAAAGTTTTTTTTTAAAGGTTTAAGAGAATCCTGGTTTGGGCAACTGACTCTAAAGTTTGGTTTAGGCAAATATGTACTTTATTAGGACAATAATTGATTCCTCAAATGAACCTTGGTGATCATTTCTGGAGATCCCCCTGTGACTTAAGGGGTAGAAGTAATTTGATGGAAGATTTCCCTGGTGTGTGGTGGCTGAGTTAAATTGACATTTTGGATATTATATTACAATATTTATATTGGATTTTATTATGGCCAGCCTAAAATAAACTTTTGTATCTGCTGGTTGAAAGGCAGTATTTTCTTGAAAAGGTATATTTAGAAGCTATATTCTTACTCTCACCTCATCCTGAAGACTAAAGACAAACAATAGTGTAAAATATGCAATACCATGTTCCCCCTTCATGGCAAATGATATGTCTCACTCTGTTTGCCCTTTTACTGACTTGGTATCAAAAACTAACATGGAAAAAGTTTTCATAATATTTTTGAAAGATGTTTAGGCCTGAATTTTGGTGGATTGTCAGGAAAGGAATTCTGCAACTGGGCCAGTCATTTCAAAAATCTATGCATGCATATATATTATTGCAATGTACATAAAGGTATAACAAACAGCTGTAGTCTGTTGATATTTTGGATCTTTATATGGATTTGCAGATAAACTGTGTTGAGCTCAGATTATTTAATGTTGTACAGCCTGATTTTCTAAATGTTTATTTAGAAGCAAGATTTGCTGATCCCATTGGAGACTTAGTGCTAAATGTCTATATTGCTATTCTGAATTGTACCTATTTTACTAGGATCTCCACATCTCTTTTTTCCTTCTCTCCTCATTTCAAACAGTGGTCATAGAACTGAAAGTAGACATTTAACTGTCAAGCCAACCAATACTCATTGCAGAAATCTAAGCTAAGGTGTCCCATAAAGTTAGTTGTCCAGCCTCTCTTTGAATGTATCTAGTAAAGGATAACGTATCACTTAATTTTAATTTTACATGGATTCATTTTTGTGTGGCTTCCTAGCATCTTGTTTCATAAGAGTGTTGAAGAATTAGGAATGTGCAAAATGCTTCTAAGTTGAACCATTTTGAATTCACAAAGTCACATTTCAAGTGTGAAACAGCTATTCTGAATGTAGAACAGGCTGTTTCAAGCATTATGGAAGTGTTCTGAGCTTGAAACCACTGAGTTATGGACACAGGATGTTTCTAAAGCAGTTGAAACAGACCCATTTTGCATGCAAAATGGTATGTTTTGAATTTGAAACAGTTCACTTTGAAATGTTTTACACATCTTTAAGAAACCTGCAAGATCAAACCACAAATCCTCATGTTAACCGCATTGACAACTAGGGTTCCTCTAAGCAATCCACAACTAGAGCATGAAATCAACATTATTACTCTGGTATTGTTTGGTATCTATTATTTATATCTAATACTTGGCCTATCGCCAAGTATTAAATATAAGTGATCCAAGAACAAGAACACTTTTAGGACTGCAGAACTTAAGTTGGATGAATGAGGTAGAGCATGTTGATGAAACCTAATGACGTTTCTCTATTCTCCTACCCCATCTGCTTTGATGAGATCTGCAAGAGCTTACCAAGATGGTTTTTTAAGGGGCTTGTAGCGTTGTTACCATATTTTATATTCTTTTCTTTTAAGACAAAACAAGGAATACTGAAGAGGAGCCACAGCACACTCACCATTGCCATGCCACACAAAAGTCTAACAAGATCAATAAGGTTTGGTTTCTCTTATCAATTTTTAAACAACTCATCAGTAAAGGCCGCAACTCTGGTTTGGAAGTCATACATGAAAATGTATGGTTCTAGAGAAAATGAGAGCCTCCACACATGCCTGCCTTGAGTGGTTGGGTGTATTTCATAAATATATCCAGCTGGCAGCTCGTCACAATTTTATTCACAAATTGCCATCAGCATAAGCTATTTCTTAATATAGAGTTCCAAACAGTCCTTTAGTATGTGCCATTGGACTTCTTGTGGGAGAGTCCTTTTGGTTCCCTGCATTCTTTAGAGCAGCTGCTGCAAAATGATTGTTGTGAACATACTTTGCAATGCTTACTGCATTTGTCTTAGTTTTTGGAGTACTAAGTCTTTTGCTAGGAAGTATGTAAAATTAGTACTGTATTGTATGTTATTTTAAGATTCTTCTGAGTTGTTTATCTTGAATGCATTTGCACTATGAATGACAAGGCTGGATAGTAAGCATTTGGAATTATTTGTAGTGCTGATATTTGCAAATATATAGTAGTGTTTGCATTTTCTGGTATATCAGATATTTCATAGGAATGATGCACCATTCTTTGAGAACACAAGTCCATATTATGGAATTATTGTATTGGCTAACATAGTCATCAGTTTATTTCCCGTAATTGCTCTAATGGATTGACTGTATCCTGATTGAAGTGATTGAACCATATTAATGAAATATACATTCTCAGTTATATGGGAAGAAGAGTTTGTTACTTTTTTTTATCAACTGTTTATGACTGTAATCTTCTAGTTTTTTACTACAAAGTTATTTATGCCTAATTCTATGTGATGGCAGTTTCTTGTTTTCTTTCTTGCAGCTGTGGGTTATATGCTAGATCTTTGTACCATATGTGATGTTGTTGAAACCATGCTATCAGAAAACTCTGAAATAGTAGATAGTGATCATAGCATTAAAAATGGTGCAGGTGGACTGGCGTCAGAATATTGTATTTTGAGGATGATTCCAAGTGATCAAATGAGTCAATGCAGTTAGTTTAGCATACATGAATATGTGCACTTCTAAAACTAGAACAGTAAGAAGAATATCTGCCTGTTTAATTGTGTTAAACTACCAAAATGTAATAACTGTATTTTTGTTCAGCTATGCAAATTCCAAGGTCACGGGACTACCCTGTGAGAGGAAAAAAGGAGCATGATGACATGCTAATTTAAAGGTCCTAAACATGCTACCTTCAGCAGGAGGAGCACTTCTAATAATGATGCCTCAGTTGGACAACCAATTTTAAGAAAAATTTTAAAATCTTATTTAATTTTTTAAAAAATCTGGTTGTTTTTTTAAGAAAACACTTTTTACCTGTTCCGTGGATACGTAGTATCTTTATTATTCCATAAATTATTCTAAAACCAACATTAATCTTTCAGATGTAGTAATTTGGGCAATTGAAAATCTCCTTTTAAAGAGTATTTGTGTTTTAGGATACTATTCTGCAAAATGTAATATGCATAGAAATGCATAGATGTATAAATAAACCCAGTACAAGTATGTTTAGGCCGTGTTACAGTTGTGAGAGAAGCAGGGCAGAAGTCCCATGTCGAATATAATTTGTTCTAGTTGTTCATTCACATGTGTGTTACAGCAACTGCTGTTTGTATTCTGTAATAGCTTTTTCACTTGTGGATTGAGCCTCCTTAGTAAGCATTGGAGAGATTGTTGGGGTGAGCACAATTTCTTCTGGATACTTAATCTATCTTAAATAGATAAATAAAGGGTTTCCATTGTGAAAGAAGATGTGTAAGTGAAGATTTTCACGCTCTATAAGATATATTGTGAGGGATGCAGTCTCAAATAATTAGCAGATTCTGAAATGGAACAACTAATACCTCCTCTTCCATTGTTTTTGAGATAGAGAATATCAGTGTACGTGTTTCATTATGTAAATGTTTGTGAAACTATGAGTAATATATTTAATTGTAATTTTAAAATGTCTTTAAGCTGCCCTGGGAAGGCGTTGTTATGAAGGGTGGTGTTCACATTTTAAATAAACAAACATGTTGGCCTACTTGTTGCATAACAGCATGATGTTTTCTGTTTGTTTTTGGCTTAGAATAACATGTGAACCAACTTACTATTGTTTAGCATGATGTATAAATCAGTCTACTATAACATTTTCAATAAACCAGAGCTAAAAAAAATTCTCTTTTAGTGGTATATAAAAACATAGCCTTTTTTTACTTTTCATTTGTTTTAGACTTGGTTTAATCACTTGATCATATAAATAATTTAAAGTTGAAAAATATAAGTTGTAATTTACCTGAGTGCAAATTTAAATAAGTGAATGATATACTTTTTCCTGAAATTTAAGTTTAAAAATAGGTGATAGAAACCTATAGGGAGCCTATAGAATGAAAAAATGGCATGTAGTGCACACAAGACTTTACTACCATATTTCTTACTTCAAGGCTTTTCAGTGTTTTGTATGAAAATTTGAGCTAATGTTATGAGTACTCTCAGAAAATGGCTTGTCGATGGCTGACCTGTTCATAGAACTGTTGCTATGGAAGATGTAGCCAGTTAAAAAAGCACTGCTATAATGATAGCTATCTCCCTTGTAGGCCCCTATTTCTTGTTAGGACTCCCCCTGATTATCTTTGCTTCTTTTTGTCCTTTCTCTGGGCTGATGAGCACATAGGAGCCACAATTATTTTATTTTCTAAAAAAGCTAATGGGTCTGGTTTGGCGCCCAAAAACATTCTTTAAAAGGATTATGATGTTGGATACTGATGCTTTGCTTTGCAGCATGGCAGCTACCCATTTTTAATTAGTATTATTTGTTTTAATTGATAAAATAGGCAAGGCAAAGGGCCTGTCAAGTGCCAAAGAAATTGTCTGTACTCCCATTGGCACTTCTGAGTGCCACTCAGGAATCTCAATTCTAAATAAGTCCTTTAATTTGAGTTTTGGAATACTTTCCCAGGCAATATAATAAAATTTTGTAAGGCATGTCATGATGCCAGCAGACACCATGGCACCTGTAACATCTATAGATAAATGTCCATATACTGTCCGAATTAAATGAAAAGTAAATTTTAAAAGTTTCAGAGTAGACAGAGCCTTAAGAAATTGCTAAATCTTACCAGTTTTCATTGTTTCCACATAAGTTTTCCAGGTTGAGATTTAATGAACTTTCAAGTTTTGAAGCAAATTATTTTATTTTACCAGACCCTACAGGTATGTAATTTTTGCAATTTTACAGTAGATAGATGTCATTTTTCTTAATTCAGAACCTGCATTTTCCCAAAAGCCTGGCTGTGGTCCTCAGAACCCTCCCAAAAGTTGCCACCAATTTGTAATTGAAAGTGGTGCTCAAAGACCAGATGAAACCATTGTCTGAAACAGATTTTCCACCTTTGCTTTAATTCAGGTTGTTACTTTATTACTTTTTAATGCCTTATCACGGTAGTTTGTGCTAACATGAATGTTTCAAATGATATTTTAAACAGAGGCAATAACAATACATTCTGTTGGCTTCTACTTCTTGCATTGTATGCTCAGCTGATATGGAATGTAAAGCAATCCCATTTTTTTCATCTTTGTGATCTAGCTGTAGATTGCTACTTACCCCTGTTGCCCCAAAGAGAAGGAACCCATATAAAAGATTTGGAGTGAATTGTTGTTGGTATAATTATGACCAAGACTTTTCTAGTTGCTGTGTGAGTAACAGCTTCAGGAAAAGTTCTGCAGTAGGATGCTTTTTTTCAGCCTGAAATTTGTCCAACCTGACAGTTCTTCGTTCTGTTTTTCCAAATTTTTGGTTTCTTGAAGGAGGTCAGGTTTTTTTGTCTTTATTAATTATGTAAGTATCTTATGATACAGTAGATAACTTTCAAATTATGTTATTCATGCTAGATCAAATATAGTACTGTATATTAGGTATATAAGAAACCAGACATGGTGTGTACAATTGATGCTGAATTTACCATAGAATTCACAATCTACAATCAAGAGCGTAATCTTTTTGTTTGTGTGGATCCTTCATTAAAAAAGCGTAAATAGTTATCCAAAGTAGAAAGCTAGGTAGCAAATACAGTACTGCCAAAGCTTTCAAGAAATCAGACTCTTTGTAGAGAATGTGAAAATTCTTAGTATACATTTCTATACAAATTGAAGAATTGGAATTCCATTAAAATAGTAAACTGAGTATACAGGTAGTCCTTGCTTAACAATGGTAATTGGGACCGGGATTTCTGTTGCTAAGCTATGCGGTCGTAAAGTGCAATATCACATGACTGTGCCGCTTAACGACAGAAATTCTGGCACTTCCAGTTGCTGTCATTAAGCGATCATCATGGGTCGTTAAGCGAGAATGTCACGTGGTCACCATTTGCGACCTCCTGCTGGCTTCCTCCTAGACTTTCTTTGCCGGCTTCCTACAAGCAAAGTCACAAATGGCAGTGACATGACCGTGGGACGTTGCAACGTTGTAATTGCGAGCCAGGAGCCCAGATTGCAATCACATGACCATGGGGATGCCGCAACTGATGTAAGTACAAGGACCGGTTGTAACTAACACTTCTTCAGCACCATCGTAAGTTCAAATGGTTGCTGAATGAGTGGTCGTTAAGCGAGAACCACCTGTAGCTTCAGGAAGATATTTGTAAGAGAAACATAGTATTGTACACTTAGGCAATCACTATGGAATGCACCCAAGTACATGTGCAATTTACATCTACATGCGGTTTTATCCCCTTGGATCCAACTTTTTAATATTGAGAAATTTGACCATTTTAGGATAGCACTTCCCAATCCATTATAATATTGCGATATAATAGGTTGATATAATTAAAGTCATTTGTATTATTTATTTAATTTTGATTTTTAAAACTCATATTCCAGTAATTTAAACTTGTAATCAGGTGGAAGAAAAGAGACTAGTGTGAGTCTCATGGAGACATCCATTATTATTATTACTACTGCATCTCTTTGGAATGTTACCATGCAAGATTCTCCCATATAGTTGGAATTAGTGGATTTTAAGTCATGATATAGTTTCCTGTTTATAATTCATACACTTCCTAAACAAATGTACAAATTGATTGCTTTAACAATTAAAACATTAGTTTGCAAATAATTAAAAGCTTTAATGCTGCCTAGGGACATATTACAAACCTTTGGTCTCATAGTTAATAGAATACCCACTTGAAGACATAGCGTTTGTAAAATATAAGCATCTTTGTATGGCTGTGAAAGTACACAAGTATGCTAAGTAAAATTATTTATTGGACTTTTAAAGTGGTTAAATTTTTTAGGAAAAGGATTGTATTCTTCTAATAGTGTGTATCTGTGACTTTCCAGATGTGGATGAACTACAAATTCCACCATTCCTTGAGATTGGCTATGCTGGCTGGGGTTGATGGGAGTTGTAGTTGTAGTCAAAACTTACTGAAGAAGAGTGGAGCATCCACCTGTTGAATATGTTCATTTGGAGAGTCTTTTTTTTTTTTTTTTGAAGGGATATTACCTGCCAGGTTAACCATGAAGATCAGTTGGCAGGCCTTTCAGATTCACTGAATGTTAAATTAAGCCATATCTTACTCTAGCTTTTGATCCTGAATCTTGCATAGTTGAGCAGCTTTCCATGTTCCCCGTGTTTCCAGTGAGTTAATTTGTATATGTAACTGCAGTAATTGTGTGTGGTTCACTTGCTTATCTTTTTCAGCTTCTCCATCTTTACTTTGTTATTTCCTTTGGGTAACTCTAGAATCCAAATGATCATCCCATTAGACAGAGCTTCTGTTATTCTTCGTAAAGTATCATGTAGATGGGTGGTATCAAATAAATAAGATTTGTAATTAGAAACGACGATTAGAGTATCTTATCCATTTTTATTAGGCCAGCACAGGTCACAGAATAGTGCACTAGAATTTAATTTGCATGAACTCTAAATCAGGCAAGATGGTGAATAGAGCAGCACAAATGGAGATAGAGCAGTAAAAAATGGAAAGAATTTTAAAATTGTGACACATGGCTTAAACTGCTATACTTAATAAAAATTGGTTGAAATGTGGGAGATGGAAATTTGTAGATGTTAATACTGTTTCAGGATGTACACTGTGTGCACAATTATTAGGCAAGTGAGTATTTTGACCATATCATCATTTTTATGCATATTTTCCACCTCCAAGCTGTATAAACCTGAATGCTTATTGGATATAAGCATATCAGGTGATGTGTATTTGTGTAATGAGGGAGAGTGTGGCCTAAGGAGATCAACACCCTATATCAAGGTGTGCATAATTATTAGGCAGCTTCTTTTCCTCAGGCAAAATGGGCCAAAAAAGAGATTTAACTGACTCTGAAAAGTCAAAAATTGTAAACAGTCTTTCAGAGGGATGCAGCACTCTTGAAATTGCTAAGATACTGGGGCGTGACCACAGAACCATCAAACATTTTGTTGCAAATAGTCAACAGGATCGCAAGAAATGTGTTGAGAAAAAAAGACACAAATTAACTGCCAAATATTTGAGAAGAATCAAACGTGAAGCTACCAGGAACCCATTATCCTCTAGTGCTGTCATATTCCAGAACTGCATCCTACCTGGGGTGCCCAGAAGTACAAGGTGTTCAGTGCTCAGAGACATGGCCAAGGTAAGGAAGGCTGAAACTCGACCACCACTGAACAAGACACATAAGTTGAAATGGCAAGACTGGGCCAAGAAATATCTGAAGACAGATTTTTCAAAGGTTTTATGAACTGATAAGATGAGAGTGACTCTTGACGGACCAGATGGATGGGCCCGTGGCTGGATCAGTAACGGGCACAGAGCTCCACTTCGACTCAGATGCCAGCAAGGTGGAGGTGGGGTACTGATATGGGCTGGTATTATTAAAGATGAGCTAGTTGGACCTTTTTGGGTTGAAGATGGACTCAAAATCAACTCCCAAACCTACTGCCAGTTTTTAGAAGACACTTTCTTCAAGCAGTGGTACAGAAAAAAGGCTGCATCTTTCAAGAAGACCATGATGTTTATGCAGGACAATGCTCCATCGCATGCATCGAAGTATTCCACTGTGTGGCTAGCCAGTAAAGGCCTCAAAGGTGAAAGAATAATGACATGGCCCCCTTCCTCACCTGACCTAAACCCTATTGAGAACTTGTGGGCCCTTCTCAAACAGATTTACGGTGAAGGAAAACAGTACACCGCTCTGAACAGTGTCTGGGAGGCTGTGGTTGCTGCTGCACAAAAAGTTGATCGTCAACAGATCAAGAAACTGACAGACTCCATGATTGGAAGGCTTATGACTTATTGCAAAGAAGGATGGCTATATTGGTCACTGATTTTTTTGTTTGAAATGTCAGAAATGATTATTTGTAAATTTTGAGTTGTTTGCTGTTTATTCTCACTTTAACAGATGAAAATAAACGAGTGAGATGGAGGAACTTTAGTTTTTCATTTAGTTGCATAATAATTCTGCACACTAATAGTTGCCCAATAATTGTGCACACATAGATATGCTCCTAAAAAAGCCAAAACCTCACTTTTACTTTCTTAAATATTCAGGTTTGAGGTTTATCAACATCCTCAAAAATACAACTTGCCTAATAATTGTGCATGCAGTATATCAGTATTGTCATAAAATGAACTAGAGCGATTATACTTTCTCAGGGATGGAAAGTAAAGTGCTGACTTACTTTTGAGTTAGTAATCAAGTAGTGTTTATCAATAGAATAATTCCTGATCCTATGCGTTTCTGAATATTAGAGTAACCCACTTTTCCTGAACTTAGCACACAGTTGCTTTGAAATGGAGGCTGTTTATGATTACTCACGGTGATTTCTGCTTTGGTTCAGAGATCATTCATATTTCCAAGACTTAGCCATGACTTTGAAACAGAATCTAGTAATCTAATAATCTAGCTGTTATTTTTTTCTGGGATCATATATGTAATTTTCATTTGGAATTCAAAGCACTGTACAAGCCTTTTGTATAAATTTGCTTAAGTTTGGGCAAGAGGCATCTATGTGTTTCCATTATAAAAATGCAATGTAATATGACTGAAAGAAGAGAAGCTTAACTTTGGAAGACATACTGTTTCTTATCATATAGAAACTGTTTCTTCTGTAAGTGTATGCGTGTTTGGAGGAGGAAAGAGTATTATGTCTTATGCGCATTTAAAGGCACAGTTTGTTTATCAATACCGAGATATGAAAGGTGGGTGTTTAAAAAAAATTAGCTCCATCAGTTACAGTTTTCTGTGACTATTGGAATGGATGCAGGTATCCTGTGAATATTATTTCACTCATGAAGCAATTGCATCATGAAATAGGAAGTTATGCTGACATTATGTTTTTGCTCATTTTTTTTTTTTCTGGGCTTACCAATAGCTAAGAAGATGCTCTTGAACAATGCAACAAAGCAGCAGGATTGGGAGGCTTGTTTTTGTTTGTTTGTTTGTTTTACTGATTTATTAACTTTCATTATCAAAAGTCAAAGAGTAATCACTGCCGGAGTCCTAGGGCTTTGGTTTCTGCTGTATGTTCCCCTAAACGTTGTTGTTTATTTGTTCAGTTGTTTCTGACTCTTCGTGACTTCATGGACCAGCCCACGCCAGAGCTTCCTGTCGGTCGTCACCACCCCCAGCTCCTCCAAGGACGAGTCTATCCCCTCTAGAATATCATCCATCCATCTTGTCCTTGGTCGGCCCCTCTTCCTTTTGCCTTCCACTTTCCCTAGCATCAGCATCTTCTCCAGTCTTTTCATTATGTGGCCAAAGTATTTCAGTTTTGCCTTGAATATCATTCCCTCAAGTGAGCAGTCTGGCTTTATTTCCTGGAGGATGGACTGGTTTGATCTTCTTGCAGTCCAAGGCACTCTCGGAATTCTCCTCCAACACCACAGTTCAAAAGCATCGATCTTCCTTCTCTCAGCCTTCCTTATGGTCCAGCTCTCGCAGCCATATGTTACTACTGGGAATACCATTGCTTTAACTATGTGGACCTTTGTTGTCAGTGTAATGTCTCTGCTCTTAACTATTTGATCGAGATTTGTCATTGCTCTCCTCCCAAGGATTAAACATCTTCTGATTTCCTGACTGCAGTCAGCGTCTGCAGTAATCTTTGCGCCTAGAAATACAAAGTCTGTCACTGCCTCTTGTCCTTCCTATTGTATTGTCTTCTTCCACTTCTGTGCATTGCTTGTTTAAAAATAATTCCTTATCTCTTCTGGCTAACCTCTGGAATTTTGCATTTAATTGGGCATATCTCCCCCTATCGCTGTTGCCTTTTACTTTCCTTCTTTCTTGGGCTACTTCTCGTGTCTCAGCAGACAGCCATTTTGCCTCCTTGGTTTTCTCTTTCTTTGAGATGTATTTTGTTGCCGCCTCCTGAACAACGTTGTGAACTTCTGTCCAGAGTTCTTCTGGGACCCTATCTACTAAATCCAGTCCCTTAAATCGATTCTTCACCTCTACTGCATATTCCTTAGGAATATTAGTGAGCTCATATCTAGCTGATCTGTGGGTCTTCCCTAATCTCTTTAGTCTGATCCTAAATTGTGCAAGAAGAAGTTTGTCATCTGAACTACAGTCTGCTCCATGTCTTGTTTTTACCGACTGTATAGATGTCTGCCACCTTTGGCTGCAGAGGATGTAGTTAATCTGATTTCGGTGTTGTCCATCTGGTAAAGTCCATGTATAAAGCCGTCTCTTAGGTTGTTGGAAGAGAGTGTTTGTTATGCACATTGAGTTGTCTTGGCAAAATTATATCAGCCTATGTCCTTTATTTTGTTCTCCCAGGCCATGCTTACCTGTAATTCCAGGTGTCATCTGACTGCCCACCTTAGCATTCCAGTCTCCTGTAATGAAAATAACATCTCTTTTTGGCATATTGTCCAGTAGGTGCTGCAGATCCTCATAGAATTGCTCTACTTCAGCTTCTTCAGCATCTGTGGTTGGGGGTATATTTGGATCACTGTGATGTTAGATGGCTTGCCCTGAATTCGAATTGAGATCATTCTGTCGTTTTTTGGATTGTATCCAAGCACTGCTTTAGCCACTTTACTATTAATTATGAAGGCTACTGCATTTCTTCTGTGGTCCTCTTGTCCACAGTAGTAGATCTGGTGGTCATTTGATGTGATGTGGCCCATTCCAGTCCATTTCAGTTCACTGATGCCCAAAATGTCTATCTTTAATCTTGACATCTCACCAATAACCACATCCCATTTGCCCTGGCTCATAGATCTTACATTCCAGGTTCCAATGGTGTGTTGATCCTTAGAACATCGGATTCGCCGTTCACCACCAGCACCGTCGGCCGCTAGCCGTCCTTTCGGCTTTGAGCTAGCTGCATCATCACGTCTGGGGCTAGTTGAACTCATCCTCTGTTCCTCCCCAGTAGCATTTTGACCATCTTCCGACCTGGGAGTCTGATCTTCCGATGGTATACTGACATATCTCTGGTTGTACCGATCCATTTAGTTTTCACGGCAAGAATACCGGGGTGGGTTGCCATTACCATCCCCAGGGGTCGCATTTAGTCTGACCTCTCTGTCATGACCTTCCCGTCTTGGGTGGCCCTTCACAGTTTAGCTCATGGCGTCATTGAGGTGCTCAAGGTCCAGCACCACAACAAGGTAATGATCCTTTGCTGAAGCCCCTAAACGTTACTAAGCAGTAATGAGGTTATGATTGCTGATATATACAGATACTTAAAGCCATCGTTATTTCTCTTGTATTTAAAAATTAGTCAAGCCTATGACATTTCTGCTGTTATCTGAATATGGGGTTGAGTTTCAGTAATAGTTATAACTATGCTTGTGTGAAGTCTTGACAGTGACTGGTCATAAGTTATTTGAGGCAATCTTCACAGCCCCAGTACCATTTTATTTTAGTTTTAAGGAGAGGGTGACTGCTCTAAAAAGGCTTGAGTTTAGCACCATGCCTGCTTTGCAGGCAACTGTGGTACCACCAGCTGGCATTCTGGTGGGTAATGAAGAACTAGTGCTGTGGGAGGATCTCTTCCCTCTACACAAGCAGAGGAGGTGATTATCATAAAACTTCAGAAAGGAAATGATAATAACACTTCTGACAATCCACTCACTGTTCTCTGTTAGAAATTCTGGGCCTGGAGTTCAAGAGGAGGAGGAGGAGGAGCTGCCCCTTTTGAATCTGTGTCAGTGACCTATGGTGTTAACATGGAGCCAATATCCCAGCAGACTGCCTGCTACCACCAAAGCCAGCAGCATACTGTGGGTCCAAGGACAGCATACTATAGGAGCACTTTAGGATTGCACTTGAAGACCTATGCTGTGCTATCTAGGACTACTTTGAGGCATGGATCTGCAGGGGAAAAGACATTAGATTGGTTTTGGAAGTGTTTGAGCATCTCTTTAGATATAATCCAGTTGTTCTTTACCCTTCTGGAAGCATCAAGTAGCTCATATTGCCAACTAGTGGCAAAATAGTCAGCCTGAAGGTGGCAAGCCACCGCTGGTCCAGTGGCATCCTATGTGGTATGTGCTGTTGCACCAATAATGGCTTTGTATGACCAGCTGTTCAGCGTAGTGGAGGCTAGATTCCAGAACCATCTCCATCTGGTTTCCTGTGATTACCAGATCCCCTCAAGCAACTGGTTTCCTGTGATTACCAGATCCCCCTCAAGCAACTGGTTTCCTGTGATTACCAGATCCCCTCAAGCAACTACGTCAGCAATGGATGATACCCTCTTTGCATAAGTGTTGTGGGGAGGAAGGGACAGAACTGCTGCAAGCAGTAAGTCTGGACATTTAGTCTACTTTAACCCAGTCTAGCTGAGATTATGTGTACATTTCTTACCTCTCCCTCACCATGTGCTAGTAGGGGTGGGGTAAGAATGGACATAGAGAATGGGGTCAACATGTAGAGGGCAATCTATCAGGTGCAGTTTGTTGGCATCAGCTGTATTGTTCACAAACACACTTAGTTGTTCAGGATGATCTTGGTCTGGAGGGCGCCAGCACTAGGAACATCCCAGCTGGTCTCTTCCAGTGTTTGTATGGACAAGCATCATAAGATTACTGGTTATTTCCTTCCTTTCATATAAGAAAGATGGATGCTGGACCAGGTCAAGCTCCAGCTATCCTGACATCTAATCCCTTAGGATGTCCTCATTTATTAAAACTCTGCTTGTCTAATATTCAAGCATTCAGCTATATGTCTCCTTGACCTCCAGGAATGTAACTCACTCACAGCTTTGGCCGTACTTGAGCACTTCTTCATGGTAATACTCTTAAGTATAGAGACAGCCATGCTGATCCAAATTGTCTCCTTAGCTGAACTAGAGAATCTGGACTCTAAAAGACAACAGTTTTACAGCTGGACTTTGCACTGGAGTTGTGCAAGGCTTGATGCTGTTAGGTTCTGACTAAGCATTTGTGTTTTCCAACCTGTATGGCCCAAGGATGAAGGGGACAGTTGCCAACATCAGTGATCTCTCCTGGCAGGGAGAGTTCCTAGTTAGGATGCTGCTGTTTGGTTCAGGTAGCAGTGCAGAATTCTCTGTTTTGTACTAACTAAGCAAGCCAAAGGAAATTGAGGGAATAGATCTGCTCCAGTTTTGAGCAACCATTGCCAAAATTTGGTCACGCTTGCCAGTGGTTTTCTGGCAATACATCTCTTGCCCATCACCCAGCTTCTTAAGATTCTTCTCCGGGTTACATGATGCGGTGACACTCCATCACTCATACCCAGTCATGGACTCAGTGAAGCAACTTAGCTACCATAATAACACCAGTCTCTTACTGGAGGGGACTAAAGGCTAGCCCCTTATCTCCTGCTGTGTAATGGTTACCTATCCCAAACACTCAGACTCACAAGAAGTTACTTAAATGAAATCTGATTTATTAGGGAAATTATGACAGTTACAGAGAAAGCTGAGAATGACTAAAAGCGCGCCAAATACAAACTAAAAACCCTCGGCTCCAAACGTAATCCCTCCCCCCTACCAGCCATAGCAACCACCCCCGCTCCCAGGTGCTGGTAACCGTTTTCCACACATCCTGGGAAAGCAACCTTGAACACATGAGATAACCCAAATACATTCCAACCCAGCAGCCAACAGATAAGAACTCCCCGAAGAGGAATCTTCCTCCCTTCTAAGATCAAACACATATCAGGCTAATGACATGCGAAACGTTACGATGTACCAAGCACATTGAAACGGTGAACATGACATGCTGGCATCAATCTGCCTATTGGCCAGATATAGCCAATTCACCCGGATCATACTCTTAACCAATCATCCACTCACTGGAGCAAGTCATAATAAGAGGAGAACCTAGCTTATGTCACCTGAGAGATACTCACTGAATGATATTCACCTGGCTGTTTGTTTCAGTCGCTGAACAACCGCTGAATAAGGGTTGCACTGGAAGAGAGCTTATATTATTTGTTTGTTTGTTTGTTTGTCAGATTTGTCACCGCCCATCTCCAAGCGGAGGAACTCTGGGCAGTTTACAATATAAAACAGTAAATACATAATAAAATTTCAATATAAAACACATTATAAAACCATTTCACAGAGCTACCAAATATAATAAAATCCAAATGGCTATGGTCTCATTCAGTTGTTGTATAGGAGGGGCACTTCAAGGTACTCGCCAGCCCCAAGTATGACTATTTTCCTCCCTGCCCCAAGCCCGGTGGCAGAGCCAGGTCTTTAACTTCCTCCGGAAGGCTAGGAGTGATGGGGCTAATCTCACCTCAGGGGGCAAGATGTTCCAGAGGGCGGGTGCTACTGCAGAGAAGGCCTGCCTCCTGGACCTCACCAGCTGGAATTCTCTTATCGACGGGATCCGTAGCATGCCCTCTGTGCATGATCGAGTGGGATGGGCTGATGAAACAGGGAAGAGGTGGTTCCTTAGGTAACCCAGTCCCATGCCATGTAGGGCTTTATAGGTGATAACCAACACCTTGAATTGGACCCGGAAGCAAGCTGGTATCCAATGCAGCTCGCGCAGCAGCGGTGTTATGTGCGCCCTTCTAGGGGCGCCAAAAATAGCCCACGCAGCCGCATTCTGAACCAGCTGCAGCTTCCAGATACTCTTCAAGGGTAGCCCCATGTAAAGCGCATTGCAGTAGTCTATATGGGAGATAACAGGGGAACGAGTGACTGTTCGAAGGGCCTCCTAATCCAGGAAAGGAAGTAACTGGCGTAAATTTACTGGGTTACAGCAGGATTCATGCACCTTGTCTACCCTATCCACTCTCCCTCAATCCTGTTGATGTGACCCACCTATCAGTGGTGTTATTGGACTGCAATTCTTGACCTGTTTGTTGAAACATGATGCACTGACTCTGAGGCCATATGCACCCATAGTGTCCACATGTGCAGCATGGAGATAATACCCTGCCAATAGCAGACTGCACTGCCCAGACAGAAGGAAAAGAGGACTATACTTCCGCACTTACTAGGCCATTGCTTCAGTGCCTGGAGTGTAAGCTATGGTTGATTTTTGTAAAAATTCCTGTGAGAAAGCTGGATTTCTTATGGGTGGGTTAATGCTTGTGGTCTTTTAAAAAAAGCAGTGGAATGCTAGAGGTAACGTCAGAGTTGTGTGTGATATGCACTACCATCCTTAAGTTCAGACACATATAAATTGCTAGTAGGCTTTGGTGAGGTTAGTCAGCTTATCTTTCCTTACATTCCTTTCACTAAGAATGCTTATACTCTCAGGGCAAGTGGTTGCTCTAAGTGTCAGAAAGCTAGAGCTAAGGCTACTATATCAGGGCTGAAAAAATCCAGGCAGTGGCTAGAGAGCTGCAAAGAATTGCAATTTTCTGTGTCACTTTGCTAGTAGTTAAACAGGTTTTTGTAGCTTTGGAGGCTTGTTCTGAATCCCACTGCTTTCCATAGCTGAAATACTTGAAAACATTTTGGGATTTGATTCTGCTGAAGTGAGGCCAATCTGAAACAGCTCAGCAGAACTTCTGAAGGTTTTGTTTTGTATTGCAAATGAAACACATGTTCTGTTTTGTGCATTCACTAGTTGGATAGCTTTGGAAAATAGGATATTAACTCATCACTTTCTAGCTTCCTATTTAAATTCTGTTTTATGTTACAATTTTGAACAGTCATTTTTCTTTTGATTTTTATGTGTGAAATATATCATCTCTCATACTGCAGTAATCATTGCATGATATTCAGAGAAGTCGTTTAGATGCTTTTTTTTTTTAAATTGAAGTGGCTTAAAAGCATTTGGAACAAATAAGTCCAACCCTCCCCCCCTCTGAAAAAGAACAAGGAATGACATCAATTTGGCAAAATACATACTTCACATCTTTTCCTGTATCTTGTTTAGCCAAGTTGCAGTACTTCCTTCTATATTACTTTATTACATGATAGGTCCTATAAATTCCATATAAATTTAGTATTTTCTAGATTGATCCTACTCATCTGGTGTTCAATATTAGACCTCTACTGAGATTGCTACTTCAGAAATGTTTATTTGATTCAGGGGATCAATCCTTGCTTAAGAATTTATTTGTACAGTTTTCTATGGCTCTGGACTGGACTGGACTGGACTTCCTTAAGGCTGCTGATCTTGTGTTATATATTTCAATTTGATTTTATGCTTTCTGGTTTTTATATATAATTTTTATTAAGTTTTTGATTATAATAGTAAAATCTAACGCAAGCTAACTCACAACAAGTATAAACAAACTTTGTGACTCTTCACTCCCTCCGAGGTTACAAACATTTATCCCTTCATCCCATATCCCATCTCTTATCTATAAAAGGAAGGAATATAGAGTTGATCTGATCAAAGTTAAAACAAGATATGTTGTTACTTCTGGCAACTCTTTATGGACTATATGCTGACACCAGGACTGAAAAGATGATATTTTAATATTTAGTGTGTGTGTGTCTGTGTGTAATTTATATAAATATATTTATATTGTTAGAGCTTCGTGTGGCGCAGAGTGGTAGGCAGCAATATTGCAACCAAAACTCTCCCCACGACCCGAGTTTGGTCCCAGGGGAAGCTGGATTCTCGGGTAGCCGGCTCAGGTTGACTCAGCCTTCCATCCTTCTGAGGTCGGTAAAATGAGTACCCAGCTTACTGGGGAAGGCAATGGCAAACCACCCCGCGATAATCTGCCAAGAAAACGTTGCAAAAGCGGCGTCCCCCCAAAGGGTCAGATGTGACTCGGTGCTTGCACAGGGGATCTTTCACTTTCACATTTATATTATTAAAATATATATAATATACAAATATATATATATTTATTTTAATATAATCTTTTCAGTCCTGGTGTCAGCAGAAAGCCTGCAAAGGATTGCCAGAGGTAACAACTTACCTTGTTTTAACCTTGATCAAATAAACCAACTTTATATTCTTTCCTTTTACTTCCAACACTCTTAATCTTAGTTCATTCAAATATTGTCGTAGGATTTGCTTTTTCTTCATTTCTTCTTTGTCCCATCACACAGAGTTCTTCAAGACTTTAACAAGCCTCTTTTGTAAACCTAGTAGGAAAAAATTATCCAGGTCACACTCCCTTGGTTTGTCATTTGTATTTTCCCTTTTAAATTTTAAAGCCTCAGCCAATTTCTTTTGTAGATCCAGTGAAACGGTCTTTGCTAAGTCATTTTCTTGGCCTGTCACTTGTAAATCTATTTTTTAATACCGTCTCTATCTTGTCAGCTAAAATTTGTTGTACATCTGTCATTTCTTCAATAACATCTTTTGGACATAGTCTATCCACAAAAGCAGACATCATTACTGACATTATTGATATTGTGACTATTTTCTGATTCTGTTCTTCAAAAGTCTCCTTCAGCATTTTCATTGTTAGAATGTTTTGCAACATTTTGCAGATTTGTAAACCTTTCCTGTACCTAAAAACTTTAGTCCCCTGTGGTGTACAGTTTTTGAAATCACGAAATTGTTTATCTTTGTTTTGATTTATAAAAACCAAAACAGATTCTATTTCCCACCAGAAGCGGTTTGTTCTTCATAATTAATTCCAAAATCTTATTGTAAAAGTTTCAGTATTCTAATAGAAGAGAATATACAGGTAGTCCTTGCTTAACAACCACAATTGGGACTGGAATTTCAGTTGCTAAGCGAAATGGTCATTAAGCGAATCCAGCATGATTTTATGACTTTTTTGTGCCAGTCATTAAGCAAATCGCCACATGCATTAAGCGAGCCAAGTGATTGTTAGCAATCATGCAGTTCCCATTGATTTTGCTTGCTAGAAGCTGGTTGGGAAGGTAAAAAATGGTGATCAAGTGACCACAGGACGCTGCAATGGTCATAAATGCAAACCAGTGCCAAGCGCCCAAATCATGATCACTTGACTAGGGGACCCCTGTGGCGACTTGTAAGTGTGAGGACTGGTCGCAGTCGTTTTTTCAGCACCATCATAAATCCAAACCATCACTAAATGAATGGTTGTTAAGCGAGGATTACCTGTATGTAGCTCAGGGTTGAACTGTGGAGTCCTTGGTGTTCTCTGAGCTTGGTTGTTTGCTTGCAGATGTTTCATTAATTGATCAAGTAACATCATCAGTTACTTGGTCAGGTAATGAAACTGATGATGTTACTTGGTCAGGTAATGAAACTTCTGCAAGCAAACAACCAAGCTCAGAGAGCACCAAGGACTCCACAGTTTCAATATTCCAACTTTATCTGGACCCTTAGTCCATTTATAACATTCTAAGATCAAAATCTTATTTAGCTTTTTGCTGTTTATTTGAGATTCTTTAAATTCTTAAGCTTGTGATTAAAGTTTTCTTTCATTCAGGATTGACAGCAGACTCACCTGGCATTTTGAGACTTGTCAGTCCAAAGATCTCCAATACCTTAGAACTAGTTAATGAACAATTTCTGAAAGTGATTAGAAAGTGAGATTTGTGAACTTAGTGTCCTTTAAAAGTCTCCACCACAGTTGCAAAAGAGCCTTGTGTGGCGCAGGGCAGTAGGTGGCAGTATTGCAACCAAAACTCTCCCCATGATCCGGGTTTGATCCCAGCGGAAGCTGGATTCTCGGGTAGCCGGTTCAGGTCGACTCAGCCTTCCATCCTTCCGAGGTTGGTAAAATGAGTACCCAGCTTGCTGGGGAAGGTGATGACTGGGGAAGGCAATGGCAAACCACCCCGCGATAGTCTGCCAAGAAAACATCGCGAAAGTGGCATCCCTCCAAAGAGTCAGACATGACTCGGTGCTTGCACAGGGGACCTTTCACCCTTTCACACAGTTGCGAGCAAGATGGCTAATCCTGTCTTCTCCTGGCGCTCAAATCTGCAGAAAACTGCTGTCCTGCAGTCTCCTCACAAGGAACAACCATCCAGAGCTCTTGTGGGCAATCTCCCATCCTCTCCTTGTCCAGAGAGGTTCCAGGAAATCGATCTACTCACCAGTTCCTTGGTCTTTGCCATGGTCAGCAGCTCTGCTTTTGCAGAGCCGTCTTCAGTTCGCCATACCTCCCCCAGAAGTCCAATTTTATGCTTATTGGTGATAATGTTTTAAAATGAACTTACATTAGGATCAGTTTGCAGAGGAAAGTGTGACATGAGCATTTTAATATTATTTGTCATGAATGGTTAGAATCAGAAATTGGAAGAAGATAATTCAGGTCCCATCAGTCTTTAATTTGAATGACCTCTAACAAATACAAATCAGTGCATGTTTTCAGTATTGAGGCTTTTCAAAACATCCACTTGTCATGAAAGTGTACATATTTCTATTTCTAAAGGACAGAGTAGAAAGTTGTATATTCTCTTGTTTAGATTCAAATGTTTTCTGAAATTTCAGTCAGCCTTTTCTTCCTACCTGATATGCTACTTTCTATCATGTCAGAAGATGAAGTTTTTGCTGCTGCAGCAAAAATATTTAGAATATCTGGAGGATGGTAAAGTTCTGGAGGCACTTCAAGTTCTGCGTGGTGAGTTGACACCGCTGAAATACAACACTGAGCGCATTCACATCCTTAGCGGGTAAGTGTTTTACACTGAAATTCTGTACATATTTGAATTTAGTTATATTTATTTTTTTATAAGTGGCATAGAATTATATGGCCAATTTCAGATAAATAGTATTTTCTAGGCATTTTCAAAATAGGACATTTCAAAATCAAAATTTGATGATGAAAGACTTCAAAGCATCTTCTATATTCTCAGTGCCTGGAGGCTGTAGGGGTCTGGATGGGGAACACAGGCTTCAGCTGAACCCCAGTAAGACGGAGTGGCTGTGGGCTGGAGACTCCTTAGCATCCAGGAATTTACCATCTTTGGTTCTGGATGGGGTTGCACTGCCCCAGACAGACCTGGTGCTGAAACTGGGGGTTCCCCTGGACTCACAACTCCTGTTCGCAGAGCAGGTGGCAGCTGTGGCCAGGGAAGCCTTTGCCCAACTTTGTGTTGTGCACCAGCTACGCCCTTTCCTGGATTGGGAGGCCCTCCAGTCAGTCACTCATGCCCTGGTCATCTCCTGTATAGACTACTGCAATGTGCTCTACATGGGGCTAACCTTGAAGAGCATCTGGAAGCTATAGCTGGTTCAGAATGTGGCCGCGCAAGCAGTTTTAGGAGCCCTAAGGATGGCACATAAAACACCTTTGCTACGTGAGCTGCATTGGGTGCCGGTCTGCTTCTGGGTCCAATTCAAGGTGTTGGTTATCACCTTTAAAGCCCTACATGGTATGGGTCCAGGTTACCTGAGGGACCGTCTCACCCCCATTGCATCAACCTGTCCCACCCAGTCAGTCAGAGAGGGCATGCTACGGACCCTGTCCATGAGAGATTGTCAATTGGCAGGGTCCAGGAAGAGGGCCTTCTCTGCCGTGGCCGCTGCCCTGTGGAACACGTTGCCCCCACAGGTGAGGCAGGCTCCCTCTCTCCCGGCTTTCCGAAAGGGAGTGAAAACTTGGCTTTGCCACCTTGCTTGGGGTGGGAGGGGGGATAGCCAATCATGGGGGTGGTTGGCACAGTGGTGTGGCTCTGAGGAATTTATATTTTATATACATTTTAAATATTCTATATATTTCATATTTATATTTTTATGATGTATTTGTTTTTATGTTTTTAATCTCTTGTTATTTTAACTAAATTGTAAACCACCCAGAGTTGCTTGCGAGATGGACGGTGTAGAAATATGAGAAATAAATATTCCAGTAACATGTTTTGGGGGAATCTATGAAACCCGGGCAACATTCTCACGAGGGAGGTAATTGGAAGACTTGTGCAGAAGTAGAAACAAAAATTAGAGGGGGAAAAAAGACCTGTGAGGGCTGAACAAGCCTGGAGGCTAAGGAAAGCTGACTGAGTGAAAGTCAAGGAGATTAGGTGTGGTTTGCTAAAACCCTTAAGTATGTGGCTATATAATGTATATAATGGGTCTTGGTAGTTTTTACTTTAAATCATGTTACTATTAAACTATTACTACTCTGAAATTAATATATATATTTTCCCTCTGATTTTGACAGTTGTTAGGAACATTCAGGAAAAAGGGGGTCTTTATCAAAATATAGAAGTCTTAATGTATTAGTTACTGATAAAAACTGGGATTTGTACTGTGTGGGGATTTTTCTCCGAACAAAGGAAAGCATATCATTTGTTTTTTTTAAATACAATTACATTATGCCCTTAAAATTTCATGGTTTCATTTATTTATGCCTCATTGATTACATACTTGAATGTTTGAATAGTTAATTAGACAATGTATTTGAACATTACAGATTAAACTTTTTTCCCATATATCAAAGTGTGCTTAGGATTCAGACTCCTGTGTTAGATAGCTCCTTAACTAAATCAGTCTCTTGTTTCTAAGTATATAGAAGCTGTACCCTGAGCATTAATTCATAGTCAATTCAGTGTATAGTTCCAAAATGCCTAACCCGTGTGTTTCTTTTCAATATACAGATATCTGATGTGTAGTAATCCAGAAGACTTGCGCACTAAAGCGGAATGGGAAGGAAAAGGAACAACATCTAGATCTAAACTTTTGGACAAGCTCCAAAGTAAGAGGAAAAAAAAAATAGTTTCTAAAGGACACATACTTCCCTGTCTAGATTTCCAGCATATTTCATTCTCAATAAACAAATTTTGATCTGAAGGTATAAATTCATGATTGTTTGGCAGTTTTGACTTCAGCATTCATAAAGACAGAAAATAATTTACTAGGTGTTATGCTATCAAATTACGCCCCCCCCCCCAATTAATGGATTGCTTCTGCCAGCAGAATGGAGAAATGTGTAATTCTACCTCTGAGATATTCCCCCTTTTACATTCCTGAAATCTGTTCTGGAGAGTTGGGAGATTCTTGGGCAGATTGTGATATTAGTGACTAAAGGGTAAAGTGGAGAAGAAAATCCCATTATATGAAAGAACCCTACTTATAGAATGACAAGATTTCATTTGTTATCTAGTAGTCTTTGTCTTAAATAAGATTAGACCCATACATGGAAAGTGTATTTTACAAATTTTTAAATGAATTGATTGCACTGAAATTGCCTTTTCATTTATTTAAGCTTACCTACCCCCATCTGTGATGCTCCCTCCAAGACGCCTGCAGAATCTGCTACGTCAGGCTGTAGAGCTACAGCGGGACCGGTGCCTCTATCACAATACTAAACTTGATAATAACCTAGAATCTGTATCACTACTCATAGACCATGTTTGCAATAGGTAAGAGAATCTTTTGAGGGCAGTGGCAATATCTTTTAATGCAACAAAATTACTTTTACTTCGAATTGTTTACTTTTAATATTAATTACTTGTGATGGTTGATTTATTCAATTTATTCTCTACCTTTTACGCAAGTAAGTATTCAGGGTGGTTAACAAGAAGATAAAACAATCAATTTTTAGTATTTCAATTTATATTTAACAATTTAAAATTAAAAATTGTATATTTTTGTTTGAATATGTGCTAAGTGGAGGGAAAACATTTTTCTTAGCCAGTTTACTTATTTAAGAATGTTGTATTTTTACAAATGTACTAGGGATCAGCTTGGAAACACAATAATGATCAAGATGAAGAATTATATAGGCTTTATAATCTGATTCACTGAACATAACATTTTGGTTAACCACATTTATCCTGAAATAGTTAAGAATGTCTGATAGTTCCGCTGTTTGCAGAAAGCGGTGATTTTCACTTAGAGCTAATAGTGCTTTCCTGTAATATTAACTTAGAAGTAAGTTCCACTCAATAGGGAAGATTGAGTAAGACTGCAGAAAAAGATTTCAATTTTTTTAAAAAGGAGGATGGTAACACAAATGGCAGTTCTTCACACATTTAATATGCATTATGTTAAATCCTATTGAACTCAGGAAGATCCAGGCAGCCTTGCTGTATGCAGGATTGCAAGAATAGATTCCTCTATCAGACTTTAAAGTGGTAAGTTAGAAATGAAGCTTGCAGGACAAGGCTTTATTTCAGAAATTCTTAATTTTTAAAATATATTTAAGAATTTTTCTCTAAAATCTGAAAAATCATAAAAATAAATCCTGTGAGGGTAGTTTTGCAGTGAGGCTTGAGTCTGATCAATAGAGATACGCAAAACGTTTGAAAGACCACTCTGCAAAATCTAGACAAAGCACCAACACATCAAGGGCAGCTGTAATCCTCTAGAAGGTTTAGCATAACTGCTTTGAGGTCTTTCTCTGGTCATATCTGCAGGCACAAGTGATTTGTTTTGCAGTCTCAGCAACAGCATTGACAGACATGCACAAACAACCCGAGAAAGCCCCCACAACTGTTGCTCCAGCCTTTCTGGAGGATGCAGCTGTCTCAGTGCTTCAAGGAGGGATGCTTTACTCATGCCAACATGCTTTGCAAAGGGTTCTTTCAAAATCCATTGGACAACCCTACTGGTCAAACCTGAGGCCATATTTTCAAGGCACTGATTCAGAGAGCTCATTTCAGGAAAACTCATGGCCTTAGGTGAGGATAGGAAGGTTTGTTATAAATAACAGACCCATACACAATTTCACCAATTGATTTTGAAAGTCTCTTATATTTTGAAAGCAAATTGTCTTGCATCATAGGAGGTTATCTTTGAAACAACTGAAGTTTCATGCCCCTTTGGATCCTGGTCACATTTAGCAGTCCTAATATGCACAAAGACATATTATGACAAATAGGAAAAAAAATAAGATAGGAGATGGAGAAACAGGCAATTTGATAAGTATTTATAATGTGTTTTTCCCTTTTGTGCATGCTATAGTAGTTTGCCTGATGCTAACACAGGTATTTATAGTGGTGAGAGAATCCTCTAGTACTGTCTGCAATCCTGTAGTATTTGGCCTAAAGTGTAATCAAAGCTTCCTCTAAATCCAACAAATAGAGAGGTGTTAATTAAACAAATATCAGCTAAAACAATGTACGTCTCATATCTTCATTGAACGCATTGAGCTAATATTCACTATCATGGGAAAAACATGTAAAACCGTAGTATAATCAGCTCTCTTAAGCGGGTCAGTGGAGTCAGATTGATGATTGATTGATTGGGCCACTCAGCTCAAACAATGTGACTGTGGGCAGCATAGAACAAAATGTTCTAATCCGCGAGATGACGATCAAGTGTGATTTTGAACAGCCTTCTCCACACACAATAGAAACATTGTGGCATTACCTTAAGTCAGCAGTTTATGCTAGACAGCCTAAAAATGTAAATGAGGACTGGGCAGGTATACTTCCAAACTGATGTGCAGTATTGATCAGCTGGTACAGGAAACATTAGGCTGAAGTCATTGCTGCTAAGTGAAATGCCACCAGTTACTAAATCAGAAGCACTGCATACTTTTCTCAACAAAGATGGTGAAGTTGGCTCAGTATGTTCAGTGGAGACATGATGCAGTATACTGTCTTATATATTGTTTTTTTAATTAGAGTCTCTTTATTGATAGGACTTAGAGGAATCTCAGATCAGCTTGTATTAGAACTTGTCCCTCACAGTTCTGCAAGATGAGGGATTGTTCTAAAAGGTTCACAATCTTTTGGTTTCCACTGTATATTGGCTCACACAGAATTGATCATAATTTTACTACATAACTATTTGTTTGTTTTTTAGGAAACATTTTCCATGTTATACACAGCAGATACTTACAGAACACTGTAATGAAGTATGGTTCTGTAAATTCTCCAATGATGGCACTAAACTAGCAACAGGATCCAAGGATACAACTGTTATTATATGGCAGGTTGACCCTGTAAGTGTGATTCTGTGTGGCAAAATGTTTTCCATAAAATTAGATGCTTTTCTCCTCACTTTAATTTCTAGTTACTACGTGATTTCTTAAATACTTTTGGCATAGTTCTGTTTGCATGCATTTTTGCCTTAAGCTTTTTCTCGTTTAATTTTTTGTTTTTGTTTTTTTAATGGGAAGTATAGCCCAACAAAAGGCATGCAAAGTAGCTGCAGTTTGAATATTTTGAGCAATATTCTGTCTCAAGTTCTTGTATAAGAACAAGATCCTGAGACCAGCATTCTCTGTGATATACTGGCCAACAAACACAGACAGGAGAAAAATAGCCTTCTTCCACTGTTCACTAGATAGTTGCAGTAGTCTTCTAATTATTTAACAGTAGCAATAATGTCATTCCCACTAAATTATTGAAATAAAAGATTTTTGGAGTAGCTAGGAATGCCCAAATATAACATTACTGAAAAATAATTCCTAGGCTGAGAATATGCCCAGAAACAGTTTAACTCATAGTGTCTTTTTATTAACCCTAATTCTGGCTTGTAACTATTATGGTTGAGTAAAGTATTTAGAATATACAACAAATTAACATCTGCACATGCCTAGCAGTTGAAAATGTCCTGAAAAAAGTATTTCTTAGACTTACATTAGATTAATGGGTTTGTTGCAGATAAGGTGGTCTTCTATTTGTCTTGTTTTCCTCTAGAACTTTTTCAATATTCCAACACTGAGTTTACTCCTTTTAATTTTAAGTGTGTATGTTCCTTCAGTATAGCTACATTAAATATGTTCCATGAATAGTTTATATATGAAGAAATTTAACATTTTAAAATTAAACAAAAATGCTTGAAGTACAGTACAAATATATTAAAAGTTTGAGAATCCTTTTGAGTTTTCAATATTTCTGCATAAATATGACCTAAAACGTGATCTGTTTTCCACACTCCTAAAACCAGATTAAAGAGAACCCAATTTTAAAAATGAGTCAAAAATGTTATACTTGTTCATTTATTTATTGAGGAAAATGATCCAAAGATACATATTTGTATGCAAAAGTAAATGAACCTTCGCTTTCAGTAACCGGTGTGCCCCCCCTCCCCCTTGGGCAGCAATAACTGCAACTAAACATTTCTGATAACTGTTGATCGGCTTGGAGGAATTTTATCCCACTCCTCCTTACAGAACAGCTTCAGCTCAGGGATGTTGGTGGGCTTCCTGGCATAAACTGCCTGCTTCAGGTCCTTCCACAACATTTCTATAGGATTAAGGTCAGGCCTTGGACTTGGCCATTCCAAAACATTATCTTTCTTCTGCTTTAACCATTCTTTGGTCATAGGACTTGTGTATTTTGGGTTGTTGTCTTGCTGCATGATCCACTTTCTCTTGAGCTCATTTCACAAACAGCTACCCTGACATTTTCCTGTAGAATTTGCTGGCACAATTCAGAATTCATAGTTCCATCAAGCCATCCTGGTCCGGAGGCAGCAAAGCAGGCCCAAATCGTGATATTGCCACTACCATGTTTCACAGATGGGATAAGGTTCTTATGCTGGAATGCAGTGTTTACCTTTTGGCAAACACAACACTTTTCATTCAAGCCAAAAAGTTCTACTTTGGTCTCATCCATCCACAGAACATCTTCCAGTAGCCTTCTTGCTTATCCACATGGTCTTTTGCAAAGTGTAGATGGGCAGCAATGTTCTTTTTGAAGAGTAGTGGCTTTCTCCTTGCATCCTGCCCTGCACACCATTGTTGTTCAGTCTACTCCTGATTGTGTTCTCATGAACACTGACATCTGCCAATTGCAAGAGAGGCCTTTAATTCCTTAGACATTACCCTGGCATTCTTTGAGACCTCCCAGAGTATTACACTCCTTGCTTTTGGTGCAATCTTGGTTGGTCAACCACTCCTGGGGAGGGTAACATTTATGTTGAATTGCCTCCATTTGTACACAAACTGCCTGACAGTGGACTCCACTGAGTCCGAACTCTTTGGAAATAGCTCTGTAACTTTTTCCAGCCTGGTGAGCATCAACAAATGTTATTCAGAGGTCCTCAAAAATCTCTATTTGAGCCATGACACACTTCCACATCTCTGTGTTGTGAAGATCAGACTTTAATAGTGAATACCCAGATTTCTATTTAAATAAGGCAGGACCTCCCACACTCCTACCTGATTATCATCCCATTGATTGACACACTTGACTCTAATTTCCCCTTCAATGAACTGATAATCCTAGAAGTTCATGTACTTTTGCCATACACAAATACGGATCTTTTTCCTCAAGAAATCAATGAACAAGTATTTGACTCATTTGTTTAATTGGGTTCTCTTTATCTGGTTTTAGGGCTTGTGTGGAGAACATCGCATTTCAGGTCATACAGGTAGCCCTCACTTAATGACCCTAATTGGGACTGACAAGTCCACCACTAAGTGAAGCGGTTGCTAAGTGGGAAATCATGTGACTGCAAGTGTGCTTTCCAGCTGGAAAGAGACATGACTAGTCAGTTTCACACTTTTGGCTTTTGTTTGCCTCCTAACCACTCCTCTGCCATTTGGAATGCTCTGTTCCTGCTTACTGTCTTGTACACATCAAAAGCAATGCGATAGCGCTGGCAGCCCATGGCTGGGAGCTGCAGGTGCACTATGCAGACAGCTTATAATAGAAGAAGTGAAATCTCTTCTTCTCCAGTCTCTCTGCTCTGTGGGGTGGGGAGGGGAGAAAAAAAGCAAATAGTTTCTGTAGGCAATCTCTCCTTTTCCTGACCCTTTCCCGCTGCCAGTGCAATCACTTTGCTTTCAATGTGCAGAAGAGGAAAGAGCAGTTTGCTCTCTTGAAATCCCTCTACAATCTCTCTGGGTGGGGGGAAGGGTCAGGCAAAGAAGAGATTGCCAACAGACCCCCCACCCCCCAAGCAGAGAGATTGGAGAGGAAGAGATTTCAAGAGAGTACTGTAAGCTGTTTGTAGAGGGTGCCTGGGGCTGGGTGCCATGTGCCAGTGCAATTGCATTGTTTTGATGTGTAGAAGAGCAAACAGTTTACAGTAATCCCTTCCTCTCCAATCCCTTCCTCTCCAATTGCTTGCAATCCCTTCCTCTCCAATCTGCCTGCTGTACTGGGAGTGGGGGAGAAAAAAACCACAGGTCGAGCACAGGATAACATTTCCTGACTGTAATGGCAATCATGTGACTGAGGGACGCTGCAAAGGTCGCAAATGGTCATAAATTGGCCATAAAGTTATTTTTTCAGCACTGTCATAACTTCAAATGGTCACTGAATGAGTGGTCAGTAAGTGAGGACTACCTGTATTTATGCAGAAATATTGAAAATTCAAAAGGGTTCACAACCTTTTAGCACCACTGTATGCATGTAGTCCATGAGTTTTCTGTTTATGTGTGATTTTATATTTCATGATTAATCACTGAAGCATAGTTTTGGAAAATTCATGTCAATGTATGTGATAGCACATGAGTATTCTAGATTGCTGATATCTCAAATTCTGATTAACATATAGCAAAATCTTCAGACATTGAGAGCAGCATTTTTAAGTGTACTTCAGTATCACCATGGAAAAAGATATTTGAGACATGGCATTTGCCCTGAAGCTAATTTTCTAGAGAAAGAAACTATTGCTAAGCAACATTTTATATGTAATTTTGAAGGTATTTAAGAACTATTAAGTAAGCCACTACATGATTGATACAGCTCTAATACTGTTCAGTTGATGTGGGATCCCAGAGTAAGCTGAAAATCATCTTTCTCTGGTAAAGTTTATTTAAAAAGGTGTTTCTAAAACTATTATTTCTTCTGTGATAATTCTGCTGATTAGACAAATAAATAGAAAATTCCCTTTTTGTTATGCTAGAGAGTGGTTGCTTGTATTTGTTGCTCTGTGCCTTATTTTCCTTAGTTCTTCTTTTCCATTACAGTACTATTTTAATCTATTTGACAGTATCTTGCTTTGCATGAGTTAGTTTCAAGAAAAGTCATTCACATTTTTTAAGTGACTTCCTACTTACCTCCCTTTTGGTTTTCCCCTGGTGTAGACTTCTGTTCTTCTAAGTAGGAAAAAATTTAGTGTATGGCCCCTATCTGCTGTTAGATAAGTGAAAATTAAAAACAGGTTTCTGAATTCTAGTTCCTGATATGTTGCTTTGTTAAATGGTTTGTGGGATTGTGGGACTAAATTACTCTTTTAGATGAGCTACTTAAGCTATATAAAAGGCATACCAACCAGTTAAATTACTGGAGTTTTAATATTTTCTGTTTTCAAAGGATACACATCAACTAAAATTGCTCAAGACTTTGGAAGGCCATGCATATGGCGTCTCCTATATTGCTTGGAGTCCTGATGACAACTATCTTGTTGCCTGTGGCCCAGATGACTGCTCTGAGCTTTGGCTCTGGAATGTACAAGTAAGAGTTACAAATATGGAAGTATTAGTATGCCATATTAAATAGAGTAGATACATGGACCATACTCATCTTATTTGATATTTTGGGGGGTAATCCCTGGCTATTATGGATATTAGATAGCCCATCTGGAAATTCTGAAAAATTCCAAGTTGCATGCATTTTAACAAAACTTGAAAGAGGATGAGTGTTCCATGTTGCAATGGAACAACATTCAAAATGTTTTTAGTGTTTTGTGTATAGGAAGCAATAGGAACTTGGAACAAGTCCTTTGTTTTTTTTGTTTTGTTTTTCACTTCAAGGCCACGAGAGTAAGTAGTAGCTGCTGTCTGCCATCCAACATACAGAAACATTGGCCAAAACCTTGCACATGCTCTACTTTTGGGGAAACCCAACTTACCATAGATATGTGAGTTAATTATAGTATGCTGGGCACATCCGATGTTTGTATTCCAGTTCACAGTGAGAGATAGGTTGAGAATAAATGAAGGTAATTCAGACTGGATGAACTATTAATGGTGAGAAGATTTGGAAGTGATGTCTCCTTTGTTTTAGATGAGAATTACATTTCCCTAGAACATCAATTGCTGGAGTAATGCTAGACTTGCATGTATCAGCTATAGCAAAAACAGCTTTTTTACCTGTTTTAAACTGGTCCTCTTGATTAAAAATGAGCTTAAAACAAGAATGATCTGTGCTATGTACTATAATAACTTTCAGTTAGTTATTACAAAATTACTATAATAACTTCGTAACATGTTCTTTATAGGACTATTTTTTGTTTAGAATTTTAAGATAATCAAATCGGGAGCTGCTCCAGTAATTTTGGGAATGAGCTGAAATAAGTCTATCACACTGGTGGTAGATTATGCTAGCTCTGTATTAATTAGTGTAATTCTGAAGTTCTGATTTGATAATTAAAGGCTTATATAGCCTAGTTACCTAAATGCATGTTTTTGCTTTATTGTCCCCCACACATATTGATCTTTAGAAGAGAGCTGTTCTATATTTATTCTGTTCATTGGAAACAGTAACTTTTCATCAATAGCCTTCTTGCTTGGGAACTCTCAGAAATTAATTCTAACTTCCCTTTCTGAAAATCTTTAGGAGATGGCTTGTTTTTAAAGTGATCCATATTATTATTTTGCTGATATGCTTTTGAATGTATGTAAGGTATGTATGTATATATAATCAGCCTTCCCTGGCACCTTCCAGATATACTGAAATTAAAGTTGCCCAAAGGGACTGAGGAAGTCTGATTCGTGCTAAATAGCCAAAGGCTATTTTAATAGATAGCCGAAAGCACTTTTGGGTTTTATCACGAATATAGCTAAACGTTAACTAGACATACGGTTCTTAAGTGTTTCAACTACACTGATGCCCATGTGCACTGCAATTTCAAAGAACCTTAACTGGATAACTTCATCTACAGACAGGGGAGCTAAGGACAAAGATGAGTCAGTCGCATGAGGATAGCTTAACCAGCGTGGCCTGGAATCCAGATGGAAAACGTTTTGTGACAGGAGGGCAGCGCGGCCAGTTTTACCAGTGTGTAAGTTGGAGTGGGCAACCTTTCTGCAGCCAATGGCTACATTGTTATTTTTATTTATTTGTCTTCAACGAATCACACAGGGGTGTGCATGTTGAAGCCACTAGAGGGGTGGGGGTAGAACTTTTCATGAGTTCTGTGGGTTGGGAGTTCATTGTAAAACAGATTTGTTAAACCTAGAAAAGGCTTAACACCTATTTTCATTGCTATTTTTAAATAAAGAAAAAGGGTAGAAACATTTAGGGGACTTCAGGCAATCTCCCTATGTAGATTGCCCATCCCTGGTACATATAAACAAACAGTTCTTTTACAATACAAAAATGCATCAGTACCTGATATAGAGACTGTCACTGCTATGTTCTTTGGTTGGATATCCATAAATATTTTTTTTCCAATGAAAAGCTGCTTAGAGATGGCAAGTTACAAAGGTTTGGCAAAAACCATGTTAGTGTCTGTGGAATTTATTATCTGAAATATATATGAAATCTTGTATATTGCTGTTCATACAAAAAGGAATTCTATGATGTCAAGCAACTAATAGATTCAACATGACATACATTTTCATGGATTAGAGCTTATTTCAGCATAATGAATCTGTATAAGGATTGTTATAGTTATTATAGTTATTACCATCTTTAGCTAGTAAATACTCACATGTTTATAGACAAAATTGGTAGGTCCAAAGAAGCCATGAAATGCAAGATAACCATCTATAACCTGCATTCCTTTCTACATTTTCTAAGCAATCTGAAAGTACTTTGTCACCTGTTTGCACAGGTATTTTAAAAGTTGCATCCCCTAATACCTACCCCAAACAAAACAGCATATGTTAGTACAACACTTTTCTCCTCCTAGTGGTGCGCGCACGCACGCACACACACGGTCTAGAGGTTGAGAACCATCGGGACTCTTACTTTGGGAGGCAGGTAGAGAAGAAAGAAGGTTCCACAGAACAAGGTCTGCTTTTTTAATGTTGGGTGGTACCCATAGAATCTATTTTTATAATACAGCCTCATTTACTGAGGGAGGTAAAATCTTATTTTTCATGTTGTTGGTAGCATTTTAAAAGTATTTTGCTTTATCCATTTCCTGTCTAGGATTTAGATGGTAATCTCCTAGACTCCTGGGAAGGAGTGAGAGTGCAGTGCCTGTGGTGCTTGAGTGATGGGAAGACTGTGTTGGCATCAGACACACACCAGCGAATTCGGGGCTATAACTTTGAGGACCTTACAGACAGAAACATGTAACTACATTGTTTTCCTGTTGCACTAGATAAATTAATCCTGTCTTTTGGTTGGCTAAACATTTAAACTGAGTTGGATGATGATAATGTTCCACATGACTTCTAGATCATGTATTAATTTTAAATTGGGCTTTTCCAAAAACAATCCTACATAAATACGAGGAATATAGGAATATTTATGTATTCCTATATAAATGTGAGGAATAAATAAATAATAAATCCTAAAGCAAGAACTATTGGTGCAATTATAATTGGGAGTATTGTAAGACCCCAGTAATAAAGGATGTTGAAACTATATTTAAATTTTTGTATGAATGGTAATTTTGAATCATGTTCTAATGCAGTTGTTTGTATTTTCAGAGTACAAGAAGACCATCCAATTATGTCTTTTACTATTTCAAAAAACGGCCGGCTAGCTTTGTTAAATGTAGCAACTCAGGTAATTGGACATTGTTGCTGTTGTTGTTTTAAGTAGGTATATTCTTTTGAGAAATATTAACAGTTTTGCAAAAAAAAAAAAAAAAGTAACTTGCTTGTGGCAAATACGCCCCACCTCCTGGATCGTCATTTGAACTCTGACTGTGGTTCTTTCTTGTCAGAGAGAGAAAGAGGTCAGAATTTATTTACTTGGTTTCCACAGTGGCCAACATGATGGGGCATGTTGGCAGTGTTCCTTTTTGGGGGAGAATTAAGAAAGAACTCTTTCTTCGTTGTATCATTGTGGATACAGTGTGTGGACTTACACTGATCCTTTTCCTTCTAATTCAGAGCAACATATTTGGAGTCACTCAGTATGTAGTGACTGCCACACCGGAATTCAGTTTCAAACTGATCGATTTTTAGCAGTGCAGTTAAAAAAAATTAAAAAGGGTGGGAATGAGAGCAGGCAAATCACTCCCATTTTCATCTTTAACTCCCTAAATTAATTATTTTGGATATATGATGAGATTGACTTATATTTATTGTTACATTTTTGTATGATACTGACTTCTATATATTGTTACATTACATTGTTATAGTTTTGTTACATTTATATCTATTGTTATATTACATTACATTACATATAGAGATTGAAGCATATGCTGCTTCGAACTGAAATGGCATATAACCCTGACAAATTAATCATGTTGTCAACATTTGATCATTTTGTTGCTGAACTTTAGTAGTACAGTTTCATGCCATTATGGGAAATTTTAAGAATGGAAATGGGTGTGATTTGCCTTACAATGCTTTTCAGTTCCCATTCACACATACCCAACCCAAATAAAGGAAAACATTTTTTTAAGTGTATTCTTTCTGATGGTATCACCAGAAACCCCTGCAGATATGTGCAAGGTTATGAAACTGAATTGTAGTTCCCTGACTCCCACAAAGATTGCCAAACCTGCTCTTTTAAATTTTAAAAGCCATAGTTCTGGAAAAGAAAAACAGTTACTGCCATTAGTGCTGCATATGATTGCCATAGTATGTTACTGCTTCAAGAGTGAAAGGGGAATGTTAGAATAGAGAAAACTCAGTTTTGGAGCAGAAAGAGATGGTAGTTCAAATACATAGATGAAGGTTGATTAATTATAACTCTTTATATTTAGAAGATTCAATCTATACAAAAGAATTAAATTGGCTCACCTGAAGATATTCACAGCATATAAAGTTGCTCCTGTTACAGCATACTTAAGGCTATTTATGAAAGCATGCCTTTGACTATCTACCTTTTTATTTGTTAGGCTTATATATCATTCCAGTACAACAAGACTCTGAGCGGCTTATGTTCCCTCCCTGTGCTAGTGTTAAAATACAAAAATAGTATCATTAAAATGGTGAGAATAAAACATCCAACTACAACCCTGGGGGGAGGTTTCAGCTTATACTAGATCCCCTCCTAGGGCTTTCTTAAAAAGTCAGGTTTTAGCAGTTCTCCTAAAACAACAAGGTGACTACATGCAAATGTCTTTTGATTTCTCCAGTTCAACTAAGTAGTTAAATCCATTTTTTAAAAAATAATGAGTTGTGTAAGGAAATGAAACTTGCTTAACCCCAAATGCTTCCAATAGGATAAGCTCTAAAACGTTTGAGTAGATATAATGGCTGGCAAATGGAAGAGGGCTGTGGAAAGTTTATATCCATACATTATCAAGTAAAAAGCAATTCATGCAATACCTTATGTCTCCTCTACAATTTAGGAGAAGACTAGAGTAGTAGATCATATATTTTGCTTGTGAAAGGTCCCTTGTTCAGTCCCTGGCATCTCCTGAAGCAATAGGGAAATCTTACTGAAACCTGACAAAGCTATTGTCAATTGCTGTGATGATTTGAAACAGTCTAAGATAGCTTCCTATATTCTTCGGCACCTTCCCACCCCCAAAAGCATTTACTAGAAGCCTTGAGATGTGACACGAGATAGTGGGTGGGGAGAGTTGGAGAAAATTTTATGGCAGCTTGCATGTGTGGGAAACAGCATCTGCTCACCTTTTTCTGGTGACTTCTTCGCATTGCATCCCCCATACTGTTTCCTTCTCTTTCCTGAAGGTTTCCTGATAGAAGCTTTCAGGAAATACAAGGTTCTGCTTTGGGGAGAAATAAGTAGAAAAGTCCTGCTGGACAAAAGATGTGTGCTCATGTGATATTTGCTTGTAGACAAATAATAGCCTTTTTTCAGTTTTAAATTGATCTGTTGAATCTTATTCAGATTAAGTATTTTATTAATAAGAAGAAACTCTTATCCTACAGTAAACTATTTCCATCATGCTCTTTGTCCTCAGGGAGTTCATTTATGGGATTTGCAAGACAGAGTTTTAGTGAGAAAATACCAAGGTGTTACACAAGGGTTTTACACAATTCATTCATGTTTTGGAGGCCATAACGAAGACTTCATCGCTAGTGGTAGTGAAGGTAATACTTTTTAAAAAATATCTATTTCTCTCTCTCTCTCTAAAATTCAAGCACAAACTTTCTGCGTAAGTGAATATTATAGTCTTTTCACTTTCTGTGTTTTAATAAGCAGAGTGGGTATGCCTTACATTTCCATGGATGGTGGTAATTAAATATTCATTGAAAAAAAGGTTTCTACTTCAGAGAACAGTGGAATGCACAGGTAGAATGTATTATACTTTTCTGATAGTGATGTCTGTAATTTTGATATGATATATTGAGTACCGTTGCTCCAATAGTTCTTTGAGGTACTAACATTTATTTGCTATAGATATGTTTTCTAAAGGTAGGTGTGAGTATGTAAATCCATCTGTCACCTCAATTATAATCAATTATGGTAAGAGAAGTGTTTCCTGTTCTGTAGCAGATCTATATTCAGTACCTTCCATTGTGAGCAACTTGAAACAAACACGGTTGTCTTTTAGCAGGTTCTCTTGTCAATGTGTGAGTAGCTTGTTCATCACATCTTCTTGGCATTAAGGGTGCTGATTCACTCTCAGGTTCTTGCTCTGTATTAGTAATAGAACTGTCGCTAATACAGAGTGGGCAACAATACTCCTGTGCCCCAAAAACTTCAGGAAGATGTGGTTTTGGTCTGAACAGGAGTGCAGTCATAGGTTAACTCAACGAATATAGTACCTTTAAGCATTATTTGTCTTTAACTGGTGAAATGCTCAACTGAGAACAGCACCTTTATTGGACCTTATATTAATAATTTGCCATTGTAAATATTTGTCAGTCCTTATATGCATGCATTTTTAACTCCACTCCCCTTCCAAAAAATCTCTGGCCCAGAAATATCTGTCAGCTCTATTGACTTTTGGTGTATCAGTTAATTCATACACCAGTTAGGACAGTATGGGCAAGTCACTTAGCTACAGCCTACTGTTTGTTTGACATGAATGTGCCGATTAACTTATCAAGGTCAACTTAGAACAGCTTTTTATTTTTTTCATTTTCAGTGTCTAAAAACTACCCAGCTGTAGTTGAAGCTGATGGCACCTTATTTAGATTCGGACTGCCTGAGGCTGTTGCCTCTTTGCACTGAATTGTTGCAAATATGGCTGCTGTGAAAGTCTCTATGTACAAAAAAAGTAACAGATTTAAATGTCATAACCTCTTAAATGTAAAGGTATGTTTTCAGCTAGGTAGGCATTTCACCTACCAGCCCCAAACATCAAATGGTCTGCCCTGGGAGTAAAGTTCACATCTGATTCTGTAAATAAGCATAAAGTACCATAAAAAACTCTCACGGGAGTAAGTGCTGAGTGTTGTTGCCTTAAGATGAATACTGAACTTTGAAGCTACGCAGATAATGTGTCACAGTTTTAAATTGGGAAATTAAACATAGAAATATAAACAGGAGTGTTTGATGTAATTTAGACGTCATGGCACTGATTTTTAAAAATCTTACCTGAGCTGATTTAGCTAATAAGTACTTCTGTCAAATAATGTGGCATGTAAGTAGAAGGATTTGTAATGTTTGGGAAGAGACTAAAATACTTTGGATACTTTATCGTTGTCTGAATTTATTGTCAAAGAAAATGTTTTTAACACTTGTATACATCTTAAAGTTTTTCTTATGGTGCTTCTGTTTCATCAGATATTTAAATAAAGCCACAAACTTATTTTACTACTCAGCAAAAAATCTAGTTAATGGCAATTACTGTGATGGTTTTTTAACAATGCAGACAGTTGCACATTTAAGATTGCACCAGCCCTGTGCTATGATCATTTGATGCGACAGGATTAACCGTGGCACAGAATTTTCCATTCATATTGTTCAGCTATGTAGACCTTTTATATGAATGTTATAAAATGCACCAACACAGTTACAGCTATAAATTGCAACTTGACCGTGTCATGAACTTGCTTCAGCCAATGAAATGGATTGCTTATTGGCTTAAAATATATTGAGCATGATACTTAAAGGCAAGTAAGAGCTATCTGAATGTAACTTCCTCTTACTCTGCATGTGGGGTGATACTGCCTGTTTTCTCCACTATCTCTTCATGTAGCAGTAAGTTCCTGAATAGGGATATCTCACAATTAAATTAGTGTAGGATGGCTCACTTAAAGTCATAGATAAAGAATCATATTTAAAGTATTTCATTCATTATCCAAGCATAAATAAAGGATGGAGTCCTTTATTCAAAAGCAGAGTTCTCTTGGGAGGTCCCCGTATCTCTCATTAAAATGGTCAGATTAAAAAATTCAAGAATGAGAATCCAGAGCTTGATTTCAGTCTTGTACTCAAATGTATTATGAGCGGAAATTAACATTCAGACAGACTCCTAATTAGATAATATAAACTCTGCCTATATACTTAATTCTGTACAAATACCTTCAGTTCGGAAAGAAAATCAGTACATGCTGTTAGTTTAAATATGGAATTTTAAAGGCCTTCTTGAAACTGTTGGATGTACCATTCAGCAGATCTCAGATCTGGGATATGCATGGAATTTTTAACGAAACACTTTCCATATATGGAGCATTGTCATATTGATTATGGAGCATATTTTAAATTTTAGGAAGGTTCTCATGTTTTTTTCAAACCTATCTGTCTTAGATCATAAAGTATATATTTGGCACAAACGTAGCGAGCTGCCAATTGCGGAACTGACGGGGCACACACGTACAGTCAACTGCGTGAGCTGGAACCCACAAATTCCATCCATGATGGCCAGCGCCTCTGATGATGGCACTGTTAGAATATGGGGACCATCACCTTTTGTAGACAGCCAGGATATTGAAGGTAAAAAAAAAATAAACTAATTTTATGAAAGAGAAAGATTTTAAGATTCAATTATTTTATATTTATTTTTTCTTGTTATTACATTTAAATACTGTCATTTGCAAAGTTCAAGGTATATGCATAATTTCAGTTTAACCATACAGCGAAAGGTTTGAATGGCCATAGATAACATTTAGTCCAACTTTCTGCCCAATATAGGAATCCACTCTTACAGTATCCCCAAAAGATGGCCACCCAGCCTTGGATTAAATGCCTCCAGCAAAGCATTCTGCTAGTATAATCAAATGTAAGGTTTGGGAGGGACATTAGACAGGGTAAGGAGGATTGCGACGGTGAGTTAAATTCAACATCCCAGAAAAAGAAGAATGATATGATTTAGATGTCTTCAGTCCTTTCAGAAATGGTACAGAAATAGCTTAGGTCTCATCCACACCTAAAAAAAATTAGAGCAGATTACTGCTCAGAGGGCTGATATTAAATCATTCTAATGGATATGGAAGTAAAGCACAGTCTCACAAACCTAATTCGTTTTTCCTAAGCCTTCTCATGCCTCTGAGGGGACCTTCCTTGGCTGGATATATACAGAGCGGTTCGTACCTACATTTAGTATTCAGGGCTTTAATATCTATATTTCTTCCCCTGCCCCTTCTTGGAGGAATGGCTGGAACCACTGCCAAAGCCAGATGGATCTAGATCTACATAGCTCATATATCACAACATTTGCCTAAGTCATTCCACATCCCAATTCACATTACTATAGCAGTGACCATATCCAATACCTTTTTCAGTGGTGCACTTTATGTAGAGACAGACAGGGCTACAACCATATATGTATATACATATGCATATATTTCCCTTCTCTCTCTCTCTCTCTCTAAATATAAATTTCCTTCTCACCCTTATGGGTGGTATGTGTCTTCCTGAGCCGGGTCCTCTACCAGAGGCCTGGGAGTTTGAGGGTTCTGCACAGTATCTTAGCTGTTCCTAGCACTGCACTCTTCTGGACAGGGAGCTCTGATGTTGTTCCTGGGATCTGTTGGAGCCACTCTCCCAGCTTGGGAGTCACAGACCCATATACATACATACACACACTACACATTGCAGTCTGAGCACATTTGCCACTGAAGAAGCAGTTTTTGAAAAATGATGCTATAGCACATTTCTCTTCCTTTGCAGAATCCATTACTTTTTATTTTTCCGTGTACAGTAGCTTAGCTTGTGTATATCATTGCTGGATGGCCTCAAACATCAAGGAAGTGTTGGACATGGAATATGAATGTTTGTTCTGGGTTGCTCCGACAGAGAAATCCCAACAATATCTTTGATTACTCATTTGGTCCAGGCCTAGTTTTGGTTGATACTGCACCACAATTTTTGCTAGTCTTACCAATTTACTCCTTGTTAAATAAACTTCCCAGATTATGCTTTATGTCATGGAACTAGAAAGAAATCTTGCTGCTTAATGCATGATCTATTCTACTTCATTGGATGTACCTGCCACATCAAACTAGATGGAAATTTCACAGTTTAAATTAAGATCCATTCAGGATCTCCCAGTTGGATTGACTGCTGTGGTTTGAATCTTGTCTCCCTAGTATAGCTCAACATAAAGTACTGAGGATAGGCTAGATTTTGCATTTATTATGAATGTAAGAGTTGGGTTATGAAGCTGCATTGGAAATAGGAGTCAGTGAAATCCAGTAGCTTGAGATTCACGTGTAAGACCGCATTTGAAAGAATCTCAGGCTCCTTTTAAAAATCCCAAAAGTTCAGGAGAAGAAGTGTACTTTTGCACAGCTGATGACTGGTTATACTCCATTTCAGATGGGTTGATGTATTGGTTTCAATGTATACGTGTGGTGCAGGATAGTAGATGTTGGCTGTTTTGGGGTAGAATAGCGATAGGTGAAAATGATGTTTGTACAACTTCCCTATTAGTTACTGTAACGCATTCCTAACAATTTTATATTGCAGGGGTTCTCAAACTGTGGAAGAACAAATTTAAGGCAGGTTGCAGCCATCAGAGTTGGAATTTAAATGGGCTTTCAGCTCTTGGCCAGAGGCCGTTCTCTCAGCCTTGAGCCACAAAGATGGTGCTGGACTGCTCCAGTGGCACTGCTTCTGCTTCCTTCCTTGTCCTTGACTTTGCTGGGTTAAAAATAGCCTTGACAGTATCACCCAAAAAAGTTTGGCAGGGAGGCTGAGACCATCTTGGTCTGAAAATGAGGCTGCTCACATTTGCATGCCCAGGCATTTACATTGCCCAAATATGCATGAATATTTATGCATTTTAAAGAGACCAGTAGTCCTCGTTCAGCAACTACAATAGGGACTGGCAACTCAGTTGTTAAACAAAGCAATCACTAAATGAAACTGCCCCCGTGCTTATGATCTTACTTCAGCTTTCCTTTGCTTTACAGACCTGTGAAGGTCCTAAACATGAGAATTGGTCACAAAGTTACTTTTTCATCACTGCTGTAACTGTAAACAGTCACTAAATGAGGCAGTCACTAAGCAGGGACTACCTGTAATGCATAAATTAATTTTCATCTTTTTTTCCCCATTGCTCCTTGTATCTTCATTATTTTTTATATTATCAACATTATCATCATAATCCACATACTTTCCAAACAGGCAATTAAGTACATTCATTTTTGTGTCTGTGTAAACATTTCTGCCCATCCCATCTCTTCTTTGGTACTCCTTTCACATTAGTATCCATGATAGATAGCCAGTTCATAGCCAGTCGTTGACAAGTGGGCAGCCCTCAAAATTTATTTAATAAACAAAATTTTCTCCCAGCTCTGCTGCCTCTCAAATAGCAACCCTTCTCATTTTGTCATTTGAACTACTTGAGCCCCACCAGGCTGGAGGTGGGATTACAGTCTTGCCTGTACCTTTTTTAATCTTTCTAACTCAAAGGTATGTTGGAAAGAAATTATATGAAAGGTCTTCAGCATAAGAAGTTCCTGAAAACTAAACAGAATCAAACCAATTTGTTGTTGGGAGAGAACCAAGCTTCCCCCCCAAAAAAGTTTGAAAATGGGATGGATGAGACTGAGGTCTACAGCAAAAGAATATTTCAGAAATTTTCCCCAATGCATCTCTGTGGGAGAGGCAGTTGGATAGCTCAGTAGATCAGTAAATGCTCCATCCCAAGATCTCTTCCTCTTCTGTCACATGATCCAGAATGGCACATACGCAGTCTGCCCCAAGGTTCCTAGTGCACACATACACAAAAACATATGGTCACTGCTAGTTGGAAAGAATTCCAGAAGTCTGTTGCAGAAATCACGTGTTCTGTACAACCTTTTGTTGTATCACATGCCTATAATTGCTGGAAAGGAGGAAATCGCAAGGGCTGGTTTCAGCTGGATTTGGCAATATATATAGATATGAAAAACAGACATTGCCCAGAATTTTTGTCTCTGTGTCTGCTTTTTCTATCAATTGCTCCTCTTTTTTTCCAGGGAAGGGTTATCTTAAATTTCCAAGGTTGTGCTGGCTGGTGAGTTCTGGTGTGCCATCTGGTTAAGTTTTATTCTTGGGAGGAGGGATCATTGCACCCCAACATTTGAGAACCTCTGTTATATTGTACTGCACTTGTGATACTGAAATTGACATTGTGAATTTGCAATCCAAATTCATTGGAAAAAAGGGAAAAAAGGAAGTAAGACAATACATATTAAAATATCACTTAGGATGTCTGAGGCTTGAAATAAAAGTGCTGGGAGTTAGTAAAGGTAAAATTAAATAATTTGTATAAGGAATGAGGGAGGGAGATTGGAAAAAGTGTTGTTACTATCTGGAAAAATATAAATGCATGGGAATTGGGTGAAGTAGGTAGCTAGGAGCAAAATGGGTAGCACTAATCTGAGAAGTTGAGATCTGCAGCAAACTGTGATTGAGATACAGGGCTGGATCCAAAGACTACATGAATAAAAAGTCATTACATGCAGTGGATTTTTGTTATTCCTTCCTGTCTCTGGAATGCCATCAAAAGCCTCTCTTGAGCATCAGTCTGTGTTTCATATGATGAAGTTTTTTAGTGAGGCAGAGAAGTTGTCAAAAATGAGACAGCATTGTCGCATAAGAGCCATTTAAGTTCTTCATATTTTATGAATGCATATCCTAATATATGATAGGTAGATTTTTAGCAGTTACAAAATGATAAGAAATACAGATTATAGCAAACAAGAATGAGGTTTTTTTTTTAATCTGAAAGCATTTTAACAGTTCCCCTGCTCTGGAAAAAAAAACTTACTTTGTTAGCTGCACTTGAGAAGGTACTAAGTCGGGGCTGTAATTTATCTGGAACCATTTGTCATTGGTTCTGGCTCCTTCAGCCACTAACTATCTAATACAAAGCATTCTATTTGGCCACACAATAAAGCTGTTTGCTAGTGCAAAGAAAATATCCAAGATCTTACTGCAGTTGGTTGACTCCCCTTTTGAAAGTAAAACCCTTGTGACTGTTAGAAGCATTTCTCCCATTGCTAGCTGCTTTTGAAGCTTCCCAGTATTAAGCAAGGAACTTGTCAAAGCTCTTGCTGGGCGGCCAAAATGAATGCAGTCTTTATTATAGCTGTTCAGTTAGCTTACACTGAATGATTTTCTTTGTGTATACTTGAAATGTGCATATATCATGACTGAAATATTCAAAATAATACAGATTTTCTTTGTATATAATATTTTTCTTTGTTTACATTTTATCTCTTCCCCTCTCCCCCCTTAGAGGAATGCAGTAGCATGGATAGTTGATGGTGAATTTGGAGCAGACGACTTCTGTTTAACTTAAATTTAGTCGTATTTTAAATGGCTTGGGATTTGGTGCAAACAAACATGATTGATAGCTGGACAGACATGCTCATCATGAAAAAGAACCATTTTTTAAGCCCGACTGGGGCCAAACATTTTACCACCTTGCTTCATAGTAAACAGTTGAGATGAAGCACGTCGTTAGAACGTTGTTGGACACCATGTTGAAGTAACCCCCATCGGTTGTGAAGAACTGTGCTACATTCAGGCTAACCATTGAACTCCGTATATACATTTTCCCCTTCTGCCATTTTGTCAGGCAGACTACTGTTCTTGTTGCTCTTCTGTGTAATGAAGTTTAAATGCTTGTTTGGAAAACCTTTTATTTAACAGTTTAGAAAGCTTGATAGAAAGAGTGCTTTAGTCTGAAGAGTACATGTTGGATAGGAAAGTATTTCCTTCTCTTGTTTCTCTGAGTCTATCTGCCTTATTTAGCTTGAGATCTTTGCAGCTTGGTTCATGGATTCTAGCCTTGCCCGTTGCGCAGTATATCTAAATCCAGATGTTAAACCAGTGAATGACATGAAAAGCACTCTCAGTATCACACTTGACAAAAGGTTTTGTACTTTTCACGTAGCTTGTAACCCTGTAAATGGGTGAACAGCACAAATTTTTTTAAGAATAAATTATTTATAGCATTAAAATGACTTTGATTTGTATACGTTTGGAAAATAAACCAGCTTAAAAAGTGTCATCTACAAGTTAATGCAGTATAATTGGTGCTCCTCTGAGTGTTGTGTAAGACCATTTGGCTGGCAGGAGTTTTACACAGATTATATAAAGTATTATTTAAAAAAAAACCTTTGTTTACCAACAAAACAATTTGAAAGCTTTCAGAATCACCAATAAAACTATTACAATGTAATTTCCAAAGTTAATAAAATGAAAATTCCGGATTGGCTAAAACTTGTGCAATGATTCTTATTTGAAACATAAAATCTGAAATGGGAGTGGGATAATATTTTAGCATCATCTTCCAAAATTAGTGGATTGACTCTGAATTTAAATATGTACATTATACAAGTGTTCCATATTATGTTCACCCCATAATTGTTTTCTCAGGGGATGCTTGTCAGTTGCTTGATGTTAGGAATGGGTTGTTTTTAGTTTCTGCAAAAAAAAAAATAAAAATAAAACTAGCCTGGTGTTTGCCCTGTTTAACTGTTCTAAATTAAAAGATGAAAGGACCATCCTTATGTCTAACAGTGAAATGACAGCAATTCATATGGAAAAAAAAATCAAGTCCATTTAGTACTAGCTAAAATAGATGGAAAGAGGTCTTTGAGAGGAAAGTCCCATTTTAGGAAGATAATGTGCACTGCTTGTGCTTTTGTGTGGTTTTTAATGCTCAGATTGTGATAAGGAATCACAGCCAATGCACTTAAGTGTATTTCTTAACTCAGATTTAGCACGTGCATATCTTCATAGCATTTGATTTAATCAGTTATGTCTGATAAAATTTCTTTAAATACTGTCAAATTAGGAAAAAGTACTCCAAATACTTAATGTAATAATTTATTTTTTATAACTCCAATGGCAAAAAATGTCTTAGAAAACCAGGCTTACAAAAGTTCTGTAACAGAATGCTTTCCTCTTACGTTATCTAATAGATTGAACATCTGTATGTGGCTCATTTTACTTCTGTTCATTTTATGGAGTAGTTTTGTTTGCTATAGTCAATTCATATATATTCTGTTCATTTGACATTATGTTCTTTATTTGAAATTGTTTAGTTATTTTTGAGCCTCTGTAATCCTTGGCTATTACAGATACTTGCAGATACTCCCATTCAGCATCTTGAAATACTTTACATCTCTATAACCAACATGATACTGGCAGTAAAATTGCTTATTAACTCAAAACTACTTTAGGAGATTAGAGCAAAAATCAGGAGTGACTGAACTTGAAACAGTTTATATAATTTAATTTCTTTAGGTTATTCAGAGCAGTCTGGTGCTTTCAAGTAAAATTCCATGCACGGACTCTAATGAACATCTTCTGAACTTATACTTTTCCCTTCTTTGAAATGTAACACTAAAGTGAAACTAAATTAAGAGCACCGAAGTGGGTATTACTTCCTATGATTTTTCTTCTAAGGAATTCCAAAAATACATATAAAAAGCATTTCAAGAATTGAGCTGAATAAGAGGCATGTTTTTAAAGTGCCATTTCTAAATTTCATTGCATAATGTAAGCTATGCAGTTTTTAAGTAGCTCCAGATGTAGAATTGACATGTGTTACCAGGCGCAACCTCCTGTTTCTATGACTACATTTTGAGACAAATCAGAAAATTTGTCCAACTGTCAAATTGTCTCAGTGTTAACACTGCTAGGACTTTTTGTGGGTGGACGAAACACACCAGTATTTTCTGGAGTGTGTATTGGAAAGCACCTCTGTCAGGTTTTATATAAACTAAAAACAAAACCATTGTTAGAAGACATGGAAGAGGCGTATCTGCAATATTCTCATTTTCATACAGTAGATACTTTCTAATCTCAGCTATAAATTTTAGAGCAATCACTAATTGTCCATATAACAGAGAAGATGATCTATGGAAACATTAGCATTTTGCCTTAGGATTTTGACCATCAGTTCCAAACTAGGCACGCCAGCTATAAATTATCTTGCCACAATGCTTCTCATCTTTATCAGGTAAGTTACTTTAAAAATAGGAGCACAAAAGAGGAAAAGGAATTTAATTTTTATGTAACCCATAAATAGCCTTGTACAAGTGTAGCTAGCTTCTCTGTTTTGAAATGAGGGGCACATAAGAAAAAATTAATACGAAGTCACAGGTGGAAAACTACCCCAATTTTTTCCAATAATTTCATTCTGACTTCCAAACAGGTATTGTTGAATGACGTTTAATGCTATTGTTTAGTGCCATGTTAACTACTAAAATCTCCCACCCCCTTAAAATGGCTTTAAATTATTTCTCATACCAATTCTATGCTGGCAATAGATATATTAGGGGAAGGAGAGTTAGTAACTTTTTTTTTAACAGCAGAAGAATGTCTGATTTGTAATTTGGAGTAGGAAGGGAAAATGAACCAATTTTCAGTAAGATTTGGTGCCCTTTATCTGTACCCCAAAGCACACAAGTTGCCTTGGATTGATGCACTTCAGATAAATTATTAATCATATATCATTAATACTATACATACATATACATATGTGTGTGTGTGTGTATGTATATATACATATATATATATATTGCATTGGCTTATGTCCATTTTCAGCTGCCATAGAACAAACCACTAATTTGACAGATAATTAGAATTTTTGGAAACGTTTTTTGAACAGGGAGGACTTAACTGATGTGTGCAGTGTTGTCTGCAATAGCTGCTGCTCTTGCTGGAACACAAACTAGAAACCTGTTTCCTGCTTGCTGACTTCATATGGTTTGGATTCAGCAAAGTGTGTGTGGTATGAGTGTGTGTGTGTGTGTGTGTGTGTGTGAGAAACAGAATCAGTCATGGAACCAACTAGGTACATGTCATGTTTTACTAAATAATTTTAAGTCATGTTGTATGTGTCTTGTCCTCTAACGTTAAGATTTGGTTAATACAAATATATTTTTATAAATTTGAAGTACAGTGTGCCCCATCTTTTAAGTGTTTCATTGTTAAAATAAGTGTACTAGATTTGATTCTTAACACTTATTGGCACAGATGGAAAAAGCTATTGGCTCTGAAAATGTATGAGGAAGAAACATTCTCAAAGTGTGTGTGTACTTACAAACCAAGCTGTAGAGATCAAGAAAAGAACTTTTACTGTTCTCAAATTTCTAAATTGTCAAGATTTATATGGAGTTGTGGTGGAACTAGTTAACACTTAGAGCTTTTGGTATGTAATGACTATTTGCTATGGACTGATATTAAATGTTTCAAAGGATTGCGTTATTAAACTTTATGGATTTTGTTATTCCTCTTGAATTATATTTAGTTTAAATTTCTTCTCTCTCTGACAGTAAAACATGAATTTTGGGGCTCAATATTTATTTTCACTTGTTCTACTAATTATTTATGGGACACATTAACTTTTTATTTTATAAATATGTAGTATATTAAACATACCTTAAAACGTTCAATTCAAACTACATTAATTCCTGATTTGTCTGTTGGTGTTTTTTTTTAATTACACTTTACCATGTTGGTGCACAGCACTTAACAAACATTTGTATTCCCTCTTTCCAGTTCAATAAACAAAATAAATAACTGGATTTTGTTAGTCTTTAGCTTTATAAGCTCTGACTTCTACTTCACACCACTAGATGTTCCTTTCTAAGACTTGTTCACATATGATGCAGGTGCTCAACCCATGTATATCCAGCAGGTATTCTTGTGGGAATGAACCTGTGGTCCATGCTCTAGCCCATACTGCTCAGGCTTAAGCAGAGTTACTCACGTGGAGCACAAAGCTATCCTCATATTCTGAGCTACCAAATCTTAGACAGCCGCTCTAGTTTTTGTAGCCTAACAGGCAAGCAAGATCAGTCTGTTTGCTGAACTAGTGGCTGTGGGTGCTGTCTTCAGCCTGGAAGGTTGCACGCTGTAATGAACTGATTAGGACTAAGTGTCCAACAGCAAATGGAATTGCAGATACAATGCACAGCCTCAATTTGGATGTGGCTTACTTACACTGGCTGTCCATAAATACTGCAGTACATGCAAACTTTTATGAATATATGACGATACATACAGGGGCTGTGAAAAGTATTGAAAAGAGGTGCTTGAAAAAGCACTTTAAAATGTCATAGCTGTGTGTGACTTGAATATTAAGTGAGCTGCAACAGTGTAAATGGAAGGAAATGGAACTGGTGCACATGGAAGGTGACACCAAACTGTCAAATATTTGGCCACTGAACGTATTAGGGGCCTTCAGTTTAAATTACATGAATGGATTGTATTTAAAAAGTTGCCTATAAGAAAGAAAACATTGGTCATTCATCTCTGGTAAGCTTCCCTTTATATGATAAAGCCTTATTCAATGAAATTGTTATACCTGACTTATTAAAGTGAATTGGCTCCATTGGGTGACTGGCATTCTTGCAGAATCTTTACATTACATCAGAATTAAATACAGTAAGAAAATGGATTTGAATAAGAACAAAACAATAGTTGCAGAAACATAATATTGTAGTTTCTAAAATATTTTATGTTAAAAATACAGCAAAAATATGTTTTGTTCAAGGAGGAAAAAATATACTGCATGACACTGGTCTAGATTTTCTTGAAAGTTGTTCATGGCTTCATAATATTTCGATGGAGTAACATCAGAATTTGGCAATCATAATACTGCCAGTTCAATTTCAGTCATTTATTAAAGCCAGGATCATACTGCAAAAAGAGTGAAAAGAAAGATCATGTCAAAAAAAAGTACAGCTTGAAATAAATTGATTACTCTCTCCTGCAATTAATTTATGTCAGCAAAAAACTCAATTCTTCTGAAGGGACAGAAAAGAGTATTTCTAACAAATCTAGGATCCATGAAACTACATTTCATGGATAAAGTGGCATATAATCAATTATATTTTGTAGTTTTAAAAAAAAATTACGGATTACCAGAGTACTCCCATCAGATGCCAAAAATGTGGCATAAACAGAGGTTAAGAGTAGAATGGGTTTGGGTACTTTATACTACACTGCATGATAAGTAATAAACTGCTTCCACTAAAGCTCTTCCAAAGAAAGAAACCATGTTAAAATTATAACAAGGAAGTATTCTAACAAGACTCTTAAGAATAACTTTTCTAGCCTTCTCAAGATGCAAGCCTTAAGACTTACCTGTAAAGGTACATGAAGAAACACAGGAGATGAAAACCAAGCTTAATCATGGCCTCCTTCATGTGCGATTTTAGCTGCCCTCTATTGTGGATCTCTGTAGGGTCAAATACTCCCATATTTCCACTGGGAACCATGACATACCTGAAATGGTTTCAGGAAAATTGTTTCAGTACCAATTGTGCTCCAGCCCAATGGATGAATGATCTCCATACCAAAAAAGACAAAACATACAAAACAGGACAGAGAAAACAGAATAGAGAAAAGAATAAAGGTAAGTGAACTGAATTGGTGGCTGAGTTCTTTCCAAAGAACACAGCATTATGGAACAGTGCAGCATGATGGAAGACAGGTTTCAGAAGAATGAACCGATAGAGCAGAAGGAATTGATGAGCTTCATTTGAAAAAAAATGCTTCAAATTCCAGTAGCAGCAATGCTGGGATAGAAATCATTTCTGTATTTTGAGCAATTTCTGCAGGGCTCTATCTAGCATTACTCAAATACACCCTTGTTTTTGTAATAGGACTTCCTTCTCTTCCTTTGCACCCATATGTATCCCCAAAACTGTTCAATACATGTCTCCCAAGCCTCTGAAGCAGTAAATAGTAGAATAGATGTGGGCCCTTGGGCTACGGAGGTACATTCAGCTTACTGACATTAAGCTGAAGATCTATTCAAATCTGATGCCAGCCTGTGTTCTCTTCAATAAATATGAATTTCTGGATTCTGCCATGTTAAAATTAACATATTAGTTTTTACTCAACCCTAAACCTATTTTTAAAGCTTGACCATGAACTATATGCTAATGAGTTCTCCATTTCTAAAAAAGTTTATGTCACTAATCTTCAAGGTTCTACATTTAAATATCTTTACTGATTCTTTTCTGTTCAATGTATTGCACTTGAAAGAAACACATGCATAAAAAGTTCTTGAGATATTTATAAAGCATTAATATCTTTAACTTTTTCATTTGTTTTACTAAACATAAAACTAAAATAAGTCAACCCATAGTCAATTCACAGCGGAAACGTTACATTTGTTCTTCTTCCAGGAAACACACATCTAAAGAAATTATCAACACCTTGCTTTGCTTCAACAGTGCTATAGTCTCAAGCATTATTATGTAGGTAGATAAGATCTTAAAGCATCTTATATGCAACCCAAAATTAGCAGTATTGCCAAAGTTTAAAAATAAAAATAAGTTTATAAGGGGCAAAATTTAGGCCTGGGCTATAATTTGGAAACAGAAATTCTTAAAAGGGAGTTCAAGTTTCTTCTTTTTCTCTCAAGTGCAAGCAAAGGTGATAAAATTCCAAAAGTAGCGGTTCACACCATCTGAACATTCAAGATGTATACTTTACTTGTTAGATTTATAGCCTGCCTTTCCTCCAGAAGCCCTGATGTTTTTACCATCAATAAGAACCCTTGTTGATGGTAGGTTGAGCTAAGAGAGACTGGCCCGAAGTCATCCAGTGACTTTCCAAGCTGAGGGTAGAGCTGAATCTAAGTATCCCCAGTCCTGGCTCAATGTGTAACTACTAAATACTATATTACTAAATGTTTTCTAAATATTTTTTGCACCAACAAACAAATATGACACTTTTGCTCCTAGCAAAGTATAAAGGTGACTTTGTACTGTTTTCTCAGGATATGGTGAAAAGTGGGTTTTGAGTAAGACCCATAATGCACTAGATTTTCAAGTTATCATGCTCAAAGTCATAATAATTTTTAAACTTCCTAAGAACAATGGTGTACTAAGAATATACAGAATAGAAGTTATATATGCACATGTTCTGCTTGAGAAAAGGCCTCGTAAATCCACTGTTGGTGTTATCCAAAATACACACTGAAATCCAGTAAGAGGGAAAGTAACATTTAAGTTTGTATCACTTTCTGCTGACATAGCTGGATTAATAAATTATAGAACAAGGCAGACTTTATAAAAAAAGCCTGTTCATTAAAAGAGGAAAACAGTATGAGCAGCATCACGCAATTCTTTAAAAAGTCACCAAAGCAATGGTCTTACCTATATATATTCCAAGTTGCTACAGGTAAATTGAGGAGGAAGATGAACCAGTGCAGTGAAATAAGCATTAATACAGTGACAATGGTATGGCCAATCAGTTCAGGGATCACCCACTAGAAAAAGAGATTTTAAAAAAAATTTAGAAGTAAAAACAGTTACACAAGATTCTGCAGGAGTCTTCTACCTGCAAGCTGACAAGAAAAGGTCTACAAAACTGTCATTCCATTATAAAGCCTCAACAATTTGCAGTCTGTGTTGACCTCTATCAAATGGTCCAAACGTAAATGAATATTATAAATGAATATTTTTCAAAGCAGTTTTTTTCAAACTATGAATTACCCTTCTAGGATACCATCAGAATATTTGAACTACTTTACAAGAATCTGATCTGCATTTCTGATGTAATATATAAGGAATACCAGCAACAAAAGCAGCAGCCATCTCGATTTACATCATATATATTCAGTGGTTCTAGGTAAACTGAAACACTAGTAACAGGTTTATAAATTTCAACCTAGTTTTTAAATAGGCTTTATTTTTCATGACTGAGAATTTGCTGCATATGAATCTGAATTCTTGCATCGAGACAGTACTACAAAAAGGGTAAGTATATACCTTTGACATATGGTAGCAACGGATTCTAGTCCAGGACAGGTTGCTAAATAAAATGATAATTTTAAAAGACTTCTATGATTACCTTATTCTAGACAACTCTACTGTAACTGACAATGAACTAGTAAAGAAGGATTGGGGAAGGCAAGCACAGAAGAACAATGTCTTCTGAGAGCAGCGGTTTCACATAAAACAGACTGTGGGATGCTTCAAGGGGACACACTGGGTATGGTCAGCATTCAGCCAAGAAAGGAAAATATATGACACACTGAAGGGAAAAAATGAGACATATGCCCAAAGTACACATTAGTATGTTTATGAATTACATATAATCACAACATCCCTTTCAACTACCACCAGCGTAGTCCTATGTCTGCTAATCCTACTGAACACAACAGTAGTTACTCGGTTAGCTATAGAACTGCAGCCTACATACATTCTCATTTGCCTAGAAACAGGGATTGCCAATGCCCACAAAGAATCTATGTTTGGGCTATGTTGGTTTGCACAGTCTATTTACTAAACAAAAAGGAGCCCTCTGGAGAAAATTAAAATAACCCTCAAACGGATAACCAACACAGAAGCCATTCTCTGGCAACATGCATTTTACTGTTGGGGACAATAATACAACATCTGCAAAAATGTACATTTACTACATTATTGTATTAACAATAATACAATGTTTTAAAAAAATTAAAATAGAGAAAAGGAAAAACAACTTACTTTGTTTAGTTTTGAGCAGCAAGATCTGGCATTAATGTAGTCACATTCCAAATCTGATAGTGTAATTATCTGGTGATCAAGATAAGAACTATTAGGGCAGCTACGCCCCTGACTCTTCCAGGCAAGAATTAAACAATTCATGCAAACTGTAAATAGCACCATGAGGAGATTTTATATAAAAATCAGCAAGCAGGTCTGCAGCTTAGGGCTTCCATGCAAAAGTCATAGACAACAGCAGAATCCACACTCCTGCTCCCTCTGTTAGTGACTTCACCTAATGCCACCCAAATCCTAAACTATTACATGCACAACATAGATGTAGCTGGGGCATACTGATCACTCATTATTTCACAAAGCAGCTTACTCTGTGAGTTTGTCCTTGTATAACCACTTTAAAGTTTGAGGATGTACACAAGCACAGTCACTTACTGGTCTGATTCAGATGTTGAAAAAAAAAATCAGTTTCCCATTACCTGAATATTTGAGTTGAAATCCTCCTCCCTTCTTTTCCACCCTGTGTATTTAGATTTATTATAGCCACCCAACTCCAATGGACTCTGGGCAGGGTACAAAACAAACAAAAAAAATCCATAAAAACAGAAAAAAACTAAAGCAACATAGATAGCCTGGACTAAAACAATCTAAAAATGACAAATCGAACAAACCAACAAAAACTCCCCTCCCCCCCAAAGTACAACAATACATTAATCCCAGGCCTTGGACCAAAGATAGGTTTTAAGAGCTTTCCAGAACCTTAGGAGAGAGGCTACTGTTCCAGAGGGCAGGGGCTGCAACTGAGAAGGCAGGCTTCCTCGGTCCCGCAAAATGACAACATTTAATAGAGGGGACCTGGGGTGCACTCACTCTGCTGGAACATACTGAACGGGCAGAAACAACTGGAGATGCGGCCCTATGCCATACAGGGCTTTACAGCTAATAACCAGCACCTTGAATTGCACTCGGAAGCCAATTGCCAATTGGCTGTGCAGCAAAACGTTAAAACCATTTGCTTCAAGATTTAAACTAACCAAAGTTTGCCAATGTCTGAATTTGGAGAACATGAGTTATTTAAATTGTAATGAACATGATCTGAATCTACCACTCGATACTCACTGTTCAAAATAACATCTGTTGAAAGCAATTAAAATTCCTAAGGTTTAAACTTCAGGGCAAAATGTGGAATGGGTAGTCTTAAAAAAGATGGCTTAATATGCAGGAAGAAGGCTTATCAGTACCTATTTGCATAAGAAACCATGGTTTTCTGATACATATGTATCAGGCTACTAGGATTTTAGGTTGAGCAACAGCAGATATATCCTTTTAAAATTTTAGAACAGGACCCTAATACAGGCCACCATCAGCAAATATGCTGCCTAAGATCCAAGTCAACTTATAGTAACATATCAGGCATTTCATTGTGCCTTATATATGAAAGGATGCATACCATATTTTGCTATATCAGTTACATATTACTGATACAGAATAATAACATACTCAGAAAAGCAGCCAATACCTTTTGTTGCTTTTTAAACTAATGTTTTACAAAGCCCCCTAATTCCGAAATAGGCTGTAGCAAAACAGAAGTTTTGCTCCTGAAATTAAAAAATGAGATGAAAAAATCCTTTAGTTTAGTCCTCTAATGACAAAATAAAAATTATATATTTTCATGAAAGACATTTGTCTAAAGAATACCTTTCAGGACAACATAACTTTAAGTAGTTGAAAAGGTATCTGAACTGAGGTGTCAATTTTTACAAATGTGTTATTTCAACTGGAAAACCAGAAGTATCATCACTGCATAGAATAGGCAACAAGCAGTAAGCTTTATACTCCAATGAATGCATCACACAATATCACAATCACAGGGGTTTTATCCAAACTTGAAGATGGGGGCATATTACACATGCTGGAAATATTATGCCCATCCTTTCTGGGCATCATTATGGCTGGCATTAAGAATCCATAGGTCCACCAACTGAGATCCATAGCATATCTGGACAAGTCTTACATTTAAGCAAGAGCCTGGCTGTTTGCTATAGCCAAAAAGAATGCTCCCAGAAAGTTGAATGATAAATCAAGCAATTTAGTGAACAAATTATCAAATGCGGTGAAGCACTGCATCTTTCTTCTGCAGCCAATCTAAAACCTGTGGCCTTCTAGAGGAAGGAAGCCTCCTTGTTCTCCTTCTCCTCTGCAACCAATAGGATATAAGGGTCCCCGGCCTGCTTCTACCAGACCTCAACAGAAAACATGCAGTCAACCCCCTGCAAAAATATACCGGGGTGGGGGAGATTCGTGAAAGACTAGCGCAGATGTATTTTTGACAATACTTCTAGCCAAGTCAGAAGCAGGACACGCTATGTCCAACCTGTGCAGGTCCTGGACAAAGCGAAAACATGCTTCAGAGAGTCCGTATGGCTCTGAGATGGATCCTGCCTTCCCCTCACTTGGCTATGCCTTCAGTTCCTCTCACTCCCCCAGAGACGCCCCACCTTTCTTTCAATCGCGCCTCCTACGGCTGAGTCTCTCACCCATGTTACTCGAAAAGCAGCTTCTCCTTCGCTTTCCCCAACCAGCTCTTGCCACCGCTGGGCCCCGCGCTCTCACCCCGCCGCCGCCGCCCCTGCCAGACAGTCATTAGCGCCCCCGCCTCGGCCAGATCCTTTCCCAGCCCTCCCAACCGCAGACCAGAGGAAAGAGAGCAAGGGTGGAAACGCCGGTCGCCACGGCCCTACAACTCCGAGATCCCTCGCCGAAACAAATGAAAAGGATACAAAGTAAACAGAGAGGAAAATCAGGGCGCAGCAATCAATGAGCGAAAAAATGAACACCATCGACTCCATCCTGCTACGGATTCAGCTGCCTCTATCGTCCCCTCGGCCACCGTACGCCGCCCCGCCTCTTTAGTCTCTTCGCGGCTGCCGTAGCAGAGGTTCCGCCTCTTTCTTTCAGTTCCTATGATTCGCCCATTATCCATTTATTTGGAAACGACTTCTTCGCACTGCACTCTGGGAATTGAAGTCCCTCCTTAGGCAGCTAAAGGAAGCGCCCGTTCTCTCGAGAACCGAAGAAATTATTGGTAAAATCAACAAGGACACATGAGTAGAACGACAAAACATGGACTTCCGTGACTTAGACTCTATACAGTTGTCTAAGAAAGTGCCTGTATAGAAATCTGAATGAACTGCTTTCTGCCCATTTCTTTCCCGCTACACTGAAATTTAACAGTTTCTCTCAGAGGTTATCATAGTCCGCCGTTTAGTGGGACGGCCTGGAGAGCCTCGTTGTTGCCAGTACATTTAGGCTGTTCAAAGGCAGCCTTAGCTGGGGCCCTAACCTCGACCAGAAAAGCTTTGCCAGAAAGAAGGACGAATTTGGCACGTGGGAAGCTGCGATGCGAAATCGCGGAGGAAGTCACCGTTTTGGAGGGGATCCTAGGCTGAAGCAACGAGTTAAACAGGTGATTTCGCCGTTTTTCTTTCCGCTCCTATTTGGCTAGCTCGTGATGAGCAGCCGGCCCTATATAAGAGGCAGGCTGTGGTCGAACCCCGACCTTCTTTTTCATAAAGGGCTTAGGACTCGAAGTCGAGAAAAGTTTCCTCATGAGTGTAACAGTTAGTTAGTTAGTTAGTTAGTTAGTTAGTTAAACTTGTACACCGCCCGACTCCCAAGGACTATGGGCGGTTCACAAAAAAACCATGAAAAACTACAAAACAATACAGAAGCTGAGATGACAAAACCGGGCAGCAGCCAACACACACTCACTCACTCACACTCTCCTCGAAGGGGACTACGCCCATCCTAACCAAAGGCCTGGGCGAAGAACCAGGTCTTCAAAGCCCTCCGAAACGCCGGTAGGGTGGGAGCCACCCGAATGCCCTTCCAGAGGGCCGGCACTGCGACAAGTAAGGTGTGCATCTGGGTTCCCAATAGATGGTATTGTATAATCGAAGGAACCAGTAGTGCACCAGCCCTACTGGATGGAAACAGCTAGGGGAGTAAGGCAGTCCCTCAAGTACCTGGGCCTTACGCTATGTAGGGCTTTATAGGTAATGACCAGCATCTTCAACTGCAGCAAACTGGCAAACAGTGCAGTTTGCAGTGCAGAGGTGTTACATGGGCATACCGTGGCATGCCCATCATTGCTCACACTGCCATATTCTGGACTAGTCAAAGCTTTTGTGTGGTCTTCAGGGGCACCCCATGTAGAGCGCATTGTAGAAGTCAAGCTGCAAGGTGACCAGAGTGTGAGGGATTGTCTGAAGGGTCTCCCAATCCAGGATGGCTTCAGATTAGGGTTAACATGCTTCTGAATTCCAATTATAGAGGAACTACCGCAAGACAGGTGTACATCTCCTGCTTGTGAGCACCCCATAAGCATTATGCTGGCAACTGTGAGAAATGAAACACTAGACTAAGATAGGCCTTGGGTTGATCCAGAAGGACTGTTCTAATTATATTAAGTGAAAGCTTGTTTGCATATATTAAGTTGAAAGGACTGGCTAATGAGGTGTGTGTGCTGCTGCCCTACCCTCTATCAGTCAAGACTCTTTAACCAAACTCTTAGACTTATCGCATGGTCCAAATTTGGAGTGTATGCTCATTATAAATTCTGCTTTATGTAATGCAGAACATAATAATGTCAACATGGCATCAGCTCCAGGTTTGAGTGATACGATACTGTGATAAAGAGCATTTAAGGGTTCGGACTTTATCTTTTTGAGGAGAGAGGACAAAGTGCGTCATTTAAATATAGCCATAATACAGTTAGTCCTTGCTTAACTACTACAATTGGGACTATCAACTCCATCACTAACTGATGTGGTCGTTAAGCAAGACATCACATGACTGTGATGGACTTAAACCTCACTTCCGCCACAGTTGTGGAGAGAGACATCACATGACTGTGACTTGCAATTTGACTGCTGGCTTCTCCATTGACTCTGCTTGTCTAAAGCCAGCCGCAAAGTGTGCAAATGGCGATCACATGACTGTAGGATGCTGCAACTTTCATAAACGCCTGCTGGTTACGAAGCAACTGAATCTAGATCATGTGACCATGGGGATGCTGAGATGATAGTCAGTGCAAGGACTGGTTGTAAAGCTACTTTTTCAGTGCCATTGTAACTTTGAATGGTCACTAAACAGGGATTTGTTAAGTGAGGACCACCTGTATGCACAGTTAAGTTTTAATCTTGTGGAAACCTAGTCAGTTGTCATTTATTTGATAAATTGTGGTTTAGCACAATGTATGAATGATGGATAGTGTCACCTTAGCCACTGACAATATTATTAGAGTTGAGGGTGTTACACTGTGACACATCTGGAGGTAACCAGATTTCAGAAGGTTACTTCAGCAAATTGGTTTTTGAAACACTGAACCGTAGAAGGTTGACTACATATTCCATAGTACTGGATCTGTTTTTTTGCTTCACAAGTGAATTAAGATACTGTGGTTGCAAATGTATTAATTGTTTCCACTTATATTCCTACCCAAAGCTTGTGACTGGACTCTCATTGCTGGATCTCAATACATGTGTCCACTTATTTCATGTATAATGCCATTCCTCCCATTTTATTTATTCCTTCTGATAAATTTTGTTCATTCTTTGATTCCGCTCCTGAATTTCATCTTGCCAAATTTCAGTAATGCCTACTAAATCACATTCACCTGCCTGCATTAAGTCTTCAAATTCTTCCTGTTTTTTTTCCCCTATACTCCATTTATTATATTTACTCATTTGTACACATTGTGCTCCCTATATCCAATTTAAGAATTCCCCATCTTCTCTAATAAGCTGGTGGATGGACCATTTTGCCTCTAGTCCTTTCACCTTGTCTTATATGTCTTCTGATGCTATCCCAACTAGGTCAACAGGAAGAAATGCTCCAGTCACACAATGAGCAATCAGCAGCACAATGTGCATGCAGCAGCTGTTAGGAAATAGTCAGCAACACCAATCAGTCAGTAGTGTGTCCACCTCCTTGATTCTTCTACTCTGTTCTTCCTGCTCTCCCTTCTGCTTCTTTCCTTTCTTCACTTGCCTGTCCTGCCAAACTCCACTAGTTTGCTCACTCAGTGAGCCCCAGTGACTTGAAAGGTAAGACTCCGCATGGCCATCCTTCACCAGGAGATTTATTTACAATTAAGTACTGCACTTTGCCCTTTGAAAACTCTTAACCATCAGCCTCTCCTTCAAATGGTTCTTTATTCTTGAATGTCCATTTCATGTAAAAGTATGTCACTGTGACAATTTGATGTCATTTGCATAACTTAAACTTCATGATGTTGTAAAATTAATGTACCTTTAATTGTCCATTATTGTGGAATGATATCTAGACAAAATTTGATCTGTTGTAATCAAAGTCTGCTAAATGAGGGTCTGGTAAATTAAGATTCCACTGTAATCTATTTGCTTTTAAAAAGCGATGTAGACAATTTCAGTGATAAGGAAATAGTTCCCTCTTTTTTAAATTCTTCACATATGATTCTACACTAATATAATTTTTACAGATTGTAATGGAATTGTGTATATCTTTAAATATACTAATTCAACTATATTTATTACAGTATCTCAGCAGTAATAAATGTGGCCAGTATGTTGACACTGAAATTCTAGCAGCGGAACTACAGAAAATATATAGGTGAGTAATAAGAGATTTAATACATTACATTTTTTGTGAAAGTGGCAGTTCACACATAATAATAAGTGACATAATAATGAATTATGGGATAGTATGTGTTTGAGCCTTAGGGCTTAACATGGTCTTCTCTATTTCTTACCCAGTGTGGCTGCAAGAATGAAATCAACACACAGAGATATAAGCATAGAGATAAGCACCATTATACAAAGCACATAAAAGGAATAAGAAATAGTAAGCAAAAGCATTAGAGGCATGAAAAAAAAAAGGAAATACAACAAAATCTGGTTAATGCCAACACCATTCACTATATCTCTCTCTACCTTGTCTTTTAAAACCATCCTTTCCACGCTATGTTCATTTACTGATTCATGCATTGTCTTTTGTTCTTTAAAGCCTTCTTTCAATTTAGGTTGCTTTCTTTTGTTTACAGTTAGTTTGTTATTCTGCCATCTCTACCCTTTTTTGTTTCTTGTTATTTGTATTGCTGTTTTCATGTTTTAAATAATTTGTAAACTGCCCAGAGTCACTGGGAGTCGGGTGGTGTATAAATTTAATAAATTATTGTTATTTTTATTAAATGTATATGCCACCCAACTCCCAGTGACTCTGGGTGGTTTAAAAATGATTTAAAAGATGACAGTTTGGTTAGCCAGTTTGGTCTAGTGGTTAAGGCATCAGGCTAGAAACTGGGGGATCGTGAGTTCTAGTCCCAACAAACGTCTGGTCTCTCTTTTCTTGATGCTTTCATCAGCTCCATCCAACTACAATTATTTCAGCCGTGCTCTAAGAATCAATTTCAGTTCATTCAATTTTCTTTCCTATATTTGTTCATTTACATGTAAACTTTTGTTTTCTCTTTGACCTAACTACCTATTATGCCTGAAGTAAAACATTTAACAATGGTTTATTATAGAAATAATATTTAGTTTTAATTAAATAACTACTGCAATTTAAACCTAGAAATGAAAATTTTAGGCCGTGAATGTCTGCATTCACTAAATTCATCGAATAAGTAATATACTGCTGCAGATTGCTCTGATTCATCCTCCAACCAGCAGATATTCTTACAAATCTATATGGTTGCTTTCAGAAAAACAAGCTAGTGTGGACAAACAGTCATGGACAAAGCCACTGGTTTATTAGCTGCACCTGCTGGCAGGAAGAACCACCAGTAGCAATCAGAACAATGTACAGGGGCCTATGATCGCATTCTGAAGAATTGTAGCATAACATTGTGTGAATGCAGCCACACTGAGCAATACAAGCACTGTAATTCTGAGGCTGTTAGGTGCAATCCAGACTGTTAGTATTTTCAAAATGGGGGCCTCCAGATATATTACAAAATATTTTCTCTTATACATTCTCCTTGAAGAATAGAAAGCTGAAATCCTAAGCTAACTTACCTAGAAGAAAGCCCTAATTAGGTGCATATGCAGTTGTGTTGTTAACTTTCCGAAGATGATTCAGCAGCTAAAAGATGCCTAATAACCGGAAGTAGTATCTTTTATCTGTAAAGTACATTTTACATAGTTCTTTATTTTTATGCTTGCATGAGTTATACATGATTTTTATAGAAGCATTCCAGCGCTTTACTGCAGACTAGATTTATTCCATCATGGGCATAATTTCTTAAATGCAGAAGATCCCTTCAGGACTTAATGGGTCCTGGTTTTCCTTTTTTCCACTTCTTCTATGTTCATATGAAATAAGAGTGAATTGGTGATCCATTTGCTCATCCTGTCTTTTTCTCCTTTTGTCCTTCATGCCAGTCTTGTTGCAAGGAATGAGTAACTCATATTAGACAGGGAAGGAAGGCAGAGTTGAAATCTGATAAACACGAGCAGTCTAACGTGAGGATTGCAGGAGTTGAACCTTAAAGTACCTGTTCATGTGGAAGCTGCAGATTACCAAATAATCTGGATAATTTACACACTATGGTATTTATTTATTTGTTTGTTTATCACATTTCTGCACTGCCCATCTCACAAGTGACTCTGGGCAGTTTACAATTCAGTTAAAATAACAGATTAAAATCATAGAAACAAGTACATCATAAAGATATAAATATAAAGGCAGGATAAAAATTAAATAAATAAAATATTGAAAAATATTGAAAATGTATATAAAATATAAATTCCTCAGGGCCACAGCACAGTGCCAACCACCACCATGACTGACTATCCCCCCTCCCACCCCAAGCAAGGTGACAAAGCCAGGTTTTTACTACCTTTCAGAAGGCTGGGAGAGTGGCGGCCTGCCTCACCTTTGGGGGAAGAGTGTTCCACAGGGCAGGGGCCACGGCAGAGAAAGCTTTCTTCCTGGACCCTGCCAATCAGCAATCTAGCTGTTTTCAAATTGTATGTTTTATAACATAAATATATATACTTATTATAGGATATACAGTATGTATTTGAATGTTTTGTTGGTCTTTTTTTTTTTTTACTTTGAGATTGGTAATTATGCATTAGGCTATTATTTTTCCTTATGTTGTTTGCACTAGGTTTCTATATTGAAAATGAGGTATACCCAAGAAGCATTCACTAAGGCTTTAACTTTTAAAATTGATTTTCAGTGCTGATTATGGACGAAGAAAAAGAAATGCCTTTAGAATACAGGTTGAGAAAGGTAAGTTTGTTAATATTCTATTTGAAGTGAAATTATGCCATCAGAGCTACTCTACATAAGTAATCTAAAGTATCTTGGAGATATTCACTCTTTGAGAGAGAGAGTGGGGAGTGAACGAGCTAGGTTTAATATTTTAGATTGTGGTCTTAATTTTATTGTAAGCTGCCCAGAGTCCCCCCGTAGGGGAGAGATGGGTGGTGAATAAATTTATAAAATAAATACAATAAGAACAAATATCTTTGAACACACTGAGATTTGCTTCTGCTAATCTGTCTAGCATTTTTGGCTGTTGGTTTCATTCTGTACCAAATGCAGTTTGATTCTTGTTTCACATATGAGCAAGTTATCATTGTAATTTCATCTGTATTTTTCTTCTACAGTTATTGGGATAATCAAAGATGAGCTAAAGTCTACAGATTTAGCCACTCTAGAAGATGAACATTTAGCAAAGAAAGCAAAAAGCGAGGAAAAGTAAGTTGCAATCACAACAGTCAACCCCCACTCCACTTTAAAAGAGCTTTGTAGTACTTTAAAGATTAACAAATTTATTATCATGTACACTTCTTTAGACACAATCCACTTCATCAGATGCATGGTGATCTTCTAAAAAGTTTTTGGTAATTAATCTAGTGCAAATACAGTCTTACACACTTTGCAAGCAAATATTAGGCAGTTAGGAATACTTTCCCTCCCTTCTTTATTCTTACATAAGTATTAATATAATTAATTTTTAATTTTGGAGTGAACTGTAGTAGTATTGTATCTGTACTTGTGTTCTTCCTAACCCAAGTTTCAGATAAAGAAAATCATTGTTTCCTTCTAGCCATGGTAGCAAAGTATACAAATTAGCAAAAATATTAATACAGGTGACTGAAGACTGCTAATGTTTGGAAAAAGGGAGCAGGATGACTCAAGCCTAATCATAGCTAGAAAATTCTATAGCATGACACCTTCCTAAACGTTTTAATTTTCTGCTATGTACTGCTATTATTCCTTAGGCACAAACACTAGGAACTATTGCAGCTCATCCCTGAAATAGAAGGGTTACACGCTAGTATACTGGTCAACAATATGGTGAATTGCTGGGGAAAATAAATTGTAACATTTTGAACAGACCATTTTAAAAAAACTGTGTATTCTTCATTCATAATATGAGAAGATGATTTAAGGGAAATGTCAAACAAATGCTTCTGCTTTTTAGAAACTACTGTATGTCAAAACCTTAAAGCTTTTTTTTAATTCTTATTAATTTTTAATTCTCACTCTCCAAAAGTGATTCAGAGAGCAGCATGGATACTTCCGATACTGATACCGAACACCCTGTAAGTGTACCTGCTTGTGAGATACTAGCAGTAACAGTAACTTACATGTTTAAAATAGGTATTTATAATTCTGAAGTCAAATTTATGCACTGAGAGGTTCTTTGTTTTTTAACATTGGTCAAGCCAATTGTGGGACTTACGTAACTACCTCAAAATGGTGAGAAATTTTTCCACCAATTTTCATCAGTAGAAGTCAGTGTTGGCAGATGCTGGGAAAGCCTTTAGCCCAGGAGAGGTCAAAAAAGTCACACACCAAGCATTTCTATAAAAATAATTTATTTACAGAAAGCAAAAACAAAAGCAAAACATATTTAAAGGACTTAGCTCCCTTTGGAGCAAGCCTTGCTCGCTTACATTGCCGGCAGAGAAAAAAAAAGGAAGTAAGAACAAGTCCGGGCAGGTTTCCTCCCCCAGGTGATTTGCATGAAGCACGTGAGAGGAGACAATCACTTGCAACCTTTTCACCCGGCCAAAATGACTAGGCACAATAGCAGCTATTAGTAGGAAAACCTCAACACTCCCCTTTTTACACTACAGATTAAGATGCAAACCAATCTTCTCTGACAACTCTTTGTGTCTTGGTACAGGAAGAGGTTTGGTTAAAATATCAGCAATCATGTCTTTTGATTCACAATATTTTAACATTATTTCTCCTTTGGTTTAACAGAAAGCTACCATTCTTCCTGTGTTTTTCCAAACCTAGGTTATTATAATTCCAAGGCTTTTTAATGTGAAATGGCTTTTCATGCAGGCTTCAAAATCAAGCCTTTGTTTTTCTGTTGATGTGAACAGCAGCAAATCATCAACATAAATGCACAGATACATACAGCCTTGTTTGTCCTTCTTCATATATACACAGGGATCTGCTTTTCCTTTTTCAAAACCAAAATTCTGCTGTTTTTCATCTACTTTTTGGTTCCAGGATCTAGCAGCTTGTTTTAACCCATAGATTGACTTCTGCAGTTCACAGACTAGATTCTCCCCTTTTTCATAGCCAGGGGGTTGCTGCATGTATAATCTGTGGTTTAAATCACCATAGAGAAATGCAGTTTGAATGTCATAGTGGTTAACTGACATTCCTTTGAGTGCAGCAACTTTTAACAGTAATCTAATTGATTCACCTTTAGTAACTGGTGCAAAAGTCTTGTCAAAGTCTAAATCTTTCCTTTGAGTGAACCCTTTTGCAACTAACCTTGCTTTATATTTTTGGATTTTGCCATCAGCATCCCTTTTCAGTTTGAAAACCCACCTACAACCCAGACAGCGTTCATTGGGAGGTAGATTTACCAGTTTCCATGTTTTATTTTCTTTCAAGGATGCTAATTCCTGTTGCATGGCAGAATGCCAATTTTGTGCAATCTCAGGTGGTAAAGCATTCACTTGTTGTAAGACTCAGGTTCTGTGAATATGTGAAAAGCCTTTACTGTTTCAGCCTGAAAACGTGATGGAGGAACGCCTTTATTACTCTTCTGAGATCTGCAAGGTAATACAGGGCTTAAATTTTGACTCCTATCACTTTCCTGAGAAGCATCTGTCTCATCAGACAGATCTTCAGTTTGCTTTTCTGGTTTAATGTCCTCATCAGGCAAAAGATCACCATCAGCAAGTCCTTGCTGTTCTCTTGTGGTGGTCAGCTCAACTGGTTGTTGTTGTTTATTCGTTTAGTCGCTTCCGACTCTTCGTGACTTCATGGACCAGCCCACGCCAGAGCTTCCTGTCGGTCGTCAACACCCCCAGCTCCCCCAGGGACGAGTCCGTCACCTCTAGAATATCATCCATCCATCTTGCCCTTGGTCGGCCCCTCTTCCTTTTGCCTTCCATCAGCATCTTCTCCAGGGTGTCCTGTCTTCTCATTATGTGGCCAAAGTATTTCAGTTTTGCCTTTAATATCATTCCCTCAAGTGAGCAGTCTGGCTTTATTTCCTGGAGGATGGACTGGTTGGATCTTCTTGCAGTCCAAGGCACTCTCAGAATTTTCCTCCAACACCACAGTTCAAAAGCATCTATCTTCCTTCTCTCAGCCTTCCTTATGGTCCAGCTCTCGCAGCCATATGTTACTACAGGGAACACCATTGCTTTAACTATGCGGGCCTTTGTTGTCAGTGTGATGTCTCTGCTCTTAACTATTTTATCGAGATTTGTCATTGCTCTTCTCCCAAGGATTAAGCGTCTTCTGATTTCCTGACTGCAGTCAGCATCTGCAGTAATCTTTGCACCTAGGAATACAAAGTCTTTCACTGCTTCTACATTTTCTCCCTCTATTTGCCAGTTATCAATCAAGCTGGTTGCCATATTCTTGGTTTTTTTGAGGTTTAGCTGCAAACCAGCTTTTGCACTTTCTTCTTTCACCTTCATCATAAGGCTCCTCAGTTCCTCTTCACTTTCAGCCATCAAAGTGGTATCATCTGCATATCTGAGATTGTTAATGTTTCTTCCAGAGATTTTAACTCCAGCCTTGGATTCCTCAAGCCCAGCTTGTCGCATGATGTGTTCTGCATACAAGTTGAATAGGTAGGGTGAGAGTATACAGCCCTGCCGTACTCCTTTCCCAATCTTAAACCAGTCCGTTGTTCTGTGGTCTGTTCTTACTGTTGCGACTTGGTCGTTATACAGATTCTTCAGGAGGCATACAAGATGACTTGGTATCCCCATACCACTAAGAACTTGCCACAATTTGTTATGGTCCACACAGTCAAAGGCTTTAGAATAGTCAATAAAACAGAAATAGATCTTTTTCTGAAACTCCCTGGCTTTTTCCATTATCCAGCGGATATTGGCAATTTGGTCTCTAGTTCCTCTGCCTTTCCTAAACCCAGCTTGTACGTCTGGCAATTCTCGCTCCATGAACTGCTGAAGTCTACCTTGCAGGATCTTGAGCATTACCTTACTGGCATGTGAAATGAGTGCCACTGTTCGATAGTTTGAACATTCTTTAGTGTTTCCCTTTTTTGGTATGGGGATATAAGTTGATTTTTTCCAATCTGATGGCCATTCTTGTGTTTTCCAAATTTGCTGGCATATAGCATGCATTACCTTGACAGCATCATCTTGCAAGATTTTGAACAGTTCAGCTGGGATGCCGTCATCTCCTGCTGCCTTGTTATTAGCAATGCTTCTTAAGGCCCACTCAACCTCACTCTTCAGGATGTCTGGCTCTAGCTCACTGACCACACCGTCAAAGCTATCCCCGATATTGTTATCCTTCCTATACAGGTCTTCTGTATATTCTTGCCACCTTTTCTTGATCTCTTCTGCTTCTGTTAGGTCCTTGCCATCTTTGTTTTTGATCATACCCATTTTGGCCTGGAATTTACCTCCGATGTTCCTAATTTTCTGGAAGAGGTCTCTTGTCCTTCCTATTCTATTGTCTTCTTCCACTTCCGCGCATTGCTTGTTTAAAAATAATTCCTTATCTCTTCTGGCTAACCTCTGGAATTTTGCATTTAATTGGGCATATCTCCCCTTATCACTGTTGCCTTTTGCTTTCCTTCTTTCTTGGGCTACTTCTAGTGTCTCAGCAGACAGCCATTTTGCCTTCTTGGTTTTCTCTTTCTTTGGGATGTATTTTATTGCCGCCTCCTGAACAATGCTGCCAACTTCTGTCCAGAGTTCTTCCGGGACCCTATCTACTAAGTCCAGTCCCTTAAATCGATTCTTCACCTCCACTGCATATTCCTTAGGAATATTAGTGAGCTCATATCTAGCTGATCTGTGGGTCTTCCCTAATCTCTTGAGTCTGATCCTAAATTGTGCAAGAAGAAGTTCGTGATCGGAACTACAGTCAGCTCCAGGCCTTGTTTTTACCGACTGTACAGATGTCCGCCACCTTTGGCTGCAAAGGATGTAATCAATCTGATTTCGGTGTTGTCCATCTGGTGAAGTCCATCTATAAAGCCGTCTCTTAGGTTGTTGGAAGAGAGTGTTTGTTATGCAGAGTGAATTGTCTTGGCAAAATTCTATCAGCCTATGTCCTGCTTCATTTTGTTCTCCCAGGCCATACTTACCTGTAATTCGAGGTGTCATTTGACTGCCCACCTTAGCATTCCAGTCTCCTGTGATGAAAATAACATCTCTTTTAGGCGTGTTGTCCAGTAGGTGCTGCAGATCCTCATAGAACTGCTCTACTTAAGCTTCTTCAGCATTTGTGGTTGGGGCGTATATTTGGATCACTGTGATGTTAGATGGCTTGCCCTGAATTCGAATTGAGATCATTCTGTCGTTTTTTGGGTTGTATCCAAGCACTGCTTTAGCCACTTTACTATTAATTATGAAGGCTACTCCATTTCTTCTGTGGTCCTCTTGTCCACAGTAGTAGATCTGGTGGTCATTTGATGTGAAGTGGCCCATTCCAGTCCATTTCAGTTCACTGACGCCCAGAATGTCTATCTTTAATCTTGACATCTCACCAATAACCACATCCAATTTGCCCTGGCTCATAGATCTTACATTCCAGGTTCCAATGGTGTGTTGATCCTTAGAACATCGGATTCGCCGTTCACCACCAGCACCGTCGGCCGCTAGCCGTCCTTTCGGCTTTGAGCTAGCTGCGTCATCACGTCTGGGGCTAGTTGAGCTCATCCTCTGTTCCTCCCCAGTAGCATTTTGACCATCTTCCGACCTGGGGGTCTCATCTTCCGATGGTATACCGACATATCTCTGGTTGTACTGATCCATTTAGTTTTCACGGCAAGAATACTGGGGTGGGTTGCCATTACCTTCCCCAGGGATCGCATTTAGTCTGACCTCTCTGTCATGACCTTCCCGTCTTGGGTGGCCCTTCACGGTTTAGCTCATGGCATCATTGAGGTGCTCAAGCTCCAGCACCACGACAAGGTAACGATCCTTTGCTGAAGAGTTCAACTGGAGAGCTAGAATTTAATCTCCCCCAGTTTTGTTCAGCAAAAGAAGCGCTTTTGCTAATTATTAATTTCTCTCCCATTATGAACCTGTAGCTCCTCTGGCTTTGTTCATAGCCAACAAAGATGGCTTTCTTTGTTGTGGGGCCTCCTTTCCTTCTCTGCTGTTTTGGAATGTGAACCCATGCAGTGCTACCAAACACTCTAAGATGGTTTACCTTTGGTTTCACACCATAAAACAAATGGAATGGAGTGTCCTGAATCACAGAGTTATATAACCTGTTCTGTACATAAGTGGCAGTAGATATTGCCTCTCCCCAGTACTTAAAACATAATTGTGAATCTTTTAACATGCATTCCATCGCATTTTGCAAGGTTCTGCCCTTTCTTTCAGCAACACCATTTTGCTGAGGGGTGTAAGGGTTAGAAAGAATTTGTTCTATCCCTTTTTCCACTAGGAACCTTCTGAATTTGTGAGAAAGGTATTCTCCTCCTCTATCACATTGGAGTGCAGATACAGGCCTAGGGAATTTTCCATTTGCCCATGTCACAAAACCTTTAAATTTCTCAAATGCCTCATCTTTATGTTTTAAGATGTAGATAAATGTGTATCTTGAGAAATCATCAATGATGGTCATTGCATACCTTGCTTGTCCAAGACTTGGAGCAAAAGGACCAATAATGTCAGAGTGTACAATTTCCAAAGGTCTAGTTGTAACTCTGTCACTGTGCTTACTCACAGGAGCTTTTAGTGTTTTGCATTCTTTGCAAACTACACGGTCTAAGTATTTATCACAGGGTTTTATCTTTAGGTCAGCACACAGCTGTGGCATTTGTGCTATATACTTGAAATTAGCATGACCAAATCTCCTGTGCATCAGGTGTACACATTGGTCATGATATGGAGTGTTGCCAACTGCAGCCTTGCAGCTTGGCTTCCTTGCATTTTGCACAATGTACAAGGAGTCTTTTAACATACCAGTAGCACACAATTTCCCATTTTTACGTATCTCACAACCATTTTTCTTAAATGTTATGATATACCCTGTTGCAGCCAATTGTGCCACAGATAAAAGGTTTGATTGTAAATTTGGCACATACAACACACCTTTTACAGTTTCTCCTAAGCAGGATAAATACAAGTCACCTTGTCCCATAATTTTGGTCACAGACCCATCAGCCAAAGATACACTTTGTCTATCAGTTTTAGACAGTGACACAAAAGAGCTTTTACAATTACATAAATGACAACTGGCCACAGAATCTAACACCCATACATCAGAATTACCCTTCTCAGCAACCTGTGCAATTTGGGTTGTCTGAAGAGCCTTCTTCTGTGTTGCCCTTGTGTTTTTCTTCTCTGTCTTTCTACTCTTGGGTCTCATGGCACAGTCTCTTTGCAAATGTCCAGCTGAACCACAAGTGAAGCATCGCTGGCTGGCTAGCGCTGTGGCCTCAGGTTCCTTTCCCTTCTTTTCCCTCATTTTCTGGTCTTGCAGCTTTCCAGAAGAGATGGGGGGGGATCTTTCCTCTCTCTTCTCTCATTCACCGAGTAAGCGCTGTGTAACATACGATGGGGTGAGGTCTGCTTCAGGCATAGCCTCCAGGGTACAAATCAGCGTGTCCCACGTTGCATTTAGTGAGGACAGGAGGATATATGATTTTGTGAGAGGTGTAAATTCCATTCCTCTCTCCTGCAACTCAACAAACAGCTGCTGAATATAATGCAGGTGCTCAGGAAGGCTATCTCCTTCTGCAAGGTAGGCTCTGTACAGCTTTTTCGTCAGAGTAACTTTACTCCCTGCTGTTGCCTTTACATATAAGTCTCTCAAAGCGTCCCAAAGTTGCTTTGCAGACTGCATGCCTCGCACGTGGACTAGCTGATTGTCCTCAACTTCCAAGATAATGGTGGCTCTAGCCCGCTCATCCTGTCTCAGCCATTCAGCACTGGGATTTGGGGGGTTTTGCTCACCAATTGGCAGCCAAAGATTCTCTCTGCGAAGATACATCTCTATCTTCAGGGCCCAATTCAAATAGCTGGTCTCTGATAGGCGCTCCAGAGGCATCGCTGAGGGCTGGGAGGTAGCCATGGCTTCTTCCTTCTTTTGCAAGTCACCTCAGCTGGCTTCTTTGTCCTGTAGACCGGCAGTTGCTGGAAAATCTCCAGGTGGCTCCAAAGAAAATCTTTCACAGGTCTTTGCTACCTGCCTTTAAATTGTGCATGAGGTGTGGAGCTGATCTCTCTTTTCTCTCTGGGTTTTACTGGGCACATAACCTGTTGGCAGATGCTGGGAAAGCCTTTAGCCCAGGAGAGGTCAAAAAAGTCACACACCAAGCATTTCTATAAAAATAATTTATTTACAGAAAGCAAAAACAAAAGCAAAACATATTTAAAGGACTTAGCTCCCTTTGGAGCAAGCCTTGCTCGCTTACATTGCCGGCAGAGAAAAAAAAAAGGAAGTAAGAACAAGTCCGGGCAGGTTTCCTCCCCCAGGTGATTTGCATGAAGCACGTGAGAGGAGACAATCACTTGCAACCTTTTCACCCGGCCAAAATGACTAGGCACAATAGCAGCTTAATCTATTAGTAGGAAAACCTCAACAGTCAGAAGTGTAGGGGCTTGAAAGAATGGGCGTGGGTCATCAGGCTACTCTTCCCCAAAATATATAGCAAGCATTAAATTGGTAGTGACTAACTTTTTCCAAGGAATCAGCAGGCCTGGAATAGTGCTTGTTTATTCGTTCAGTCGCTTCCGACTCTTCGTGCCTTCATGGACCAGCCCACGCCAGAACTTCCTGCCGGTCGTCAACACCCCCAGCTCCCCCAGGGATGAGTCCGTCACCTCTAGAATATCATCCATCCACCTTGCCCTTGGTCAGCCCCTCTTCCTTTTGCCCTCCACTCTCCCTAGCATCAGCATCTTCTCCAGGGTGTCCTGTCTTCTCATTATGTGGCCAAAGTACTTCAGTTTTGCCTTTAATATCATTCCCTCAAGTGAGCAGTCTGGCTTTATTTCCTGGAGGATGGACTGGTTTGATCTCCTTGCAGTCCAAGGCACTCTCAGAACTTTCCTCCAACACCACAGTTCAAAAGCATCTATCTTCCTTCTCTCAGCCTTCCTTATGGTCCAGCTCTCCCACCCATATGTTACTACGGGGAACACCATTGCTTTAACTATGTGGACCTTTGTTGTCAGTGTGATGTCTCTGCTCAGGTAAAACACACTTCAGTAGTTTAGTTCCTTCCCTTTAACAATTTGAAATGATTTTTCTTCTAAACTGTCTATAGAGAAGAAGATGCCTAAGACTGATTTTGCTATAATGAACCAGACGCTTCCAGGTTCCATCTATATACAGTCGTGTGAAAAAGAAAGTACACCCTCTTTGAGCTCTATGGTTTTACATATCAGGACATAATAAAAATCATCTGGTCCTTAGCAGGTCTTAAAATTAGGTAAATACACCCTCAGATGAGCAACAACACATGGCATATTACACCATGTCATTATTCATTTTACAAAAATAAAGCCAAAATGGAGAAGCCATGTGTGAAAAAATAAGTACACCCTTACTGCTTCCATAGGTATTAAGAGGCTAAGTAGTAGCCAGGTGCTGCTAATCAAATGCCCTTGATTAATTGATCATCAGCAAGTGTGGCCACCTCGATAAGAGCCGAAGTTTTAGGAGTTTGCTGGTCTCGAGCATTCAGGTGGTGTTACCACAATGCCAAAGAGTAAAGACATCGGCAATGATCTTAGAGAAGCAATTGTTGCTGCCCATCAATCTGGGAAGGGTTATAAGGCCATTTCCAAACAGTTTAAAGTCCATCGTTCTACATTGAGGAAGATTATTCACAAGTGGAAAACATTCCAGACAGTTGCCGATCTTCCCAGGAGTGGACGTCCCAGCAGATTCACCCCTAGGTCAGACCGTGCAATGCTCAGAGAAATTGCAAAAAATCCAAGAGTTACATCTCAGCTTCTAAAGGCCTCAGCGTGTTAAATGTTAAAGTTCATGACAGTACAATTAGAAAAAGACTGAACAAGTATGCTTTGTTTGGAAGGGTTGCCAGGAGAAAGCCTCTTCTCTCGAAAAAGAACATGGCAGCGTGGCTTGAGTTTGCAAAGTTGCATCTGAACAAATCACAAGTCTTCTGGAACAATGTCTTTTGGACAGATGAGACCAAAGTGGAGATGCCTGGCCATAATGCACTGCGCCACGTTTGGCAAAAACCAAACGCAGCATATCAGCACAAAGATCTCATACCAACTGTCAAGCACAGTGGTGGAGGGGTGATGATTTGGGCTTGTTTTGCAGCCACAGGACCTGGGCACCTTGCAGTCACTGAGTCGACCATAAACTCCTCTGTATACCAAAGTATTCTAGAGTCAAATGTGAGGCCATCTGTCTGACAGCTAAAGCTTAGCCGAAATTGGGTCATGCAACAGGACAATGATCCCAAGCACACCAGCAAATCTACAACAGAATGGCTGAAAAAGAAAAGAACCAAGGTGTTTCAATGGCCCAGTCAAAGTCCAGACCTCAGCCTGATTGAAATGCTGTGGTAGGACCTTAAGAGAGCTGTGCATAAAAAAATGCCCACAAACTTCAATGAACTCAATGATTACTTCAAGTTATTGCTGCTAAATGTAGTTCTACAAGCTATTGAATCATAAGGTGTACTTAGTTTTTCACACATGGCTTCTCCGTTTTGGCTTTATTTTTGTAAAATAAATAATGACATGGTGTAATATGTCATGTGTTGTTGTTCATCTGAGGGTGTATTTACCTAATTTTAAGACCTGCTAAGGACCAGATGATTTTTATTATGTCCTGATACGTAAAACCATAGAGCTCAAAGAGGGTGTACTTTCTTTTTCACACAACTATATGCCAGATTCCCATTGGTTGTATGAGAATAGCAATGTTTTGCTTTGCATGCGCTCTAGGTTTAAAGTAGATCTGCAAAAACAGTCTTTTAAAAATAAATATTGATATATACATTTACTGATGATGATAATATATCCCTTGTCTTCTTCACCTTCACACTTAGCATATGCTTGCTGCCAACTGTCTGGATACTAATTCCATCTATGCTTCCAATTGATTGATTGATTGATTGAACTTCTCAACCGCCCAACTTGTATACGACTCTGGGTGGTTTACAAATAAAAATAACATATCACTAAAAATATATAATGTACATATAAATATAAATATATATAAATATAATATAAATATAAAAATACAAATATAAAATATAAATACAAGATGGCAAATCATGATCTTACTGTTGGTACCATCATGGTGCCAACTTCCATGCATGGCTATCCCCCCTCCCACCCCAAGCAGGGTGGCATAACCAGGTTTTAACTCCCTCCCTGAAGGCCAGGAGAGTGGGGGGCTGTCTTACCTCCAGGGGGTAACTTATTCCAAAGGGTGGACACGATGGCAGAGAAGGCCCTCCTCCTGGGCCCTGCCAATCGGCAATCCCTCATGGACAGGATCGGTAACATGCCCTCTCTGCCTGACTGGGTGGGACAGGTCGATGTTGTGGGGGTGAGGCGGTCCCTCAGGTAACCTGAACCCATGCCATGTAGGGCTGTAAAGGTGATAACCAACACCTTGAATTGGACCCAGAAGCAAACCAGCACCCAGTGTAGCTCACACAGCAATGGTGTTATGTGTGCCCTCCTTGGGACTCCTAAGACTGCTTGTGCCTCTGGATACTCTTTCAAGGGTAGCCCCATGTAGAGTGCATTACAGTAGTCTATACACACTTGTATAGAATTCTCCTCTCTTTTCTCACATCAACTGTGAGAAAGAAGGGACCACAACTCCTCAGTCAGCCATATATATGAGAAGATCATATCCTCTTTCAAGAGCTAATGACCTTTTGTACCAGAAGGCCTGGTGTGAAAAGAAGCATGGAAGAATATAAAAGTTGGGGCCAGGAGATGATCACAACAGTACTGTATGAGAGCAGTTGAGCCCTCCTAAGTAGTTTTATAAGACTGAATTTCTTCTAATAAAAGAAGTATATTCTATAATCCATAATTATAGCTAGGCATTTAAATGAAATATATAGTTATATGGGGGAAGTTTGTGACTGAAGGAGATGAAGAAGCATTGCTGAATATGCTATACTTTAGAAGAAAAAGCCAAGTTTTGTAAGAATTGGCAGAGAGGTAACACTCCAGAGTTTGCAGCCAATGTAGTATAATATAATAATATTAATATAGTATATAGTATATATAATATATAATATATAGTGTATATATAGTATAATGCAGTGATGCTGAAGCAAATGATTCTGAGACTACTGTTAGACTCCTAGTAAATAAAGTTTGTGATGAGTTGGCTTGGAGAATTATACATGCCCTATTGATTATGGCTTTCAGTATTGGGAATGGGCTTTCCAAGATGATTGGAAGCTCAAACTTTTTCTTTAGCTGGGCTTCTCATAATTCATATATTTTTGTAGGATGTTTTAAATGCTGTGTCTGCTTCTACTTTGTTCCTATTTTTGTTTTTATGATTTTGACTGTCTTTGACATTAAATAATTCATTTTAGGAATCATTGTGGTTAAATAGCTTTTAGAATAAACTTAAATGTACAACACTATTTGTTGTGTCCATAATTCATACTCTATATTCAGCAGAATTTGGAAAATATTTAGTTTGAAAAAGTCAGCTTTCTTTCTTCTTTCTCTTTCAGCATTCAGATCATATGAACACATCTTTGTTAACCTTATATCGGAAAGGAAATCCAGATTCTTTACCTTCATCTCCTAAAAATGCCTTGATGATGTCTACCACTCGTTCACAAATGATGTCTAGATCAGATACTCTTTCTCCTCAAGTACCATCAGTGACCAAAATTTCTGAAGGTGGATGGTTTATTGATAAGACCCCAGGCCCAAAGGAGGAAAACTTTTTTATTGATCTTTGTGCAGAAGAAGAAAGTGATAACATTAAACAGAAAGCTGAGGTATTCTTCCTAACATCTCTTTGACCTTTCTTATTATCCCATCCAAAAAGTTCATCATCAATAATTTAACTTTTAAAAAACATTTTAGTACCATAAAAATAAATAAGAGAATATGAAATAAAAAGGATTTATATACAGATTATATACATATTAATAATGCAGTATAACATTAAAATTAAAAATGAACATAGGGAGGGACACAAAACTGTCAGAAACAAAACAACTTCATAAATTTTGATCAAATTGCTTGAAAGTCCGTTGTTTCCCCTTTGTCAAAAGAAAGGTGAATGTAGATATTAACGCGCATCAAGAATCCAGTGTTTGAAATCAGATGTAAATTTATCCTTCTAATGTTGTCTAACAATACTTTTGGCTACCACCACCCTCTGAGGAAAAGCTCCATAATTCTTGATACCTGAATTATGATATAGCCACTAAAATGTACGTATTCTTAACATGAAACAAATGGTCTGCAATCATAATGATATTCTAGGTATCAGCCCAAAATGTGAAAATTAGGATAAATCCAGTCCACATGAGTTAATTTCCAGCTCCTGGACTGCATCCGTCAGCTAAATGATGCCATTAAACCTTATTAAATATTTTCGGAGGTATTAACAATGTTCGCAAAACTTTCTGTGTATTAATTTCATAAAATCAAAAGAGGCTGATCCTTTAAAGTTATGTTCCACTGATTTACAAGGACGTGGTGATCAAATCCTAATACACCAATGTCATTGCATTCTTTCAATTTCTCATAAAAATGGAATATTGGCTTTGGCGCCACAATTGATCCCTCTGACAGATGTACAGCTACTGAAGCAGCAGTAGCATCAGGACTGAATAGTCAAAATAACAAAAGCTTAGTTTGGTTTTTAAGTTCTGCAAGGTTTTTAAGAATGGCTTCATTATTGTCAACTGCCCAGAGTCGTTTTGTGCAAGATGGGTGGTGACATATATATATAAATAAGCAAATAAATAAATTCTTAAAAACTGACTCAGTTCAAAGTAATAATAGTCTGAAAAGCCATTTTATCTAAAAATGGATTTATCAGATAGTTTTAAACTACGGTTATCACATAAAGTGAACTGTCCATAGGCAGATGTTTCAAGATAGTCCATGTTTTAAAAAGTAAAATGAATAAAAGAAAAAAGGTGCCATAGAAAGCAATGAAATATAGGTAGCAGCAGAGGCTGCTTGTATCTTAGTTTAAAAGCTGATTATGTTGCATAGCATTTGCATTTTATCTTGTTGGATAAAGTGTATCAGCAGACTCTGTACTTTTTCTTTGTGATATAGAATGTGAAAAAGAAGTCCAAGAACAAAAAATATAAACAGAGAAAGGGTGAATTTCCTAATGTGGATGAAGAAATAGAGTCAGTTTTGAAGCAACAGAAAGGTAGGTGGCGGCCTATTTGTGGGGAAAAAAGCAAAAAGTGATATTTCACTGTCAGTATAAAATTTGTTCAGCTTAATCTTTATAAAGTTTGTGCCTGTTTTCCTTCTGACTGATTAGAATACCAATCAGCTGTTGTTGTTCTTTTAATATTGTCATTTTTTTTCCTGCAGTTAAAGCAAGAGGAATAGAGCTGCAGACTTCCTCAGTTACATTTGAGGATGTGGGAGGCAACGATGAGACTTTGAAGGTTAGATTTAACTAACTCTTTCAAAAACCTTTCAGCCAAAACACAGTGAAGTGTGGAAGGCTTTAACCGTAAATCTAGTTTAAGATGATGAGTACTGTGTGAAAAGTACTCATACTTGTTGAAAAGCAATTATGATTCTTTGTTAAGTGAATTCCACTTGCTTATAAGAAAAGCTACAAGCATGCTTAGTTGCATATTCCTGCTTTTACCAGTTATGGGAAGGGGCATTGAAGCACTGGCCTCCTTAAGTCTTAATTAGGCATCTTTCTTGATGTTGACATTGTATTACATATCATTCATAAGCTTTCAAGCACATCTTTTGTAGGCTTAAGGGCTAGAAAGCTGCTAGGTTTCAAATGAAAGCTGCAGTTTTCAAGAAATTGTAGGCAGGTCTCTGTATTACAATTTTGCTATCACTACAACTCTGGTGAAAGCACCCATGTCTGCTCATTATTTTTGCTGGAATTACTTTGTCAGACTTCATTTTTCTCTGATCAGCATTCATGTATAAGCAGTATGATTATTTGAAAACGTAAAACAGGTTAACTTTGTTGAAGAAAACACTTAAGACCAATTTACAAGCAAGATACGTGTTCATTGAGTTCATGAATAAGAGAATGTATTCATTGTTCCTCACTCTGGGTGTGCCTGCCTTCATCAGTAGAGGTAACTATACTTGTAGAAGTTAGGAACTATTCAGGAAAACTACAAGCATTCCTTCATTAACTTGCCTCCACACCGCAGTGTTTATCTTTGAAATTGCTAAGACTGAATTCCACATTCTTTCCAGGAACATTAGAGCTACAATTGTCTTACAACCTACTCTTATGCAAAACAGAAAAGTTGAGATTAAAGGGCCATTGATAAGGGCAGAGGATATCCAACATAATCAACAAATCCCAGTAACTATTCCCTATACATGCTGATTTGGAATCGAAAAGCACCGCCGCAAATGATAAGAGTCGAATTAATTTTACTCCAACTTTCCCATTTGTACTGCAGGAGATATGTAAGATGCTGATACACATCCGTCATCCTGAAGTGTACACTCATTTAGGAGCTGTTCCTCCTCGAGGATTTCTTTTGCACGGACCACCTGGGTGTGGGAAGACATTACTAGCACAGGCAATTGCTGGGGTGAGACTGTTAGAGCAATTACTTTTCTCTGTTGTAAACCATGTACAATATTTAAAATGGTAAACTACAGATACACTGGTCTTTTTAAAATGCTGCTTATTCCAGGCACAAATTCTGTCTTCTTCCCTGAAAGCCAGGCCCCCTCGAAAGTCACAAGGCTGCAACTTCCGCTGGGGATCGCGGCAGCTTGACCAACTGCTTTTGAAGCGAAGGCAGGGGTTTTTTTGGGCTCGGGCTGGCTCCTGGAGCCTGAAGAATTCTCTGGATCCAGGAGAATCCAAAGAAATCGACCAACTTGTCCTCCGGATGGCTGTTCCTCATGGGGTGTGGATGTGTGTGTGTGTCTGCAGTCGACTGGTGAGTGGAGCAGCTGGGAGGCGGGGCTGTCATCCTGTTCAAGACTGCGTTGAAGCTGGGAAAGGGACTCTAAAACCGACCACCCCATTTCTACAGCACTTTATTTTATGCTTACTTGTTATTTAAAAAAGGCTCTTTATGGTGAAGAGAAGCTGACTCTCTTGGAGATTCTCATTATTTTTTTGGATTTTCCTTTTAAATGAGTGGTTTGGAAATCTGTATTTTATATGTATTGCAAAAAGACTGAAGCTGAAATTGCTGGCAGTTTTTTTTTCCTTTTTAAGAAGCACAAAAAGTTTTATGGATCATTGAAGATAGGTAGGTAGGTAGGTAGGTAGATAGATACATAGCAAATCTGTGTTAGTGGAGCAGGAATCTGTTGTTTTTGTTTTTGTGCTCCTGTGGGAAACCTGTTTTGTTACTATTTCCTCCTGTGCTGTTTACTTTCTGTGCGGTGTAATTTCCTGCTGTGCTGTGTAGACAGCAGTAATCGGAGAACTGTCTCTCGTTTCCTCTGAAGTAACTTTCAGTTCTGGAGCCATGTTCACTTTCGTGGGAGGAGCCATAGATTATCGCAGAGAGATATGGAAGATTTTTTTAAAATATAATTTTATTAAGTTTAGAACAAAGATAAAAACTACAGAAAAACAAAAAACTACAAAAAAATAGAAACTAAAGGAGTGAGGAACACACACAAAAAAAGAATTTTAGAGTTTACATACAAAGATGACTTGCAACTTTCAACAGCAAGAATGTACAGCAATTTCCATAATTGCTTGCTCCTGGACTTCCGCAAAAAATTAAAAACTTGGTTGTGTCGGGATGTCTGGAGAAGGGAGAGGAATAGTCAATCGTGGGGATGGCTAGCGCCTTAGAATGGCCCCTGATACTCGTGGATTGAGGTATAATTTTAGCCATCTGGATTCTACCATATTTTATATCTTTTATCTATTTATAGTTATAGTTATAATTGTATTAATGAGGTATTGTATTTTAAATTTTGTTTTTTGTAAACCTCCCAGAGTCCCTCCTTGGGGGAGAGATGGGTGGTGATAAAAATTTGTTAAATGAATAAATAAATCTTAAAAAATTTAAAATATACTCCAGAAATAGTGATAAACACCAAGAGATTCCGCTTCTTCTTGCTGTAGAAAGCTTCTCCTAGGGTCCACAACTGAAGAATAATTTGTTATTTTAGAAATGGGAAGGCAGGACTTACTGTCCCTTTAAGGGCTGCAGTGAGGCTCAGAAGAGATGAAATCCCAGCCTCCAGGTGAAGTCTTACCGGTTGAACATGCACACTGTCCACCATCTCCTGGCTGCAACTCACTATCCAGAGGACAAATGGGTCAATTCCCAGCATTTTCCTTACCTGGAAAAACACTCTGGGCTACAGGAGAAACCAGCCTGTGCCCCAAAAAACTGCCACGATGCCAGCTCTGCCCATGGAGCTTGTGCAGGTACCGCTGCTCAGTCTGCCATTTCCCACAGAAGCCAGATATGGAAGATTTTAAAGCCATTTTTGAAGAATTTATTTTTAAAGTTACCCAATATAAGAAGAATAAGTCTGAAGATTTGGAGAAGATAGTGGATCAGAGGTTGGAATAAATTGATGGTGATGATAAATGATAATGTGGAACTTCTAAAGAAGAAGGTGGAAATTAGAGATTTGGAGCCAGAAAGAGAATTGGACAAGACTGTACTGTCTGAGTTTGATGAAAAGGAACTTTGTTTAAAACTGGGGAAGGTCCCAGAAGAGAACTTGGTGCTCTTTGGATGGGAAGGAGAAAAGATGGAGGAGGAGATGGATAAAGTTCTCTGTATAAATTTAAGATCTGAATAATGAACAAGTAAGAGATGTTTTGGTTTACTTTGAGGTCGGATAAATTCTAAATAGATCTGTTTGGATAGATTTTTGGTGACTAAGGTGAATGCTTTGCCCAGGATGTTATCTTCACTTTAGGTTATATGGATATTAATAATGGAAGTATTCTTTAATTATTAGTAATGAGATATTTTTATGTTTAATATACAAGGTGATGATATTTTTTGTCATTTATAGTGAATTTATAACAATCATAAATACTGGTATTTTAATGTTGAGAATTTTTAACTGAATAAGAGATTAAGAAATATGTTGGGCTTTTTCTTTTTTCTTTGAGGTGGGACAAATTTTACTATTATAGTTAGTATGGATTTTGGTGGTTAAGATGAATGCCCAGGATGTTTTTTTTTATTATTATTTTAGACAATACTGATATGGATAATGGAAGTATTATTTAAGTGGTATTAAAAAGCTATTTTTAAGATATATAAAGTGAGGGTACTTTTTGTCTTTTAAGAATGTTAAGAATTACTGGGAAAATATATGTACTGTAACTTTAAAGGTTTTTAAGTTAAATGTATAACAGAATTTATCCCATGTAAGCTTGATTAATAGTTAGTTTGAAATAACAATCTGGATTTTGGGTTTTTTTTATAATAAGATTTTTTTATGTACAGTGGTGGAAGGTATTACTAGGGGAACAATAAGATATATTTAATGGATTTGGCAGAGATGACGAAACTGACTATATGGAAGTGAGATAATATTTAATTCTAATTTGTTTCTGGTAGAGAATTGATTTTGTGTTTTTTTTTGTAATTGAAAAAAAATGAAGTTTTAGTTTTTGGATTTTAATTATTAGGCTGAAATGGACTATAGAAATAATGTTAATTATACTTAAAATTGGAGTAAGAGATTGATGTATTCTTTATATATATATCTTTGTTGTAAAGGGTCAGAAGTCATTCCTTTTGTATCTTTGTCAATTTATTTCTGCACTTTTTAGTTTGTCTCTTTTTTAGTTTTCTTTCAACCTTTTTCTATCTTTTCATGTTTTATCTTTACTTTGAAAATGTAATACAGTTATTATTAAAGAAAGAAAGTCACAAGGCTGCAATCTGGGAGCTCTTTGCAGGGTGCTTTCTTTGTCTGTGGTATCATATTGAACAAAGCAGCACCTGCAGGATAGTTATCTGCAAAGCAAATGCCTTTTTGACCCGTGCCTGCTGAAACGGACTGTGACCCCTGATCCCTTCTTTCCACTATCTCTTCTTGTTTAGCCCCTGAATCTTGGCAAATATTTTTATCTAGGTTAAGTCTGTTTGTTTGTTTTCTTTTCTTTTTTTGTTCAAGGAACTTGAATTACCAATACTCAAAGTGGCTGCAACTGAGATTGTGTCCGGAGTGTCTGGTGATTCCGAACAGAAGTTAAGGGAGCTCTTTGATCAAGCCATGGTAAGACCCTCAAGAAAATGTATTTTATTACTTCACCCAGCTTATGGCATCTCAGTTACTAATTGATTAATTCAACCTACAGCTTCCCTATTGGACTCAGATATGAGTATGAAAGAAGAAATTAAGAAACAAGGTTTAACATTACATCATCATTGGCATAAGATTCCAACTTATTTTTATTCCTTCCCTGTTTCACTTTTTTGTTCCTTGAATAGTGAATCCTGCTAGAACAAGGACATCACTGCAGAAGTCTATTAACATTATTTTTAACTTCAGCATAAAACTAGGTTTAGAATGCCTGTCACCACCCAGTGGACATAACTTAATAACTGGTCACTCGATTTGGGATTTCAGTTTTTAATTTTGCTTTTTGTATTATTCTTGAATAGAGGTCACTAAATACTGCATTTCATTTAGTTTGCTGTCCTGTAGACATGAGTTTTCCTATGCTTATTTTTTTTAACTTACTGTGTAATCTACCCAGAGATTTTGTTATTGGGTGAATGACAAAAATATAATAAAATGCCTAGCAAATTGGGTCTGTCTACAGATAAACCTTTCTGCCCCTGGTGCCTCCAGATGTGTGTTGAGCTACAGCTCACATCCTTGTTCCACTGATTGGAATCCAGTGGAATCCATGCGAGTTTCAGTCCAACATACTTGAGACAGGCTGAACTATACCATTTCCTTTTGTCACTCTTTTCCTTTCTTTTTCTTTTCCTTTACCTCAAATGGCATTTTTTGTTTTTCTGTTTTTTTGCCAACAAAGGAGATCCAAGGTTACCCCCCTTTATCCCATTTGGGTGCAGGACAGGCAAGCCATTAGGTAGTAAAACATCCAGTATTCTGTTCATTTAAGAAAACTATTTTTGATAACCATCTCTATCAATGTATATAATCAATCTATCTATATATATATATAATTGTATACTTGTTCCTATCTTTATAAGTCATTTTGTTTATTAATGAAAAAAGTAATTTATAATGTAGTTAATTAGCCTATGCTTAAGCTATAGGTCCTTTCCTACAGAAGAATTACCTTGATCAGGCTACCTAGGTGGCACAATTGTTGCACAGTTGAGAATATGTTTTCTGATATTATGACATGTATGTAGATAGCAATATGCCTTGTAAATTAGTAGAAAAAAATACAGAAGCATTGTTTCCACAGTGCAGACATTCATATTTTAAAGTATGTTGAACTACTAAATCATTGATAGATTTCAAACATTTTTATCAAAAAGGCAATTGCTAACTCCATTATTTCAAATACTGCATCTTGTTTTCAAACTTAATTATTTGCTGTTCATGGCAAAAGGGTACTTCCTGAATGGTATGATAAAAATTAAGTGTAAAGAAGGACTTGTGATGGACTGGGGTGGAGCAGGGCAAGAATGACTGATGGAAGGAAGGAAGGAAGGAGCAGGTGAGATGCTCTCTTTCATGTGCAGAATCCTCTTTTCCACACACCTCAAATATGAATTTGAGACGTTATGCAGATCTCTTTCTCTAGCATAGGGAAGTGCCTGAGGTTTGATTTTCTAATACACATGTGATAAAATGGAAATCTTAGTTCAGATTCTAAAAGTCGATATCTCACAATACTTTTAGTCAATGTTTAATTTGAAATGATAAAATGAAAATCATAGCATGCTTCTATTTATGTAATTTCTGGGCTTGTACTGATAGAGTATTTGTCCTATATTTCTAGACCAATGCACCATGCATTCTCTTCATAGATGAGATTGATGCGATCACACCAAAAAGAGAAACGGCGTCAAAGGACATGGAGCGGAGAATTGTAGCCCAGCTTCTGACTTGCATGGATGGTCTGTGTTTTAATTCTTTAAAGTAGTTATTTTCTTACTTCAGTCAGATTCTATTTTATTTTGAAAATATGTATGCTCTCCCCAGATTTTGCAGATTCATCTGCTTTTAATTTAAATTTTTAGTTGACTATCTTGCCAGAGTACCATTCATAGATTTCTAAGTTTCAGATTTCTTTGCACAACCGGAAGGGCATTTGTTTTACTGATCTGTTGGTAACATTTCATAGCCTATTGTTCTGCCTTAAGACAGCAAAATGGTAAAAAGGTTTGGTAGCATCTTAAAAACTAATTAATTTACTGCATTAGAAGCTTTCATATGACAAAATTTAGTTTGTTTACTGTACTTTCTTCACAGAGGCAGACAGTTGTGCATCTATGTATGTTATTCATCCATATTCATTCTTGTGCACAACTATATATGTACTACAAGGAAAAGAAAACAAATTGTGCAAAATAAAGCAGTCATTGTGTTACAGCTGCATACAGGGCACAATCAAATACAGGATCCAATCAGATAAAAAAATAATTCCAGTTATGTTAGTTATGTCCATTCCTTTTTTTTTAATATGCATTTTTATTAAATATTTTTAAAAGGAAGGTAAAAACTAATACAAACTAATATAAAGTAAGAAAAAGAAATCAAGGAGTAAACTAAAAGTGCAAGAAAGGAAAAAAAAGGAAAAGGAAAATAGAAAAGAAAAAAGTTACAAAGAAGAAGCTTCCAATCTTCTTTATAGCAGTTATAAGTACAATTATAAATTTGCCCCTTACTCTGTAGTTACACCATAACTCTCTTCTTTCTCTAATCTGTCCTGTCTAATCATCAAAACCATAAATCATAAGTTCATTTTTTTCTATTTTACACAAAAAGTCTATAAGGGGTTTTCAGTCAGCAATAAACATGATGTTGTCTTTTCTCTGATCGAAGAAGTCAATTTAGCTCTGCAAGCTCCATCATCTTCACCAACCATTCCTCCATTATGGGTAGTACTGTATCTTTCTATCTTTGTGCATACAATAATTTCACTGCGGTTATCATATACAAAAACAAAGTTTCATGACATCTTTCCAGCTGTTTGTCCATCAATCCCAAAAGAAAAACCTCTGGTCTCATTTGTATATTAATTGTTCAAATCCTCTGAATCAGTGTATTTGAATCCAAAATTTTCTAGCTTTTTTACACATCCACCATACCTCATAAATTGTCCCGTCTTGTTCACATTTTCTACATAAATTTGAAGTGCCTTTATACATTCTCTGGTGACATATACCAACAGTACATCATTTTATAAAAATTCTCTTTAAGATTATAGCATAGTGTAAAATTTAATTCTTTCAACCACGTATTTTCCCGTTGTTCCATCAGTATACTATGACCAAAAGTTTAGTCCATTTTATCATACATTGTTTCACTTGCTCTTCTGGTTCAAATTTCAATAACATTTTATACATTTTAGCAATTACATGTTCATCATTTGTAGACAATTCTGTTTCAAACTTGGTCTTACAATGTTCAAAACCATAAACTCTTGTCTACTTTCAATCTTTCTAATAACTATAAATAAGAAAACTCCTGGTAACTCTATCCCTCTGCTACCAGTTCTTCTCTTGATTTTATTTTACATTCCACTTGACAAAATTCTAGTATCTCACAAGTTAACCATTTGTGTTTGCCTATTATTTCTCATCTATAAAATGCTTCTTGTGCTGAGAACCACAAAGGTGTTTTCGGGCACAACCTGGGTTTGTTTCTATTCCATATTCTCAGTATGGTACGTCTAACATAATGATTTCTTAATGATAGTTGTGAGCGACATTCCAACTGCCAACCACCTATGATTAATAAATCATGTAAAATCATGTTTTTTCCACTGGCTTTTTATGTGGTCATGAACTTCCGTTGAATATGATAATAATGGATTTTTTGCCAAGTAGCAGAATATCACTCTATTTCTGCTGTGTTCCAGATATTTCCCTCCTTTTTCTTTACTGCCTGTGCTTTTCAGGCTTTTTACATCCTCTAACTTCCATTTAAACCAATGGTAGATAGGACGATCTAGTATGGTGTGAGGGAATGAAGTTGGGGAAGGTAGCTGCAGCCAGGCAGAAACACTTCTCAACCCATTTCCCTCATTCATTCATTCATTCACTAACCCACAATGTTACTCACAAGCATCCAAACTAGCATTCTAGCTGCTTGTGATAATTAAGCCATACGCTAGCATTTTCAAGGACTTTCTGAGGCCCAGAGGCAGCTTCACCTCACCCAGGCTCTTAAATTACCAAAACAAATGCTAAGACAGAGCGGGAAGGGTTATGTGTGGGAAAGGTAATAAGCATATGGACAGGGAACCAGAGGTGACACCTGCAGATTGGTAGCTATTACAAGCAGGCAAGAGGACTACCATTCAAATGCCAGGACCACAAGTTATGGTGAGCAGCATATCCTGGTGGGAGTCCTTCCTGGAGCTCTGCCAGGAGCTCCGTAGCAACTAGAAGAGGAAAAACCACACTGAGACAGCACCTCAACCCAACTAGTACAAGGACTTTTGGAAGGGGCAAAAGTTGTATGTTACTTTATAGACTCTGAGACTTTTGTTTAAACGGATTATTAAAGGACTTGAGTATAAAGGGCTGAGTATTAAAAATGTATTTATATGACAACAGCAACTTGCAAGTCCTAGAAGGGTGGAGTTGACCCATAGCAATACCCTGTTGTTGGGGAAGGTGTGTGCTGCAATAAAGCATTGTGTGCAGATTTGCTACGCTGTGGTGTGTCCAGTCCTTGGGAAACAAAGAACCCTCACATATGGTTGATAATGAAGTCAGCTCTTTTGCTATATTTATCTGCATTCCCTTATTTATTTATTTATTTATCTCATTTATCCCCGCCCATCTCCTCCCGTCGGAGGCCTCTGGGCGGTTTACAACAAGTGATTAAAACCATCAGAATAATACAAAAAATAAAATACTATAAATATACTATAAATAGAAATAAAAATAAAGAATAAAAAATCCAAGCGATGAAACATCTAAAACAATCCAAGTGTGGGAGGAGTGGTCTATAACAACCATCCCCATGTAACTCTATTCCCCTCTCCACCCCAAGCGAGGTGGCAGAACCAGGTCTTCAGACTCTGCCGAAAGGCCAGGAGCGATGGGGCCAATCTCACCTCCAGGGGCAGCATGTTCCACAGGGCGGGAGCTACTGCGGAGAAGGCCCGCTTCCCGGACCCTGCCAGATGAAATTATTTTACAGACGGGGTCTGCAGCATGCCCCCTCTGCATGATCGGGTGGGACGGGTTGATGTAATGGGGAAGAGGCGGTCCCTCAGGTAACCTGGTCCCATGCCATGTATTAACACAGCTCAGCAAGTCACAACCACATCCAGCCACAAACCTACTGTTGTAATTCCCAGAGCACCCCAAAAATGTGCCATTAAAATGTGAAAAGCAGAAAAAAGCTCTCTGTGCATTGTGGGTATATGTAAATCCTCTGGTTTATTTTGAAGTGGGATAAGGGTTTAAGAATATTTATCTGGATTGCTTTTAGGGTTTGGCTGACTTCACTTATCTTTAATTATTTTGATTAAGATTATTAAGGTATAATTAAAAATAATAAATGTTTGGTTTTGGGTTTAATATGATTAAGATTATTAAAATTGTTATATTATCAAGTATAATAGCAGACAATTTATATTTTCTTAGTTTGATCTTTATTATAGTAGACAGGAAAGTATAGAATAGTAGTAGGGAGGAAATAAATAAATAAATATTATCATGGGAGGGTTGATTAGGAGGGTGTGTGTGTGTGTATGTATACAGTCTATATTCTTTTAATATAAGGGGAGGGAGCAACTGTATTTAGTGATTTTTATAATGTGCCAATGGAATGATTTATAGAAATAATGTGATTTTGGTTTAATATAGAGTAAGGGATTGATTATGGAAAATTGTTGTATATCCTTGCTGTTAAAAGTCGGAAGTCACCTCTTTTTGTAACTTTAAAAAATATTCTCTTGTGTTTCCACACTTTTTTAGTTTTTTTTTCTTTTTTTCTTTGTAGTTTTTTGTTTTTCTGTAGCTTTTATCTTTGTTTGAAACTTAATAAAAATGTGGTGGCAGAATTGGCAACATACAGCAGCATTTTTAGGCCAGCCTTAGAAGTAGAGATTTAAACACCATCAGGAAGAAGTCTGGGAAGGAAGTGATTACAAACCAACACAGATGGCTTGGTGGGGTTGGCAGATGATGATGATGATGGAAAGATCAGAAGATCAAAGGTTTACCTATCAGAGGAGAGCTAGCAGATAATAATCTGCCAGCAAGAACTGAGAGATGGAATTGTAAGGCCCTAACTTTAGAATTAGGACCTAGAGATGACTATGTTGTTGTTGTTTATTCGTTCAATCGCTTCCGACTCTTCATGACTTCATGGACCAGCCCACGCCAGAGCTTCCTGTCGGTCGTCAACACCCCCAGCTCCCCCAGGGACGAGTCCGTCACCTCTAGAATATCATCCATCCATCTTGCCCTTGGTCGGCCCCTCTTCCTTTTGCCTTCCACTCTCCCTAGCATCAGCATCTTCTCCAGGGTGTCCTGTCTTCTCATTATGTGGCCAAAGTATTTCAGTTTGGCCTTTAATATCATTCCCTCAAGTGAGCAGTCTGGCTTTATTTCCTGGAGGATGGACTGGTTTGATCTTCTTGCAGTCCAAGGCACTCTCAGAATTCTCCTCCAACACCACAGTTCAAAAGCATCGATCTTCCTTCTCTCAGCCTTCCTTAAGGTCCAGCTCTCGCAGCCATATGTTACTACGGGGAACACCATTGCTTTAACTATGCGGACCATTGTTGTCAGTGTGATGTCTCTGCTCTTAACTATTTTATCGAGATTTGTCATTGCTCTTCTCCCAAGGATGAAGCGTCTTCTGATTTCCTGACTGCAGTCAGCATCTGCAGTAATCTTTGCACCTAGGAATACAAAGTCTTTCACTGCTTCTACATTTTCTCCCTCTATTTGCCAGTTATCAATCAAGCTGGTTGCCATAATCTTGTTTTTTTTTGAGGTTTAGCTGCAAGCCAGCTTTTGCACTTCCTTCTTTCACCTTCATCATAAGGCTCCTCAGTTCCTCTTCACTTTCAGCCATCAAAGTGGTATCATCTGCATATCTGAGATTGTTAATGTTTCTTCCAGCGATTTTAACTCCAGCCTTGGATTCCTCAAGGCCAGCATGTCGCATGATGTGTTCTGCATACAAGTTGAATAGGTAGGGTGAGAGTATACAGCCCTGCCGTACTCCTTTCCCAATCTTAAACCAGTCTGTTGTTCCGTGGTCTGTTCTTACTGTTGCTACTTGGTCGTTATACAGATTCCTCAGGAGGCAGACAAGATGACTTGGTATCCCCATACCGCTAAGAACTTGCCACAATTTGTTATGGTCCACACGGTCAAAGGCTTTAGAATAGTCAATAAAACAGAAATAGATGTTTTTCTGAAACTCCCTGGCTTTTTCCATTATCCAGCGGATATTGGCAATTTGGTCTCTAGTTCCTCTGCCTTTTCTAAACCCAGCTTGTACATCTGGCAATTCTCGCTCCATGAACTGCTGAAGTCTACCTTGCAGGATCTTGAGCATTACCTTACTGGCATGTGAGATGAGTGCCACTGTTCGATAGTTTGAACATTCTTTATTGTTTCCCTTTTTTGGTATGGGGATATAAGTTGATTTTTTCCAATCTGATGGCCATTCTTGTGTTTTGCAAATTTGCTGGCATATAGCATGCATTACCTTGACAGCATCATCTTGCAAGATTTTGAACAGTTCAGCTGGGATGCCATTGTCTCCTGCTGCCTTGTTATTAGCAATGCTTCTTAAGGCCCACTCAACCTCACTCTTCAGGATGTCTGGCTCTAGCTCACTGACCACACCGTCAAAGCTATCTCCGATGTTGTTATCCTTCCTATACAGGTCTTCTGTATATTCTTGCCACCTTTTCTTGATCTCTTCTTCTTCTGTTAGGTCCTTGCCATCTTTGTTTTTGATCATACCCATTTTTGCCTGGGATTTACCTCCAATGTTTCTAATTTTCTGGAAGAGGTCTCTTGTCCTTCCTATTCTACTGTCTTCTTCCACATCCGTGCATTGCTTGTTTAAAAATAATTCCTTATCTCTTCTGGCTAACCTCTGGAATTTTGCATTTAATTGGGCATATCTCCCCCTATCACTGTTGCCTTTGCTTTCCTTCTTTCTTGGGCTACTTCTAGTGTCTCAGCAGACAGCCATTTTGCCTTCTTGGTTTTCTCTTTCTTTGGGATGTATTTTATTGCCGCTTCCTGAACAATGTTGCAGACTTCTGTCCATAGTTCTTCCGGGACCCTATCTACTAAGTCCAGTCCCTTAAATCGATTCTTCACCTCCACTGCATATTCCTTAGGAATATTAGTGAGCTCATATCTAGCTGATCTGTGGGTCTTCCCTAATCTCTTGAGTCTGATCCTAAATTGTGCAAGAAGAAGTTCGTGATCGGAACTACAGTCAGCTCCAGGCCTTGTTTTTACCGACTGTACAGATGTCCGCCACCTTTGGCTGCAAAGGATGTAATCAATCTGATTTCGGTGTTGTCCATCTGGTGAAGTCCATGTATAAAGCCGTCTCTTAGGTTGTTGGAAGAGAGTGTTTGTTATGCAGAGTGAATTGTCTTGGCAAAATTCTATCAGCCTATGTCCTGCTTCATTTTGTTCTCCCAGGCCATGCTTACCTGTAATTCGAGGTGTCATTTGACTGCCCACCTTAGCATTCCAGTCTCCTGTGATGAAAATAACATCTCTTTTAGGCGTGTTGTCCAGTAGGTGCTGCAGATCCTCATAGAACTGCTCTACTTCAGCTTCTTCAGCATCTGTGGTTGGGGCATATATTTGGATCACTGTGATGTTAGATGGCTTGCCCTGAATTCGAATTGAGATCATTCTGTCATTTTTTGGGTTGTATCCAAGCACTGCTTTAGCCACTTTACTATTAATTATGAAGGCTACTCCATTTCTTCTGTGGTCCTCTTGTCCACAGTAGTAGATCTGGTGGTCATTTGATGTGAAGTGGCCCATTCCAGTCCATTTCAGTTCACTGACGCCCAGAATGTCTATCTTTAATCTTGACATCTCACCAATAACCACATCCAATTTGCCCTGGCTCATAGATCTTACATTCCAGGTTCCAATGGTGTGTTGATCCTTAGAACATCGGATTCGCCGTTCACCACCAGCACCGTCGGAGATGACTATAAATACAGTAATACATGCAGATGTTAAGCTTGCATTATAATCTGCAAATATGTGCTTTGAGTTGCTCTGAGGTGCAATCTTGTTGGTAGAGAAGGAGGGGAGGCATCATTTAGAGAGAATGGTGCTGATGCTATCTGTTCAATCGTGTCCAATTCTCAGCGATCCTATGGACCAGCTTTCTCCACATTGTGTTTAGAGTGGAATGTTAGGCAATTAACTGGCTGTAAATCATGTTTGCAAAGCCTAGCTAGAAATGAAACTTCTGGGTGTTACCAGAAACTTGAATGAAATGGAAAAAAACCCTGAACCTCTGTTTGCACTGTCTCTTCAAATCAAGGTCCCTGAGCCCATGTGCACACACACTGTGATAGACTGAATCCTGCATATGCCTCTATGTACGTTGTCCAACACTATCCTTATTTACTTTTACATGTTAGAAAGAGAGCAACAGCGTATGCACTGCTCAGAATCACCATATATTGTAAAATGTCTGGCCTCTTGAGTGTGCCGTGTGAATAATCTTGTCCTGGTAATGCAGCATCAGCTCTTTCATTAATGGCTGTTAGCTTATTGCTTCTTTCCTTCCTCCTTCAGACTTGAATGCATTGGCCACTGCAGCTCAGGTCCTTGTAATTGGAGCAACCAACAGGCCAGACTCACTGGACCCAGCCCTGAGACGCGCAGGAAGATTTGACCGAGAAATTTGTTTGGGGATTCCAGATGAAGCGGCAAGAGAAAAGTCTGTCAGCTTTCTTTTTAGTTAATAAAGTGATTTTTAACAAAGGAAGATTAGAGGACTGAACTACTTGTTAAGCAGTAGATACTGTTGCAGTATTAAAAGAAGCTCATGGAAACTATGTAACCCTATTATATAGATTTGAAAGTCATAATTGTCCTCTGCAAAGCCAGCAGCAAAATCTCCAATAAATTGACAGATAGGACAGCAATAGAAAATGAAAGATTTTATTTACATTAGGTAGGATTATGTAGTTTTGTTTTAATCTCAAGAATGTATTCCTTTTATATTCCAAAAGGTGGGAAAGTTTGGACTTGGTTTATCCTCCCCTTCCCTGTGTGTACTCTTTTGCCGTCCCATAGTTGTAATAATGTTTGGGGGGGGCTTTCTATTGGCTGATTGGGAGATGAAGTTTCCATATCTGTCGTCTCAAAGAACAAGTAACACATTTCATCTTGAGCAAAGCTGACATGAACATTTGATTACCAAATTTATGGGCTGTTAACGCAAGAGAAAGGCAGTCAATTCTGATGATTATAATTTAATAAAAATGACTGCATGATAAGCCTGGTTATCTTAAAAGTAATGAAAGTAAATCTGAAGGGAATTAACTTTTATTTATTGGCTGTCATATAGTCAATGTTATTTCAGCATAGTGATTTAAATACTAGTAATATTTTGTAAACTCTGTCTCAGCATAGAATTAGAAATACTTTTAATATTTTGAAGACCCCATATCTTAGTGATTATGCTGCTTGTGGGGTAGGGGGCTAAATAGAAGTGGTTTCATCCAGTTCTATCTTTTGGAGGGTGTTAAAAAAATAAAACAATATTAAAATACATTTAATTAATTAAATAATTTGGGATCTTTGGATATAACTTCAGCTGCAAAATCTTTTTCATGTTGTCTTCACCAGAATTCTGAAGACATTGTGTCGAAAACTTCGACTTCAAGAATTTTTTGATTTTGGACTTTTGGCTCATATGACCCCAGGCTACGTTGGTGCTGACCTCATGGCACTTTGCCGTGAGGCAGCAATGTGCACTGTTAACAGAGTCCTGGTTAAACTGGATGGGAAGAAATGTGAAGTTATGAAGAATGAAGAAGCAGCACCTGGACAAGACATGCAAAGGAGAATGGAAGAAAATGTGAAAAAAGATACTGAAGAACCAGATCTTCCTCCTAAAGTATGTATTTCAGATGTAGCTTACTGTATCTATTTGTTCCATGTTTGGGTATATCAAAGAGGTTATTTTCCTAGAAGAAAATGCCGGCATATATTAAAAAATGAAAATAAAAAAGGCATAACTAAATATAGCATTTGAGCCAGTTTGGTGTAATGGTAAGGTACCAGGCTAGAAACTGGGAGACCAAGAGTTCTAGTCCTGCTTTAGGCATGAACCCAGCTGGGTGACCTTGGGCCAGTCACTCTCTCTCAGCCCTAGGAAGGAGGCAGTGGCAAACCATTTCCAAAATTTCCAACCATTTCCAAAAGAAAACTGCAGGAACTCGTCCAGGTAGTTGTCAGGAGTCAACACTGACTTGAAGGCATCTATCTATCTGAAGCTCTAGTCTGAAGGAAATAGGGAGAGAAGCCATGCAGTGGAAGTATGACCTTTCTAATGCTGGTTGATCTCTCAGTGGCTTTCAATACCATTGATCGTGTTATTTTTCTGGACTGCCTCCTTCTGGCTCAAGGGTGGGGAGCAGTGAGTTGCAGCAGTTCCCCCCTCTGAAGGGGCACTTCCAGTCAGTGGCAATAGTGGTGGAGAGATTGTACTCTAAACTCCTCAGTTGTAGGATACCAGAAGACTTGATGTTCTGCCCACTCATGTTGAATATCTACATGAAACTGCTGGATGAAGTTATCTGTCAACAAAGCATGAGGTATCATGAGTATAGTGGTGATAGTCAAGTTTCTATATCAATCTCAGGCAAGGCAGGTGATGCCGTCAAATGTTTGGATGCAGTTTGGTGTGGGTGGAGAAGAACAGGATAAAGCATAATCCTAGTAAAATAGAATCATTTGAGACTGATAAACCATATGATTCCAGAGAGATTCTATCTTTAATTCAGGGTGGGGTCACACTCCCTGTGCTGAGTGATCTTATAACTTGGGGATCTTCCTGGACTCACAGCTGCTGGTCAAGGTGCAGTTAACAGCAATGGCCAGAGGACCTTGATACATCTTCATCTGGTGCACTAGTTGTGACCACTTCTGGAATGAGAGAAGTTTGTTATTAAATGTCCCTGTCAAATTTAATGTGAGAAAATCCCCAGAAAATTGAAAAAAGATTAGTGAGCATTATGTAATAGAAGGCAAAAGAAAAAACATCACAACATTCCTACAGTCTTTTAACCTAATAAAGAAATCAAGAGAGAACAGTGCAATAAGATTATCTTGAAAAATCCATATCAGTTTTCAGTAAGCATTTTAAAGTATCTTGCAATTGGATTCCAGCTTTCTATCAGTGCTTCCTTTATCCCCGGTCTAATCTATTTTTGTTTTATTTTCCTCCTCCTCTAATCTTCCTTCTTTAGGATGAATTGCAAAGATTGCTCCAGTTGCTAAAGGAACCAGATCCCCTGGGGGAGGCTCAACTGCAAAAGCTGTGCATTGAGCTGAAGGATTTCATTGTTGCTCTCTCTTCAGTGCAACCCTCTGCAAAGAGAGAAGGCTTTGTCACCATCCCAGGTGTGACATGGGCAGATATTGGAGCCCTGGAAGAAGTTCGGGAGGAGCTGACCATGGCTATACTGGTACGGGTGTATGCTTTCACCAAATATTGATGTACTATATACAAGGTGATCCTCACGTCCTGAAATTAACTATGTGAATCTGCCACCCACTCTGAACTAAAGGCATCTATTGCTTTTTGCCTGAAAGTATGTGTGAGGAAACAAACTCTGCTTTGCTCTCCTGTTGGGGAGAGATGGATGGTGAATAAATTTATTTATTTATAAATAAATAAAACAGTAAACTAAATTGCTTATTATTGCTCCATCTTGGAAGAGAAGATTATTGCTCCGGGTTTTAGTATTAATCAGTCAAAGGCTCTTTGGTCAAGCTTTGGTATCATGAAGATAGTAATCCAAGGAAAGTAAACAGTGCCTAAGGAAGATGGCACAGGTGATGGTGAGGATGATTTTTCTATACTGCCTTTTCTTCCAAAGGAGTTCAGTTTGATTTGGTAAAAGAACAATAAATAATGAGGTTCGTTGTTAAAAATAGTTATATAGTAGGCAATCTAAAAGACAGTTTGGCCCTGTGCTCAAGTACCCCTCCTACCTATGAATTCTAAGACTAGCTGTAAACACAATCTACTGCCCTGAAATAATGTTTATACTCCAAATGCTCAGGTGAAGAGATCCATCTGCAACTGGCATCCTAAAGAAGATGAGGGGGAGGAGAGGATGGCATCTCTGTTTCCCTCTGAATTGTGTGTAATAATGAGGGTGCTACCACCAGGAAGATCCTATTCCTGGCTGTGGCACTGCAAGCTGAACTCAGGTTGAATGGTATGGGGGGAGGAAATATTTTAAGGCTAATTTAAGTACTTACAATTTAACCAATGTCAGTACCTTGAATTGAGCCAGTGTGGGGCTTTCAGAACTGGTGTTATGTGGTCCCATTTATTTTCCCCATTTAACAGCTAGGCAGCTGTATTCTGCACCAGGTGTAGCTTCTAAACCTTTTTCAAAAGATGACCCACATAGAATTTATTGCAGTAATCCAGTTAGGCATGAATCACTGAAGCTACGCTATCTTCATCCCAGCTGGCACATAAACATAAAGCTGAGCATAGGACCTCTTTGTCAGTGAGCTCATCTGGGTCTCTAGTAACCAGTGGAAATCAAAGAGAGCCACCAAGCTATGAACCTTGGCTGTATTACCCTTGTACCTACAGCCTACAGAAAAAATACACAGAAAATTCTACTTCCTTCTTAATCAGCCAGCTCTGCAAACAAACAAACGAAGTAAGTAAGCAAGTTTATCCCGCCTTCATTAATTTTATAAATAACTCAAGGTGGGGAACATACCTAATACTCCTTCCTCCTCCTATTTTCCCCACAACAACAACCCTATGAGGTGAGTTGGGCTGAGAAAGATGACTGGCCCAAGGTCACCCAGCCGGCTTTTGTGCCTAAGGCGGGACTAGAACTCACAGACTCCTGGTTTCTAGCCCAGCACCTTAACCACTAGACCAAACTGGTTCTCTAATAATAATTGTCATAAATAGTGCCTAATGTGTGTGTCACTCACAATAAAAGCCACGTGATAATATCTCAGGGTTCATTACATTCTGGCTTTTATCCTGGCCCTACCAGGGTAATTGCTCACTCTTACCTAATCACAGTTGGCTTGCCATTCCACATCATAAGAAGAGTTACATACCTACTCTTGGTAATGCCAGGGCAGGCTTTTGAAAGGTCATTCTCCCTATAGGAGTTTATCTACTAATCTTGAATTACCCTGGTTTTAATCCCTCTCCCAATTTGGCATTATGTCTTAACTTGGTTGCAACACTTCCTGTAATTATCTTCTGAGTTCAGTTTGGTAATTTAAGCAGGACTGTCATTTTTTAAAATGCAGGAGATCTTATTGTGATAATTTAGAAAACTGAATCCATTACAATTATTGTATGCTAACAGTAGAAGAAAACTAACATATGGAAAGTGCTTTTTTAAACAGGCACCTGTGAGGAATCCTGAACAATTCCGAGCCCTTGGACTCTTAGCTCCATCTGGTGTGCTGCTTGCTGGTCCTCCGGGATGTGGCAAAACACTGCTTGCGAAGGTAATTTTGGCTGCTTATTTGCTCAAAGAATTCCAAGACTTAAGGATCACTTCTCCCACCAATCTGGTTGCTGATGTTTGGGATTTGGGGCCCCAGTACGTTAAGAGACACCTCCCCAGAGTTGACCTGATTCCACCCAAAATGGAAATTATCCTTGGATACGTATTCATCTTGAGTGTGTTTATCTTACCCCAAAGGTATCTTACCTATCTATCAACATCCAAAGAAACCTCCCTCTGGGTCTTATTCATATTTATTGCAATTACTGGAAAAGTATTACATGGAATAAAAATATCTAAATAATTAATAAATTCAGGACATATATGAACATTATAATTACTTAATACATAAATAATCAAATCTTTGTCTGTTGGTATCATTTCTGACTTAGACAGAGTATCCCACAGCTCATCCAAACGCATTAAGCAAATGCATCAAGGCCAGAATCAAAGTACTGTATGATGTTCAGAAATAATAAGATACCATCAATATATAATACTAAATTATATTCTAATGAATTGTGAGAAAAACTACAGATATTATAACCATATCTAACAGCACAGGCTGAGAGTTCTAAATATGTGTCAAAAGTCAAACAAGAAAAAAGACATCCTTCTCTAGTTTTTTATAGGGTAAAAAAATGGGATTTAAAAAATTGACCAGGTTTGGGAGGCACATTCAAAATCCTTTTGAGAAATCCAGATTTAGTTAAGGTAGCTTACATAATTCTGTAGGCAACAACAGGTTTTTCTGCATCAAGCAATATCGCAGTTTGCCTGATGCAGTTTGGTCTTTTCTGTCTTTATTCAAATCAGTCACATTCACTGTTATATTCTGTTACGTTGAATATGTCTCTGATTTCCTGGGTTTGTATTTCTGTACTACAATTTTTCAAAAAAATTATCAAGAAAGCCAGTGTTGCATCATGGTAGTTGTATAAAGTCTTTGATGTCTTACGGATTTTCATAGATAAAAAGCATATGCTAAAGTGATGATAATGGTTTTGATAATAATGATAATAATAACTATATACAGTAACTATTTTTTTACTAGGCTGTGGCAAATGAATCTGGACTAAACTTCATTTCAGTGAAAGGCCCTGAACTATTGAATATGGTGAGTTTTTCCTAGTTTGTTTGGTGGCCACTGTCTTTTTAAGTTTTTGCTGACACAAAAAGTGGTCTGACTCTGAACAACTTAATTTACATATATACTTATAGTCAAAACAAATGTTGCATAATCATGTATCAACCATACTTGTCCTAACAACCAGGAAACACACTGAGACAAGGAACTGGTCTCTAATATTTATTGCTAGTACTTAACAGGAATCCTAACAAACTGAAGAAGCGTGGGGAAAACCCAGACATATAACCCCCAAGGGTTAAGGCGGTCCCGATCTGTGTCTCTTTGAATGGCTGAACAATTCATCAGTGCTACGCATGTGCTTGACAGTCTGGATGGGAGCCCCCTGCTCGCCATCCTTACTCATGACATCACCCTCCCCTCCAGATTCACATTCCATTTCAGCCCCCTCCCCTCCAGAGTCTTGATAAGATGTGCCGTCTGCTTCTAAAGTCCCATGGGAACTGGGCAAGGATGGCAAGTCTTCAAAGGAAAACTCCAAGGACGAAGCAGTGCTGCCCTCCCAGTCCGATAACGCCTCCGGCCCAGGTGGCTGCTGCTGGAAAACATCTAGAGAGTTAGCATGGTCAGACCCCCTCCCCCCTGGGAAATGCAAGCCCGAGGTGGAGGGTTGCGGTTTCCCCGCCTCCTCTGTAAGTGGAGTGAAGGCCTCAGGTGGGGGGGGGAAATACACACGAACTCTTCTGCTTGGGCTTCTTCGGCCTGCTCAGGCGAAAGAGGAATCTCTGGTAGAGTGCGAGGCTTGGGTTTGTGAGGGAAAAGCTGATGAAAACGATGAACCAGTTCTGGTGCATGCACATCTCTGGCATTCTCCCACGTGCGCTCTTCCTCAGGGTACCCTTTCCAGTGTATGAAATATTGGATGCCCCTTCCCCTCCTCCTAGAGTCCAGAATTTCCTCCACTTCGTACTCTTCCTCTCCCTCCACAATTACTGGAGGTGGGGGGGGCAGTTGCGATCGCAAGGCACTTGGGGGAGGGTCTTTGGCTAGCTGGGAGGAGGTGGGCAACACCTGAGGGTTGGAACGGAGACATCTGGGTAGATGACTGCACAGAGTTGTTATAAGTAAATTCTGCCATGGGCAGCAGGGCTGGCCAATTGTCTTGCCGATAAGTGGTGTAACACCTGAGATACTGCTGTAACCACTGGTTAATTTTTTCGGCTTGCCCATTACTGGCAGGATGATGCGCTGATGACAGGTGGATCTGGACCCCTAATGACTGGAAAAAGGCCCTCCAGAACCTGGAAGTGAACTGTGGGCCTCTGTCACTCACCAAGTGATTCACCATGCCTCTATACCTAAAAACGTGGTCTATGAACAACTGCGCTGTGGCTGGTGCAGATGGGAGGCCCTTGCAAGGAATAAAATGCACCATCTTTGTGAAAAGGTCCACCACCACCAGTATGGAAGTCAGGCCCTGGACCGGGGGTAAATCAGTGATGAAATCCATGGAGATCGTATCCCAAGGCCTACTGGGGGTGGGTAGGGGTTGCAAGAGTCCTGTGGGTTCCCTGGGAGAGGCTTGGCTCGTCTGCAGGTGTGACAAGAAGCAACGTAGCCCTTAATGTCTGCCACCATCTTAGGCCACCAGTAGTCTCTCAGAGCTCTATGGAGAGTTTTGAAAACGCCTCCGTGGCCTGCCGTTTGGTGGTCATGACACAGTCTCAGTACTTCTTCCCTCAATGAAGGGGGAATATACAATCGCCCACTATGCCAGAGGATTCCTGCCTCCACATTGAATGGGGAGGCAGTGTCTTGCGGGGCCCTCTGGAGGTCATCCATCCTGGCCCTGGCATACGGGTCCTGTTGCTGCTGAGCTCTGGCTCTTGAAAATAGGTCCTCTGCTTGTCTGCCTGCTGCTAAAATCTCTGTTTGATTCCCCCTCATAGACTGATCAAAGTTGTGAGGTTGTAATATAGCAGCCTGTACTTCCTGGTGGGGGGTTTGCTTGAAAGGATCGAGACAGGGCGTCTGCCAAGCAGTTTTGCGCCCCGGGCACATAAGAAATAACAAAATTGAAACGGGAGAAAAACTGGCTCCATCTGATCTGGCGTGGGGTGAGGGATCTGGTGTTCTGTAGAAGCTGTAAATTCTTGTGATCGGTGCAAACTTTCACAGGAAAGGTCGCCCCTTCTAGCCAGTGCCTCCACTCTTGGAATGCTGCCTTAATTGCCAGCAACTCTTTGTTAAAAACATCATAGTTTCTCTCTGCTGGTGAGTAGGCGTGAAAAAAAGGCACAAGGAAGCAATGTATTCTCTGCCTTGTTTGTATATTGCAATAACACTGCCCCAATGGCAACATCTGAAGCATCTGAATACATTATGAATGGCTTCGTGGTGCCTTAAGAGCGGCTGGGAAGCAAAAAGCTGCTTCAATTCCTGGAACGCTGCTTGCTCCCTCTCTCCCCATATGAATTTTGAACCTTTCTTCAAGAGCTGTGTGAATGGTCTGGTCCGATCACTATAGGCCCGGACAAAACGGCGATAAAAATTAGAAAATCCTAACCATCTTTGTATATCTTTAACATTTCGGGGAGGTGGCCAAGAGAGAATTGCCTGGACCTTAGCAGGATCCATGGATATGCCTTCTGTGGATACTATATAGCCCAGGAAATGTACTTCAGTTAATTCAAAGGCACACTTCTCTAGCTTGGCGAACAGCCTGTTCTCTCTCAGTCTTTGCAAAACATTACGTACATGGGTTACGTGAGTTGTGGCATCCTCAGAGAAAATTAATATGTCATCTAGATAAACGACCATATACTTATCTAG